>NC_045798.1:49261484-49941067 GCF_009873245.2 Balaenoptera musculus
AATCTCCTGTTTGTTTTTTTTTTAAATCTAAGCATTTTCATTAATAAATGCGTTAGAGATAAGTAGTCTTGGACACATATTTAATTCTCACATTTTTTTCCAAAAATTTTGACTCTCCATATACATTTGTTTAGTCCTTATTTGGGGGAGAGCCTAAGGTATTACCCTTTCCTTTATCCATTTTCCTCTTTATGTAAAACCACTTTTTAAAAAACGTATTTTATTCAAGTAGTTGATTTGCCATGTGTTAATTTCTGCTGTACAGCAAAGTGATTCAGTTATACATGTATATACATTATTTTTCATATTCTTTTCCATTATGGTTTATCATAGGATATTGAATATAGTTCCCTGTGCTGTACAGTAGGACCTTGTTTATCCATTCTACATATATATAATAGTTTGCATCTGCTAATCCCAAACTCCCTGTCCATCCTGCCCCCAGCCCCACTTGACAACCAAAAGTCTGTTCTCTGTGTCTATGAATCTGTTTCATAGGTAAGTTCATTCGTGTCATATTTTAGATTCCACATATAAGTGATATCATACAGTATTTGTCTTTCTCTGTGTGACTTAACTTCACTTAATATGATGATCTCTAGGTACATCCGTGTTACTGTAAATGACATTATTTCATTCTTTTTTTATGGCTAGGTAATATTCCATTGTGTATATATACACACCACATCTTCTTTATCCATTCATCTTTTGATGGACATTAAGGTTGTTTCCATGTCTTGGCTATTATGAATAGTGCTGCTATGAACATATGGGTGCATGTATCTTTTTGAATTATAGTTTTGTCTGGATATATGCCCATGAGTGGTATTGCTGGATCATACGGCAACTCTATTTTTAGCTTTTAGCTTGAGGAACCTCCATACTGTTCTCCATAGTGACTGCACCAATTTACGTGCCCACCAATAGTGTAGGAGGCTATAACCGCTTTTTAATCTATTATTTTTATTTGTGTATGTGTGTGTTTTAAAAATAATACCAGTCACACCTAAGTATGGTGGTGACTGAGCTAATTTGAAAGTAGTTTCTCCTTTGTCTCATGGTTAACAGGAACATATTCTCCTTGGGCAGAATTTGAATCTCACAGACAATCAGATCCCTAAGAAAGAAAGAGGGGTTTAAGAGCTGACAATTGACAGCAACTTTAGATCATCATGGGTAGAGGAATTTGTGCTTTAATTCCCACATACACAATTAATGCTTGAAAGTCATTGTTTTGTGTAAAAGACACTGAGGTGGTTGCAGGCAACACAACCTGTACCATTTGATCTAATTTCACAAAACTCCCCCTGTAAATGGGGAAAGCCGTCAGGGGGAGTCTCACATGAGCGCTCGTTGTAAAATGACATCACGTGATGAACAGCCTGCTTACTCGGAGCAGCCTCGCCTCTGGTGAGTTGCGCTAAGTAGCCCTCCTCCTGAGTTTGAGTAGGAAGCCTCCTTTTCACTTGCTGCCCTAGGACTTTGGATGCATATACATATTGAAGCAAAGCTAAAAGGAGGTAATTAATGTCCTTTCTCAAAAATTAAAATTGTGGCAGGCTAGTTACAGGCTAGTTACCAGCCGTATTACTCAAGCCTGGCGGCATTACAATCTTCATTGGAGCTTTTACAAATAGGTACAGATTTCCGACACCCACCCCAGATGTACTGATGGGTGATCTCCAGGAGTTGAGCCCAGGAATCTGAATTTTTAGATGCTTCCCCATCGTGCTGGTGTCCAGCAGGATTAAGAACCCTGCCTTCCTTACCTTTTCTGACAAAGGGAACGTTGGGAGCACTCTTGTCGGTAATGGCAGAAGCATAACCAAGTTAGTTACCTCTGAAAAACTGGTCCTTAATTTTTGTTGAGTGTTGGGGCTGTGCTTTTATCAATTCAGTATTCATGCAGCGTCGCCTCCGTGCCACACACTATCCTAGATGCCAGACAGCCAGCACTGTAGAAACCATACAGAGAGTTTTTCCTCAGTCAGCAAATAATCATTGAACATACGCTGGCTCTGATAGGTTTCTAAGAGCTTTGCAAATATTGTTTCACTTAACCCTCCCAACAGTCCTATAAAGTGGATACCATTATTATTCTTATTTTAAAAAGGGTTTAGGAAACTGAGAGGCAGTGAAATTAAGTAATTTCCCCAGTTTTACATGGTGTGGTTAAGTAATTTGCTCACCTGCAAATCCTTCTCAGAAAAATTCACACACCTACAATTTTTTACATGAAATTTGGGGGCTCCGTAGACTCTCATGGATATCAGGTCAAAGACTCCTGTCCTGGAAGGTGACAGCTACAATGCTGTGAGTAAACATGACTCCCCATCAACATCACTGAGTTCTGAATACAAACAGTTCTTTTACTTGATTGACCCTTTTCTTGCTGTAGTTTATCCATAGAGTTTCTGTCCCCTTACATCCCTGGACTTCTTGCTTGTCTTTTCCTATCTTTGATTACATATTGGATGACTGATGTATTTTGGACATTTCATTAACTGCCCTTCTAATTTTGTTACTTCTAGATTACCTACATTCCCTCAATATGTGAGGGATATTTTCCTAGCATCAGATAATTTTCAGTTGACTGACACCATGTGCCTTCTCATTGTTCTAAGTTTTCCCAAGAATGTTACCACTGAAATTCAGCTTTAGTTAAGATCTGTCTGATTTAGTTTTCTGCTCTTTGAGATCTTTATTTTGGTTCTTATTGGCTTCTTCTGCCTATAATACAGTACTGTCTTATATTCGTTTTAATTACTTGTAGGGATCCCATGTATATGCTAACTCAAAATTATAGGAGTTGGTCTGTTGATTTGCGGTCTAGATTTCAGGCGGGCAGAGTTTCCCTTTATGTGGTTATGTGGTGTGCTGTGAACGTCTTCCTTCTATGCCTTATGCCACCTTAAATCTATTTTCCCATGAAAATAATAAAATGTTTACATGTATGTTTTATACAGTGCTGTTTTCCATATGAGATATAAATATATTATATACATATATGATATTTAGTAATATTAAATATATTTAATAATATTCTTATTAATCAACTAGCTGAAATTTGGCTGCCAGTGGGTAGATTCTGTGTGTTCTCCATCTAACCTAGTATCAGTGGTATCTCTGCTTGATCTGGCCCCAAGAGACCTTATTCCTAGCTGATTATTCTGCTCTAAATTCATCTGTAGTGTAGTTATATTATTCTGTTCCTCTCACTATAATATAAATTGTGGTTTAATTTGAACCCATCTTAGGGAAAGTTGAAAGAAAAGAGACTAATTATGAAGGAAGTGTCCTCTATCTTCCTTTCTCAGCCTTCTGAATTTTAGTGAAGAAGGCAATGATCAAATACCCAAAAAGTGTATTCAATTTTATTTCCCTTTCATTTTGGGGATTTAATTTAACTAAAAGTTTGAAGAAGATTTTACTGAGGTATTTTCCTGTTACAGCTGTATTTCCTCACTCAAATATGTTTCTTCCTCTGGGAATGTTCTCTCTTCTGCTCATCTTTGTAATTGCCTGTACTCTAATTTAACTTCATTTAGAACAGCATATTTCCCTACCATCTGATGCTGACATTGTAACTTAGTATGACAGGAATTAGTGATTTACAATATTGTTGATTGCAATTCTGATAAACTTTACCTTATGACCTGAACATTAGGCTGGGCTATTTCTTGATATTCTACACTAACTTTTTATGGAATATCTTTACAGTAAGAGATCTACATGAAAGAATTTTAAAAAGTCTTGCCTCACATGAATGTAATCTAGTAGAATCAACTTTGATGACCCCAAATATGTTTATTATTCTTTAGTGAAATTTCCATCTTGTCTTAGGTTAGACACTTAGATATTGTACTAAAATATGGTGATGGACACCTTTTACATTGGGTTAAGAGAACTTAATCTTTGGAAGTCATTTCCATTTCAAGATTTTACAACATACCCATCTTCCATTGATCTTAATTATTTGGTTATGTTGCATCCTTTAAGGACTATGTGATTTTCTATTATAAGGACATATTTCTACTTTCTGACTTTAAAAGATTTAGGTCTTATACATTCTTTTGCTTTTCAGCCCATATTTTTAAAAAATCTTTTTAGTATGCAATCTCCCTTGCTTACAGAATAAAAATCAATACTTTTTAAACAGAAGTAGAGTTTATTTTAGTTATGATTATAAAAGCAGTAGAAAAACTAAGCCATCATAAACTAGTTTACATAAGCTAAACATGTTACTTAGTGATTATAAAATTAATTTTATGCATTTACCTCTATGAATACTATATTTGGTGAGAGATCCAAGTTGTACCTTTCATGTTTTGTGGTTGAACAATAATTTAATATTTCTAATTTCTGTTCAGGTTGGGCATGTCAAGAGAGGACTCTATAAAGCTCACATCTGGACCAAACAATGATGGAGCTGAAAGTAGTTCTTCATGTGGGACCTCTGGCCTTCCTGGTCTATCTGCACAGACTCCCTTGAAAGAACAACAGCCAAAAAGCATGAAAAGTCCAACTTCTCCAGAGCCTGATTTCTGTGCTACACTTTGTCCCATGGTAGACGTAGGTAAAGATGTAATGACAGAGTCAGAATCAGAGGACATCTTGATCCCCGAAGAATCTGTGATTCAGGAGGAAATTGAGGAAGAGGTAGAGACTAGCATCTGTGAGTGCCAGGATGAGAATCACAAGACAATACCTGAATTTTCTGAGGAGTCAGAAAGTCCAGCCAACTCTCATGAGGAGCCCCAGATAGCACCTCCTGAAGATAACTTGGAATCCTGTGTTATAATGAATGATGTTTTAGAAACTTTGCCTCATGTTGAAGTTAAAGTGGAAGAGAAATCAGAATCTCCCCAGGAAGAGATGTCAGTTGTCATTGATCAGCTGGAAGTCTGTGACTCTCTCGTTCCTTCCACTTCATCTGTGATTCATGTCAATGACACAGAACATAAGGAGCCAGAAACTGCACTAGAGACCAACACTCCAAAAATTAAAACAGGGTCATCGTCTTTAGAAGGCCAATTTCCAAGTGAAGGAATTGCTGTAGATATGGAGCTGCAGAGTGATCCTGATGAACAGCTTTCTGAAAATGCTTGCATCTCTGAAACGTCCTTCTCTTCCGAGAGCCCAGAGGGAGCCTGTACCAGCCTGACATCCCCAGGAGGGGAAACCCAATCCACTTCAGAAGAATCATGTACCCCAGCCTCCCTTGAGACAACGTTTTGTTCTGAGGTGTCCAGCACTGAAAATATGGACAAATATAATCAGCGAAATGCCACTGATGAAAATCTTCATGCATCTTTGATGTCAGAAATCTCTCCAATATCCACTTCACCTGAAATATCAGAAGCGTCTTTGATGTCCAATTTACCGTTAACATCTGAAGCATCTCCAGTATCAAATTTACCTTTAACATCAGAAACCTCGCCCATGTCTGATTTACCTTTGACATCAGAAACTTCTTCAGTGTCTTCCATGCTTCTCACATCTGAGACCACTTTTATATCCAGTTTGCCACTTCCTTCAGAAACATCTCCAATTTCCAGTTCTTCCATGAATGAAAGAATGGTGCATCAACAAAGAAAGTCAACTTCCATATCTGAAGAACCACTCTCCCCCCAGAAAGATGAAGGTTCTGCCCCTGCCAAGCCCCTGGGAGAGAGCCTTACCTCTCAGCAGAAGCCTCTATCAAATACTCCCGAGCCTATCAAAATGGGTTCTTCTTCCATTGCTCCTGAAGCATATTCATCAGAAGAATTGCACAATAAGACCCTGAATCAGCCTCCTTGTAAATCCCATGTTGAAGCTGAGAAGCCCTATCCCGCTTCGATTCCAGAACTTCCTTCTACAGAAATGATAAAAGTTAAAAATCATAATGTCCTGCAAAGAACAGAAAAGAAAGCGATGTCTTCACCATTGGAATTACCTGTCTTTTCTGAAGAGACAGAGAGTAAGGGAAATGAGCTCCCATCAGCTAAATTACAGGACAAGCAATACATCTCATCGGTGGATAAGGCTTCATTTTCAGAAGGCTCTAGAAATAAAATGCATAAGCCAGGGAGCTCACAGAATCGGTTGGAGACCTCTCATACTTCCAAGTTGTCAGAGCCCTCCAAGTCCCCAGATGGGGTAAGAAATGAAAGTAGAGAGTCTGAGATATCGAAGAGGAAAACCGCAGAGCATCACAGCTTTGGGATCTGTAAGGAGAAGAGGGCTAGGATAGAAGATGACCAGTCAAGCCGGAACTTGTCATCCAGCAGTCCATCTGAGAAAGAACAGCCTCCAAGAGAGGAACCAAGGGTTCCACCTCTCAAGGTACGGTATTTTTTTTTTAAAAAAAGGAAATTCCATAGATAGGCTTTTTCTATTTAGATACTTAATTTTTCAAAAATAAATGTAGCAGTTTATAATCTAATACTCCCAGCACCAGTCTAATATTAAATGATCCTTTTTCAGACTGCGTTGAGCTCATACAATAAGTTTAGATAGATGTACATATTTAGACCTTGGCATTTAAGGAAAAAGAAGGGAGGAGGGAGAACAGGGCCTGGAGGAGCCCACAGGCCACTGAGATACAGGGTCTCTGGGGGACTCCACAGTGTAGGACAGAGACCTATATAAACTTGGAAAAATTTGAAAGATAATTCAGCATCCTATAAAAGTTGAGTAGGACTAGAGAAAGCAGTAGTCAAAAGTCAGAGGCTTGCACTCAAGAAATGAAGGTACGTGTTATCTCCTCATTCATTTTCCAACAAATGTTGAACACCCCCTCTGCCTAGCAGAGAGGATCTAGCTTCTGAAGGAGCCTCATTAAATATTTCTTGAATAAATCAGTGAAATCACTTCACAAACCCTGAGGAAAATGCTATAGGTACATAGGTATACAAATCCTACTATTTTATTTCCAAAATAATAAAGAAGTAGTTAACTTCATACAATAATAAAGCCTGTAGACAAACATTCCTATTTATATATTTTATTTTGATCCCAGGTAGATTTTAGCTCTCAGAAAACAACTCTTGTATATAAATTGACTCTGCCTAACTAAACTAAAAATTAAGGTTAACTCAAAGAATTACAAACATACTCAAGATTTGTTTTTCGTAATCTTTCTCTTTATTTTGCTCTGCTCTGACATCTACTTTTAATATGTGCCTCATGATCTCCCTAAGGTTGACTTTTAGGGGTGTGATTGTAATTATTCTATTTAATAAAGCAGTCCCTATTAAATAAGATTCTAGAGATATAAAAGATGAATATTAAGCTCCCATTAAAACCCTGCTATGCATTTTAATTTCTGAAGCAATGAAAAGAAAAATATAAGCATGCTTTCCATAGGAAATATTTTTAAACATTTCAGTCTAATTTTTTTGTCAAAAGCTTATTTTCAAAGTGATATACCCTTTATGTAAAGATAGATGGATAGAGAGATACAATATATATATTTAATGTTCGTTAGGCTTAATGTTTTTAATTTTTTTAACTAAGGGAAATATTTAAAAGGTAAAACTGAATTTCTTTTCTAAATTCATCTATCTTTGGAACCTTTGGATTAGAAGAGAGCCATCAGAAATTTGAAAATGAGAAACGAGATAGCTCAGGAAGATAATCCATCTACCAAAGTACTAAAGCATAATTCCAAATTGATACGATCTTGTAGTATGTGTCAGGTATTTATAATGTCAATATATGTAAATGCACATATGTTAAGAGGAGAGGTGTAAGTTTTCTAGGAAAATTGTTTCTAGAGGAAAAGATATAAGGAAATATAGTACGTGTCAACAGCACAGAATGGGGAGCCCAAAGGCTCTGTCACTCCCCAGTTATATGAACCCAGGGCAGCCCATCTCCAGGGGCTCGGTTTTTTCAACTGTAAATGAAGGGCTTTAACTAGATCCCTGCCAGCTCTACAAATCTGTGACTCTGGGAATATTCTTAGTGACTAAAGCATCATAGGCATTGCTTTGGGATGTTTGTTGTTAGGTCTTGTGACTCATGAATTTGGTGATGACAGAGTCTCTTAATTAGATGAGTGGGTGAACAGTGTGGGTTGGGACGTTTACTAAATTCAGCAAATTGTAGATTTCCAATATCAAATAAGCTGCCCAACCCATACTGTCTTTTGGAGGCAGAAAACTAGAGTTGCCCTTGCTTTCAAGAAAACGTAATAATAATAATAAAATCCCTTTGGAAAGCAAAGCACTTTCACAAGTATAGTCTCATTCCATCTTTATAACACCTCTGTGAAAGAAATAGACCAGAAATAACTAGTCTTACTGTTTACAGTTTACAAAGTCATATTGTGTGCTTATTTTATATATATATATATATATATACATATATATACACATATATATATATGTGTGTGTATATGTATGTATATATATATATATATATATATATATGGCAGCATGCTAGGTGGTATGGGACCACATAAAACCTACAGAGTTTCTGACTTGGGGAGATTATTGGAGAAACTGAAGTACACAGTGATTTGCCTAGGTTCACAGCATTCCTTTGTGTCAAGCCAGGCTGAGAATTCTAGTCTTCTGACCTTTGGTTAGGGCTTTTTCCTTTTTCCTTTGTGTCAAATTAAGACAGATAAATTAAGGCAGATAAATTCAAATAGAGTTTTGAATATCTCTATTCTTCCTGGCTGGCCTGAGTATCTTCATGCCAGCCAGGAAGATAAGTCGAAAGCTAACTATTTCTAACTCTTTTTAGCTCACCTCATTTTAAGAAGCCTGGGTTTTGTTTCCATTTATATGAGGCTTTAAAAGACGTTTCATTTCCAAGCCAAATGAAGTCACCGGTTAATATTTTATAGATTAAAAACAGAGGTTAAAATTTTTAATTTTCACATTCGTGCTGCATTTATTGCTGCCTTATACCCCAAAGGCCCATTCAGGGTATTAGGTGCCGTTCTTGCCCCCTTGGGAGAGGATGCGGCTACTCCCCGCCCTCGCGTGCCTGCGTCCCCACGTCCCTCTGTGATCACGTACACACGCGCCTTGTCTGTGATCGTGTGCACGCACTTTATCTTTCCATTTTCCCCCTTCCTGTAGATCCAGCTTTCCAAAATCGGGCCACCCTTTATTATCAAGAGCCAACCAGTCTCCAAACCAGAGGCTCGCGCGTCATCTGGCACATCGGTCAGTGGCGGGAGGAACACGGGAGCCAGGACCCTGGCGGACATCAAGGCCCGAGCCCAGCAAGCAAGGGCCCAGCGAGAGGCGGCAGCAGCCGCAGCCGTGGCGGCGGCCGCGAGCATCGTTTCGGGAGCTATGGGGAGCCCAGGAGAGGGCGGAAAGGCCAGAACTCTGGCGCATATCAAAGAGCAGACGAAGGTGAAGCTCTTCGCAAAGCATCAAGCCCGAGCCCACCTCTTCCAGAACGCTAAAGAGCCCCGGTTGCCTCCGCTCGGCTCAAAGGAAGGGCCTCCAAGCTTAGAAGTGTCTTCTGCCCCTGAAACAAAAATCGAAGGCTCGCCCGGTGTCATCATTGTCAATCCAAACTGCCGATCTCCCAGCAACAAGGCTGCGCACCTCCGGGAGCCCACCACTGTACTACAGCAGTCTCTCAACCCGACCAAACTTCCAGAACTTGCCACGGACTTATCTGTGCATAGTTCTGACGAAAACACACCTGTGTCACACTTGTCTGAGAAAACTGTTTCATCTACCTCTTCGGAAAATAGCAGTGTGCCCATGCTTTTTAATAAAAGTCCCGTCCCCGTGTCTGTCTGCAGCACTGCTATGTCGGGAGCAATTAAAGAACATCCCTTTGTGAGTTCTGTTGATAAATCCTCTGTCCTAATGTCTGTTGACAGTGCAAACACTACAATTTCTGCTTGTAACATAAGCATGTTGAAAACCATCCAGGGAACGGACACTCCATGCATAGCCATTATACCAAAATGTATCGAGAGCACCCCTCCTCCGGCCGCCGCGGAGGGCTCCAGCGCAGCGAGCCCCCGGGGTGACAAGCGGTTGCTGGCACCCAGCAGCGGCGCTGGCAGCCTGGTCTCCAGTCAGTACACCTCTGTGCCAACTCCCTCCATCGGAAGCAACTTGCCAAACCATCTCTCCACTAGCTCTGTCTTGATTCCCCCAACGGGAGTGAACAACAGATTTCCTTCTGAGAAGATAGCCATGCCTGGGAGCGAAGAACGGGACACCATGTCCATGGGCACCACTGTGAGGGCCTCCCTCGGCTGCAGGGACCCCGTCGCAGTCCCTGACGCCCTGGTGGCACGCCCACCTGTCGCAGCATTTACTGGAAGCATGCTGACTGTAAACTCTTACGACAGCCCTCCCACGTTAAGTGCTGAAAGCTTGGACAAAACTTCAGGGACTCGGAACAGGGCAGACACTTCTGGGAAACCTCAGCCACCCCCGGGGGGGTTCCCACCAGCAGCCATAAACCGCTCGATTCCGTGTAAAGTCATCGTCGACCACAGCACCACGCTGACCTCCACGTTGTCTCTGACCGCCTCTCTTGAGAGCACGGAAGCCGGCCTGGACCTCCAGAGCAGGTCCGGGAGGACGGAAGCAGTCATCCAGCCCGTGGCGTGTCCGCAGGTGTCTGTCATCAGCAGGCCCGAGCCGGTTGCAAGCGAAGGCGGAGATCACGGTCCCAGTTTCATTGCTGCTTCCGCGGCAAAACAAGACAGTCAAACGATGCAGGCCACCTGCCCGGGTCTCCGTGAAGGACCCCTCGTGGTTCCAGATACATTAAACGCGGGGACTCCTCTGAGTCACAGCTTTGCTGAGCAGGCGCGTGGCATAACCGCGTTCAAAAGTGAAGCCGACACAACCTGTGGCCATCAGTATAACCCGGGCGGCCGGATCTGCTGGGGCGAGGACGGGGTGAGGAGCGCAGGACAGCCTCTGCTCTGCCACCCTGGTTCCGGTAAACAGAAGGAATATCTGGAGCAGGGCTGTCCGCAGGCCATCAAGACCGAGCACGCCAGCTCCTCGCATGTGGCGGAACTTCACCCCAGGAATCTCATCACAAGCGTCCGTCTCCCCGTGAAGTCCGAACCTCACGACGTGGACAAGGGCTTAAGGATGGACGCCGGCGACTTCCCTGGCCCTGAGCCGCATCCTGCAGCTGCAGGGGCAGCCCCGAGTGCGCAGCAGACGCAGAGCGTGCAGGCCCCCACCTCTGGTCCCATGGAAGAGGCCACGCCTCTGGCTACAGACACCCTGAAAAGAGCTCCCAGCGCAGGGAGCTCCAGCTGCCGTCTGTCATCGGTGGAGGCGAACAATCCCCTCGTCACACAGTTACTCCAGGGCAACTTGCCTTTGGAAAAAGTGTTGCCCCAGCCCAGACTGGGAGCCAAGCTCGAAATCAACAGGCTTCCTCTGCCTCTTCAAACTACCTCAGTGGGTAAAACAGCCCCCGAGAGGAACGTGGTTGAAATGCCCCCTAGCTCTCCCAATCCGGACGGGAAAGGCTACCTGGCAGGCGCTCTCGCACCACTACCAACGAGGAAGCGGGAGAACCACCCCAAGAAGAGAGTCGCCAGGACCGGGGGGGAACACACTCAAGTGAAATGTGAGCCAGGGAAGTTGTTGGCGGACGCAGATGTGAAAGGGGGGCCGTGTGTCATCAGCTCCGGCATGAATCAGCTGGGACTCAGCCAGCCGCTGAAGCAGGAGTGGCTGAACAAGCACCCTGGGCAGAGCAAGATGGCTCACAGCCCTGAGGTCAAACAGCAGAAGCGGCTGCTCCCCTCGTGTGGCTTCCAGCAGAGCCTGTTTCACGTCGACAAGAACGGCGGCTTCCACCCCGACGCTGGGACCTCCCACAGACAGCAGTTTTACCAAATGCCTCTGGCTGCCAGGGGCCCCATTCCTACCGCGGCTCTGTTACCAGCCTCTGCCAAAGCCCCCGTGGGCTGTAACACGTTTTCCTTCAATAGGCATCTTGAGCAAAAGGGACTGGGAGAGGTTGGCCTTTCCTCAGCACCTCACCAGCTAAGGTTAGCCAATATGGTGCCCCCCAACATGCCCATTAAAGAAGGTGATGACATGGGGGGGACCCCGCACGGGATGCCGCACAAAGCACTAGTGCATCCCCCGCCCCCTCCCCCCTTGGCTTTGCCCCCACCCCCCCCTCCACCACCGCCACTACCTCCACCTCTTCCTAATCCAGAAGTCCCCTCCGATCAAAAACAACCGCCAGTTACCATGGAAACCACTAAGAGACTTAGTTGGCCACAGTCCACGGGCATATGTAGCAATATAAAATCGGAACCTCTTTCTTTTGAGGAAGGTTTAAGCAGCAGCTGTGAACTGGGCATGAAACAAGTTTCCTATGACCAGAATGAAATGAAGGAACAGTTGAAGGCGTTTGCGCTGAAAAATGCAGATTTCTCTTCCTATTTGCTTTCTGAGCCACAGAAGCCTTTTACCCAATTAGCTGCTCAGAAAATGCAGGTGCAGCAACAACAGCAGCTCTGTGGAAATTATCCAACAATACACTTCGGTAGCACGAGCTTCAAAAGGGCAGCATCTGCAATTGAAAAGTCCATTGGGATTTTGGGAAGTGGCTCCAATCCCACCACGGGTCTGCCTGGTCAGAACGCTCAGATGCCCGTTCAGAACTTTGCCGACAGCAGCAACGCGGATGAGTTGGAACTGAAATGCTCTTGCCGGCTGAAAGCCATGATTGTGTGCAAAGGCTGCGGGGCCTTCTGCCACGACGACTGCATAGGGCCTTCTAAACTCTGTGTAGCTTGCCTGGTTGTGCGATAAGAGCTGAGTGAAAGATGCAGTATCCCTTTTCACCACGGAAAAGCCACACGGCGTCAGCAACAACAAATTGAACAGCTCAGTGGTTTATAGCGTGCTAATTTATTTTACTTTGGAACAGATGATCTTTTCTCTAGATGATTATTTTCTTGCATTTCTGGGAAAGGAGAGATCGCATTCCAGCCGAGGGGCTCAACAGCATGTCTTTTACATATTTAGTTGCCATTTGCAGCTTTGGAAAGTTTCTATTCGTGTGTATACAGGTCACTCCCAATTTGTTTCTTTCTTTTTTTAATCCAGGTGTAGATAGGAAAAGGACATTTTAAATTACTTAATGGTAACCAGAAATGGAGATGTGGAGAGAGATCGGTAACAGCAATTTAAGGTGGTGATGCATTCTTCTGTAGATTAACCATTACAGCGAGGGTTCCAACAGTTGACTCCTTTGGACCTACCTTTACCGTACTGATTACATCATATTTGGAAAAGGGAATCTGATTTAAGTGTATGATTCCTTGTATTTACTCATATCACAAAAGATATTAAAGGAGGTATGCCATTAATGAACTCCACTGTCCTTATTCTCTTTCCTCCCTTTTGACTCTTTTCAGAGACTGGCAGATTCTCTGGATCTGCCTTGGACATGGTACACGTATTGTAGTGAAATGTCTTTTCCACCTGAAATTGCAGTGTGGGCCTCATGCCCAGCAATCTGGTTCAAGCCCTTTGACACCCGAGACTGTAAGATCAGTTGGACAACAGAGAGCCATAGGCCCAGAGGATTTCAGAGCTTCATGTGTGGCTTCTAAGAGCAAGTATGAAAAAAAATGCCCTAAAATTCAAAGCAAACAAGTAAAATGCTGTATATGCAAACACACCTAAATGGGTTGGTGATGTAAATATCGGTCCATTCTATTCACTCTAATACAATAACTAGGTATTAAAATTGGGGGGGGGGGAAATAATCGTAACCCTTTATTGATGACAACAGTGCATTCTGGCTTCCGACGCTGCAGAGGTTGGCCACCTCTTTTTTTAAAGTGTCATTGATGATGAGAGGGACTATAGAAGGCTGAAGTGTCAACATTTTTCTGAACAGTTTTTTCCTCATGAGTCACGATCTACGTAATTATATTTGACTCTAAACTAGCCCTTATTTTAAAAAATTGTTCTGGGTGTTGCATGTTTTGTTTCCCGCCCCCCCCCCTCAGGTGAATTCAGTACATTCTTCATATTTGGGGGAGTGGAACTGCTTTTGAAAAAGGGATACTGCATCTTACAACTATTGTCAGTGTTTATCCAATAGTCTGGGTGTTGAGTATTTGAGCTCCATTCCATGTACTGTGGCCACCCTCATGCCAGAGAACAGCTGTAGTTCAGCAGGCTCTGTTCCCTAAAGCAAGTTCAAAAGCACATGCACCTTGTGGGAAGATGAAAGAACAAAGACCATGTCCATTTAACTTCCGATTACAGAGCACAAAATGTGGAGTACCATTAACCCACTGGTTGATTGTGGCTGTAGAATTTTCAAAAAATATGGGGGAAAATCTTCTGTATCCAGGGTAAGAATTTGACAGATATTTTCACAAGGGATCATCCTAATCAATGTTAACTTTTGACATTCCCTTAAAATATGTCTTAAAAATTGAATGAGCAGAAATTTCCTTCCTGGGGAAAAAAAAACTTGTGATTTTTTTTTTTTTATAGTAATCAACCATGGTATATTTTTTTCCTCCATATTTATTATTGTGATGTTGCCACATATCATTAGGTGATAGAGATGTCATTTTTACTAACAAATTGCTGATAGTGAAAGATACTTTATCTTAGAAAGAAAGCAAAGCAAAGAAGGCCTACCTCCGCGGCTGAGATTCGGTGCTTCAGTTGCTGTCACTTCTGTTTTTCACGTTACAATTAACAGAATTAATGACTGAGAATATTAGCAATGCACTTAACCGGCCCTTCCCAAGCAAGGCAGTGTTAGTTCCAGCAGATCCCTAGTTCACTCTGCACCAGGTGGTTTGGGTCGTGTCCTCGTCAGCGGTGTCTCTGTGGTCTGCTTGGCTCTGATGCCATCTTGGTTCAGAAGGGCATGCTCTAGTTTCACAGAGGGGCACCCCTATAATATAGACACTTGCATGCCAGCTCCTTCTTCCAAATTCAGTTGCTGCTCTACCAGTGTCAGATACTGTCTACACCAGCAGATTCAACACTACCACATCAGTAACTGACACCGTGTTGAAACTGTGGTCTTCAAAACCTTTGCACTCTGCATATGAGGCAAAATTGAGGTTGATATGATACCGAGCCCATTATCAGTTCCATCACTGTGGGATACTGCGCGCAGATTACTTACTGGGGATACAGAAAAGTATCCTTCTCTATGTTCTGATTTTTCTCATAATTAGTTTGGAAAATCAATTGCTGATCACACGTGCATTGTACCACCCTGATCCAAAGAGCGTAATATTTCTCTGCCCTTGCTCTTTTTTGCCCCAGTTTAAATTCCTAGTGTTTGCATATGGTTTATATTACTGAAAAATTAATATCTTTGGGCTAGAAGAATGGAAAGAAAAATTCAGAAGTAGAAAGTGGGTCAGCTATGTTACAAGTGGCCATTTAATATATATACAAAACCCAGTATATTTGGATTAGGCGAGCAGGTTCTTAGTTTCCTGATATCCACAGATATCTGCCTATGTGCAAATGGAGTATGTCATTTACTACATGGTTATTGTGGTGTAATGTGCAAATTTTAGTGTGTGCATTATCCTGATGATTGGACACTGTGATATCCCTATCAGGAATAGAGCTTGCACATCTAACATGTAATTTTTAATTATTATTTTCACAAAGGATGTATTTCCCTAAGTAGCACTTTTGGAACAGGGGAAGGAAGAAAACTGCTATTCCCTGATCCCCCTCCTATATACAGTATTCATATGCCTGAGGTTGTATAAAGACATTTAGGTAGTTAATGGGCATGTTAATACAAACGTTCTGATGCAAATTCATTTTCAGAATGAAAATATTTTTCCTTCCCCAAAGTGAGAATGGCAGAAATGTCGGTGACCTGAGCACCGTAATTATATAGACTATTTCCCTGCTAAGGTCTAGTTTGAAGAAAAAACTTGAAAACAAGCCTTTGAGGTTGAGCCTGGTTGCTATAAAGACTTTGTGGTGGTATGTGTTTCTGGGATGAGCTATGGAAGGTTTAGCTGACTTCTAGAGCTTGGATATTCTTATTCATCCAAAATAAACAGATGCAAACAAGCTGGTGTGTAGAGTGCTTCATAAAGCAACCAAGAGTAAGAATACATGATGCTACAGCCCCATGTCCTTTACAAACACTCTTGCACAATTTCAAAAGGGGAAGTTACTGTGGCCTTGGTTTCGCAGTTCCTCCTGGGTCTGGTCCAGTCCCAGGTGACAGAAGCTGAAGCGCCGTTAAGGGTTGCACCCTCTCAGTGGTGTGGAAGTCAGCACCGCGCTAGCCGTCTGGAGAGAGTGAGCCCGCTGAACACGCCAAGCCCAGAGTCACTGTCTATGTTTCTAGAGAACAATGTGAAGAGTCCTAGGAAAGGAACTCATCAGACTGTCAGGGGCCTACGTAGCCAAAATGTCACTGAATATAAAAATCTTGTCTTCAGTCCTCATGCTTTGTCACTGTAAAGCAAACAAAAAGCATTTTTACTATAATTTAAAGGAGCTGCTTTTTTTATAGCACATACTATTTCGCTTTGTACCCTATTTGATAGTTGCAGAATAATTTAGACTGTAGAAAAACTTTGTTGTATTTGTACTGTTCATGAATGTTTCAAAAAAAAAGTGCTTTACTTGCTTGCCATAATTTTTCTTGTACTGCTGTATTTTTCCCCCTGGCTTCATGGAAACCTAATCTGATTCCTCTTCTCAGTACAGTTTTTTGTTTGTTGTTGTTGTTGTTTTTTAATGTGTTTGTGAGTATTTTTTTTCCTTTGGTCAGTATTCTGAATGTTTACATCTGTTTAACATTAGCCATTTAATGCCTTTTTTAAAAGGCGGTATTACTCTTACAGTGTAACAGCAAAATGTGAATCAACCCAAACATAACATGCATGGCAAACACAGATGGGGGGGCAAAGTCCCTGAACGTACAAAGACATTTTATATCAGCATACAGAAAAGTCAAACCCTTCTTCAGTCCTCTACCAAAGAATATATTATTCCCACAGGAAAAACTCAGAAAAGGTGTGTAAAATCCTCAGAAGGGGAGCAGTTGAATCAGTAAGACTGCTACAATTTAATACTGTTATGCTTGCTTTGATACCTGACTAAATGTGACGGAGTGCAACAAGCATTGAAACGATTTTTAGACAGTGTTTTGTTTAGAATTCAGGGATCATGCATTCTTTAATGGTGCTGTTTGTTTTTTATTTCTTTTCTACAAAGAAAAAACAAAGTGTTGCCTACAAAAGTGACTGCTCACGATACCATAAGTTAAATGAAATGAAATGTTTGTCTCTTCATGTTTCTCCGTTTTTCCCTTTCTCTAAAGTAACAATTTGGGTTTCAATATTAAAATATTCTGGGAGAAAATAAAGAAATTAAACCTTCAATTATTGTCATCTTTAATTTTTTATGAAATGAGGTAGTTAATATATACACATAAAAGATACTAATAAATACATTCACAATTTTACTTAACAAAAAGTTTATAAGGAGAACAAACCATATGGTCTTAAACTTTCTACCCTTCTTGGTTTGGTGAATTGTCAACATACAATTATAACTATTGTTTGTTGAAACCTCTTTGAAATTAACCATGTCTATTGTACTGTGCTTATTTAAAATTATATTTGAACCTTTTTGTTTTGTAAAGATGTTGTTAATTCTCTATACCAAAAGACAGGTAAGTCAAGCAAATTGTTACCACCATATTTAATTTTAACTTTAAAATGAATTACCTCTCAAAATTCTTTTTAAAAGAATTGCTCTGGTTAGTTTTTCTTATCTTGCATTAAATATTACAGCTAGAATGATTTGAATAAAATGCTGTGAACCATTAGAGCAAAATTGCCTCAGCTACATTTACATTGGTTAAGAAAATATGCATATCTTTACAGTAAGATGAATCTGAAAGCATTAAACATAACTGGCTGTTAAATCTGAGTTCAGCTGTTTTTATCTACAAGGAAAATGCTATTTTTAGCCACCAGATGGCAAAAGAGGGTGTTTACTTTGCAGGAAAAAAAAAACTAAAAACATGCTTCTTCCTCCTCATAAATTAAATTATTATAATAATGAAAGTACAACTTATTCAAGTAAGACGATGGAAGATAGATACTTCTAAGTTTCATTAAATTATTTTCACTATAATACTGGCATTCCTTTTTTTGTCCTATTTTTTCTATTAAAATATTTACAGAATGCATTCTTAATTTTATTTAACATTGTGGAAATTTTTTATTGTTTTCATTGCATTACTCCCCAGGCATCGTCTATTCCAAAATTCATTACAGAAAATTGTACAGTCAAGCATTCTTTAAGCTGACATTTCTTGAAATTTATCCGAGTGCTTTATATGTTTTAATTCATTTAGTCTCATAATAGGTACAACATTAAACAATTTTTATATAAATATTTCATTATTCTTAATACATTAATGTGACCTAATTTGAGTAACAGTTGCTCTTAGGATCTAAAGTATGTATTTGTATCTATCATAGACTTTATCTGAGAACAGGTGATTTACCCCGTGATTCAACAAACTTATGTACGTTATTTAGAAAGAGCATAGCCAGGAGAGTAGTTGGACTACTTTCTGCAGAAGACAGTTGAACATAAATCCTAGAAAGTGTGTCTCCTTAAAATTATTTGAAGACTTTGGTTGTAGCTTGCCTAGACTTAATATTTCAAGTTCAGAGCACACACAATTATCCACAGTGATACGCAGAAATCAGAAGTTGGAGTCCTCCAATGTCACAGCTAATCTGGAAGTCTAAATTGGGCAATGAACCCAGTATTTTTACCTGCAGAAACTTTTCTCCAGTTGCCAGTGCAATAAATTACATACATTCTCACTAACTGGAGGAAAGTCCCCTGATTTACAAAGCAAAGGCTGATTTTTTTTGCCATTTTATTTAGAATAGTTTTATTGTTTTTCAGCTATATTGAGTAATATCCCATTGTGATACCTGACTACCAGTAAAGCTGATATTGAATATATTTAGTAATCCTGCAAAGCATAGACCAATCCAAACAGATGCCAGCCATATCAAAAGAGATGGCCCTATTACAACAAATCAATGAAGAGTGGCTGAATATCAGTTTTGTGAACAAAGGAGCTCCCTGAATCTGCTGTTATCAATAGTTAGGATTTATACTTAGTATATCCATTGCACTTAGGGGAAAGTTTGTTTCTGAGGTACCTTTTTAAGCTAAAATTTCCATCTACAATCTCTCTCTCTTTTTTTAAGGAAATCATTTAGAGGTGGTTCAAAGGTGAGCGTTAACCCAAACACAACGAAATGTCCAGGCATTTCCCCCTTTTGCTGTTTCCAGATACCTTGTTCGGTGGACACGACCCATAAATAGCAACTTGGCTAAAGGGTGGGAACATCCAGCTGCTTCAACAGAAGGTCCTGGACACTTGAGATCAAGTAAGATTCATCTCGTTTTCTGGGTACTCATCACGACGTCTTTGTTTATCATAAGCTGGTAAATGGAAAATAGGTTTCACCTTTGATCCAAACTTATATCTATAGTTTCAAATTATGGTTTTATTTCAGGAAAACGCTGTGTTCCAAATCCTCATTCTTTTAATGACGAGGGAACATGGAGGGATTTCAGAGGAGTGCAGAACTATGGTTCTATTTTCCTTGATTCATTTGGCTTTCAGTGTCCAATTCTGGGATGCTGGAACATCTTCCAGACACAGAGAGATGGGAGAGTGTAGTTGGCCTCAATGACTGTACGAACCACAAGAGTTTCTCCTGGATGTTCTTTTCCTATATATAAGTGGCAACATTTATGCATGTCCATTTATATAGAAATTTAAAAAACATGATTTCTTACTGTAATATAAAATTCATTTGCCAATAAGTTTAAATCTCGTAATGTGGAATTGAAAGGCTTGAGTGGGAACAGTTCTCCATGATGGCTTCTAAGTGGAAGCCACTGACACATTTTATACCTCTTCTTCCTTTAACATGTGAGCTCAATGTAGACTTTTTTTGTACCACATAGGTTTGTTTGGTTTTATTTATTTATTTATTTTTTTTGGTAAAATAATTTATATTTTCAGGGGAATAAGCTGTGGGAAATGAGTTGGCATCTTAAAAAATTCAATATTTCAAAAAAAAACATTTAAAAAACTACATTTAGAGTAGGAATCTATGGATAATTCATTATCTCTAATCTTCAAATATGTAATTTCCTTACTGTTAGAGGGCCAGTCCAGAGCATACCAGACATCTTTTTACCAAGAGAAGGACAATGTGAGATTGGTAGCAGACAGTTTCTTTCTTTCGTCTTTTTTTTCCTTCATATTTTGACATTGAAATGGTTCTCTGTTTTTGTTTTTGAGGTAGAATTGGCATACAACATTATATTAGTTTCAGATATACAACACAATGATTTGATATTTGAATATATTTTAAAATGATCATCACGGTAAGTGTAGTTAACATTCATCATAATACACAGTTACAAAAAATTTTTTTCTTGTGGTGAGGATTTTGAAGATCTACTCTCTTAGCAACTTTCAACTATGCAATTCAGTGTTATTAACTATGGTCACATGCTATGCATTATATCCCCAAGACTTATTTATTTTATAACTGGAAGTTTGTGCCTTTTGTCTCCCTTCACCCATTTCACCCACCTCACTCCCCCGACTTCTGACAGCCACCTGACGATCTGTTCTCTGTATCTGTGAGCTTGGTAACGTTCTTCTGTGGCATCTTTTTTGTCCAAAATGCTTTCCTTGGCAAAAACTGGGAGTAATCAAAGACACCACACTCTGCAATCTCAGTTTCCTAACTGTGATTCTCTTAGTAATAAATAAATCCTTTCCAAGTCTTTAGCCTTCATGATCTGAATATGAAGGAGATTTTATAAATTCTCTTCATATAAATAAACTTTTAGAGATTTAGCTATGTACTACCCCGAATATGGCAATTTCCCAGAGTTCCCAAAATGCAGACTTTCTTTATTAAAAAATAATAATAGATAATACTTGTGAAATGCTGTGTACCAAGTGCTGCAAAGCATTTCATAGGTGTTAATTATCACATTTATCCTGAGAAAAATCCCATAAGGGAGGCACTGCTATTATATCCATGGAACACACAAAGAACCTGAGGCTTAGAAAGTTTAAAGAAAAGAATACACAGCTAAGATCTGGAGTATGAAAGAAGGTTTTTCAGAGACCAAAGCCCATCCTCTTATTTGCTATAAGACACCATGGCTGCTACACGTACTGCTAAGTACTGGGGATGCTGAGAAAAATCAGAGGGTCCCAAAATCTTAAAAAATTATAGGCCAATGGGAAAGATGATCAACAATTTTATGATGACAAGAGTGTAACCAAGACAGGTACAAATTGCAGTGGGAAAAGTAGCTGATTGGATGAAGCCATTTAAGATTGCAACTGCACGAGAATGAAGCCTCCAGAGGGGCATCGGTTGCCGCACCTGACACAGATTCAGGGCAGTCCCACCGGGAGGGAGGGCACGCTCTTCCCTGCCAGCACCCCAATCGTTTCCCTTGAACAGTGTTCATCAGTATCAGTCCTCCTGCTAGTGATCTCTGCAGGGTGTACAATCCTTTACACATTTCAGAAGCCCTGTCACCAAGCCCTTCTTACATGACTCTAGGAATTTGTTTGGATGTTGGTAATATTGACAATTGATTATGTAAAAGTTAACAGCATGTGAAAACAATGTTTGTGCTACCCAATGTTGATGATACTCTTTAATACTTTTTAAAAATCAATGTAATACATGTTCCAATATTAAAAAGTCAAATCATATTACAGAGACTATAGCAAAAAATAGCAGTGCCCTGATATACATTGCAATGTGGGCTATTTTTTTTTTAAGGAGTTGACATTTCTTCTGAGTATTCATGTTATTCAATAGGGTTCTGATAAGAACACAAAGAACAAGTCCTGCACCTGCAAGTTGCAGGTTTTGATTGAAGTCAGGGAACTCACAGTGTGTTGTCCAATACTTCTGAGAAATAAAAGCTTCCCGATTTGCTGGTAATCACAAGAGGGAAACATTTTGACCATTGGGGGAAATGAAAAAGCACAGAAGAGGCAGTCAACAGGTAACCCCAGGACATACAGTACCAGAGATAAACATCACCAGTATCCATATTTTTCCAAGCAAATCTTGACTGGTTAAGTGAGTCCTACAGCTCCAATTATTCCCGCCCGGGGAACTGGGAACATGGGTGATAAGCTGCCACCATACAGAGAAAAATATTTGGGAGCCCCAATAGCCTCTGCCCCCCCCCCCCGTCTGTTATACCACTGCTGTAAGAACATGACTTGGAATTATTCACACTCCTATTCAGTGTCTGACTCACCATCTTACCCCCAGGACAAAGCCACCTTTTATCACCTCTTACTTGTAAATGTTTCTCAAAGCCCTCTGGCAAGCTAATAATTTAAGTATTTAATAAGCAAATATTTGAAGACCTGTCAAAGTAACAATCAATTTATTTGTAAGGTTAGATTGTGTGAAAAATTTCATTTAGCTATTTCCAAAAATAGATGCTTTAACTTCCCTTTCTACTTGAGAGTGTGTCGTCTCACTGACGGTAAGCAGAGCTTACTCCTTGACCCATAAAGCTTGTAAGGGGATTCTAACAATTGGGGCACTTCTGGTGCCAAGATTCATCCAACACTCAATGAGCAAACATTTTACTGATCCATATTGCTATGCTGGGTGCTGAATTATATAAGACAAATGTTCTTATTGATGACTTGATCCTTCAAGAAATATAAAGTTACCAAACATTTTTTTAGTGTTTTGTGCTTCAGCATTGTGCCACGAAGCATTGTCATAAGATAGAAGGAGTTTTCTTAGAAGATGTCATTCAAATGCACCTTTCCAGGAAGCATCCTATTTCCCAGAACAGCGTGGGTGTGGATGGGAGGAATAATGAGAGAATCGAAGTTTCAGAGAGAGAAATCTCCTTTGAAGTCATAATTTAATTTATTGCCTACTTTAGGTTCGGAGTCAAAATATTTAGGCAATGTAGTATGAGAAGCAAAATACTTTTCTGCAACTTCTACTGGAGGAATTACACTTTCTCACTTAAAATAGAAAAATGGAAAGAAAGAACTCCTTTGTGTGGAGAATGATTTGTCACCAAATTCGACTCATCTGGAGAAAACAGCACAGATGGTCTGGTTTGCTTCAGAATTGTGGTTTCATGCCCTGCATGACTCACCAGAGAAGGTAAATCAGCATCTCATTTCATTTTGGGTTCACTGTTGTAATAATAGATAGCAATGTCAATACCATTCTTTAGACTTTAGCAGGAAAATGAAATAAGAGATTATTTTTCCTATAGTTAACATTCAAGTGAGTGAGGCAATGCTTTAAAAATACCTTTGCAAGCTTAATAAAATTCAGGATGACTTGACTGAAAAAGCCCTCTGGCTGAGGTCGAGCAAATCATTCCTCTTTTTTTTAGTGAATATCATGCTAATTTATCAGAAAGGAAAAACTGGGCTGGGCAATTGGCTCTTCTTACACATGGTCATTTCTTAAAATATTGTCACAGGGGCTATTTCTGTGTATAATTTGCCTGTGAGAATGGATATTTAAAACGTACTTCAGCATATAGATTTGATATACATATAAATATTACCAAGAATGAATGATAAATTGAATAACGGGAAATCTGATTTCCTAAGCCCTAGTTCAGCAAATAGATTTATGAAGCTCTGAAGAGGTTAGCTCCTGTGTGAGAAGCTGATGTCTCCCTGAACTGTGCACAGCACAGATTTCTACTTTCCTTCTGGTCATTTCCTGCATTACAGTTTATAGTTAGGAAGCTTCATTCATTTACAGCAAACCCCGTATATGTCACTGGACTGAAACTTACTGAAGAGCAGCTTGTAGCATCTCATCTGTTTTGGTATCTCTAAAAGGTCCCATTGTGCATCAGAGAGAATAGTCCATCCATGGGCACAGCAAGCATTGTCTATATTGTTGGCTTCCTCCGTGCCACGCTCTGTCATGGCTGCTACAAGTACCAAAATGAACAAACAGCCCCAAATCCCTGAGTTTTATTTTCGTGTGGGGCAACAGGTAGCAAAGAGTTGAACATATAATATATACAGTATGTTTGAAAATGGAAAGTGTTATGAAGGAAAATAAAGTCTAGTAAGGGCATAAGGAGGATAGTGGTGTAGAAGTCGTAAATGCAGATAGGTTCCCAGGGAAGGCCTCATTGAGAAAGTACTATGGACTGAATTGTGTCCCCCCAGATTCATATGTTGAAGCCCTAATCCTGATCGTGACTATATTTGGAGGAGGTCCTATAAAGAGATAATTAGGGTTTAATGAGGCCCTAAAGGTAGGACCCAATACTGTAGGATTAGTGTTCTTGTAAGAAAAGATTACAGAGTTTCTCTCTGTCTCTCTGCCATGTAAGGACACGCAAGAAGGCGGTCTCTCCAGAAACCAAGTCAGCCAACACCTTGATTTTGGACTTCCCAGCCTCCTGAACTGTAAGAAATTAATTTTTGTTGTTTAAGCCACCCAATCCATGGTCTATTGTTGTGATTTCCTGAGCTAATATAAAGGCCACATTTGAGTAGAGAACTGAAGAAGGTATGAGGGTGCAGAGATATGCCAAGTGGGCATCTATCTGATGGAGAGCCTTCAGGGTGTAGGCAAAAGCAAATGTAACATCCTAGGTCTCTATGCTGTGGTAGATAATTTACATATAATTATCCTAATTCTCAGAATAGCCCTTAAAGAAGGGGAAGCTCTCACACAAGGCAAAATAATGAACTTCTAGGCCTTCCATTTACCAAGACTCTTGCGTGACTGATGGGATCAGCTATTTCCAAAGACCCAACTTGAGAATAAAGTGTAACTTTCCCAGGAAATAATTAAAATCAATTATTTTTCCTTTGCCCATGTTATTAGCTTCTAATAAAACATTGGATTATTTATTTATTCACCATGCAAGATATTAAAAGGGCATCATATATCATATCATCTACTGCCTTGCTAGTTCTAAAGCCACCTCTAAGAGCTAAGAAAGTGTATGATCCACATTTTCAGATAAGGAAAGTAAGAGTCAAACACATTAAGTCAACTGAAAAGGACCCTCTGTCTCCAAAGGCCATGCCCTTTGTAAAGCATGCAGTCCTGGGTACATGTCAACATGCGTGAACGACTCCAGAATTAGCTTCTCTGTCATAGCCCCCTTCTGGTTATGAGTAGCTGTCAATTTTAAAGAAACTGTCAGCCGGGATATGTTTTTGTCTCGTAGAGCATTTTATTACATCTTTTATTCAAAACCTCTGAACAATATATGCACCACTTTTTGACCTGTTATTGATAATTGCACCATCTAAAATGCAAAAGCTTACAAAAAATCTAAAGAACAATTTTGCCTCTCAGTCATCAGCTCTGAAGTATTCCCTTGCCATTTGTAAACAGCATGGGGAGGAGAGAAAGCAATAACCATGCAATAACCCTTTACTGAACCAGGAAGAAACTTCATCTGCCTACCTATATGTGCACCTTTCTGCGTATAGCCTTACAGAGTCCTAGAGATGAATGAATGTAGGTCATAGCACCAGAAAGACTTCATTGAATTCAGATTTTGATGTTGACAAACAATGTAATCTAGGTTAATTTACTTAATCAGTCTGAACCTCTGAGCTTATCCATGTAACCTGGAAAATTTGTTATGAGAGATAACGATACATATAAAACAGCTTAGCATAATGTTTGTTGCATGTTGCACTCAAGATACATGACCTCTTGTATTCAAAGAGACATATTCTTCCCCACAGTGTCTCCAATGCCTGCATTTTAGTTGGAAATGAACTCTTATAAATATAAGTATTCCAGTGACCTTACCCTAACCTTAGGATTTATCATTCATTTCCATTTCATATAGGAAGAAATGGAAACAAGTGAAATGTAAATGTTTTTCCAAGTTTGTGTATTTCCTGTTAACAGTATTACTGAGGCCTCTGACCATATAGTTTTATTTAGAGTGTGAATGGTTCTGAAACTTCAGTATGCGTTTAAATAGCTCAGGTAGCTTGTTAAAAACTGCAGAAGTCCAGGCCTCAAACCCGGAGTTCTGCTTTAGAACCAATCCAAGTAAATCTGATCGAAAGTTCTGATCAGAAGACTAAAAACACATTGCACCAGGATCTCTCACTATATGAGATACTAATTTACCAGCTCACGTTGGAAGGCTGAAAACCATCAGCTATCTAGCCTTCAAAATTAGCAACAGTTGTCTATATGAGTAAATACTAGAAAAATTGGTAAATAATTGGCAAATGCTTAACAAGAAGGAATTGGTTATAAATTGTTCTAGCCATATGAGAGAATATTATTGAATAACTGAATATAATATTGCAAAAGGATATTGAATGACATGGGGAAATAATTCACATTATGTTAAAAGAAAAAAAGAACAGTTTAAAGTGTTATGTAAAAATAGACATTATTATTGTTGAAAAAGACAAGATAAATAATAACAAGTGACTATCAATGGTTAATTTAGGTTTGGAGATTTTGAGCAATTTTGTTCTTTCTCCTTTCTGAATTCTTCAACATTTTTTCTTTGAATATATAAAACTTCTGTTAGTAGATTTTTAAAGCTACTAAAAGTAATGGCAACTTTTAATTATTAGGAAAACAATGTATGTCCATCTACAAAGTTATCCTGAGTAATGTTAAAATTTCATATTATGTTCATAGACTAATGGGTCATAAGGTTTAATGTTTTGAAGTTTTCTCATAGTCGAATATGCTAGTTTATGTTAGGGAGAAAAGTTAGATGAATATAATCTATCAAAAGATATTTTGTTGAAAAACTGTTGTCTTTTAGTATGCTAAACTGTAAGAGATAAGATAAACAATAAGAAAGTATATTCATGCAGTATATTTATCAAATTTCTGCTGCCACCCAGTGGCTGCCCAAGCTGTTTTACATATTTTGTTCACCTAGCTAATTGACCAGTAAAGTTACTCTACATCTGTAGGTAAAATCAGCTTTCCTGGAAGAAGCCGTGATTTTCCAGCTCTGAGAATGACCAATTAAACCTTATCAAGTAATAAAAAAAAATTTTCAACAGATCAGCGCTAAGATGTTTTGGATCCATGTAAGTAACATTCCAACAACCCTGCTTGTTCCACAAATTCTAGCATCTCTTTCTTGCTATAACAGAGTCCTTCTTGAGCTAATATTCCATGAGTCCCATGCAAGGGACAATTGCCACACAGTCGCAATTAACACCTGCTCGCTGAATTGGATCCAGTCACTTTTAACTCTCAGAGAAGAGAAAAGCTGGGGATGAGGCCAAATGACACTTGGACATCTCCAGAGGGCAGACACCTGCAATTCAATAAGGGCAAAGCTAGACAAAACGGGGCTGGCAGTTCTGCTAAGAGCTGAAGCAAGGCCCCCAGAGTATGATATAAATGAAAATATGTAAAAAAATCATGAAGGAAAAATAAGAAAATAATACCTGAACAAGTTCCAGTTCCAGTGCAAAGAAATTTTAGAAAAAAAGCCACATCTAGAGAACCAAATGAAAACTGTAAAGGTCAGAATGTAAATCAGTGTTTACATAGGTTTGCAAAAGCCTTGGGAGAAGAATGGAGAGATAAATACCAAAATATTATCATTGGTTACATGATATCGCTGGAATAAAAGGAGAAAACTACCTTTCTCCTCTCTCTCCTTTTTTTGATTGTTACAGTGAACGTACATAACAGTAAATGTAATTTTTTTGAAAAACCCTATGAAATATTTATTGTGAAATGAAGGAGAATATAATAAGTATTGGTCTAGTGACTCCTTCTTGTATTTCTTTGAGTAGGAAGAGAAAAAAGCAAACTGAAATTGTCTTCAGGGCTGTAAAAGGGTCATTTTTCCCAAAAAAGACATGAATGTAAGAAAGGGGAATGGTAGAGATGCTTCCACACGAAGCCGGGCAACTTGGGGCCCAAATAGAACCAGGTCAACAAACGTAAGACAGAGATATCATCTGACTGAAAGGTATCTCACGAAACTGAAGCTAATACTAAGTCGAGCTTATGAAAGGGCAATGTCAAAAGTAATTTAGGAGCTAAAGGAAAATGAGTAAAAAAGTGTTTATATGGAATAATGGCACAGTTCAAATTCTAATTGAACCACAATGTCCAACAATAGTTGCTCTGAACAGGGGCAGACTGGAAAACCCTTCAGTAATTGTGAAAACCATACTCATGACTGATACCTATGTGTCATTAATTCTAAATCAGGGAAGTGGCTTTGGAGGTTTTGAAGGGTAGAACAGGGATTGGTCGGTTGTAAAGATTTGCATCTCAAAGTCTTTCATTCATGAATAGAACTTTTTTGGCCCAGGCTGCCATTTTATGCTCAGAGGGATAGGCATGATTTTTACTTTGTGTGTGTGTGTGTGTGTGTGTGTGTGTGTGTAGTGTGTGTGTCCCAGGACTCTTGTCTTTAAAGCACCCTTTTGGTTTGGCTTGTTCCTGACAGATTTTTGACTTTGGATGGCTGTGACATCAAAGACATATGGAGATCTGTTTTTTATTTCTGTCTTCTTGGAGAATTAACTTCTTACAAACCTAAAAAGGTAGGATTTCGATTGCCTTCTTTTGATCAATTTAAACACATAAGTGATTTTTATTATTAAATTAAGAATATGTAAAATGACCACATTTTTGTTCAAATTCTGTTTCTGAACTGTTCGAAAATCAATTATACAAAATTTATCTTCTTGGTTTCAGGACAGTAACAGTTGGTATACATTTATATTTCTGAATATAATTCTGAATATAGTTCTGAAACTACCAATGTTGAGTAAACAATACAGGAAATACATTAAGACCAATTAAAGTGTTAGTTTCTATGTCTTTATAAAATTGAATACTTGCTGACCACCTGTATACAGTAGCCTTCCCCAGTCACCTCTCTCTCTTCCCCTTACCTGCTCTATTCTCCTCTGTATAATTATCATTACCAAAGACAAAGCTTGAAGAATGGGGGATAAGAATAAAAGCGCAGCAATCAGTTATATAACATAGATATGATGCTTTTATCTTTTTCTGATCTCAAAGTTAGCTCAGTGTGAGATTGGTTCACTTAAGCAAGAAAAGAAAGAAAGAAGAAGGAAAAAAGGACTCTTTTTCAACCACAAACTGTCTTCAACCAGTACTGAAATCCATCTGGGATTTGATCCATATTACTACTACTTAATTTATATTGTGATATTCTTAGACATATTCTCATTTAACTTTGTAAACAAACAAATCCCGTTGTTAGCTCATTAAACCTTTATATCTTATTTGTTTCCACTTTTAGTTCCTATTTGGTAGTTATATATCTTACACTGTAATCAATTATATTAGCTTGAAGAGAAGTTCTTAAGTATTAGTGTGGCAACAATCAACTTGGATGCTCGTTGAAAAGGTAGACTCTGGGTCTCAGCCATCAGAATTGGTATATCAGCAATAGAACCCAAGAATCTGTATATGCAGTAGGCAACTCAGGTAATTCTTATACACATAGTCTAGAGATTTACAGTATGTGCTTGTCATCTGCTTTTATTATATTCAGACATGTAGTGTAACTCTAATAATTCCTTTAGAAGTCAGTAATTCCTGGAGAAAAGTGGACAATGCAAGCCGTAATATCAATACCTCTGACAGGTAAGCTTACCATTGAGGAGGATGGTTTGTTGGATTTTTGGGAAAAAACATATGAGACTTTCCAAACATATGAAATGAGGTCGTTTCACAGTTTTACACATTGGCAAATGATTTTTTTTTCCTTTCCTTTGCCTTTTCAATTTAGTTTCAGCTCCAGGGTTCTGTCTCTTCCATTTTACCTTTTTAATTTATTTGACTGTTCACCCCATAGGCTATTTGAGTACAGGGATAAAAGTAAGTTTTTGGCAAATTAAAATCCACTCTATGAGTTTTCATGTACTTAATATTATTTTCTATTAGCCTTTTCATTCAAGAACATTTCACTTGAAAAGCAAATGTGTCCTGCTGGTTAAAAGTGAAGTCTCTTAGCTTTAATTTATTTTCCAACTTGTAATCAGCCCTTATGCTGAATCAACTAGACTTATGTCATTTATATCCTTGTGTAGAAACCAGAAGTACATATTTTTTTGAAATGAAATTTATATAATTGAATAAGTGTGTTATTCTAAGTATCTTGTATCATCTTTGTTTACATATACATGGACTCATATATTACAAATTTAATATGGAGTTAACTTTACTGCACTTAATTCATAGAATTGATATTATTATATTTGTAATATCCTCAAGCTAACTTTTGAATTTGCTCACAAAATCACTAAACAAGATTTTGGCGAACACTTGCCTTCATAAATAATAATACACAATATAAAAATTTAAAGTTTTGTCTTCTCTACTTTTCTAAATCATGCTGTGGAAATAAGTACAGATAGACATTTCTCCAAAGAAGATATACAGATTGCCAACAAACACATGAAAGGATGCTCAACATCACTAATCATTAGAGAAATGCAAATCAAAACTACAATGAGGTGTCACCTCACACCAGTCAGAATGGCCATCATGAAAAAATCTACAAACAACAAATGCTGGAGAGGGTGTGGAGAAAAGGGAACCCTCTTGCACTGTTGGTGGGAATGTAAATTGATACAGCCACTATAGAGAACAGTATGGAGGTTCCTTAAAAAACTAAAAATAGAACTGCCATACGACCCAGCAATCCCACTATTGGGCATATACCCTGAGAAAACCATAATTCAAAAAGAGTCATGTACCACAGTGTTCATTACAGCACTATTTACAATAGCCAGGACATGGAAACAACCTAAGTGTCCATCGACAGATGAATGGATAAAGAAGATGTGGCACATATATACAATGGAATATTACTCAGCTATAAAAAGAAACGAAATTGAGTTATCTGTAGTGAGGTGGATGGACCTAGAGTCTGTCATACAGAGTGAAGTAAGTCAGAAAGAGAAAAACAAATACCATATGCTAACATATATATGGAATCTAAAAAAAAAAAGGTTCTGAAGAATCTAGGGACAGCACAGTAATAAAGACGCAGACATAGAGAATGGACTTGAGGACACGGGGAGGGGAAGGGTAAGCTGGGACGAAGTGAGAGAGTGGCATGGACATATATACACTACCAAATGTAAAATAGATAGCTAGTGGGAAGCAACTGCATAGCACAGGGAGATCAGCTCGGTGCTTTTGACCACCTAGAGGGGTGGGATAGGGAGGGTGGGAGGGAGGCACAAAAGGGAGGGGATATGGAGATATATGTATATGTATAGCTGATTCACTTTGTTATACAGCAGCAACTAACACAACAATGTAAAGCAATTATACTCCAATAAAGATGTTAAAAAAAAGAAAAGTACTGATGATCAGAATTTGAAAAGAAGAGGATATTTCAGATATTGGACAATTAACTGCTGCGATGTTAAAAAATTGAATGTTGTAAAGTGAACTAATTGCATTTTTCTCATCCTTTAGATAATAAAATAGTAACAAACCATAACAAATTAGATTACAGGTGAAGCCTTTAAGCTTTTGATCCATAGAAACCAGAAGACCCCAGACAAAGCTCATAAAAAACACAGCAAGAAAGATTCTTTTGATGTGAATGATTGAATTCATTTTGTTCTCATTTCATTCCTAAGTATGGTTCTTTGAACCATACAGATATGAATTTGACTTATTATCTTCAATATATATCTTACATGTTCTCTGTCCACACTGTGGCTCTCTTTGTACCATCCTCCTGAAATATATTTCCTGGCTTTCTCAGACTGTCTGAATTTTACTATTTCTCACATTCAAGTGTGTTTTTCATAAGGATGATGTAGCTTGTTTGAAAGAAAAGAGTGTTTTTATTTTTGGTTAACTTCCCAGAGTGCTTTTTTACATGTAAAGTGGAAAGAACTTGGACTCTAGAGTCTGAAATCAGGGGTTTGAGTCACAGCTCTGCCATTAGGAGCTACGTGATTTTTAATTCTCTGACTCTTAATTTCTTTGCCTAATTTACACACATTACATTCAGGAGTGCAAAGAAAATTTATCATCTTTACATTCTAACTGAAGAAAGCATGAGGGAAATTTAGAAATTAAATTTAGTCAAATCTGGTAACCTCTGTCTGATCCAATTATTATAAATTATTTATTTAAGTAATGCCCTCTTTTAGAAAAGTACTTGACTTTATTTTTTAGAGCAGTTTTACATTTACATAAAAATAGAGGAGACAGTAGAAAGAGTTTGCATATACTCTGTGTTCAGTTTTGCCTATTAACATCTTACATTGCTATGGTATATTTATTATAATTAATAAAACAATATGGATACATGATTACTAACTAAAGCCCCTGGTTTATTCATATTTCTTTAGTTTTAACTAATGTCTTTTTCTGTTCCAGGATCCCATCTAGTATATCACATTACATTTAGTCAATATGTCTTCATAGGCTCCTATTGGCTGTGACAGTTTCCTGGCTTTTTGCAGTTTGAGGAGTACTGGTAAGGTATTTTATAGAATCCCCCCTGTAGGAATTTCTCTTATGTATCTGTTCAGATCATTTGTCCATTTTTTAATTGAGTTGTTTATTGTTGAGGTTTAAGAATTGTTTGTATATTTTTAATACAGGTACATTATCAAATTTGTTTTGAAGATATTTTCTCCGAAACCATGGCTGTCTTAATTCTCTTACAATGTTTTCTGTGGAGTAGAAATTTTTAATTTTGATAAATCTAACTTTTTTCCTTTCATTAATCATTGCTTTAGTGTTATACATGAAAATTCACCTGCAAACCAAAGGTCATATCGATATTCTTCTATGTTCTTCTAGATCTTTCATAGTTTTGCTTTTTGCATTTAAGTATTTGATTGATTTTGAGATGTTTTCTTTTTTCTGAAAGGTATAAGGTCTATGTCTAGTTTTACTTTTTGAACATGAACATACAATTCCAGCATAATTTGTTGAAAAGAGTGTCCTTTCTCTACTTTCCCTTGCTCCTTTGCCAAAGATCAGTTGACTATATTTGTGTGGGTCTGTTTCTGGGCTCTTTATTCTGTTGCATTGATCAATGTGCCTATTCTTTCATGAACCCCATGTTGACTTGATTACTGTAGTTTTAGTATTGGTCTATGACTATGTTCTTCTTCCTCAGTGATGTGTTGGTGCTTCTGGATCTTTTGCCTTTCGGTATAAACTTTAGAATTAGTTTATAAATATTGACAAAATACCATTTTGGGATCATGATTGAGCTTGCATTGAATCTATAAATCAGGTTGAGAAAAAGTGGCAATAATATTAAACCTTCCAACATGAACATGGAACATCTCTCCATTTATTCAAATGTTGTTTGATTTTTTTTTTCCATTTATCCTTTTTTTAAACATCTTTATTGGAGTATAATTGCTTTACAATGTTGTGTTAGTTGCTGCTGTATAACAAAGTGAATCAGCTATATGCATACATATAGCCCCATATCTCCTCCCTCTTGCGTCTCCCTCCCACCCTCCCTATCCCACCACTCTAGGTGGGAACAAAGCACTGAGCTGTTCTCCCTGCACTATGCAGCTGCCTCCTGGTAGCTATCTATTTTACATTTGGTAGTGTGTATATGTCCATGCTACTCTCTCACTTCGTCCCAGCTTACCCTTCCCCCTCCCTGGGTCCTCAAGTCCATTCTTTACATCTGCAATTTTATTCCTGTCCTGTCCCTAGGTTCATCAAAACTATTTTTTTTTATATTCCATATATATGTGTTAGCATACAGTATTTGTGTTTCTCTTTCTGAATTACTTCACTCTGTATGACAGACTCTAGGTCCATCCACCTCACTACAAATAACTCAATTTCATTCCATTTTATGGCTGAGTAATATTCCATTATATATATGTGCCACATCTTCTTTATCCATTCATCTGCTGTTGGACACTTAGGTTGCGTCCATGTCTTGGCTATTGTAAATAGTGCTGCAGTGAACATTGTGGTACATGACTTTTTTTGAATTATGGTTTTCTCAGGGTATATTCCCAGTAGGGGGATTGCTGTGTCATATGGTAGTTCTATTTTTATTTTTTTAAGGAACTCCATTACTGTTCTCCATAGTGGCTGTATCAATTTACATTATCACCAACAGTGCAAGAGGGTTCCCTCTTCTCCACATCCTCTCCAGGATTTATTGTTTGTAGATATTTTGATGATGGCCATGCTGACCAGTGTGAGGTGATATCTCATTACAGTTTTCATTTGCATTCCTCTAGTGATTAGTGATGTTGAGCATCCTTTCATGTGTTTGTTGGCAATCTGTATATCTTCCTTGGAGAAATGTCTATTTAGATCGTCTGCCCATTTTTGGATTGGGTTGTTTGTTTTTCTGATATTGAGCTGCATGAGCTGACTGTATATTTTGGAGATTAATCCTTTGTCAGTTGCATCGTCTGCAAATATTTTCTCCTATTCTGAAGGTTGTCTTTTCCTCTTCTTTATGGTTTCCTTTGCTGTGCAAAAGCTTTTAAGTTTCCTTAGGTCCCATTGGTTTATTTTTGTTTTTATTTCCATTTCTCTAGGAGGTGGGTCAAAAAGGATCTTGCTGTGATTTATATCATAGAGTGTTCTGCCTATGTTTTCCTCTTAGAGTTTTATAGTGTCTGTCCTTAGATTTAAGTCTTTAATCCATTTTGAGTTTATTTTTGTGTATGGTGTTAGGGAGTGTTCTAATTTCATTCTTTTACCTGTAGCTGTCCAGTTTTCCAGGCACTACTTATTGAAGAGGCTCTCTTTTCTCCATTGTATACTCTTGCCTCCTTTATCAAAAATAAGGTGACCATATGTGCATGGGTTTATTCTGGGCTTTCTATCCTGTTCCGTTGATCTGTATTTGTGCCAGTACCATACTGTCTTGATTATTATAGCTTTGTTGTATAGTCTGAAGTCAGGGAGTCTGATTCCTCCAGCTCCGTTTCTCTTTCTCAAGATTGCTTTGGCTATTCGGGGTCTTCTGTGTTTCCATACAGATTGTGAAATTTTTTGTTCTAGTTCTGTGAAAAATGCCAGTGGTAGTTTGATAGGGATTGCATTAAATCTGTAGATTGCTTTGGGTAGTACAGTCATTTTCACAATGTTGATTCTTCCAATCCAAGAACATGGTATACCTCTCCATCTGTTTGTATCATCTTTAATTTCTTTCATCAGTGTCTTATAGTTTTCTGCATACAGGTCTTTTGTCTCCATCGGTAGGTTTATTCCTAGGTATTTTGTTCTTTTTGTTGCAGTGGTAAATGAGATGTTTCCTTAATTTATCTTCCAGATTTTTCATCATTAGTGTATAGGAATGCAAGAGATTTCTGTACATTACTTTTTTATCCTGCTACTTTACCCAATTCATTGATTAGCTCTAGTAGTTTTCTGGTAGCATCTTTAGGATTCTCTGTGTATAGTTTCATGTCATCTGCAAACAATGACAGCTTTACTTCTTCTTTTCCAATTTGGATTTCTTTTATTTCTTTTTCTTCTCTGATTGCTGTGGCTAAAACTTCCAAAACTATGTTGAATAATAGTGATGAGAGTGGGCAACCTTGTCTTGTTCCTGATCTTAGAGGAAATGATTTCAGTTTTTCACCATTGAGAACGATGTTGGCTGTGGGTTTGTCATATATGGCCTTTATTATGTTGAGGTAAGTTCCCTCCATGCCCACTTTCCGGAGAGTTTTTATCATAATTGGGTGTTGAATTTCTCGAAAGCTTTTCCTGCATCTATTGAGATTATCGTATGGTTTTATCCTTCAGTTTGTTAATATGGTGTATCACATAGATTGATTTGCGTATATTTAAGAATCCTTGCCTTCCTGGGATAAACTCCACTTGATCATGGTGTATGATCCCTTTAGGATTCTGTAGGATTCTGTTTGCTAGTATTTTGTTGAGGATCTTTGCATCTATGTTCATCAGTGATATTGGCCTGTAGTTTTCTTTTTTGTGACATCTTTGTGTGGTTTTGGTATCAGGGTGATGGTGGCTTTGTAGAATGAGTTTGGGAGTGTTCCTCCCTCTGCTATATTTTGGAAGAGTTTGAGAAGGATAGGTGTTAGCTCTTCTCTAAATGTTTGATAGAATTCGCCTGTGAAGCCATCTGGTCCTGGGCTTTTGTTTGTTGGAAGATTTTTAATCACAGTTTCAAGTTCATTGCTGGTGATTTTTCTGTTTATATTTTCTATTTCTTCCTGTTTCAGTCTCAGAAGGCTGTGGTTTTCTTCCAGGTTGTCCATTTTATTGGCATATATTTGCTTGTAGTAATCTCTCATGATCCTTTGTATTTCTGCAGTGTCAGTTGTTACTTCTCCTTTTTGATTTCTAGTTCTGTTGATTTGAGTCTTCTCCCTTTTTTTCTTGATGAGTCTGGCTAATGGTTTATCAATTTTGTTTATCTTCTCAAAGAACCAGCTTTTAGTTTTATTGATCTTTGCTCTTTGGTTTCTTCATTTTTTTTTCATTTATTTCTGCTCTGATCTTTATGATTTCTTTCCTTGTGCTAACTTTGGGGTTTTTTTGTTCTTCTTTCTCTAATTGCTTTAGGTGTAAGGTTAGGTTGTTTATTTGAGATGTTTCTTGAGGCAACATTGTATTGCTATAAACTTCCCTCTTAGAACTGCTTTTGCTGCACCCCATAGGTTTTGGGTCGTTCTGTTTTCATTGCCATTTGTTTCTAGGTATTTTTTGATTTTCTCTTTGATTTCTTCAGTGATCTCTTGGTTATTTAGTAGTGTATTGTTTAGCCTCCATGTGTTTGTATTTTTAACAGATTTTTTTCCTGTAATTGATATCTAGTCTCATAGCTTTGTGGTCGGAAAAGATACTTGGTATGATTTCAATTTTCTTAAATTTACCAAGGCTTGATTTGTGACCCAAGATATGATCTATCCTGGAGAATGTTCCATGAGCACTTGAGAAGAAAGTGTATTCTGTTGTTTTTGGATGGAATGTTCTATAAATATCAATTAAGTCCATCTTGTTTAATGTATCATTTAAAACTTGTGTTTCCTTATTTATTTTCATTTTGGATGATCTGTCCATTGGTGAAAGTGGGGTGTTAAAGTCCCCTACTATGATGGTGTTACTGTCGATTTGCCTTTAATGCCTGTTAGCATTTGCCTTATGTATTGAGGTGCTCCTATGTTGGGTACATAAATATTTATAATTGTTATATCTTCCTCTTGGATTGATCCCTTGATCATTATGTAGTGTCCTTCTTTGTCTCTTCTAATAGTCTTTATTTTAAAGTCTATTTTGTCTGATATGAGAATTGCTGCTCCTGCTTTCTTTTGATTTCCATTTGCATGGAATATCTTTCCCCATCCCTTCACTTTCAGTTTGTATGTGTCCCTAGGTCTGAAGTGGGTCTTTTGTAGACAGCATATATACGGGTCTTGTTTTTGTTTCCATTCAACCAGTTTATGTCTTTTGGTTGGAGCATTTAAACCATTTACATTTAAGGTAATTATCGATATGTATGTTCCTATTCCCATTTTCTTAATTGTTTTGAGTTTGTTAATGTAGGTCTTTTCCTTCTCTTGGGTTTCCTGCTTAGAGAAGTTCCTTTAGCATTTTTTTTTCAAGCTGGTTTGGTGGTGCTGAATTCTCTTAGCTTTTGCTTGTCTTTAAAGATTTTAATTTCTCTGTCGAATCTGAATGAGATCCTTGCTGGGTAGAGTAATTTTTGTTGTATTTTTTTCCCTCTCATCACTTTAAATATGTCCTGCCACACCCTTCCACCTTGCAGGTTTTCTGCTGAGAAATCAGCTCTTAACCTTAAGGGGATTTCCTTGTATGTTATTTGTTGTTTTTTCCTTGCTGCTTTTAATATTTTTTCTTTGTATTTAATTTTTGATAGTTTGAGTAATATGTGTCTTTGCATGCTTCTCCTTGGATTTATCCTGTATGGGACTGTCTGCACTTCTTAGACTTGATTGACTATTTCCTTTCCCATGTTAGGGAAGTTTTCAACTATAATCTCTTCAAATATTTTCTCAGTCCCTTTCTTTTTCTCTTCTTCTTGTGGGACCCCCTAATTCGAATGTTGGTGTGTTTACTGCTGTCCCAAATGTCTCTGAGACTGTCCTCAATTCTTTTCATTCTTTTTTCTTTATTCTGCTCTGTGGTAGTTATTTCCACTATTTTGTCTTCCAGGTCACTTATCTGTTCTTCTGCCTCAGTTATGCTGCTACTGATTCCTTCTAGAGAATTTTTAAATTCATTTATTGTGTTGTTCATCACTGTTTATTTACTCTTTAGTTCTTCTATGTCCTTATTAAACGTTTCTTGTATTTTCTCCATTCTGCTTCCAAGATTTTGCATCATCATTACTATCATTACTCTGAATTCTGTTTTTAGGTAGACTGCCTATTTCCTCTTCATTTGTTTGGTCTGGTGGGTTTTTATTTTGCTTGCTCATCTGCTGTGTATTTCGCTGTCTTCTCATTTTACTTAACTTACTCTGCTTGGGGTTTCACAGGCTACAGGTTCATACATCCCATTATTTTTGGTGTCTGCCCCCAGAGGCTAAGGTTGGTTCAGTTGGTTGTGTAGGCTTCCTGATGGAGGGGACTGGTGCCTGTGTTCTGGAGGATGAGGCTGGATGTTGTCTTTCTGGTGGGCAGGACTACGTCCAGTGGTGTGTTTTGGGTGTCTGTGAACTGATTATCATTTTAGGCAGCCTCTTAGCTAATGGGTGGGGTTGTGTTACTGTCTTGCTAGTTGTTTGGCATGGGGTGTCCAGAACTGTAGCTTGCAGTTCCTTGAGCGGAGCTGGACCTTAGGGTTGAAATGGAGATCTCTGGGAGAGCTTTCACCATTTGATATTACGAGGGGCCAGGAGGTCTCTGGTGGACCATTGTCCTGAGCTCAGCTCTCCCACCTGGAGGCTCAGTCCTGACACCTGGCTGGAACACCAGATCCTGTCACCCACACGGCTTAGAAGAAAAGGGAGGAAAAAAATAAATAAAGTTATTAAAATAAAAAAATTATTAAAAATAAAAAAATTAAAAAGTAATAGAAAGAAAGAAAGAAAGTAGAGAGTAACCAAACCAATACACAAATCCACCAATGATAACAAGTGCTAAAAACTATACAAAAAAAAAAAAAAAAAAAAGTACAGGCAGAACCTTAGGGCAAATGGTAAAAGCAAAGCTATACAGACAAAATCACACAAAGAAGCATACACATACACACAAAAAGAGAAAAAGGAAAAAAATAATATATGTATAAAAAAATAGGAAGAGAGCAAAAAAATCAATAAACAAAGCTACCAATGATAATAAACTCTAAATACTAAACTAAGATAAACATAAAACCAGAAACAAAGTAGGTACAGAAAGCAAACCCTAAGTCTACAGTTGCCCCCAAAGTCCACCACCTCAGTTTTGGGATGATTCATTGTCTATTCAGGTATTCCACAGATGCAGGGTACATCAAGTTGATTGTGGAGATTTAATCCGCTGCTCCTGAGGCTGCTGGGAGAGATTTCCCTTTCTCTTCTTTGTTCGCACAGCTACTGGGGTTCAGCTTTGGATATGACCCCGCCTTTGCTTGTCAGTCGCCTAAGGGTGTCTGTTCTCGCCCAGATAGGGCGGGGTTAAAGTAACAGCTGATTCAGGGGCTCTGACTCACTCAGGCCAGGGAGAGGGAGGGGTACAGAATGCGGGGTGAGCCTGAGGCAGCAGAGGCCAATGTGAGATTGCAACAGCCTGAGGTGCACCATGTGTTCTCCCAGGGCAGTTGTCCCTGGATCACGGGACCCTGGCAGTGGTGGGCTGCACAGGCTCCCGGGAGGGGAGGTGTGGATAGTGACCTGTGTTTGCACAGAGGTTTCTTGGTGGCTGCAGTAACAGCCTTAGTGTTTCATGCCCGTCTCTGGTGTCCGTGCCGATAGCCGTGGCTCGCGCATGTCTCCGGATCTCGTTTAGGCGGTGCTCCGAATCCCCTCTCCTTGCACACCCTGAAACAGTGGTCTCTTGCCTCTTAGGCAGGTCCAGACTTTTTCCCGGACTCCCTCTGGGATAGCCATATCACACTAGCCCCCTTCAGGCTGTGTTCACGCAGCCAACCCCAGTCGTCTCCCTGGGATCTGGCCTCCAAAGCCTGAGCCTCAGCTCTCAGCCGCCACCCGCCCTGGTGGGTGAGCAGACAAGCCTCTCGGGCTGGTGAGTGCTGATTGGCACTGATCCTTTCTGCGGGAATCTCTCTGCTTTGCCCTCTGCACCCCTATTGCTGTGCTCTCCTCCGTGGCTCCGAAGCTTCCCCCCCTACATCACCTGTCTCCCCAGTGAAGGGCCTTCTTAGTGTGTGGGAACTTTTCCTCCTTCACAGCTCCCTGCCAGAGGTGCAGGTCCCGTCCCTATTCTTTTGTCTCTGTTTTTTAATTTTTCTTTTGCCCTACCCAGGTATGTAGGGAGTTTCTTTCCTTTTAGGTAGTCTGAGGTCTTCTGCCAGGCTTCAGTAGGTGTTCTGTAGGAGTTGCTCCACATGTAGATATATTTTTTATATATCTGTGGGGAGGAAGATGATCTCTACGTCTTACTCTTCAGCCATCTTGAAGGTCCCCCTATTCCTAGGTTCTTGTTCTGCTTGGTGACATCTTGGATCTTCCCTGAGGTGTGACTTGCATACCTGGTTACTGCTTGCTCAGCAGGTGTCAGCAGCTGAGCTCTGTGACTAGTGAGTCAATGACCTTTTCTCTCCTGGCTCTGATAGTCATCTCTGCTGACCCAGCCCCACCTTAACCTTGCTGAAACTGCCGACCTCCACAGTTATGGCCACGCCGCCTATTTAATCTGCATCTGGAAGGAAACTACATCCTTCATGTAGCTCTTCGTAGGGTAAGGACCAATCTGAGAGACAAGTCTCCCTCTGAGTCCCGAATAGTCAATGTTAAAAGCCTCTCTTCTGACTCTGCTCTCAACGTACCTAACTGGAATTTTAGCTCAAAGGGAGCTAAACAATCTCGTGACAACCTCGTCTCTCTAGCAGCCTCTGCATTTTATCTCCTTTTTCATCTCAGGAACCACTCAGGGCCAAGAAGAATGGCCTAGTTTTCCCCTTGTTCTTTCTCTTTTGCATGACTCCATTCTACAACATGGCCTCTTCCTTACCAGTGTGTCATTTATTCCGTTTCTCTCTCAGAAATTATAATGGCAGAAACACCACCTAGAAACACGACTAAATGGAGGGAATAAAACACATTTGGGAGGAGCTTCAAGATGGTGGAAGAGTAAGACGTGGAGATCACCTTCCTGACCACAAATACATCTACATGTGGAACAACTCCTACAGAACACCTACTGAATGCTGGCAGAAGACCTCAGACCTCCCAAAAGGCAAGAAACTTCCCATGTACCTGGGTAGGGTAAAAGAAAAAAGAAAAAACAAAGACAAAGAATAGGGGCGGGACCTGCACCAGTGGGAGGGAGCTGTGAAGGAGGAAAGGTTTCCACACACTAGGAAGCCCATTCACTTTCAGAGACGGCGGGTGGCAGAGGGGGAAGCTTTGGAGCCACGGAGGAGAACGCAGCAACAGGGTTGCGGAGGGCAAAGCGGAGACACTCTCGCACAGAGGACCAGTGCCAACCAGCAAACACCAGCCCGAGGGACTTGTCTGCTCACCCGCCGGGACCGGTGGGGGCTGGGAGCTGAGGCTCAGGCTTCGGTCAGATTCCAGGGTGAGGACTGGGGTTGGCTGCGTGAACACAGCCTGAAGGGGGCTAATGCTCCCAAGCTAGCCAGAAGGGAGTCCAGGAAAAAGTCTGGAGCTGCCAAAGAGGCAAGAGACTTTTTCTTGCCTCTTTGTTTCCTGGTGCGCGAGGAGAGGGGATTAAGAGCGCCACTTAAAGGAGCTCCAGAGACGGGCGCAAGCCGCGGTTATCAGCGCGGACCCCAGAGACGGGCATGAGACGCTAAGGCTACTGCTGCCACCACCAAGAAGCCTGTGTGCGAGCACAGGTCACTATCCACACCTCCCCTCCCGGGAGCCTGTGCAGCCCGCCACTGCCAGGCTCCCGTGTTCCAGGGACAACTTCCCCGGGAGAACGCACAGCGCGCCTCAGGCTGCTGCAACGTCACGCTGCCCTCTGCCGCCACAGGCTCACCCCGCATCTGTACCCCTCCCTCCCCCTGGCCTGAGTGAGCCAGAGCCCCCTAATCAGCTGCTCCTTTAACCCCGTCCTGTCTGAGCGAAGAGCAGACGCCCTCAGGCGACCTACACGCAGAGGCGGGTCCAAATCCAAAGCTGAACCCCGGGAGCTGTGCGAACAAAGAAGAGAAAGGGAAATCTCTCCCAGCAGCCTCAGGAGCAGCGGATTAAAACTCCACAAACAACTTGATGTGCCTGCATCTGTGGAATACCTGAATAGACAACGAATCATCCCAAATTGAGGAGGTGGACTTTGCAAGCAACGATATATATATATTTTTCCCCTTTTTCTCTTTTTGTGAGTGTGTATATGTATGCTTCTGTGTGTGATTTTGTCTGTATAGCTTTGCTTTTACCATTTGTCCTAGGGTTCTGTCTGTTCTTTTTACTTAAAAATTTTTTTTTCTTAATAATTATTTTTTTTATTTTAATAACATTTATTTTATTTTTTCTTTCTTTCTTTCTTTCTTTCTTTCTTTCTTTCTTTCTTTCTTTCTTTCTTTCTTTCTTTCTTTCTTTCTTTTTTCTTTCTTTCTTTTCTTTCCTCCCTTTTATTCTGAGCCATGGGGAGGACAGGCTCTTGGTGCACCAGCCAGGCATCAGGGCTGTGCCACTGAGGTGGGAGAGCCAAGTTCTGGACACTGACCCACAAGAGACCTCCCAGCTCCACGTAATATCAAATGGTGAAAATCTCCCAGAGATCTCTATCTCAATGCCAAAACCCAGCTCCACTCAATGACCAACAATCTACAGTGCTGGACAACCTATGCCAAACAACTAGCAAGACAGGAACACAGCCCCATCCATTAGCAGAGAGGCTGCCTAAAATCATAATAAGGCTCCAGACACCCCAAAACACACCACAAGAAGTGGACCTGCCCACCAAAAAGACAAGATCCAGCCTCATCCACCAGAACACAGGCACTAGTCCCATCCACCAGGAAGCCTACACATCCCACTGAACCAACCTTAGCTACTGGGGACAGACACCAAAAACAATGGAAACTACAAACCTGCAGCCTACGAAAAGGAGACGCCAAACACGGTAAGTTAAGTAAAATGAGAAGACAGAGAAACACAGCAGATGAAGGAGCAAGGCAAAAACCCACCAGACCTAACAAATGAGGAGAAAAGATACAGTCTAGCTGAAAAAGAATTCAGAATGATAGTAAAGATTATCCAAAATCTTGGAAATAGAATGGAGAAAATACAAGAAAAGTTTAACAAGGACCTAGAAGAACTAAAGAGCAAACAAACAGAGATGAACAACACAATAAATGAAATTAAAAATTCTCTAGAAGCGATTAATAGCAGAGTAACTGAGGCAGAAGAACATATAAGTGACCTGGAAGATAAAATAGTGGAAATAAATACTGCAGAGCAGAATAAAGAAAAAAGAATGAAAAGAATTGAGGACAGTCTCAGAGACCTCTGGGAAAACCTTAAATGCACCAACATTCGAATTATAGGGGTCCCAGAGAAGAAGAGAAAAAGAAAGGGACTGAGATAATATTTGAAAAGATTATAGATGAAAATTTCCCTAATATGGGAAAGGAAATAGTTAATCAAGTCCAGGAAGCACAGAGAGTCCCATACAGGGTAAATCCAAGGAGAAACACGCCAAGACACATATTAATCAAACTATCAAAAATTAAATACAAAGGACAAATATTAAAATCAGCAAGGGAAAAACAACAAGTAACACATAAGGGAATCCCCATAAGGTTAACAGCTGATCTTTCAGCAAAAACTCTGTAAGCCAGAAGGGAGTGGCAGGACATATTTAAAGTGATGAAAGAGAAAAACCTATAACCAAGAGTACTCTACCCAGCAAGGATCTCATTCACATTTGATGGAGAAATTAAAAGCTTTACAGACAGGCAAAAGCTAAGAGAATTCAGCACCACCAAACCAGCTTTACAACAAATGGTAAAGGAACTTCTCTAGGCAGGAAACACAAGAGAAGGAAAAGACCTACAATAATAAACCCAACACAATTAAGAAAATGGTAATAGGAACATACACTGGATAATTACCTTAAATGTAAATGGATTAAATGCTCCAACCAAAAGGTAGACTGGCTGAATGGATACAAAAACAAGACCCATATATATGCTGTCTACAAAAGACCTGCTTCAGACCTATGGACACATACAGACTGAAAGTGAGGGGATGGAAAGAGATATTCCACGCAAATGGAAATCAAAAGAAAGCTGGAGTAGCAATTCTCATATCAGACAAAATAGACTTTAAAACAAAGACTATTACAAGAGACAAAGAAGGACACAACATAATAATCAAGGGATCAACCCGAGAAGAAGATATAACAATTGTAAATCTTTATGCACCCAACATAGGAGCACCTCAATACATAAGGCAAATACTAACAACCATAAAAGGGGAAATCAACAGTAACACAATCATAGTAGGGGTCTTTAACACCCCACTTTTACCAATGGACAGATCATCCAAAATGAAAATAAATGAGGAAACACAAGCTTTAAAAGTTACATTAAACAAGATGGACTTAATTGATATTTATAGGACATTCCATCCAAAAACAACAGAATACACATTCTTTTCAAGTGCTCATGGAACATTCTCCAGGATAGATCATATCTTGGGTCACAAATCAAGCCTTGGTAAATTTAAGAAATTTGAAATCGTATCTCAAGTATCTTTTCCAACCACAGCACTATGAGACTAGGTATCAACTACAGGAAAAAGTCGGTACGAAATAGAATCACATGGAGGCTAAACAACACACTACTTAATAACCAAGAGATCACTGAAGAAAACAAAGAGGAAATCAAAAAATACCTAGAAACAAATGACAGTGAAACAGAATGACCCAAAACCTATGGGATTCAGAAAAAGCAGTTCTAAGAGGGAAGCTTATAGCAATACAATGTTACCTCAAGAAACAAGAAACATCTCAAATAAACAACCTAACCTTACACCTAAAGCAATTTGAGAAAGAAGAACAAAAAAACCCCAAAGTTAGCACAAGGAAAGAAATCATAAAGATCAGAGCAGAAATAAATAAAAAAGAAATGAAGAAAACAAGAGCAAAGATCAATAAAACTAAAAGCTGGTTCTTTGAGAAGATAAACAAAATTGATAAACTATTAGCCAGAATCATCAAGAAAAAAAGGGAGAAGACTCAAATCAATAGAATTAGAAATGAAAAAGGAGAAGTAACCACTGACACAGCAGAAATACAAAGGATCATGAGAGATGACTACAAGCAACTCTATGCCAATAAAATGGACAACCTGGAAGAAATGGACAAATTCTTAGAAATGCACAACCTGCTGAGACTGAACCAGGAAGAAATAGAAAATATGAACAGACCAATCACAAGCACTGAAATTGAAACTGTGATTAAAAATCTTCCAACAAACAAAAGCCCAGGACCAGACGACTTCACAGGCGAATTCTATCAAACATTTAGAGAAGAGCTAACACCTATCCTTCTCAAACTCTTCCAAAATATAGCAGAGGGAGGAACACTACCAAACTCATTCTATGAGGCCACCGTCACCCTGATTCCAAAACCAGACAAAGATGTCACAAAGAAAGAAAACTACAGGCCAATATCACTGATGAACATAGATGCAAAAATCCTCAACAAAATACTAGCAAACAGAATCCAACAGCACAATAAAAGGATCATACACTATGATCAAGCGGGGTTTATCCCAGGAATGCAAGGATTCTTAAATATACTCAAATCAATGAACGTGATACACCATATTAACAAATTGAAGGAGAAAAACCATATGATCATCTCAATCGATGCAGAGAAAGCTTTTGACAAAATTCGACACCCATTTATGATAAAAACCCTCCAGAAAGTAGGCATAGCAGGATTTTCCTCAACATAATAAAGGCCATATATTACAAACCCACAACCAACATTGTCCTCAATGGTGAAAAACTGAAACCATTTCCACTAAGATCAGGATCAAGACAAGGTTGCCCACTCTCATCACTATTATTCAACATAGTTTTGGAAGTTTTAGCCACAGCAATCAGAGAAGAAAAAGAAATAAAAGGAATCCAAATTGGAAAAGAAGAAGTAAAGCTGTCACTGTTTCCAGATGACATGATACTATACATAGAGAATCCTAAAGATGCTACCAGAAAACTACTAGAGCTAATCAATGAATTTGGTAAAGTAGCCAGATACAAAATTAATGCACAGAAATCTCTTGCATTCCTATAGACTAATGATGAAAAATCTGAAAGTGAAATTAAGAAAACCCTCCCATTTACCATTGCAACAAAAGGAATAAAATATCTAGGAATAAACCTACCTAAGGAGACAAAAAACCTGTATGCAGAAAATTATAAGACACTGATGAAAGAAATTAAAGATGATACAAACAGATGGAGTGATATAACCATGTTCTTGGATTGGAAGAATCAACATTGTGAACATGACTATACTACCCAAAGCAATCTACAGACTCAGTGCAATCCCTATCAAACTACCAATGACATTTTTCACAGAACTAGAACAAAAAATTTCACAATTTGTATGGAAACACAAAAGACCCCTAATAGCCAAAGCAATCTTGAGAAAGAAAAATGGAGCTGGAGGTATCAGGCTCCCTGACTTCAGACTATACTACAAAGCTACAGTAATCAAGACAGTATGGTACTGGCACAAAAACAGAAATATAGATCAATGGAACAGGATAGAAAGCCCAGAGATAAACCTACACACATATGGTCACCTTATTTTTCTTAAAGTAGGCAAGAATATACAGTGAAGAAAAGACAGCCTCTTCAATAAGTGGTGCTGGGAAAACTGGACAGCTACATGTAAAAGAATGAAATTAGAACACTCCCTAATACCATACACAAAAATAAACTCACAATGGATTAAAGACCTAAATGTAAGGCCAGACAGTATCAAACTCTTAGAGGAAAACATAGGCAGAACACTCTATGACATAAATCACAGCAAGATACCTTTTTGACCCACCTCCTAGAGAAATGGAAGTAAAAACAAAAATAAACAAATGGGACCTAATGAAACTTAAAAGCTTTTGCACAGCAAAGGAAACCATAAACAAGACGAAAAGACAACCCTCACAATGGGAGAAAACATTTACAAATGAAGCAACTGACAAAGTATTAATCTCTAAAACATACAAGCAACTCATGCAGCTCAATATCAAAAAAACAAACAACCCAGTCCAAAAATGGGCAGACAACCTAAAAAGACATTTCTCCAAAGAAGATATACAGATTGCCAACAAACACATGAAAGGATGCTCAATGTCACTAATCATTAGAGAAATGCAAACCAAAACTACAATGAGGTATCACCTCACACCAGTCAGAATGGCCATCATCAAAAAATCTGCAAACAATAAATGCTGGAGAGGGTGTGTAGAAAAGGGAACCCTCTTGCAAGGTTGGTGGGAATGTAAATTGATACAGCCACTATGGAGAACAGTATGGAGGTTCCTTAAAAAACTAAAAATAGAACTGCCATACGTCCCAGCAATCCCACAACTGGGCATATACCCTGAGAAAACCATAATTCAGAAAGAGTCATGTACTAAAATGTTCATTGCAGCTCTATTTACAATAGCCAGGACATGGAAGCAACCTAAGTGTCCATCAGCAGATGAATGGATAAAGAAGACGTGGCAGGGCTTCCCTGGTGACGCAGTGGTTGAGAGCCTGCCTGCCAATGCAGGGGACACGGGTTTGAGCCCTGGTCTGGGAAGTTCCCACATGCTGCGGAGCAACTGGGCCCGTGAGCCACAACTACTGAGCCTGCGCGTCTGGAGCCTGTGCTCCACAACAAGAGAGGTCACGACAGTGAGAGGTCTGCGCACCGTGATGAAGCGTGGCCCCTGCTCGCCGCAACTAGAGAAAGCCCTCGCACAGAAACGAAGACCCAACACAGCCAAAAATAAAAATAAAATAAATAAATAAATAAATAAATAAAAAAGAAGATGTGGCACATATATACAAAGGAATATTACTCAGCCATAAAAAGGAATGAAACTGAGTTATTTGTAGTGAGGTGGATGGACCTAGAGACTGTCATACAGAGTGAAGTAAGTCAGAAAGAGAAAAGCAAATACCGTATGTGAACGCATATATATGGAATTTAAAAAAAAAAAAAAAAGGTCAGAAGAACCTAAGGGCAAGATGGGAATAAAGATGCAGACCTACTAGAGAATGGACTTGAGGATATGGGGAGGGGGAAGGGTAAGCTGGGACACAGTGAGAGAGTGCCATGGACATATATACACTACCAAACGTAAAATAGCTATCTAGTGGGAAGCAGCTGCATAGCACAGGGAGGTCAGCTCGGTGCTCTGTGACCACCTAGAGGGGTGGGATAGGGAGGGTGGGAGGGAGGGAGATGCAAGAGGGAAGAGATATGGGGACATATGTATATGTATAACTGATTCACTTTGTTATAAAGCAGAAACTGACACACCATTGTAAAGCAATTATACTCTAATAAAGATGTTAAAAAAAACCACACACACATTTGGTTAATATTCTCAATGGATTCACATCTTTACAGCTATAAAATAGGTATATTGATAATCTATTTAAGGGCTCGCTTAAAGATTGGGATAATGTATTTGCAAACTATTTGGAAAATTCTAGTCATTATACAAATCTGAGTTTTTATTATTTGATACTCTAAAGATATTCACAAATCACTGTCATATAAAATAATACAAATACTATAATTCAGGGGTATATGTGTATTTGGGGCATCGAATGGGAAACTTTCAGCAAAGAAGTAGCTACCATGTGGATTTTTAGAGATTCCTAAACTGGCTAGTTTAACTATGAAGGAAAAGGAGAGTAGCAAATATTAGAGAGTTGTTTAATATTTTAGCCTATTACTTACCATAAAGTTCTTTGTTTTCCCTGAAAGCATTAATAATAGATAAGTTCTGTGGTTGTATTTTTTTAGAGAAGTATGCCTTAGGCATCTTTGTGAGGATCTCAAAATAAGCCTAAGGAGGAGAGAGAATAGAGATTCCCAACAGGAAACTCATAGCAAACTACCCATGATGTGTTTGATGACTCTAAAAGTAATCAAATGAACGGTAAGCTGTTTTGGGAATGTTGTGACTCTTCCCTCTGGTTCAGCTGGACTGTAGAATTAGACTTCGTTTTAAACAACAAGCACACAAAAGAACAAATTCCTCAGCACCGAAGTAGTAATGGACATTTCAGCAAAATTTCACACTGTTCCTATCATAAGCAAGGCCTGGAGGTAGGCAATGGAGATAAACACTTGGATGAGAATGGTCAGTATAAAGTTCTAGATGGGAAGATGGCATCTAAACAGAAATTTCAAAATAACGTGACAGATACTATGATAGAGGTAGCTATGGCTGTACAGAGAATCATCACTTAAGTCAGAGCTGGGATTGGAAAGTGGCTTTTGGAAGAAACAACACTAAATCTGAATCCTGACTATTGAGTAGGGCTTATCCAGGCAAAGAAAATGGAGATAAATATTTCAAGCAAAGGAAGACTAGGAAGACATATGAGAGTTTGGCATTGACAGGCAATTTTAAGCAATTTATTTTTCCTGGAACCTAAAGTGTAAGTAGGGAGTAGTGAGGGATAGAGACTGGAGAGGGATACAGGAGTCAGGTCGTGGAGGACCCCTGTGCCACACTAAGGAGTTAGGGCTTTATCCCATGGGTGAGAGCCAGCAAGTGAGGGATTTTCAGCAGGGCTGATTCACAGTTGGTTGTATGTTTTGGATGAACAACTCTGATGTCACCATGGAGAAAAAGAGTGAGACAATGGACAGAGGCACTCGTGAACTGTTACAGTCACTCAGGAAAGAGATAATGAGAATCTGGTCCATACCAGCAGAGATAACACGGTATAGATTTGGAAGATGTGTAGAGTCTAGAACAAACAGGATTCTGGAACCCCCTTAACCTGTGTGTAGTGGGGAGGGAATGAATAAGTGGATGAGGGATGGGATGAGACTGGGATAATCTTTAGTTTTCAGGGTTGAGTACAAAACACACTGATATCTGTGTTATCCCACAAAGGAGGAGAGTCCATTTAGGGGAATGGTGTAAAATTCAATTTGATACATATTGACTTGGATGTGTTTGTGAGGCATCAAAATTGTAGTAGACAATTGACTAAATGATTCTGCAGCTTTGGAAAAAGATGTGGGCCAAAGCTAAATATTAGCATGTCCTCAGCTTATAAATAATTATTCATATTATTAGAATTAATGAGAATGTTCCAGGATAGTGTGTAGATAGAAGAAACCATTGGCCTGAGGACGTAACTCTGGGAAACCCCTGTATAAATGGGGCAGGATGCGCAAGCAGTCCCAAAGGTGACCAAGAAGTAATGGTTTGAGTAAAAAAAGAACAAGAAGAAACGTCATAGAAGGCAAGTGTCAGCAATATCACATGCAGCTGAAAATACCAGCAAAAGTCAGGATGTAAAGATATCCTGTGTATTTGGAATCACGGATTTAAGATTTTCCAAAGCATTTTGGGATATATATATATTAAATGACTGAATGAGTACAAAATAAAATCCTCCAATAATTCAAGGTATTTTTTGAAGAGCCAGAGGTCACAACATAGCAGTTGAGGAATGAATAAAAAGTGAGAAACTAACACACATATATGGAATCTAAAAAAAAAAAAAAAGGTTCTGAAGAACCTAGGGGCAGGACAGGAATAAAGACACAGACATAGAGAATGGACCTGAGGACACAGGGAGGGGGAAGGGTAAGCTGGGACGAAGTGAGATAGTGGTATGGACATATGTACACTACCAAATGTAAAATAGATAGCTAGTGGAAAGCAGCTGCATAGCACAGGGAGATCAGCTCGGTGCTTTGTGTCCACCTAGAGGGGTGGGATAGGGAGGGTGGGAGGGAGACGCAAGAGGGAGGGGATATGGGGATATGTGTATACGTATAGCTGATTCACTTTGTTATACAGCAGAAACTAACACACCATTGTAAAGCAATTATACTCTAATAGAGATGTTTAAAAAAATAAATAAATAAAATAAAAGTGAGAAACTGAATACAGCAAATACAGACAAAAACTTGCCAGAAAACTGAGGAAAATGGGAAGGCAGGACCAATAGAAAAAGAGTGATGCAAAGTTAAGAGGGTTTTGTTTTGTTTCTGTTTGCTTCATTTCTTACTTTTAAATAGAAGAGACTTTAGCATGTTTATGGGTTGAATTTCGTTCAGTCAGGGGAGAGAGACTTTGAACGTACAGGAGGGAGAAAGTGCTGGAATACAAAGAACCAGAGAATGTGGTGTGGAAGCGAGATGAAGATATTGGACTTTGAAGGGACAAGATCAGAGAGAAAGAAGTTAGGATGGCTGCAAATATAGATAGAAGTCTGGGCTGCGGAAAAGTCCGGTCCATTTACTCTTGGAGGAAATGTGATATGCTGAGCATAATGGGGGCTGGGTATGGAATGTATATGTAAATTTTTCATGACTCTAACTAAGTAAGGATTGACTATTAAACCATTTAATTAGAAGTGCTTATTGATGCAATGCTTCAGAGCTCTAAGGCTTTGTGTTCTCAAAGATACTCAGAATTAAAGCCTTCTATCTGGACTGTCAGGCAGAAATATAAAAACAAGCAGTCATAATATTGACTTTCCTTCTGATTAACCTGCCCATACCATTTTAGAGAGAGGAAGAAAAAAATCACATGATGCTGGAGAGTTCTTTATGTCCATCACCCTCTGGGTTGTGTTGTGCCGTGTTTGCCTTCGTCTTTCCCACTAGAGGTAGTGTGGTAGAGAGGGAAGAACCCGAGCTTTGGAGCCGCAGAGACTGTGTTGCATCTTACTCTTTCTGTTTAGAAGCTGATTGTCCTGGGGTAAATTACTTCACGTCTCTGAGCCCTGGTATCCTCATTTATTAAATACATACATCTCACAAACCTACTGTGTGGGTTTGGTACAAGACACAAACTTCGAATGTTGCCAAGTGCTTGGTGCTTGGGACTCGCTAGGGCTACCAGTCTCAGTTTCTTTCCTAGGCTGTGAACCCCTAAAGGGCAGGAAGTGTCTTAGTCCTGGATTCCCAGTTCTTAGCACAGTACTGGATACACACATGTGCACACACACACACATACACACTCTTAGAAAATATTGGTTGATGGGTTGAATGAACAAATAAATCAACTAAGGAAGTTCTACAGCTGTTAATATTTTATAATTAAAAAGAAAAACGTAATGAGAACAATATACACTGATTTGTTTGAATGTCTTTAAGCAGAGGCTTTGCAGGATCCTGACCTCCCCTCCCCGTGCCTAGCACAATGATATATAGTAATTTTTTTCTTTTTTTTTAATATGGTAACTTTTTGCTAAGGTTGCCTTTGACACCTAATGAAAAATAACTCTTCCCCTTTCATTCTTTTTTTAATTTTGGTATAGACAAGTGGGCAAGTGTATCCCACAATAACAAAGGCTTATTGACTGTGCATGTGTCTCTCTTTTTTCTGTGTAATTGTTCTCATTATGAGGTTTCCTCCCCAGCCTACTTGTTAGGCATAAAAACTTAACATATATAAAGGTAATGTGCAGTTCTCTGCTTTGTTTCAAAAGTTTCCCAGATGCTGTAAGACAGGGATCCCAAACAAATCTCCTTAAAGTCTAGCTTGGTTAAAAGCTCCTGTTCCTGGGTTATCAAAAACTTGGGGGAAAGGGGTACAAAATAAAGAGGGAATTTGAGCACTAAATCTTGCAGAAAGCAAATTTTAAAAAAAGTATTGGCCCATATTTCCATGGTCACAGCTGATTTACTTATTCTTTATGTACAGAGAAATCTGGTAATGGCATCGTCAGTCACTGAGCGGTGGTTACGGAGTTTTCCAGACAGAGAACAAGGCCGAGTGGGAGGCATCATGACATTTGCTCGTTAGTGGATCCTTTCATTCGCTGTTCTCTGTTTCTCTGTATCTGGACATGCAAGGGGAAATCTGAAACTCAAACTCTCGATTCTGATACCCATCTTCTGCTCCCACTAAAGGCAGCTGAGTGGAATTGCCACCCATATCTTTTTTTTCTCCACAGCTCAGTTTGTCTGCTTAGTGTGCAATTAATTAGCCTGTTCATGAAATGCAATCATAGCTGACACTTTGTGTGCAACACAGCGGATAGTGGAAGGGGCCTGTCAGTCTTTGCTCAGGACTCAATGGATTTCTGTCCCTCGAGGCTTGGCAGGGACATTTGAGGAGCACAGGCTCCAAGGGGCAGGAGTGGAGAGCTGAAAGTCTAAGGAGATGTTTTACCTGCAATGGGTTATTTAGGCTTCCTCCTGTCTGTCTGTCCTTGTCATATGGTATCCTGGGGAGTGTTATCACATGGCCTTATTTTAGGAAATTGTATGTCTCTAGTCATTATAACTCTGCTCTGTATAGGAAAATAGTTGCAGTGCAATCAGTGAGCAGTAATGATTTTGGCAGAAAATTTCTTTGAATGGATTTAAAGATCGATTCATACTATGTCATCAAAAGGGGAAAATGCAATTTGTTTGCTTGGTTTTGTTTTCTGTGGCTTAATTGACCAGTAGAATATGAAACTGAGATCTTCCTCTTTTTTTTGGCATTTAGAGAACAAAATTATCCCTGTATATAAGGACATCATCATTTATTTTAAAATGGCCTACTATTTTGCCATTCATCAGCTTTTTCTACCTATGAGGCAAAAAGCTTTTCTTTCCTCTTTTGAACATTCTCCCCTACCCTCCCCGCCCCACAAACTTACATTTTAGGTTCTAGAAATCCTTTTTTAAGGAATGTTTAAGAGATATAATTTTAAGAATAGTAAATGTAGTGAAAATGGAAAGGACATGAATGACTATCAATAGAGGGCTGTTAATATAACTTGTGGTTTGTGCAATGTTGTTCCCTGTAGCAGTTAAATAAAACAAAAACCTATATATTTTGATCTGGAAGGGTGACAGAAGCAAGTTATAGGGTAATACATGTTGTATAATCAATTTTTATAAAAATATAGATGTGATTATATGTACATGTGGCAATGTCTGTATAAGGGCGGCAAAAAAAAAAAAAAAGAAAAATTCCCAGTGGGAAAATATCTTAAACTATATTCACCAAAATGTTAATAATGATTGCCTTTGAGGTCTGAAATCAGTGAAAATTTTACTTCATTGTATAAATACTTAAAAAGAAGTGGGTGATTGGGCTTCCCTGGTGGCGCAGTGGTTGGGAGTCTGCCTGCCAATGCAGGGGACACGGGTTCGAGCCCTGGTCTGGGAAGATCCCACATGCCGCGGAGCAACTAGGCCCGTGAGCCACAACTACTGAGCCTGTGCGTCTGGAGCCTGTGCTCCCCAACAAAAGAGGCCGTGATAGTGAGAGGCCCGCGCACCGCGATGAAGAGTGGCCCCCACTTGCCACAACTGGAGAAAGCCCTCGCACAGAAACGAAGATCCAACACAGCCATAAATAAATAAATAAATAAAATTAAAAAAAAAAAAAAAAAAAAAAAAGAAGTGGGTGATTTTAAGGGTGACTTTTGTAGCTTTTGGTCTTTAAAAATTAATTTTTATTAATGTTAGTATCTGACCTTTACCTTATAAAGGTATTTTTCTGTGCTTCGGCATGGGCACTCTATATACCTATTGGCATATATAATCTTCAGATGGAATCTTTACTCCCACTGAAACTAAAAGAAATCACCAGACAACAACAAAAATCATACATTTCTTTAAAGTAAATGAAGACCTATAGATACAAAAATATCTAAAAAACAAGCAAACAAACAAAAAAATAGTAAACTCCAGAGGGATAAGCTCTCTGAGACCAATTGCTGGAGGTGGTGGCAGGGCTCGTAGTTCAAGCCTGCAGTATTTTGTTTAGACAAGGAGAAACCAGCTACCTTTGAACAAGCCCATGCCCTGGCATGCTGGATGCTGGATTTGAAACTGTAGGAGCCTCAAAAGCAGAAAACAAATTTTTTCTATCAATAAATTGTCTTACATAGGAATTTTAATAAATAAGGAGAAGCTGGGGGTGGGACTGGAGAACAGAAAGAGATGTCTGCAGGTTTCTGTTCTGCAATCCTAAGTCCTGAAGTCTTATGGTCTCACAATCTCATGGTTTCACAGATATGCAGTATTGAGGTTCTCCTGTTTTGTGATTTGGTCCCAGGGCCCTACTGTAGGGAGACCGTTAACTCAAAGTCAAAGCAGTTGAAGCCAGAGATGAACTGAGTCTAATCAAAGTCATAACTAAACTCCCACTCGATTCAACTTGTGATGAGATCATGTATATCAGTGCTGCATCCATATAAGAAGTGGGGCTGAAGAGCAAAGGAGGATTTAGTAAACTCCTGGTGTTCTAATTCCAGTGATCTGTTAGAGGAGTTAAAGCCATGACACGACCTCACTCCAAACCAGCTCAACCTTTGATCGAATCAAGCTGAAGTCAGGTCTAGAAACTGAACTCAGCAGAACAGTAAATCAAGTCAGATTTCTGCCTACCTTACCTAAAGTATCTTTCTGAAGACAATTATCTATCAAGCAAGGTTCAAGCAGAAGACAGAAACCACAGAGAAATTTGAACAGGGAAAGTTTAATGTACAGATTTATCACCTTTAACAGGGGATTGGAGTAATGAGGGATGGACCAGGGAGAAGTAAAAAGAACTCTTTTGACTTATTTCACTGGAGTACATACCTTGGAAATGTAAACCCTAGTTCATCCACAAAAAAACAAACAAGCACACAAACCAACTAAAGTATAGCTAATGAGCCGAGAGAGAGAGAGAGAGAGAGAGAGAGAAAATGAAATCATAATAGTGTTTCATTAAAACAAAGAAGAAAAACAGAAAATAGGGAATATTATGAATATTATAAATAACTTTATACTAATAAACTTAATGCCTTAAATGAAAATGCTGTCCACAGATATCTGTATTTAAATATTTATAGCATGCTATTTATTGTAGCCAAAAATTGGGAGCAATCCAAATATCTGTTAACAGGTGAATAAGTAAACAATTTATGGCATATTAATACAATGGAATGCTAGGCAGCAATGACAGTGAATGAACTTGTGATACACACAATCACATGGATGAATATCACAACCATGTTGGGCAAAGCAGCCTGATAAAGGAATATACACTGTATGCTTCCATTTACATGAACTTCTATAACAGGTGAAATTAAGTGTAGTTGCAGAATTTAGGTGTGGTTGCCTGTTGACAGTGAGAGGGGAAACAGGAATTATTGACATGAGAGAACTTTTTTGGGTGACAGAAATATTCTATATCTTGTTTATAAGGAACTGGTTAGAGAAGTGTATACATATGTTAAAACTCACATAACTGTATATTTAAAACTTGTGCATTTTGTAGATAAATTATAATTCATTAAAACTGATAAAATATTTAATTGAATAATTATTTAGTTTCTACTGTGTGTAAGGCAAAATTCTGGGTATGAAAGCTTAGCATACAATTTCACATTACTTACAAAAGATGGTCTTCCCCTTCTATGTAGATGTTAGTCTCCCCTAAAACTATGCTTATTGATCCCTCCTTCCTGCCCTCCACCTTTCTCACCCACATGCAGTATCAGTTATCTTGTTCTTTTTATTCTTGAGACTGGTTTGATTAAAGTAAGAATAATGATCTTAAGATGTTGTATTTGCTTGTTTTGTTAGTTTTGAGAAGACGTAGCCACATCTATGTTTTTAAAAATCGGCACAATAGAGAGATGAACAGGTAAGCATCCAACTTTCATTGTCATCCCTATCAGTTATTTCATACAAGAAATCCTTGAATATCAGTTTGTTATTGTCTTTGTACAGATGAAGACTCTGATGGTCAGGCCAAATAGTGTTCTCAGATTCACATATCAAGACCTCAAAACTCTGGGATTCAGATGTCATCATGCCCCACTTTCATATTTATGAAAAATTTGTTTTCACTGTATAATTCCATTTATATATCTCAAAATACTCCTCTATAATTTGGGGGAATAAATAGTGCTCCTTCTGTCCTACTATAATCCAGATCACAAAACTTGCCCCTTTGCATCTAAATATCTGTTTTCCTTTTGATGTTGCTACAGATGTTAAAAGAAAGGATAAAATAAGAGAAAAAGCTGGAGTGATTTTTTTTTTCACTACTTCTTTATACTCCATTTATATAACGTATAGATCTTGGCTAAAATTCTCTAACTGAAGTTCTTTGGAACTTCAGCAAACTGGATTCAACAAACCCTAGAGATTTCTTCATAAATTTCTGATCGTATTTCTCTCCATTTGTACACTGCTAGTCTTTTAGTGGTTAGTATGACCCAAGAGAAAGTCCAAAAGTGAAAATTTACATTCTTATATGCTTCATTTATTAGGTATGGGGCACGTAACTTATACATTATTTTATTTAAAATATATATGAATGCATGTGTCTGATATAGCACACTAACCAACTGCTTCATGTTACAGAAATTGTTATTTGTTTTAATAACAACTTTGGGGAGTTGTTATATAATTCTTAGAAATATTAAAGTAGAAAAAGAAATATACCTTGATTTTGCAGAAATGTTCTCCCAAATCAATGGTAATAAATAATTAACTTACCTCATTGGAAATATTCTTTAACCTCGGGCTAGTCCACAATTACATTATTCTTTTTGATCAAAATAGTATAAACAAGTCATAGGCAAAATACTCTCTTGGCTTTAGGATCTGAAACAGACTTTTGATCATTTGCCTTCAGGCCTATCCAATCTTTGTTCTTTTGGTTGAATTTTCTGTGTTTGTGATGAAAATGAAAGAACCTAAAACATTGCATGTTCTAGTATATTTCCACCCATGATTCACAATACTCTTTTTTTTCTCTCTCCTTATCAAGGCTCAGCTTATATTGTTGTGTGTTTTTCTTGTTGAAAATGTGCTAGCTCTGATAAACCAAAGCCCTTTCCTTTACCATTTTTAGAAACAGTCAAATCTCAAGGAGACTTGTTCTGAGGATTAAACGGTGTACAAATAAATACATACCAAAGCCCAATTCATGATCATCTGCTAACTTTGAGCGTATCAAATAATTTTCTCTATGAATTAGCCTTGTGTAGTTAGTTTGACTTTTCCCACCTAGAAGTAGTGATGCGCATGTGTGTTTCAGTCAAATCCAATGCTGACAGACTTCTACAGCTTGTAGAAGATGTGAACAAGGAGGGGGGACATTCTCACAAACACCTTGGGGTTGTATTTCTCCATTGTCTCTTTGTGTTCCATTTCTCTGGCCTTTGTTCCCTGAAGCCTGAACTGTGTTTCTTACTGAGGCTTGGAATAGATCTTGCCACAAATTGCAGAATCATATATGTGTGTATGGGGGGTGTGGTGCTCGATTTTCTGGTCATGGAGGCTGAAAGCTTGGATCTTTGAGTGGCCATTGGTAGCATGTTCATTTGCCCACCCCCATCTTCCATTGTGGATCTCTAATAGGTATTGTTGATCATGTAGAAAATGGAAAATTAGAGGTAAGTCATCTTTTCTTGTTATCATCCTCAAAAGAAGGCAGAGGAGAGAAGGAGGAAGAGCAAAAAGGAACTGTCTATAGGACAAATTTAATTATCCAGATTTTCATATGGAGGGGCTGAATCAAATACCCTCCAGAGGCAACCAGGGAGCAAATGTTACGCATCCGAGGGAAAGACTCAATCCTGATGTACAGCTACTAATCTCCTAGGCCACTCGCATTAGGATAGGCTGCCTGAGTTACCTGGGTGTCCCATGATTGGCCAATAGTAAGGGCAGAATTTTGCTCCAGCAGGTGTAGAACCTGTTGTTTACTTAACAGTGTTGGCAGTGGCGGCTGCCGCTTGTGCTGTTTCAAAGCAATTAAAGAGGGTGCTGTTTATAAGGTTGCCAGGTGCTGGCCTCCCTATGTGCTGTGACAGGTGGGGCAAAATTTTATGAAAACACCTGCCAGCCTCCAAGACAGACCTGTGCTAACTGGCTATTATGTACACAACATTTAATCTTTTATGGGTTTAGCTGACAAAGCAGGAAACGGCTACGGTGCCCTCCACCAAGGGCTGAAGAGATATATGTAAGCACTTTCTTGCTCACCACTGCAGACAAGCATATTTTGGATATTATGAAGATTTTATGACTTTACATTTATCGGTTGTATTTGGAGAGCATAGAAAACACCCCAAGTAGGAAAAAAAAGTGTTACCTAGAGACATCATATGTTAATAATTAATTATCATTACCAAACTGATTTATGAAACCATAAATACTATCAGACTATTTTCTCCCAGTGCCGAAAAGCTTCTCATTGTCTTTGCTTTTAGTCACAGTTTGTTTCTTCTTAGAATAGTTGACATAAGAAAAGTACCTAACATTCATCCTGGAAAGAAATAAATGAAAAGAATTACTACAGCTTTTGGATTTGTTTTTTTGGAACACGAATGTGACTTAGGTCTTTAGTTTTCATTACATAAACAATGGAAAACTTCTTGTGGAAGAAATAGAAATTTAGAGATATTCCAAAGGTTAGATCACAACTATTTTCTCTTTGGTATTAAAACCTCGTCAGATGAACTCAGGAGACACATTTAGACTTCCTTTTAAAACATGCTTGACAAGTCTTAGCCATCTACCGGGAAAAAATTCTTCCATCAGTCTTAGAGCTGTGGAAACTCAGTAAGCTCAATAAAGAAGTCTAATGGTGTTATCTTAGAACTATATTTTTTGTGTTTTTAATTTTCCATTGAAAAAGTGCCTGATATTCTGCCCCCAGACAAGGAAGCTAAACAGAGCTAACAGTTTGTGGTATTTGAAGTGTATCTTCAACCTACTCCTCATGCACCCCTTTTTTCCATTTCCTTTCTTCTATTAAAGGTTGCCTTTCCATTAGGTTATTACAAGATATTGAATATAGTTCCCTGTGCTATACAGTAAATCCTTGTTGTTTATCTAATTATATATAGCAGTGTGTATCTGTTAGTCCCAACTAATTTATCCCTTCCCCCTTGGAAACAAACTGTAAGTTTGTTTCCTATGTCTATGAGTCTATTTCTGTTTTGTAAATAAGTTCACTTGTATCATTTTTTTAGATTCCACATGTAAGTGATATCATATGATAGTTGTCTTTCTCTGTCTGACTTAGTACCATAATCTCTAGGTGTAACCGAATCACTTTGCTGTACACCTGAAACATTGTAAATCAACTTTACTTCAATAAAAAGTTGTTTGCTTTAAAAAAATAAAAAATAAAAGTAAAATAAAATAGGGCTTCCCTGGTGGCTCAGTGGTTAAGAATCCGCCTGCCAATGCAGGGGACACGGGTTCGAGCCCTGGTCCGGGAAGATCCCACATGCCGCGGAGCAACTAAACGCGTACGCCACAACTACTGAGCCTGCGCTCTAGAGCCCACAAGCCACAATTACTGAGCCTGTGTGCCACAACTACTGAAGCCCACGCGCCTAGAGCCTGTGCTCTGCAACAAGAGAAGCCACCGCAATGAGAAGCACACGCACCACAATGAAGAGCAGCCCCCGCTCGCCACAACTAGAGAAAGCCCGCGTGCAGCAACGAAGACCCAACACAGCCAATCAATCAATCAATCAATAAAATAAGCCAAAAAAATTTGCCTTTCCAAAAAGAAGCTTAAGAACTTACTCATATTATTCATTCATCAATGACTGATATAGAATATTCTGTTACTTGTTCCTAGAACATTTGCATTTTAGGAGCAAGTAATAAATTTTAGGTCAAGGGAAACAAACAAACAAACAAACAAAACCCTAATTCTGAAATGTGAAGGATCAGCAAAGAGAGAGGGGTGTATTTGGGAAGCAAAGGCATTTCTAGTTTGCATGCACATGCTTCATGACTGGCTCTTTCATGTCAATCCTTAATGAAGCTCACATGTATTTCCTTAAGAGAGGCAGAAGGTTGGCTGGAACAGTGATTTGAATCCCAGTTTGGCTATCTGCCAACTAGGTCCAGCATTTTAAAGCTCTGTTCCTTCATCTGTGAAAATGGAGAGAATATCAACACCTTCAGCTAAAAACTATTGAGGGAATTTCAATTAAACGGCAATATATAAAAGCACCTAGGATAATACTAGACACAAGTGAAGCACTGGAGAAATTGTGATTTTTCTTTCTTTTCTTTAATTCAAATCTAGTTTAAATTTCTTCAGGAGATAAAGTTCATTCTAAGAGCACCCTTGCTGGTTCATATTCACCGAGGTGGAAACTGACCACATCTTGGCATTTATTATTGTAGAGAACCACTCAGTAATGATTTATTACTTTTCTGTGAGAAAGGCTTTTGGATGAAATGTGAATCTTTGATACTCTCCTCCCCATCTTTCAAGGAAATATTTCATAACCATATGATTTAATTGTGAAATGCAAAGTTAGTTTTATTAAATATATTGAGTTTCATATGACCTTCAACTTCCCATTTCATCTGGCATGAACCTTCATTAATGTTCACCACTGTGTTTAAGGTAATATTTTAAAACTGTCACAGAATAATCTAGAGGTTATTATACCTGAGAAAAAATATGCCTCCATTTCCAAGTTTCTGCTAAGAATCTATGTTGCCCCCATTAAAAGTTCTTTTAAACCATGTGGAGAAACTAATTTTTTAAATCAGGAAAAACACCAGGTGGCAAATATACATTTTCTATAATATAGATGTGACATTTTGCCATTGTGAAACATAGGAAGAGAAGACTAAAAAGATGTGAAGTAGAAGCAGATAGAATTTACCTACAGGAAAGAAAATTGTCTCTTGAGACAATCCAAAGATATGCCCTATCATGGATACTATAAGAAGTTAACTTTATCAGATAGAGATATGGGGCAGTGGGTCTTATGGGAAAGCAGGACCATGTTTTTATAGGAAACAATGTAAAAGAGTAAAAGTAATTTTCTTGGTAAGGAGACAGGAAGAACAATAATAATGAACGATGTGGGGAACAAAAAGATTGTAAAGAAAATATAGAACATATATGTCAGAAAAAAATATAAAAATATATTTATAAAATGCCTAAGGTTATATTTACACATACTAGAAATAAAGGGGAAATTGTTCTTTGTTCACTTTAGGCTTTAGAAAGACTCAGTACTGTAGGTTTGGCATGTGTTTTTTTGTTTTGTTTCACTGTGTTTTTGTTTTTGTTTTTAAAATTTTTTTGGCCATGCCACGTGGCATGCGGGATCCTAGTTCCCCGACCAGGGATGGAACCTGTGCCCCCTGCAATGGAAGTGCAGAGTCCTAACCACTAGACCACCAGGGAAGTCCCTGCATGTGTTTGTTTTTGATGTACATATTTACAATTTTAGTTTGTTTCATTGTTGTTTTACTGGCCACAACTATAGATAAATAAGGATACTGGGTGTGGACTGGATACTATACTGCAGCACCCTTGATGTGAGTAGGATGTTGGAAGCAATGATGATAAGATTACAAGGTCAACCTTGAGCCAAACTGACTGGCTCTGATTTCTTGCAATTCCAGCTGTGTGTTTTGGGCGAGTTGGGTTCCCTGTTGATCAGTTTCATCTTTAGTAAAATGAAATGAAATTTTATATCTCATAAGGTTACTGAAAGGATTCAATAGACAATGCAAATGTTTAAAATAGAGCCTGGCTCTCAGTAAATAATTGCTAACTCTTGTTATTAACTATTAAAATTAGATTTTAACTCATTTTCTTTTCATAGGTAATTTTTCTTGAAGAAATGATTTCTACAAAGCCCACAACACACAGTCCTTTTCTTTCTTATTTAACTTCTGACCTCCAGAAAGTAAATATTATCTCCTTCCTAGGTAAAAAAGTGAAAACTTCATATTGCAAATATAAAATCTCATAATTGGGTTTTCCTAATGTAATGATCAATGAAGATGAAATCTGAATTTATATTAGGATGTTAATGTCTTAATATTTATGGACTTTCCATGTCAGATAGTCAATAAAAAAAGGAAACGGATGCTAAGAAAAGTGATTACTATAGTTAAAAGAATGATATTAATGATTAAGGACCTGTGGTCATGGTGGAAAAGAATAGCTAATTAGAATAGACATTTCCTCATCATAAAGAAATTACCACCCAGGTTAGTTTAAATAGTTTTGATTTACAGAAGAAAGAAATAATTAAAATTATGCCAATACACGCAGAGGGTGATTTTGTGTACGATGATCAGAGAAGTTTTCACTGAAATATAATTGTGATCTGCTAGAGGCACTCTTGTGTTTTATTTGTAATCTATAGGAGAAAACTAGACCCAGAGATCTTAGTGGTTTTCTAACAAAGTATCCCATATAATTTATTTCTTGATATACAAGGCTGGTCAGTTCATTTTCAATTTTGATGAAAATACTCCACTTTCTGTAACAAATGTATTCTATAGACTAAATTAAAAATACAGTGTTTCGCATGCCTCATGAATGTTGAATGTTCTGTTTTGGGGAGGTGAAACAAGAACTATTTAGTGCCCCAGCAGAATAAACACCAAACTAACTTGCAATTCCCACTGAGTATCTCCTGAAGATATTGCTGCTTTTGTAGTATTATAACTAAGACATAGCAAGAGACAGAGCCTTCACAAATGTAAATAGAACCTTTTCCCCCTTCTGACATGTCTCTTGCCCTGCCCTTAGTTTGCTTTGAGTCTATGATCACCGAATATAAATATTCTAACCTTACCATTATAACTTTGAAATGTTATTGACCAATAATATTCTTCCATAGAGTTTATAAAATATTTCTGTGACCTATAGTTTATTTCAATTTTAACAACAGTGGATCAAAATTTTACAACTATGTTTTCTATCTCCAAAATGTGAATGTTAAACTGTTGTAAAACTTTAAATGTTAAACAACCATTCAAGAACATAACCAGCTATCCTAGACAATCTCTGCCCTTCCCCTAGACAAATCCAAAATATGGAGTAAATGCCTCTTTGAGATTTATTAACCAACTACAAAGGAAGCAAACATTTTTCAGATGGCAGATCTCCTCCTTTGGGAGTCTCCTTGAATGAGGTGTTCATTGGGTCATATTCATGACTGTACCCTATAAACAAACAGAAAACAAAACCACTAGGCTTTTCATAAAGGTGTTATAATGCTATTCTAGGAATTTCTTTTCCAAGGAATTCACATCCCTGGGTTGCTGAACCCAGGGGTTGGTTTCATCCATTAGTCTATTTACTGCCCACAGATTCTTGAGTCCTCTCTACCTTGACAATTCATTACCTCTCTACTGTAATGAATTTTAAAGGAGAGGGGAGTCCTCATTACAAAACTTCAGTGTTTCAGTTTGGAACTTAAAGTCTTTTTGTTACCCTGTTTACTCTCACATTCTCTTCTTATCATTCCTCCTCATTAGTTTCTTCCTCTTACTTATATTATTCACATATACAGAGTTTAAACATTTTAGGAGAGAGAAAGAGTACCATTTTGTTCTATTATGTACGTAGTATATACATTTTATGGTAAAGTACTCAAACAATACATAAATAGGCAAAGTCTAACATGAATTTTTTTCTTTGTTTCTTTTCATCCAAATTGAAGTTGTCCCCTCCGAGGTAATCATCACTAAAAGTTTGATATGTAAACTTTCATGTGTGTTATATCCATATATACTCACATTCAAACATGCTCATTTCATTCATATGGTTGTATGATTTGCTTTCTTAAAAAGACATTTTGGGGATCTTTCCAATTCTGTATACATAATTCTACTTCATTCATTTTGATAGCTATATAGTATTACAAAGTATGGATGTTCATTTATTTGTAATATCTAAGATAAAAGGTATAAGGATTACTTCTTATAAAATCCCTGTCCAGTTTAAGAAATGACATGTTACCAATATCATGGAAGCTCTCTATGTAACCCTCCATGACCCTATCCCAATCCCTCCCTGCTCCTCCCCTCCTCCAGTAACTCCAAACTTGAATTTGGAATTTACTATTCCTTCGCATTTCTTTGTACTCTCTACTTTTTATTACATTATTTATGTATGCGTAAACACTATATCATATTTTTCTGCATGTTTCTAAACTTTATATAAATAGTATCAAAATAAATTTGATATTTTCCCTCAGCAAAATGTTTATGATATTCATCAGTGTTGAGATAGAAATTTCTAGTTCATTAATTGTTAATTTTTATTGATGTAAGATAATTTATTATATAACTATAACACAATATATTTTTTCACTCTCCAGGTAATGGACATTTAAGTGTTTTCAATTTTTCAGAACTAAAAATAACATGTTGAGAACTTCTGGTTTCTGGGCCAGCATGTAAGAAGCTTGGAAGTCATCACTCCCATCCTCACAGAGGCTGAACATATTGAAAATCAATAACTCTTCTTAGATTTATCAGAGAATTGAAGTCACAAGACAAACTGCTGACACTAAAACTGAAGAGACAGACAGGTGGACACAGAGTATCACACGTACTAGAGCAAAAGCCCAGGAACAGAAACATCCTCAGAAATAAGTACCAGGGTAGAAAAACCTAAATTGCAATTAACAAATTGCTAGAGGTCAGGATAGGCAAATCCAGGGGGCCCAGCCTCAGGGGGGCCTGATACTTTTGTGAGTCTTACCTCCAGAAGCCCTAACAGGTTCTCACAGCAAACATCAGAAAAAAATTCCCTTTGTTTATGGGAGGGAGAGGGGGAAAGTAGCCATACTGAAATATGTCCAGGGCCTTCTGTTCTTCTTAATAAAGCTTATCATCAAGGGAAACTATTTTACCAGAGCCTAACCAACTGGTGTCTTACCAGAGACTAATGGACCTGAGACAAGGGAAACATCTAACTTGAGACCCCTCTGGCCTTTCTGTCTCACCTAAGGGGGAAACAACTGAAATGCTGGTAAAGGTCACAGACCAGGGGTACAGCTCACTAAGAGACTGAGACCTAATTCTAAGACTGTGCTATGCTCTCCCCACATCTTACATGACGTCAATAGGACTCCTGTGTAATAACAGGAAAATACAGCAGAAAGAACCACATGAATTAGACTTATTTAAAAAGTCTCTAGGAAAAAACCAAAGACAGCAGCAGAGATGAAAACAAGGACACCTGAGGAAATTTTAGCCTCTGACACTCACAGTTACAGCAAACCATAAACACAGACTAACTCCTGGCCAAATAAACGTAACACCTCACACTAAAAACTATTTCACTCAGATCCTTTAACTAAGCACATCACATCTGGCTTTCAGCAAAAAGAGGCAAAAAGCACAGTTTGAAGAGGTAGAGCAAGGATCAGAACTAGACTCAGATAGGGTAGAGATGTTGGAATTATCAGACCAGAAATTTAAAACTGTCATTAGCATTATGAGGACTCTAGTAGAGGAGTGGACACAATGCAAGAATATATGGGTGATGGAAGCAGAGAAATGAAGGCTCTAAGAAAGAATCAAAAGGAAATGCTAGAAATTAAAGCAACCACACTGTAACAGAAATGAAGAATGCCTTCGATGGACCCATTAATAGACTTAATATGGCCAAGAAAAAGTTCTCTGTGTTTGAAGAAATGTCAATAGAGACTTCCAAAACTGAAAGGCAGAGGAAAAAAAAAAAAGAATAAAAACACAGAACAGAATATTCAAGAATATGGAACAATTACAAAAGTTGGAAGATACACACAGTGGAACTATCAGGAGAAGAAAGAGTAAAAGGAAGAGAAATATTTAAAGCAGTAATGTCTGAACATGTTCAAAACTTAATGATATACACTAAATCACAGATCCAGGAAGCTCAAAGAACAACAAGCAGGATAAATACCAAAAACTACATGTAGGCATGAATATCATATTCAAATTGCAGAAAATCAAAGACAAAGAAAAATCTCGAAAGAAACTGTGGAGGGGAGACACCTTACATATAGAGGAGCAAGGAAAAGAATTACATCATACTTCTCTTCAGAAACCATGCTAGCAAGAAGAGTGTGGAGTAAGATATTTAAAAGTGTTGAAAGAAAAAAAAAAAAACCACCAACCTAGAATTTATCTTTCAAAAGTGAAGAAGACATAAAGACTTTCTCAGACAAAAATTGAGGGAATTTGTTGCCGGTAGACCAATCTTGCAAGAAATGTTAAAAGAAATTCTTAAGAAAGAAAGAAAATGACTTATGTCAAAAATTCAGATCTACATAAAGAAAGAATTAGAAGATAAATAAATGAAAATGAAATCTCTTATTTTTCTTAATCTTAATTTATCTAACAGACAAAAGTTTGTTCAAAATGATAATGGCAACAGTGAATAGCTTGTATAATGAATGAAAAAATGACAGCAATGCCATAAGGAATGGGAGAGGGTTATCAGGAAGGTACTCACACTACCTGTGAAGTGGTATAGCGTTATCTGAAAGAGGATTTGGATTAGTTGCAAATGTATTTGCAAATTCAATGGTAACCACTGATGAAAGGAAAAAAATAGTATAATTGATATGCTAAGAGAGGAGAAAAAATTGAATTATTTAAAAGGACAAATTTAACACCAGAGAAGAAAAATATTTTGTATGAAAGACAACAAAAGAAAAAAAGAAACAAAGAACAAGGGCAATAAATATAAAACAGTAATAAGTATGGTAGCTATTAATCCAACTATATCAATAATCACTTTAAATGTCAGTGGTTTAAATAAACCAATTAAAAGACAGAGACAGAGGGGATAAATAAACAAGAACTAACTCTACTTTATCTACAAGAAACCCACTTTAAATATAAAGACACAGATTAAAAGTAAAGAGGTAGAAAAAGATATACCATGCTAACATTAATCAAAAGAAAGCTGGAGTAACTCAATTTCAGGCAAAGCAGATTTCAGAGCAAGTTAAATTATCAGGAATAAAGAAGAGCATCACATGATGATAAAGCAGCCAGTTCTCCAAAAAGACATAGCAGTCCTTGACATCTATAAAATACTTCGTCCAACAGCAGAATACAGATTCTTCTGAAGCACACACAGAGCATTCACCAAGACAGACCACATTCTGGGCCATAAAACACATCTTAGCAAATTTACAATAGGTAAATCATTCAAAGTGTGCTCTCATAACATATTACAATCAAACTAGATTGGTAAAAGAAAGATAGCTGAGAAACCCTCAAATATTTGGAGATTTAACAATATACTTCTAAATAATGCATGAGTCAAAAAGAAGTCTTAAGAGAAATTTTAAAATATTTTGAACTAAATGAAGATGAAAACACAAATTATCAAAATTCATGGTATGTAGCAAAAGCACAGTACATTGAGGGAAATTTATAACTTTAAATACATGTATTAGAAAAGAACAAAAATCTAAAATCAAATATCTAAACTTCCATCATAGGAAACCAGAAAAAGAGCAAATTAAATCCAAAGTAAGCATAAGAAAATAAGTAATAACAATCAAAGCAGAAATCAATGATTTGAAAATAGACTATCAATAGAGAAAATCAATGAAATCAAGAACTGGTTATTTGAAAAGATTGATAAAATTGATAAACTTTTACTCAGGTTTACTAAGAAAGAAAAGAGAGAAGACATAAATTCTTAATATTGATAATGAAAGAGGGGCCATCATTACTGATTCCATAGACATCACAATACCATGAACCGTTACTCTATGCCCACAAATTTGATAACCTAGATGAAATGAACCAATTCCTTGAAAGTCTCTTTCAACATTATCTCAATCTACCAAAACTCACTCAAGGAGAAATAGATAATATGAGTAGATCTATGCCAGTTAAAAAATTTAATCTGTAATTAATAGCCTACAAAAACAGAAAGCACCAGGCCCATATGGGTACCCTCATGAATTTTACCACATCTAAGGAAGAAATTATAACAATTGTCTGAACTCTCTTCCAGAAGACAGAGACAAATGGAACATCCTAACTCATTCTATGAGGACAGAATTACTGTAATACCCTAAACAGACAAAGAAGTTGCTAGAAAGGAAAATTACAGGCCAGTATCTCTCATGCACTTGGTTGCAAAATTCCTCAGCAGAATATTAGCAAATCAACTAGCAGTGTATAAAAATGTTTATACACCACTACCAAGTGGGATTTAGTCCAGGTATACAAGTTTGGTTCAACATTTGAAAATCAGTTAATGTAATCCACCACATCGATAGGCTAAAGAAGAAAAATCATATGATCATATCAACAGATATAGGGGGAAAAAAAGACAAAATTCAACACCCATTATGTTGAGAATTCTGAGCAAACTAGGACTAGACAGGAACTTCCTCAACTTAATAAAGAACATCTCCAAAAACCCCCCAAACCCTAGTGGCTTCTGGATGATGGGGTCCATTGTAAGACAAGTAAAATTCAGGGCGATTATACTTTTAAACTTCTTTTGCCATAAAATGTCCCAAGGTCAAGGATGATGTCATGTGGGATACTATGGCAGTAAATAGTACATTCAGCCATTCCAAGTATGATGGTTTCACAGTAGCATATTAGGAAGGGAAGGCAAATCCACGTCTAGAATACTGGGAATGCAAACCCTGTCAGAGAGTTGCAAAGCAGCTAGAAAGACAAGGGTAAATACCATGACCTATCTCTTCCCACCTCTTGATTGCTTTCTGTGACCCTCATTAGTCACACCCACATGAGAGCCAGAAAGTAGGGACATCCAGTCTGCACAAAATAAGACAGAAAAGGGGAAACTGGTTCAAGAAGGGTGGAAAACTGAGAATAATAAAACACATTGACATTCTTATATTCTTCTACTTGCACCAAATATATGATGTGCTCGGAATCTCTGATTCAGTCTCTAGTACTGCATTGGGACCAGAAGATACATTAGTTCAAACAGGAGAAGGGGTGGGACTGCATAGGTACAAATTGCACACCAGGCAAACCAAGGAAGAGAAACACATCTTGATTGATTGTTCTAGTAAACTGTAGGAAAGCACGTGGCCAACATGAACTGGCAATAATAAGCATAAATAGATCCTTCATGTGAAAAAACAGCTATCATGGACCAAATATGGTTATTGACACTTGTTGCCTCTCTAAGAATAGCCAAGTACTAGAAGGCAAGTGATTATTGAGAAAGGAAATGTATTCTATTCACAATCAAATGAAATGAGGTGGGTCCACAGCCAGAGAATATTCTTGATTGGACTCATTTTATTGCCCTAAATTTAGCGAGCTGAATTTTGGTAAGTATCATCCTATTCAATTTTTGAAGTGGAGGCTTTGGCACTTATAAAATCTCATTTCCATTGCAGAGATATCATAAGGCTCTATAATTAACCCACAGAAAACAGTCTTTTTTTTGACACAATATACATGGCATACAGTGAAGTCTCAGATTATATTATTGTTAACAGGTTGCCCTGGAGGAATCCAGACATGAGGATTTGGAAACTTGATGAGAAGACATGGGGAAAAACTGTCATCTACAAGTTGCCAGCGGTTCCTCTCTTTTCTAGAAATAGTAATTTCAACACACACTTGGGGCAGATTTTCCTTTCATGTTAAGGAAACTCCAGGAATTAGCCTGCAGTTACACAAATATAAAACACATATCTACATGCTGTGAGGCAGAATGTCATTTCCTGCACAACTTTAATACAGTTGTAATATGTTTATTTTGGTAATGTTATATTAGTATGTCTTTGAGCTTGAGCTGGGAGATAAAATGTTTTTGGAGTTTATTAACTGAGCCCTTATTTTCCCTGAATACTCACGTTTCTAAAAAGATTTTAAAATTTTATATTTTGAAATAATTCTAGACTTAGAGAAAAGTTACAAAATAATACAGAGTTCCTGTTTACTCTTCAATCAGTTTTCCCTAATGTTAACATCTTGTATAACCATAGTACAGTTATCAAAACTAAGAAATGAACATTGGCATAATACTGTTAACTAAAGTCTTAATTTGGATTTACCAGTTTCTTCAATAACATCCCTTTGCTTTCCCAGTATCCAATCCCACATTGCATTTTGTTGTTATGACTACTTAGTTGTCTCCAATCAGTGACTGTTTATCAGTCTTTCCTGGATATCTTTGAAGAATATTGGTCAGTTTTTATTTTTATTTTATTTTATTTTGTTTTATTTTGGCCTCACCGAGCGGCATGCAGGATCTTAGTTCCCTGACCAGGGATTGAACCTGTGCCCCCTGCAGTGGAAGCATGGAGTCCTAACAACTGGACCGCCAGGAAATTCTCTATTGGTCAGTTTTTAATAGACTGTATCTCAATTTGGATTTGTCTGATCATTTCTAATGATTAGGTTGAGGTTATGCATTTTTGGCAAGAATATCACACAAGTGATGTGACTTTCTTAGTGCTTCATCACATCACAGGGCATATGAGTTTGATACATCTTATCAGTAGTGATGTTAACCTTGATCACTAGACCAAGGTTGTGTCATGTTTCACAATTCCCAGTTTGACACTATCCAAATATTCTTTCTTCTCAAACTTTTGCTCCACTGGTGGATCTTACCTGTAATAATTATTACTGGGGCATTCTAATAGTGATTTTCTCTTATTCCTTCAACACTTATTAATTGAAAGTTTGGAAGGAAGAATCCTCCATACATTCATAATTTATTCACTAATTTACATTTGTCAGTATGGACTTATGAGTATTTATTTTATTCTATGTGTTATAATCCAATATTGTAGTTATTTATTATTTGCTTAAATCACTCCAGCTTTGGCCACTGGGAGCTCCTCTGGAGTGGCTCCTGTGCTTGTTCATCATGTCTACATCCTGTTTGAGAAGTTATTTACTTTCAGGCACTACACAATGCCCCAGCCTCATCTCATTTTCCCTGGCCCATTCCTGGAATCCACTTCTTCTCCAGAGAGCCCTGGTTCTATTTTATTTTTTGGAGAACAATATTTATAAACCAAGGTCTGGGCTCCTAGGTGTGCTCATCGCTAGTAGATAGAGTGTCACTACTTCTAAACCTGTCATCAGACAGAAGTTGGAATATATGTATGTATACCAACCTATGCATGCAAACACATGTATATTTTCATGTATATATGTATGTATATTAACCTATGCTTGCAAACGCATATATATTGATACCTTTGATCAGTCTTAATACCACAAAGTTCATTCTAGGCTTTCCTTTTTTCTTTTTTTCCCTTTTTCTTATTTGTAACTTCCTTCTATAAGAGTGAGAAGCCTGGCTTTCATTATCTAACAATGTATTTACTTGTTTGTCCAACTCTAGTACATACATAAAGTACCTTCAGAATTTCTAACCCATATTGCTGTGAGAAACACACTTGCTAACTGTGGTAGTTGTATACAAATCTTTTTGTTTTTAGCCTTTCTGCATCTGGTCAAACTATTGTTTTCCTATATTAGTAGGTTAGTTCTTTTCTTCACCATCCCCTTCATGCAGTCATGTTATTATTTAATATTACTTTAATTTCTTTAATAGATATAGAACTATTCAGACTGTTTATTTCTTCTTGTGTAACTTTTGGCAGCTTGTGTATTTCAAGAAGTTGATCTGTTTCATCTGGGTTTTCAAATTTGTGGTTGTAGAGTTGATCATAGTATTCCTTCATTATTCTTTGAATTTCCATGGGATCAGAAGTGATATCCCCTCTTTCTGGTATTAGTATTTCTGATATTAGTAGTTTGTGTCCTTTCTTTTTTCTTAAACTTTCTAGAGGCTCATTAATTTTACTGATCTTTACAAAGAACCAGCTTTTTTTTTTTTTTAGAACCAGCTTTTGATATTGCTTATTTTCTCTATTGATTTCCTATTTTCAATTTCATTAATTCTTTTTTTTTTTTAAGTCATTGTTCCCTTTGCTTTTCTGTTTTTGAAAATTCTGTTGTATATCCTGTAGCTCAGCGATTCTTTCCTCAGCTGTGTCCGGTCTACTAATAAGCTTATTAAAGGCATTCTTTATTTCTATTACAGCTTTTTTTTTAATCTCTAGGCTTTCTTTTTGTTTTCGTTTTTTTCCTTAGGATTTCTATCACTCTGCTTCCGTTGCCCATCTGGTTTTGCATGCTATTTTATCCATTAGGGCCCTTAGGATATTAATCATAGTTAAAAAAAAGATTCCCAGTCTGATAATTCCAACATCCCTGCCATGTCTGATTCTTTTGTTTCTCTGTCTCTCCAAATTGTGTTTTTGGTCTTTTGGTATGCCTTGTAATATTTCTTAGTGGCCGCACTCAATGTACTATGTATAAGGAGCTGTTGTAAATAGGCCTTTAATGATGTGGTTTTGAGGTGTGTAGTGGGGGAGGGGAAACCTTCCATAGGCCTATGATTCGGTCTCAGTCTTTTAGTGAGCCTGTGCCTCTGGACTGCAAGCTTCACAAGTGTTTCTCAGTTTTTTCCTCCCCCTTGGGTGGGATGGGGAACAGGTTGTCTTAAGTGGGCTGGAATTGGGTATTTTCGTTTCCCAGGTCAGTTAGGCTGTGATAAAACCTTCCCAGCAGGTTAGGCTCTGGTTAATTAGTTTCTCCTGATAGGAGGCTATTTAAGAAGAACTGCATGCTCTGGCTTATTTCAAAATGGCTCCTTTACCTCTGCCTTCTCTGATGCCCAAGGAGATTTTTCTCTGATATTTACTGTGGGAATCTGGTTCAGCTCCTGGAGGTAAACCTCACAGATTGCAGGGGGACCCTCTGACTGGGTCCCCCTGGATTTTGTAGCTCTCAGACTCGTCCACACTGAGCCTCCAACAATTCATCAGTTTCAGTTCCAGCACTCGTTCCTGCAGAGGATCCTGCTCGTTGGTCTCTGCCCTGGTAAGTTGATATTCTCTGTATCCCCCTGTCAGTCTCTCCAATCTTGAGTCCAGCGGTTCGCTCTGTATGCTCCCCTCTCTTAGGAATCCAAGAAGAGTTGCTGATTTTTCAGTCTGTTCAGATTTTCACTTGTTGTTAGAACAGAGTGGCAATTTCTAAACTTCTTATGTGAGGAATTAAAGTCTGATTTCTAAAAAAGAAAGAAACGTATATACAGTTAAAGACACTCTTTGTGGAGCACAGTTCTATGGGTTTGACAAATATATAATATAGAACAGTTCCATCACCCACCCCCAAATTCTATGTGCTGCCTCTTTGTAGAGTCACCATGAACCCCCATCTCTTACAACCAGTGATTTGTCTTCATCCTTAAAGTTCTCCAAGTCATATAAAGGGAATCATACAATATGCAGCCTTTTGGGCCTGGCTTCTTTTTCTTAGCAAAATGCATTTAGGAGTCACCCTTTTGGTTGTGGGAACAAATAATTTGCTCCTTTTTATTGCTGAGTAGTATTCTGTTGATATGACATACTGCTGGTAGTTTATCCATTCTTGGATTTAAGGGCATCTGGATTATTTCCAGATTTTGGCAATTATGAATAAAGCTGTGATAAATATTCACACGTGGATTTGTGAGTGAACATAAGTTTTTATTCTCTTTGGTCAAACACCGGGAATGCAGTTGCTGAGTCATATGGTAAATGTTTGTTTAACATTGTCCGAAACCGCCAAACTGTTTCCAGAGTAGCTGTACCATTTTGCTTTCCCACCAGCAGCGTATGAGAGTTCTGGATGCTTTGCACTCTCACCAGAACTTGGTATTTTAGCTTTTTTCCCCCTATATTTTAAGCCATTTTGAAGTTAGAATTGGCATGTATCCCATTGCGGTTTTAATTTGCATTGCCCTAATGACTAATGATACTGAGCTGTGTGAATTTTTCTTAAATCATTTTTAGCTGGTAGTAGATGCAAGGTAAGTTTGACAGTTCTCAGCAAGAGCTGGGACATGGAGGGGAGAAGCTGAGGGATTTTTTGCTTGTGTGTGGTGGGAAGAGATGAAATACTAGATGTAACCTATGATAGTTTGCTGCCCAGATTACCGGGTAGATTTTTTCCCAATCCCCACATAGAACCTGACACAATTCTGATGTCATGTAATAGGTGGAAATACTGAGATCATTGGAAAGCTGCACCCAAGACAAGAAATAACTCTATTGTGAGGGGTCCATTATAAGAGGCTACAGTACAAGTCCTCCAGTGGTTGCTGGAGCCCTGGGAGAATAACCCTGGGTGATGGTCGCTCCTTATTTTTTTCTGATAGTGAAACTGGGGAAGTTAAATTTATTTTTTTCCAGTTTTATTGAGATATAATTGACATACAGGACTGTGTAAGTTTATGGTGTGCAGTATAATGATTTGACTTCCATCATGGAATGCTTATCACTATAAGTTTAGTGAACATCCATCCTCTCACATATAAATGAAATCACACAGTATTTGTCTTTCTCTGTCTTATTTCACTTAACATAATACCCTCTTGGTCCATTCATATTACCACAAATGGCAAGATTTCATTCTTTTTTATGGCTGAGCAATATTTCATTATATGTATATATATTGGTCATATATATATTGGCCTAGCCCATAGGGACTAGGCCTGAGCCCTAGAGAGGGAAAGGCTGTAAAAATCAAGAAACCAATCAACCACCACCACCACCAATACCAAAAATCTTAGACTATTTTTTTTAAATTAATTAATTAATTAATCTATTTTGGCTGCATTGGGTCTTCGTTGCTGCGCGCAGGCTTTCTTTAGTTGCGGCGAGTGGGGGGCTACTCTTCCTTGCGGCGCGCAGACTTCTCATTGCGGTGGCTTCCCTTGTTGTGGAGCATGGGCTCTAGGCGCATGGGCTTCAGTAGCTGTGGCACATGGGCTTCAGTAGTTCTGGCTCGCAGGTTCTAGAGCGCATGCTCAGTAGTTGTAGCACACGGGCTTGGTTGCTCCGTGGCATGTGGGATCTTCCCTGACCAGGGATCGAACTCGTGTGCCCTGTGGATTCTTAACCACTGCACCACCAGGGAAGTCCCTTCGACTATTTTTAACAAGGACATTTTGGTGTAAATAGAGTTGCTTCAGATTCTATTAAACATTAGTGCAACAGGAGTTGGGGAGAAGCCCCGGCTCCTAACTGTATCTGGAACATAGCGTGGATCTAGGACAATGAAGGGTGAAAGCAAAGCAATGCACACCCCAAGTTCTGCATGTTTGGGCCAGCAGAACTTGCCATGGAGCATGAAAGTGCTATTGCTCTGGAAAATGAGCGCCAGCCAGCAGGTGACTTGAGATGTACAGTGGGAACTGTCCACTCCACGAGCACACGGGAGACGTCCTGGGGCTCCCAGAAACAAATGAGGAGCCTGGCGGTTGTCAGCGAGGTCCTGTGGTGAGGCAGCTATTGGCTCAGCGTCATCCTTATATGGCCTCTTACACCTACAGGCTGATGCAGCCTAGTGAAAGCTGGGTTACACCTGGGTCACTCTACTGATAGAGAATTACCTTCTCATCAGGGAGCTTGATTAGAAATGTGTGTGTGTTTAAATGAATTTAAAAAGCCAGGTTCAGGACTTCATTGAAGAAAACTGAAAATTTCTACCTTATGTAAAAAATAAAATGAAAAAAATCCAGCTTCCTCATTGATGGACCTCTTTTACATGATGCACATCTCAATGGCCTTCCATTTTCCATGGTGGATATGTCTCTGTACCTCTGTTCCTTATAAACAAAGCTTTTTACTGTTCTTTTAACAGCATCATCTTTCTCTCTAGGATAACATAGTAAGGTTATTCTGGAGGTCAGGTGACCTCACACCACTCCCATAGATCAGGGAAAAATATGGTCAAATGTCTTCATTGCAGAATGAGTCAGAAAGTAAAGCTGGCATTAGTCATGTTTTGTGTAATTACAAGGAGTGGAAAAAATGACTGGCAACATAAATATCAGAGGCATGAATGTTTTGTTTTCACTTTTCCAATTTGAGCTCATCCCAGTGAGAGAGTTGCAACAAAAACCCTGGATCCAAACTTGCATGCATCAGAAAGAAAAGCCCCTTCCCTGCTGCTTTCCTAATAACACATGTCGGTAGTCAGTGATTGCAGTTTAACCCGAGACCTTGCTCAGATGGTTGCTTCACAAGCTGATCTTCTAGGTTGACACAAAGCTGTTGATATTTTCTTACTCTCTGCCCCCACCCCATTCCACTCTCTCCTGCTAGCAATACCCAGAAAAAAGGAGGCATGTTCCTCCTCTGGTTGGAGAAGCTGAAGGCTCTGGGGTCTGAATGGACGTGGGAAAATCAGTGACTCTAAGAAGTTGGTTCATCATAAGAGCACATTTCAAATTTGTTACACAGGTTCCCATTGGTGCCTGTGCATCTGAGGAATGTAATTTCAACCAGAGAGTATGAGCCAGGGTAATGACAACTGTTTCTATTCTGTGACTTCCTTTCTGTTATAAAGTAACAATGATGATTTGGAGTGCCAGACCTGGGACATTAACAAAGCCATAATCTCCACTATCTGCAAGATTTAACATCTAAAGTACTGGTTACAGGTTTCCAGATTTAATGGAAGAATGATTAAAAAAATGGAAAAATTTTAATAGCTAAACAGGAATAAAAATAACAGCAATGGTTAAAGTTTTTAACGTTAATCAATGCCATACATGTCTTCAGTCTGTCATTCACAGCTCTCAGTATCCTAAACTCAATCTACCTTTGCATCCTTATGTTTATGTCACTTTCTATTCCCCCTGCTACATACTCCACCTCCAGGATTCTGGCCACTCTGGACTACTCATCCCTCCCCTCACTACTCGATAATTTTTTGGATTTCATACCTTGATTTTCCCCCTCCTTACCCTTCTCTTTTTTATTTGTTTGTTTAAATCTTTATCATATATCGGGAACTATTTCTCATGATGGTGAAATCTACTCCTAGTCAGTAAGAATTGCTGTCTCTCCATGTTCACTCATTACATTTGTTTATACGTCTAGTTTATTATTGATCATACTTTTCCTTAGAGTTTCTGACTGTGGTAAAGAATACTTCCCAGTATCCATTCCCACCTTCTTCCTCAGTCTTTGAGCTTGTAATTTTTTTGGTAGCCCATTTCCCAACCACAACTGCAGCCAGGAACAGCTTTGTGGCTAAGTTTTATCAAAGGAAAAGAAGTGGAATTGGTGTGTCAAAGATCCATATAATGTCATAAAAGGAGGGAAGTGTGCCCTTTTCCTTCCCTTTCTTGTTGCTGTTCAGAATGTAGATGCAGTGGCTGGAACAGTAGCCACCACACTGGGCTATGAGGAGAAAAGAGCCTGTGATCTTAATAATCATGTGACTCCCATAGTTATATTGCACTATAATGCATTTCTGTCTTGTTTGAGCCTCTGTTATTTTGGTTTTATGTCATTTGAATGGAAAAGCCAACCCTAACAATTAGACCTTTGTAAAAGTAGAACTCTCCCATGAGACTGTGATACCTGGGTGGTAGGTTTTTTGTCTTATTTTGCATCCATCTCATCACTTTCCAGCAATTAGCAAAGTGCATAATGTATATCAATTGCCAAAAGTTTTAAAATCATATGTTTGTAGAATTTAGTCAAGGGAAAAATGTACTTTTTGATATTTTCTCAATACAAGGCAAGAAATGGAAAAATAATTGACAGTTAAAAAGTACATGAAAGCAGTGACTATTCAGAACAGAATTCACTTAAAGAATGTGCTAAAGAAGGGGAATCACAGTTCACACATATTATACTAGACATATACGGAAGATGGTTCAGTATGAGCACAATTCTTGTCATGGCATACTGAGTATTTAAGCAATTTTTAAAGTGACTTAATGTGTTTACTGAAGTGTACATGTTTGTTTATTCTATCAATATAAATTTTTGGAGTATCTACTATTGTCAGGTGCTTCAACAGTCGGTAGAGATAGAATGGTAAACAATCAGGTGTGGCCTTGCCCTCACGAGCAATCTAATGAGTAGATTTTTATTGTAAAAATTCTCATAGAATTATTATAAATTATTCATATAATTCATAACATATAATTTATAATAATTCATATAATTATTTTTATTGAAGTATAGTTGATTTACAATGTTATTTTAGTTTCAGGTATAGTGATTCAATATTTTTAGATTATACTAACTTTAAAGTTATTACAAAATAATGGCTATATTTCCCTGTGATGTACAATATATCCTTCTTGCTTATTTACTAGATACATGGTTGTTCGTATATATCTTGCCCCTCCCCTCCTTCCCTCTTCCCACTGGTAACAACTAGTTTGTTCTCTATACTGGTGAATCTGTTTCTGTTTTGCCATATACATTCATTTGTTTCATTTTTTAGATTCGTATGTAAGTGATAATAGTGTATTTGTCTTTCTCTGACATTTCACTAAGCATACTCTCTAGGTCAATCCATGTTGTTGCAAATGGCAGAATTTTATTCTTTTTTATGGCTGAGTAGTATTCTGTTATACATATATCACAACTCTTTATACATTCATCTGTTGATGCACACTTATCTTGCTTCCTTATCTTGGCTATTATAAATAATGCTGCTATGAACATAGGGGCACACGTTTCTTTTAGAATTAGTGTTTTCATTTTCTTTGGATATATACACAGGAGTGGAATTGTTGGATCATATGTTGGTCTTATTTTTAGTTTTTGGAGGAAACTCCATACTGTTTTCCATAGTGGCTGCACCCATTTACAGTCCCACCAACAGTGCAGGAGGGTTCCTTTTTCTCTACATCATCCACATCTGTTACTGGTGGTCTTTTTGATGATAGCCATTCTGACAGGTGTGAGGTGATTTCTCATTGTGGTTTTGATTTGCATTTCTCTGCTGATTAACAGTGTTGAGCATCTTTTCATGTGCCTTTTGGCCATCTGTATGTCTTCTTTGGGAAAATGTCTATTTAGAGCCTCTGCCTATTTTTTTGTTTGTTTTTGGTATTGAGTTTTAGAGCTGTTTATATATTTGGGGTATTTACACCTTATTGGTCATATCATTTCCAAATATTTTCTCCCATTTCTTAGGCTGTCTTTTCATTTTGTCAAGGGTTTCCTTTGCTTTGAAAAGTTTAATTAGGTCCTATTTGTTTTAGGTTTTCGTTCACTTTTATTTCTTTTGCCTTAGGATACAGATTCAAAAAAATATTGCTAAAATTTATGAAAAGAGTGTTCTGCCTATATTCTCTTCCAGGAGTTTTATGGTCTCAGGTCTTACATTTAGATCTTTAATCCTTTTTGAGTTTATTTTTGTATATGGTGTGAGGAAATATTCTGAACGTATTCTTTTACATGTAGCTGACCAGTTTTCCCAGTATCACTTATTAAGAGACTGTATTTGTCCATTGTATATTCTTGCCTCCTTTGTTGTAGATTGATTGACCATAAGTGCATGGATGCTGGGCTCTCTATTCTATTGCATTGATCTATGTGTCTGTTTTTATGCCAGTACCATGCTGTTTTGATTACTGTAGCTTTGTGGTATAGTCTGCAGTCAGGGAACATGATACCTCCAGCTTTGTTCTTTTTTTTCAAGATTGCTTGGGAAATTTAGGGTCTTTTGTGGCTCCATATAAATTTTAGGATTTTTTTTTCTGTGAAAAATGTCATGGGTATTTTGATAGATATTGCATGAAATCTTTAGATTGCTTTGGATAATATGGACATTTTAACAATTTAAATTCTTCAGTTCAAGAACGTGGGATATCTTTACATTTCCTTGTATCATTTTCAAATTCCTTCATCGGATTTTATAGTTTTCAGAGTATAGGTGTTTCATCTCCTTGGTTAAGTTTATTCCTAGGTATTTATTCTTTTTAATGCATTTAAAAAAGGGATTGTTTTCTTGCGTTCTCTTTCTGATAGTTCATTATTAGTGTATAAAAAGTAACAGATTTCTGTATATTAATCTTGTATCCTGCAACTTTACTGAATTCATTTATTAGTTCTAATAGTTTTCTGGTGGAGGCTCTGGTTTTTTTTATATATAGTATCATGTCATTTTCAAATAGTGACAGTTTTACTTTTCCCTTCTAATTTGGATGACTTTTATTTATTTTTCTTATCTGATTGTTGTGGCTAGGACTTACAAACTACATTAAATAGAACTGGCAAGAGTGGGAATCCTTGTTTTGTTCCTGATTTTAGAGGAAAGGCTTTCAGCTTTTCACTGTTGAGTATAACGTTAGCTGTGGGTTTGTCATAAATGGCTTTTATTATGTTGGGATATGTTTATACCAAATTTGATGAGAGGTTTTATCATGAACGGATGTTGAATACTGTCAAGTGCTTTTCCTGTGTATATTAAGATGATCATGCAATTTTTTATCCTTCCTTTTGTTAATGTGGTGTATCACATTGATTTTGTGAATACTGAATCAACTTTGCATCCCTGGAATAAATCCTACTTGATCATGGTGTATGATCCTTTTTATAAATTATTGAACTTGGTTTGCTAGTGTTTTGTGGAGGATTTTTGCATCTATATACATCAGAGATATTGGCCTGTAATTTTCCTTTTTTCTGGTGTCTGTCTGGTTTTGATATCAGGGTAATGGCCTGAATTTGGGGAGTGTTCCATCCTCTTCATATTCTGGAACAGTTTGAGAAGGATAGGTATTAGCTCTTCTTTATACATTAGGTAGAATTCCCCTGTGAAGCCATCCAGTCCTGGACTTTTTTTGGCTGGGAGTTTTTAAATTACAAATTCAATTTCAGTACTAGTGATTGGTCTGTTCAAATGGTCTATTTCTTCCTGATTCAGTTGTGGCAGGTTGTATGTTTCTAGATATTTGAGTATTTCTTCTAGTTTGTCCAATCTGTTAGTACATAACTGTTCATAGTATTCTCTTAGGATTTTTTTGTATCTTTGTGTTATCTGTGATAATTTCTACTCTTTCATTTCTTATTTTGTTTATTTGGGTCCTCTCTTTTCTTCTTGATGAACCTGGCTAAAGGTTTATCATATTTTTTTTAACTTTTTAAAAAACCAGCTCATTGTTTCATTGATCCTCTCTATTGTTTTTTATCTATTTTATTTATTTCCTCTCTATTGTTTATTATTTACTTCCTTCTGCTGACTTCGGGCTTTGTTCTTCTTTTTATGATTCCTTTAGATGGTAAGTTCGGTTGTTTATTTGAGATTTTTCTTGTTTCTTGCAGTAGGCCTATATTGCTATAAACTTCCCTCTTAGAATTGCTTTTGCTGTGTCCTATATTTCCATTTTCATTTATCTTTAGGTGTTTTCTGATTTCCTCTTTGATTTCATTTTTGGCCCATTGGTTTTTTAGTAGCATGTTGTTTATTCTCCAGGTGTTTTGTGCTTTTCCCACTTTTCTTCCTGTAGGTAACTGATTTCTAGTTTCATACTGCTGTGGTTGGAAAAAATGCTTTGAATTGTTTTTTGGTAAATTATTTCTGTTTCATTAGTTTTTTTTTTTTTACAGGTTTTTCTTGTTCTTTCAAATGAGACAAATTCTTCAGTCTTCTCATTTTGCTTAACTTTCTCTGTCTCTATGAAAATAGGTGAAAGAGTTACCTACTGCAGTCTTGAAGGGGTATCCTTATGTGGGAGCATGATATACAGCCTGCGTGTGCCCAGTGGCTTTGGTGAGAGAGCTGAATTTGACGTAAGCACAAGTCACGTCTTTCCTCAGGGTGTGCTGGCAGCTATCACCTTGGTAGGATGTGGGGCTGGAGACAGAGGGATTAGGGCCAAAGCCAGGTGCGAGCTAAGGATTCCCCTCTGCTCAGTGGCTGTACTGCCCTATCTGGGGTGGGGTCAGGTCCCAAGCTGCTGGAACAGAAGCCCTGAGAGTAGGGTCTGAGCTGGCTCTTTTCCCTTTAAGTGTGTGTTCTCCCCCCTCCTAGCACTGGCACCCTCACACTGGTGTAGAGCTGCACCACAGGGCAGGTGGGGCCTGTGTGGTCTCTTGGCATGGGTTGGGGTGCAGCCTATGGCAGTGTGGCCAGGGTCCAAGACCTGAACTGCTTCTGATGCTCTACCTGTGTAAGCACCAATAACGGTTGCCCCTGCCCTGCTCAGATGCCACTTTGGGTTTGAGCTGCCTCTGTGTCTCAGAGCTGAGGTCTCTCCTTGGCCTTGGCAGCCCTAGCCCCAGTGTGGAGCTGCATCGTGAAGCCAGCAGGGCTGGAGCGTTCACTGGCCTCAGGCTGGGCCACACGCCGGGACAGTGGTGGGAAAGCAGCAGCCACATATGAAGTTTTCAATCTGTCTTCTCTGCCCTGCTTTGGAAGCGAGCAAGCATCCGTGCACTCCTCACAAGAAGAATCTAGGCTTCTCACAGCTCTCCTGTTAGTCTCACTGGCCCTCTAACCAGCTAAGGGTGCTTGTCTTCCCTCTGTCGAACCCCAGGGCTGGGACACCCTAAATGTGGCTTGAACTGCTCACTCCCCAGAGGAGATCTCCAACAGTGTAATTTCCCTTTTCCTCTGAGTCCCCTCCCAGGGTACAGGTCCTGACCTAATCACTTCTCTTTTCTTCCTACCCAGTGCTGTGTGGATCTTTCTTACAGCCTTGGTTGTACAGGAGTCTTTCTGCTAGTCTAGAGTTTTCAGTGAGAATTGTTCCACATTTAGATGTATTTTTGGTATGTTCATGGGGGGAGTTGCGTTCCACATTCTCCTACTCTGCTATCTTGATCTCTTCTCGTAATTCATATAATTTATAATAAATATTCACTTATGTTAATATAATTTGTTTCTATAATTTATAACTATAACAAATGCAATAAAAAAGTATGTGCGTTCCATTAGAGCATTAGAGATAGAACTGAAAGACTGAAAAATGAGAGACAAGGATAAGTGTAGAGAGAATATGAGAATGAATATATAAATGTGGGGAGCTGGATTTTTTAATTATCTAAAGTCATTGTGAAGAATAAGAGAGTGAGCTCATAATACAAATGTTCTTCTTTGTAGTTTTGAGCGCCATTTGAAGCCGACATTCCTGAATTTGTTGTGGAGCTACTCTTCCATTAAATGTGACTTTCTCCACCAGCTCCTGGCCTCATTGATGCAGCCACAAATAAATTTTATATATATATATATGTGTGTATATATATGTGTGTGTGTATATATATATATATATATGTGTATGTGTGTGTATATATATATATATATTCACCTAGGGTTGGGGTTTTACCCAATGGCTATGATGAAAAAGATGATGGACCAGTGAATTAAGTTATTAATCTAGTTGCAAAAATTTATTCAAATGATCACTGAAGAGATCTCAGCTACATAATGTAAAAGGGAAAGTATGACGGTTTGGGAAAAAGGAAAGAGGTCAAGGACCTGGAAGTCCTAATGAGTTCAAGTCATGGCTGCAGTTTGGGATAAGAATGTTGGGTGGGGTGGATAGAGTGAGTGGTGACTTGTTGGAAAGACAGGAGATTGGGTGAGGGAGTGGGATACTTGAATTTGTGATTTTAGAGGTAGTACACCATCACATGATAAGAGCCAGCCTGTGACCACGACATTGGAGGCTTAGGTGGAGGGGAAAGAATCACTGGGCACAAGGAGGTCAAGAACCAGAGTGACCTGAGCATCCAGGGCATTGAGTGGGTGGTCCATGTTGGTGTTAATATCACCAAGGATGACAGAATGTGAGGGTGTAGAGAAAGACATAAAACCAGGCACCTTAGTCTAAAATAAATGAAGGAGACTGACCAGAAAACTGGTAGATGATCACAACAGGTGTGAGGGAGGGACAGAAGATCAGAGTGGAAACTTGTGTTTGTTTGTTTGCCTGTTTCTTTAATTCTAACTCTAAAATTCTATCTGTTCTAAAATGAACTGTTAGAAACTTGATGTCACCAAATCCTCTTTTATTTCTAAATAAGTTTATGTAAAATAACTCATAAATAACAACAAGGAGCAAACGTATCCCTTAAAAATGATTGCCTTTAAATTACAATTATGATTGTAGTTAGAAGCACCGATTGTAATTCTCCTCAGGATCAGGAGTTGAAAATGAAATAAACAACTGAAGTTTTTTTAATTTCTGTTTTTTTCAAACAGCCCTTTTTAGTCTAAGCTGGTTTGTAAATATAAGCACTGTAGTTCTGCTAATTAAAACTTCTGTGGCAGACAAGGTAAGACTTTTGGACAGGGAAAACAATAGGCTGGCTGAGGAGAGGAAGATCTGGAGATATTAACCCCTGTTTTATCAGCTAAATCATATTACTCCTCTCTAGAAATATGAAAGAGAAACTCAGAATTTTTGCAGGTCATTTGCAGGAAATTGAGCTGATAGTTATGTTGCACATGGAGGAAGTCCACTGAAATGAACCAGGATTAGAGATACAAGGAAGGGTCTAGAAAGAGAGAAAAACAACAGGTACACGCGCGGAGCACCAGGGTAAACACTTGTGTTACACTTAGAAGAAGAGAAACAAGACACAGGACCTGATATTTTGTTTCCAGTGATTTTCCTTGTGAGGACCAGCTATATCTCATTTCCTGTTCATGGATCTATATGCAGATTTCTATAGTATACCAGACCATAAAGCTGCTTTTTTTACATAGGCTGATTGGATTCTTCATTTGTGTGAGAGTCTTAAGTAGAAAAGTACCCACCCCAGCAACAGACATGTTCTTCTAAAATTTGTTTACTTCTTTTTTACTTTTAAAAATACTTTACTTAAACTCTGGAATTTGTTTTGTTGCATCATGTGAGGAAAAATCTCTACTTGATTGTTCCATGTATTTAGTCAATTCTTTCAACATCATCTATTGAGTACTGATATTTCCCCATTTATTTCTGATGATTCCTTTGTTGTTTATGAAGCTGTATTAATTACTATTTCAGAGCCTCATACATTTTATCACATTAATCTACCTGTTTCCTTTTTTGTCAATACCATGCTGTAATTAGTGAAGGATTGTGATCTGTATTCATATTTGATAGTGGAAGGTATATTATTTTTTCCAAAAATTTAATTTCTTACTTGTTTGATCAGCTACAGAAACTTTAAAACAATTTCATCCAGTTACCAAAAAATTCCCTGTACATTTTTATCGTAATTGCATTAAACCTATAAATTAATTTGGAAAGATTTAACATTTTATCATATTACCTTTCTATGCAGTAATGTGGAATATTTTTAATTTTGTTTCAAACACTTAAAAAATCTCTTAGCAAGACTGCACAGCCTTCTTTATAAGGGATATTCTAAGTTATTTTTTATATTTTTCTATTGTTGTTAAATATTTTCTCTGTAGTCTTTAGTTCTTTATTGCTTGTATGTAAAAAGTTATTAATAGTTGAGCATTTTTCTTGTACCTTAGAGTTTATTTTGCTTTCTTCTTAATTCTAAGAGTTTTGTAATTTATCATCATGAATTCTCTAGCTATATGATCACATCATCTGCAGATAATTTGATCTCCTTTCCAATAATTATGCTTTTTAATTTTGGTTTCATTGATTAAAATGTAAAACTATTAAATAGTAATGGTGAGCTGTGGATGGACATTCTTCTCTTATGACTGATTTTAATAAGTTAAATTAATAAGCAACACTTCCCAATATGTTCCTCATGGAACAATAGTCCCACAAGATCATCTCTGAAAATGAAATCCAAGGATTTCATAATTGGGGAAACACTCTTCACTATATCACCCCTCCTTGAGATTAGCAATTTGTCCTCTTCTGTCTCCTCAAAAATCTTCTATAAATCATATATTTACTAGTAAATGATATTGTATTGATTTCATGCAGTTTTTAACTTTCTAGGTGGTGGAAGCAGGATACAAAAATGAGCTGGCGTTGTTCTCAAGGCAAGCTAGGATGAGCTCACCAGGGCAAATCAGGAGTCCCTGTCACTTGGAGATGACACAGTTGATGATTCCTTAAGCATATTTCCAAGTAGGGAATGAGATTTCGTCCTCCTCTTCTTGCAGGCATCCTCAGTCTTCATGAAGGATTATTTCAAACAGCACCTCTCCCATGGTTTGTGGGAGGGGGTGCGTGCAAGGCATGCAGGCAGCAGGACACTTCGCCACAGGCCAATGATTCAGGACCAAAGATTTGTCTCTTTCTGTGCAAGCCCGATTTTTCCTCTTGTAGAGCCTAGAGGAAGGTGAGGAGGACCTGGGACGATACTACAGTGGTACCATAGCCTTCTGAGGTTGTTTCTTAAAAAACCCAGAGGGCCAAGAGTAGTCTGACCTCAATTTTCATATCTTTCTTTAAAATTTGGGTACTTTTTCTCTCTTTGCCTTCAACTAAGAGTTCTAATAGCCATTTCCAAGAAATAGGAAATGTTTATTAATCTTGTTTTTGAGGAACACTAAAATATGTACTGTAGATAAAGTTTTTTTAATTAAAATGTTTGATATTCAATCTGAGTTTATTGGCAGAAGAAAGTGTAAAGCTCTTTCAAAAGTTCTAGGAGAACCTGCAGGGTGTAATTAGGAGCTTCGCAAATAATCATCAACTCACAGTGAAGACTAGAACAAATGATCCTTTGAAATAGATTCCAGCTCTAGGATTATATGTTTCTGTGAAATGACAAGTGTAAACCACATCACAGTAATAATCCTTGTTATTTTGCTGGCAGTTAATTAATGCTTTTCGAAGTGACAAGTACTGTAATGACTATGTGACATAAGAAAAGTATATCAAAAGATGACGAAGCCATTGTGACATTATTGCTCCCTCAGTATGGTTCAAAGACAGTGAGGCAACTATGACACTAAATAACTTCATCAGTGATCGAAAGGATAAATGCCATTTGGTTTACTCTGTGGCAGCTATAATTTGTTCTAGTATTCCTCAGGATTATACTTTGAACAGTACTGATTCATTTGTTTGTTTTACTTTATCTTATTTCAAAAGGTTTTAAGGTAGCTTACAAAGATCTACAGATTATAGCATGGTAAAAATAAATGGAAAAAGAAAACAAAGAATGAGGCAAAAGGAGTTTATGTAAGATGATTTCAGCATAGTGTGGTTTAGTGGCCAAAAGACATGCCATGAAGGCCTTTCAGGGGATGATGCAAACAGAGAAACACCAAAAAGTGCATGATTTAGAGGATCCAAAATTTATATCAATCAGTTCCTACGGGAAGCAAAATTATATCCATGCTGAGAGCTGTCACCCATTGGTTGTCATAGAGAGGACACTTCTTATTGTAAAGAACAAGGTCCTGGATGATATCATTAGAGTAAACACAGTAAAGAATTTCATAGGACTATGCCAAACTGTGACATTTTAAATTACTCTAAGACCACACTCTATCATTTTTTGTGTAGTGAAGGAACCGTATAATAGGTAGAACCTCCAGACCTTATAACATTGTTGTCATTCATTTCACTTATCCATATGTTGTGATGACTTGACGCATTATGATTATTATTTTAAACTGTTATCTTTTAAATTAAGTAAGAAAAAATTACTTTCAAGTTTTCCTTCTCTAGTATCCTTCCTTTCTTGATCTAGATCAAAATTTCTGATCTATGTAATTTTCCTTTCCTTGAAGAACTTCTTTTAACATTTCTTAAAAACTGGTCAGCTGGTGATGATTTGCATCCGTTTCTGGTTTTGTTTTATATTTTTTCCTGAGAAAGTCTTTATTTCTTCTTCATTGTTGAAGAAAAAATTTCCTGGATATAAAATTATAGGTTGGGTTTGTTTTCTTTCAAAACTTTGAAGATTTCACTCATTATTGTCTTGTTTGCTTAGCTTCTGATGAGAGGTCTGCTTTATTTCTTTTTGCTGCTCCTCTATAGATAAGGTACTTCTGTACCTCCCTGCCTCATTTCAAGAATTACTCTTTGTCTTTGGTTTTCTTTCGTATTTAAAATGTATGCCTACCTGTAGTTTTGTTTGTTTTTATTAGAGTTTACTTCTTACAGTAGTTTTAGGGTTATAGCAATTTTGAGCAGAAGATACCAAGATTTCCCATTTATCCCCAGTCCACAAACATGCATAGCCTCTCTCATATCAACATCCCCTATGTAGTGATGCGTTTGTTACGACTGATGAGCCTACACTGACACATCTTATCACCCACAGTCCATAATTTACATTACAGTTCACACAGTGTTGTACATTCTATGGGTTTGTATAAATTTATAATGATATGTATCCACCATTACAGTATCACACAGAGTAATTTCCCTACTAAAAATCCCTGAAAATCCTCTGTGCTCCACCTTTCAATCCCTCTCTTTCCTCGAATAATCTGGCAACCACTGATCTTTTTACTGTCTTGATAGTTTTGCCTTTTCCAGAATGTCATATATTTGGAATCATACAGTATGGAACCTTTTCAGATTGGCTTCTTTCACTTAGTAATATGCATTTACATTTCTTCATGTCTTTTCATGGCTTGAAGGCTCGTTTCCTTTTCGTGCTGAATAATATGCCTTTGTCTGGATGTACCACCATTTATCCATTTGCCTACTGAAGAACATCTTGGTTGCTTCCAAGTTTTGGCAGTTATGAATAGTGCTCCTATATACATCTGTGTGCAGGTATTGCATGGTCTTAAGTTTTCAACTCGTTTGGGTAAATACCAATGAGCTCGATTACTGAATTGTATGGTAAGATATGTTTAGTTTTGTAACAGACTCCCACAATGTCTTGCAAAGTGGCTGTACTATTTTGCATTCCCACCAGCAATGAATGAGAGTTCCTGTTGCTCCTCATCCTGGTCAGCATTTGGTGTTGTCAATGTTCTAGATTTTGGCCATTCTAAAAGTGTGTAGTGGTATATCATTGTTTTAATGTGCATTTTTCTAATGACATATGACATGGAGCATCTTTTCCTGTGCTTATATGCCATCTGCATTATCTTCTTTGGTGATATGTCTCTTAAGGTCTTTGGCTCATTATTAAAATTGGGGTCCTTGTGTTCTTATTGTTGAGTTTTGAGTTCTTTGTATATTTTGACTAACAATCCTTTATCAGATATGTCATTTGCAAATATTTTCTTCCAGTTTATGGCTTGCCTTTTCAGTCTCTTGACAATGTCTTTCACATTGCAGAAGGTTTTAACTTTTCATGAAGTCCAGTTAATCAATTATTTCTTTCACGTATTATGTCTTTGTCTTGTATCTAAAGAGTCATTGCCTTGCCAAGGTCATCTAGATTTTCTCTTGTGTTACCTTCTAGGAGCTGTGTTCTTTCACATTTTACATTTAGGTTTGTGATCCCTTTTAAGTTAATGTTTGTGAAAGTTATAAGATCTGTGTCTAGATTCATTTTTTTTACATGCAGATGCCCAGTTGCTCCAGCACCACATGTTGAAAAGACAATCTTTTCACTGTCAGTCTTTCACTGTCACTGCTTTTACTTCTTTGTCACAGATCAGTTGACTGAGGCATCCATTTCTGGGCTATTTTGTTCCATTTGTTTGGTTATTCTTTTGACAATACCACACTGTCTTGAATACTGTAGATTTATAAGTCTTAAAGTCAAGTAGTGTCAGTCTAATAACATTGTTCCTCCTCAATATTGTGTTGGCTATTCTGGGTCTTTTGACTTTCCATAAACAACTTTAGAATCAGTTTGCTGATATCCATAAAAGAACTTGATGGGATTTTGATTGAGATGGTGATCAACCTGGGAAGAACTGACTTATTGACACTACTGAGTCATCTTTTCCTTGAACATGGAATGTCTCTCCATTTATTTAGTTCTTCTTTAATTTCTTCCATCAGAGATTTTCTCATATTGAACTTGAACATATTTTGTTAGATTTATGCCTAAATATTTATTCTGAAGAAAATTTTGAAAATTTTTTCATTTTGAATTTCATTTTGAAGGTATTGTTTTTATTTTCAAACTCTACTTATTCATTGATTTTGTATATTAATTAACCTTATATTCTGAAAGCTTGCTGTAATTATTTAATAGTTCCAGTAGTATTTTTGTTGCTTCTTTCAGATTTTCTATAGACGATCCTGTCATCTGCAAATAGTTTTCTCTTCCTTCCCAATTTGTATACCTTTTATTTCCTTTTTTTGCTTTATTGCATTAACAAATAATTCTAATATAATGTTGAAAAGGAGTGGTGAGAAGGGACATCCTTGCCTTGAACCTAATCTTATGGGAAGGCTTCAAGTTTTTGACCACTACGTATGATGTTAGCTGTAGGGTTTTTGTGGATACTCTTTATCAAGTTGAGAAAGTTTCCCTCTATTCTCAGTTTACTCAGAGTATTATAAATGGGCTTTGAATTTTGTCAAATGCTTTTTCTGCATCTATTTATATGATCGTGTAATTTTTATTTAGCCTATTGATGTGATAAATTACATTAATTGACTTTTGAATGCTGAAACTGTCTTGCATACCTGGACTAAATCACTCTTAATGGTGGTGAATAATTCTTTATATACATTGTGGATTTGATTTACTAATATTTTGTTGATTTTTGCATCTATACTCATGAAAGATACTGGTTTGTAGTTTACTTTTCTGTAATATCTTTTTCTGGCTTTAGTATTAGGAAAATGCTAGCCTCACAGAATGAGTTAGGAAGTATTCCCTTTGCTTCTATCTTCTGTAAGAGATTGTAAAGAATTCTTATAATTTCTTTCTTAAATGTGGTAAAATTCACCAAGGTGCCCATATGTGCCTTACGCTTTGTGTTATGGAAGGTTTTAAATTATCAATTCAGTTTCCTTAATAGATACAGGCCTATTCAGATCATCTATTTCTTCTTGTGTGAATCTTGGCAGATTTTGTCTTTCAGAGAATTGGTCTATTTCATTGGTTATCAAAATCTTTTGGCATAGAGTCTTTAATAGTATATCTTTTGTATCCTTTTGATGTTTCTGAGATCTGTAGTGGTGTCCCTTGTTTTATTTGTGACATTAGTAATTTGCGTCTTCTCTTTTTTTTCCTTAGTTACCTTGGTTAAAGGCTTATCAGTTTTACTGATCTTTCCAAGCAGCATCTTTTGGTTTTGTTGATTTTTCTCTATTGATTTTTTAATTTTTAATTTCATTGATTTCTGTTCTAATTTTTAATTTCCGCTGCTTGCTTTGGATCTAATTTTGTTGTTTTCTAGTTTCCTCAGATGCAATCGTAGATTTTTGATTTGGGGTCAATCTCCTTTTCTAATATATACATTTAATGCTATAAATCTCACTATAAACACTGCTTTCACTGCATCCCACAAATTTTGATAAATTTGATAAATTTTTGAAATTTTCGTTGAGTTCAAAGTATTTTTTAATATCTTGATTTCTTATTTGGCCTATGCATTATTTAAAACTGTGTTGTTTACTCTCCAGGTATTTGGGGATTTTCTAGCAATCTTTCTGTTTTTGGTTTCTAGTTTAATTCCACTGTGGTCTGACAGCATGTATATTCTGATTTCTATTTTTTTAAAATTTGTTGTGGTATGTTTTATGGCTTAGAATGTGGTCTACTGTGGTGAATGTTTCATGTGAGGTTGAGAAAATGTGTATTCTACTGTTGTTGGATGAAGTAGTCTATAGATGTCAATTATATCAATGCAGGTGATTGATGGTACTATAAGAGTTCAACTTGTCCTACTGATTTTCTGCCTGCTGAGTCTGTCCATTTCTGAGAGAGAGATATTGAGATCTCCAACTATAATAGTAGATTCATCTATTTCTCCTTGAAGTTCTATCAGTTTTTGCCTCACATGGTTTGACGTTCTGTTGTTAGGCAACATACCCATTAAGGATTGTTCTGTCTTCTTGGAAAATGGACCACTTTGTCATTCTGTAACATCCCTCTGTAGACCTGATAAATTTCCTTGCTCTGAATCTGCTCTGCCTGAAATTAACATAACCACTCCTTCTTTCTTTTGATTAGTGTTAGCATGGTATATTGTTCCCCATCCCTTTACTTTTAATTAACATATGCCTTTATATTTAGAGGAGGCTCTTGTAGACAACAAATAGTTGGGTTGTGTTTTTTGATACACTCTGGCAATCTCTGTTTTTGAATTGGTGCATTTAGACCATTGGAGTGTGATTATTGATAGAGTGGAATTAATATCGACCTTTTATTTTTACTGTTTTCTGTTTGTTTCTCATGATCTGTTTCTGTTTTTGTCTTCCACTCTGCTTCTGGCTTTTGTGGTTTTAACTGAGCATTTTATAATTCCATTTTCTCTCCTTTCTTAGCATACCATTTATAATTCTTTGTATTAAAAATGTTTTAAGTGTTTGTCTTAGAGTTTGCAATATATGTGTATATCTGATCCAAGTCCATTTTCATATAACACTACACCACTTAATCTGAGAACCTCATAATAACAAAATAACCCTGATTCCTCCCTATCATCTTTTGTATCATTGCCTTCATTCATTTCACTTACACATAAGCATACAGAATCAAATACATTGTTGCTATAATATTTAGAGCAAACTGTTATCAGATCGATTAGGAATAAGAAAAATGAATGATTTAAATTTTTCTTTCACTTACTCCTTCTCCAGTGCTCTTCCTTTCTTGATGTAGATCTGAGTTTCCACCTATATCATTTTCCTTCTTTCTAAACAATTTCTTTTAACCATTCTTGGAAGGCATGTCTATTGGCAACAAATTCCCTCAATTTTTGTTTGTCAAGAAAGTCTTTATTTCTCTTTCACTTTTGAAGAATAATTTTGTTGGCTACAGAATTATAGGTTGGTGAGATTTTTTTCTGTAAGTACATTAAATATTTCAATCCATTCTCTTCTTCCTTGCATCATTTCTGTGGAGTAGTTGGATGTAATTCGTATATTTGCTCCTCTGGCTTCTCTTAGGATTTTTAAAATAATCTTTGATCTTTTTCTGTAGTCCAAAGATAATATGCCTAGGTATAGCTTTTTTTGGCATTTATTCTGCTTGATCTCTGAGCTTCCTGGATCTGTGGTTTGGTATCTGACATCAACTGGGGGAGATTCTCAATCATTCTTGTTTCAAATATTCCTTCTGGTCCTTTTTCTCTTTCTTCTTCTCTGGTATGAGTATGTTACAACTTTGTAGTTTGTCTCACAACCCTTGGATATTCTATTCTTCAGTCTATGTTCTCTTTGCTTTTTGGTTTTCAAGTATTCTACTGATATCTCCTCTAGCTCAGAGAGTCTTTCCTCAGTCATGTCCAGTCTACTAATAAACCTATGAAAATCATTCTTCATTTCTGTTACAGTATTTTCTTTTTATTTCTAGCATTTCTTTTTGGTGTTTTCTTACAATTTTTTTCTCTCTGTTTACATTGCCCATCTGTTCTTATATTCTGTCTACTTTATCAGTAAAAATCCTAAGCATATTAATCAGAGTTGTTTTAAATTCCCAGTCTGATAATTCCAACGTCCCTGCCATGTCTGGTATGATGCTTGCTCTGCCTTTTCAAACTGCTTTTTGCTTTTTAGTATGTATTGTTAATTTTTTTCTTAATAGCTAGACCTGATTTACTGGGTAAAAGGAACTGTTGTTAAGTAGACCCTAGGTGATATGGTGTGAGGTGGGGAGAGGGGAAGCCTTCCATAGTCCTATGATTAAGTCTCAGTCTTGTCTTTGTTTGTTTTTTTTTTTTTTTTTTAGAGACACAGATGTAGCAAACAAACGTATGGACACCAAGGGGGGAAAGTGGGGGGTGGTGGTGGTGGTGGGATGATGGGAGATTGGGATTGACATATATACACTAATATGTATAAAATAGATAACTAATAAGAACCTGCTATATAATAAAAATAAAATAAAATTCAAAAAATAAAACATTTATATATTAAAAAAAAATAAGTCTCAGTCTTTTAATGAGCCTGTGCCTCTGGATTGGGAACTTCACATTTGCTTCTCAGATCTCTCCTCTCTTAGATGGGACAAGATTGCTGGAGTGGGCAGGAGTTGTTTAGGCTGTGATAAAACCCCAGCAGGCTAGGATTTGGTGAAATAGTTCCTCCTGAAGGCAGATCTAATTACGAAGAAAAGAATGCTCTGGTATATCTCAAAATGGTTCCTTTTCCCTCCCCACTGCTGGAAGCAGATGAGGAATTTTCTCCAAAATTCACTGTGAGGACCTGGTAAATATCCTGGAGATATAACTCACCTAAGTGTGAGGTGTCTCCTTGGAGTTCCCAACTCTCAGACTTGTCCACAGTGAGCCTCTAGCAACTTGTTAATTGGAGGTCAGGTTTTCTTACCCTGGCGCTGGTTCCTGCCAAGTTTTCTGCTTGTGAGATTCTGCTGCAGTTGGTTGTGATTCTCTGTATTCACTGTTGGTCTGCAAATTTGGAGGCAGTGGTTTGCCCTATGACCTCACTTCTCTTAAGGATCTAACTAAGACTTGTTGATTTTTTAGTTTGTTCAGCTTTTTACTTATTGTTAGTGTGAAATGGCAACTTCTAAGCTTCTTATATGATGAGCCAGAAGTCCCTTGTAGGTTTTTTTCCCATGTTTTTCTGCTTGATAACCTGCAGTTTCTATATTCCTATATGTGAGCTGCCTGTATTTGTGGTATTGTTTCTGTCATTAGTTTTTGAAAGTTCTGAGTCATTATTAACACAAATATTTCTTCTACTTTATTCTCTTTTCTTCTCCTTCTGATATTCTAATTATGCATATGTTATACCTTTTAAAATTGTCCCACATTTCTTAGATATTTTGTGTTTCAAAAATGCTGTTTTTCTCTTTGCATTTCAGTTTGAGAAGGTACTGTTGTCCTATCTTTGAGCTCACTGTATTTTTTTCTCATCTGTACCCAGTCTACAAATGAGCCCAGCAAAACCTGTTCCATTTGTTACCATTTTTTTGATTTCTAACATTAATTTTTATTCTATCTTAACATTTCCATCTCTCTGTCGACATTACCTATCTGTTCTCTCTTGTTTTCTTTTTTTTTTTTTTTTTTTTTAAATTTTTTTTTTTTTTAAACTTTGGGTTTATTTATTTATTTATTTTTATGGCTGTGTTGGGTCTTCGTTTCTGTGCGAGGGCTTTCTCTAGTTGCGGCAAGTGGGGGCCATTCTTCATCGCAGTGCGCGGGCCTCTCATTATCGTGGCCTCTCTTGTTGCGGAGCACAGGCTCCAGACGCGCAGGCTCAGTAATTGTGACTCACGGGCCCAGTTGCTCCGCGGCATGTGGGATCTTCCCAGACCAGGGCTCGAACCCGTATCCTCTGCATTGGCAGGCAGATTCTCAACCACTGCGCCACCAGGGAAGCCCCATCTCTTGTTTTCTTTTTTTATCCATTAGAGACCTTAACATATTGATTATTATTTATTTAAAATTCCCTATCTGAGTGTTTTAACATCTGTACTGTATGAGTCTGGTTCTTATGCTTGCTTTGTCTCTTCCAATTGTGTTTTTTCTTGATGTTTTGCATGTCTTGTAATTATTTGTTGAAAGCCAGACATATTTTTTTGGGTCATGAGAACTGAAGTAAATAGGCTTTTAGTGGATTTATTTTCATGTGTCTAGGCATTGGGCTGTGTTTAACATTTGCTGTAGCTGTGGATGTCAGAGGCTTCAAATTCCTCTGCTGCTTTTGTTTTTGTTGTTTTGTTTTCCTCTTGATTTTGGCTTTAAGTTGTTCTTCTCAGGGAGAGTATGCATCCTGTAGTTTGCTTAGCTGTAGTCCACTGTTGTTATACTGAAACCCTGTTAGTGGTATGGTAAGGTATGTGGGAGGGGGAACATTCTATCATGTTATGATTAAATCTCAGTCTTTCAGTGGACCTATGTCTCTGGATCTGAGCCTTCACAAGGATTTATTTCTCCATAGTAGAGCTTCCCACCACCCTTAGTTGAGACAGGAAGAAATGGGGGCACAGAGTAAGAGGAATGCTTGTCTCCCAGTTTGGGTATGGCTCTGGTAAAGTCTTTTCCCATGAAGAGGAGACAGTTGCTATGGAGAATGCTCCTTGCTTCACAGTGATGACTCTTTTCCTCTTCCTAAGCCACAAAGGACTCTTGCTTGGATATTTTACCATGACATCCAGATGGGGTTCCTGGAGATAGATCCCTGATTGTGGCCCCTCTCCTAAGAATGCAATCCTCTAAGTTTCTCATTGTCATGCTAGTACATGCTCAGCCTTCAGAAATTTGTCAAAGTGATCATTTAAGTACTTCTACTACTTTATGCCAGTGGCTGTTCCAGGAAAGCAGATCTCAGCTGTGGCTCTCGATTTTTGGCTGTCTTTCCACATTACTAGGTAGTTCTTTGCTCTTGAGTCTTCAGTTCTCTGATGGGTCCAGGAAAAGTCATTGGTGTTCCATTTTTTCTTGTTATTAGTATAGGAGAGACAATTTCCAAGCTTTTTACATGTCAGAGGTAAAACTGGAAGTCCCTGTTCTTGATTTTTTGGTTCTGTAAGATTCACTTTTTAAAGCAATTGTGTCTTCATGGCACTGCCCTGAAGGGGACACTCTTCCTCTTCAATGGTGGGGCCTAGGTGTGGAAATAAGACTATTTGTATCTTTCCATAATAGAGACTGCTGGAATTTTGAAACGAGATTTTCAAAAGACTTGAGGCTCACACAGAGAAATCATCACTGAAACATTATCTAGTTTACAGGCTACAGATTACTTCATTTAAGTTTAGGGTTACCCACAGGTGACCTCTTTGCCAAGTTTCCAGTCTGCTTCTCTGTGACAAAGGTCATATTATCTCTAACCTCCCAGAGCCTTCTCAAATATTTCTAAATTCATCAAAGATCAAAGACATTGAGAGAAAGAGAGAGAGGAGAGAAACCTTGCCAAGCATGTTCTAGCTGAAGATCTGATCTTTTCACATGAGAGCTCCCTTCAGTGGGCAATTCGCTGTCCTACCTTGTATTATAAACTTGTCTCAAGGTCTCAACAGGTAAACCCTCCCCCAAAGGTAACAATCTATCTTAAAGCAGAGGAAAATTAGGAAGGAATAGATTTATATGCCTACTGGATAGTAGATACCCAGAAAGTGTTTATTTTTTAAAAATGTATTTTATTGAAGTATAGTTGATTCACAATGTTGGGTTAATTTCTGCTGTACAGCAAAGTGATTCAGTTATACATATGTGTGTGTGTACTCTTTTCCATTACTGTTTATTGCAGGATATTGAATATAGTTCCCTGTGCTATACAATAGGACCTTGTTGTTTATCCATCCTATATATACTAGTTTGCACCTGCTAATCCCAAACTCCCAATCCATCCCTCCCTTCCCTTTCCTCCCCCTCCCTCCCCCTTGGCAAACACAAGTCTGTTCTCTATGTCTGTGAGTCTGTGTCTGTTTCATAGATAAGTTAATTAATATCATATTTTAGATTCCACCTATAAGTGATATCATATGGCATTTGTCTTTCTCTTTCTGACTTACTTCACTTAATATGATAATCCATGTTGCTGCAAATGGCATTATTTCATTCTTTTTTATGACTATATACAATTCTATTGTGTATGTGTATATATACATATATATATATACACACACATATACACTTCATCTTCTTTATCCATTCATCTGTCGATGGACATTTAGGTTATTTCCATGTCTTGGCTGTTGTAAATAGTGCTGCTGTGAACATTAAGGTGCATGTATCTTTTTGAATTATGGTTTTCTCCAGATATATTCCCAGGAGTGGGATTGCTGGATCATATGGCAACTGTATTTTTACTTTTTTAAGGAACTTCCATACTGTTCTCCATAGTGGCTGTATCAATTTACATTCCCACCAACACTGCAAGAGGGTTCCCTTTTCTCCACACCCTCTCCAGAATTTATTGTTTGTAGATTTTTTGATGATGGTAATTCTGACTGGTGTGAAGTGATACCTCATTATAGTTCTGATTTGCCTTTCTCTAATAATTAGCAATGATGAGCATCTTTTCATGTGCCTATTGGCCATCTGTATGTCTTCTTTGGAGAAATGCCAATTTAGGTCTTCTGCCCATTTTTGGGTTGGGTTGTTTGGTTTTTTTGTTGTTGTTGTTATTGAGTTGTATGAGCCATTTGTATAATTTGGGAATTAAGTCCTTTTCAGTCACATCATTTGCAAATATTTTCTCCCAGTCTGTAGGTTGTCTTCTCGTTTTGCTTATGGCTTCCTTTGCTGTGCAAAAGCTTATAAGTTTGATTAGGTCCCATTTGTTTATCTTTGCTTTGACTTGTATTGCCTTGGGAGACTGACAGCAAGTGTTTATTCAATCGATGAATGAATGACTGAAACTAAGTCTAGGAATTTGAAGCAGAAGAAAATAGATTTGAAGTAAGGTAATAAATTGGTTTTGAATGCTTTCTGATGATCTTGCTCTTCCAGAACACAAGAGGGGAACGTGGATTAAAAGAAAAAAGTCTAAGGAAAGGAAGGCGATGATGATGAGATGCAGAATTGTAGCAATCATTTGACTTTACCGAAAAAAAAAAAGAAATGGAGATATTTTGGGGCATTTGGAGCTGCGAATGAAATTAAGGCTGTTGCTTTAACGAGCAGAGTAGCCTAACTTTGTTTTTGCTCTCAGTCCTACCCCTCACACCCCACACTTTTTGACTCCCTTCCAATTTGTCCTTCATTGTGCACTCAGAGTTTTCCAGAATATAGATTTGATTATATAATTAGCCTGCTAAAAATCTCTGAATTCCTACCACCTAAAATTATTAACTTAATTTTGGTGTTCAAAGCCAAGTTATTATCTTGCCTTAAATCTTTTTTTTCCCCCTAGCTTCATCTCTAGTCCCTCAAATGTGTCCTCCAGTCAAAACTCTCATCAATTCCAACATCAACCACCAACATTTCCTGTAGCTACAACACCATATTTTGCTTGTTGAACTTCTATGCATCTCTTAAAACTCAACTCACTTACTGTGTCAAGACATTACTGAAGAGTCCCTCCCTTTGTTAGGTTCAGTTGCTCTTTGCACCATTTTATTATTTAACATTTTGTAGTGGAAAAAGGAATTTATAGATTTTTATTGCTTTCTGTGGGCAGCTGTATCCTGTTAAGACCCTTTGTTTGCTGAGTACTATGGAAGATGTGGTGTGAGAAGCAGTGTCCATGGCAAAGAGCACAGGCTAGAGTTTCAGTTGCCTACATCTGAAAACCCTGCTCCATCTCAAACTGTACCATCTATGTAATTTTTGTCAAGTTACCTCACCTCTATGCCTTAGTTTCCTCAACTATAAAAATGTAAATGATAAAAATAAAACCTAACCCATTGGGTTCTTGTGAAGATTAAATGAGTCAATCCTTAGAAGAGTGTTGGACACAAAAGTACACATGATGTTTGCTCTGTTCATGACCATGAAGATCATGATGGTGAAGATGATGAGATGCAGAATTGGGGGTACTGAATTGCATTATCTAATAAGTGGTGGAGACATTTGAGTTTGGTGAGTGGAGGAGTGGGGAGAATTCAGTAGGGAAAAGACAAAGGTTAATGAGGCTGGGCAGAGAAGGGACACATTGTTGGTACCATAGGAAGAATGAATTTTAGAAAACAAACCCATCTGGTTAAAATTTTAAATATTTTTTTCTGTGATGTAACCTTCCCCTGTCCCCATCTTCCATATGAGATCACGAAATGTACTTTACAAATAACACTTTCGGTGCTACAAGATTCCTTCTCAGTTCCTCTTCTCACAACCCAGATCTGTTTCAGTGTAGCATGGGGCACAATTACCATTTTGTGTGGGGAAAGCTGACTTCAGATTGCAAGTCTGTGTCTTTTAACAATGAATCCTGGAGGTCAGTACCCATGTCTTATACTGTAAACAACATTTACTCTCCAGCTTTCACTGCCTCAGAGAGAAAAATATTAGTACTTTTCTAATACTAATACAGCGAGGATATTAGTATTTGTTTATGAACCCCCAAAAGTAACACTACTGGAATCCCTACACTTTCTCTTTCTTTCCACTCCTAAAAATACTTCTCAATCATCACCTGTGGGTACTCCTAAATGGTTCCCTTAGCCACACTCAGTTGGCTGATAGTCAACAATGATAACACGTGTTTCTTGCTGTTTTCTTCTTTTATTAGTAGTAATCCTTTGCCATTACAACTCCCAGTGTCTTCCAGTAGGATAGCCTTGTTCCATCAGTTTCTGATAATACCTCTTGTGTTTCAACTCTTTTTCAACTTTTTTCATTTTCAGGCACTTTCCTTCTGAAACTTAAAATACTTCCTTAGGGCTGGTTAGAGAACAATAAAACTGATGCTTCTTGTTATGCCGCCCCAAAATTCCATCCTCAGCAATTACATACCCAGACTAGAGCCCTTGAGGAATGACCCCCATTTATCTGGAGTGACACTCTCCAGGATGTAAAGACAGCTTTGTTCCTCATTTGTGTTTGAGAGCTTAAGTCCCAAGGACACTTATCCATTTTGACAAGTTTTATCCACATTTCTCCCAGGAGGACTCTAACGATCTCATGCAAACCGTATCAGTCTGTTCTGATAAACTTGCACTCTGTCCTGGGTCCCCTCTCACACTCTTTACTGGAATTGGACTCTGCTGGAAGCTTGGTTTTGTTTTATTCCAAGCTCAGGGCTGGTGGACTATAGCTGCTCTGCACTTCATTCCTTATCCATGTGAGTATCAATGGGCATGGAAACCCATCAGCACATTTGTCATTTTAAGAGGTATCTCTTTATATGGATTTATTAAACCATTAACAGGACTGTGAACCATCAAAGTATCCTCATATGAAAATAAGATTTTTAAATTCTGGACTTTCCTACAAATGGAAGATAATCATATTCTAAAATGTGCTCTCTGAAATTGATGTGACCTAATTTAAGAGTATTTTACAAGGCAGATTAAGTAACCTGGTCTGAAATAATTGGCCAAAGAAACCAAGTTCAATTTAGTCTACCTTATTTATAATTTGAATTTTGTTCGTTTCCTTAAAATATTTAAAGTCAGTTTATATTAATAAAAGTGACATAAAACAGAGAAATTATAATAAGTCTAAGAAAAGGGATAGACAGAAGAAGCAGGTGTCTGGGATGAGTCAGTTATAGCAAAAGAGTGAATACACTTAGCTCTGAGCCTCCTGTCAACAGGGTCAGATGCAGAAACAAATTTGTTGTCACTGTCATCTCTTGAATGCTTACTATGTGTCAAGCCCAGTTCTAAGGGTCTTTTTATGTGTGAGTTTCTTTTACTTCCACAGCTACCCTATGAGGCAGGTATTATCAACAGCCACACTTTACAGATGAGTAAACGGAGGCAAAGGAAGATTAAAATAACTGGCCCAAGTTAACATATTGGATTGGCCAACAGGTTCATTCAGTTTTTTCCATAAGATGGCTCTAGTAGCACTTAGTTGTCTTTAATTTCATTCAAAACAATTTTGTTAGATTGTATGTGACAGCTGTCATATCAGCGTGCATTTAAAAAGAGACGTATGAAAATTGGTGAATTTTTGTGTAGCCATTTTAATATTGAAGATAGAAGAAAAAAGCAACATTTTCAGCATATTATGCTTTATTATTTCAGGAAAGGTAAAAACGTAACTGAAACGCAAAAAAATGATTTGTGCAGTGTATGGAGAAAGTACTGTGACTAATTGAACATGTCAGAAGTGGTTTGAGAAGTTTTGTGCTGGAAATTTCTCGCTGGACGATGCTCCATGGTTGGGTAGACCAGGTGAAGTTGATAGCGATCAAATCGAGACATTAATTGAGAACGATCAATGTTATACACGGGGAAATAGCTGACATACTCAAAAATATGCAAATCAGGTATTGAAAATCATTTGCACCAGCTTGGTTATGTGAATCGCTTTGATGTTTGGGTTCCACATAAGTTAAGCGAAAAAACCTTCTTGACCGTATTTCTGCATGCGATTCTCTACTTAAACGTAATGAAAACATTCTGTTTAAAACAAATTGTGACAGGCAATGAGAAATGGACACCGTACAATAATGTGGAATGGAAGAGATCGTGGGGCAAGTGAAATGAACCACCACCAATCACACCAAAGTCTGGTCTTCACAAAGGAAACTACAAACAAGATGAAAAGACAACCCTCAGAATGGGAGAAAATATTTTCAAATGAATCAACGGACAAAGGACTAATCTCCAAAATATATAAACAGATCATGCAGCTCAATATATATATAAAAACAAAACCCAATCAAAAAATGGACAGAAGACCTAAATAGACATTTCTCCAAAGAAGACATACAGATGGCCAAGAAGCACATGAAAAGTTGCTCAACATCACTAATTATCAGAGAAATGCAAATCAAAACTACAATGAGGTGTCACCTCACAGCAGTTAGAATGGGCATCAACAGAAAATCTACAAACAACAAATGCTGGACAGGGTGTGGAGAAAAGGGACCCCTCTTGTACTGTTGGTGGGAATGTAAATTGATACAGCCACTATGGAGAACAGTATGGAGGTTCCTTAAAGAACTAAAAATAGAATTACCATATGACCCAGCAATCCCACTACTGGGCATATAACCAGAGAAAACCATAATTCAAAAAGACACATGCACCCCAATGTTCATTGCAGCACTATTTACAATAGCCAGGTCATGGAAGGAACCTAAATGCCCATCGACAGACGAATGGATAAAGATGTGGTACATATATACAATGGAATATTACTCAGCCATAAAAAGGAACGAAATTGGGTCATTTGTAGAGATGTGGATGGATCTAGAGACTCATACAGAGTGAAGTAAGTCAGAAAGAGAAAAACAAATATCGTATATTAATGCATATATGTGGAACCTAGAAAAATGGTACAGATGAACTGGTTTTTCAGGGCAGAAATAAAGACACAGATGTAGAGAACAAACGTATGGACACCAAGGGGGGAAAGTGGCGGGGAGGGTGGTGGTGATGGGGTGAATTGGGAGATTGGGATTGGCATATATACACTAATATGTATAATATAGTTAACTAATAAGAACCTGCTGTATAAAAAATAAATAAAATTAAATTAAAAAAAAATTCTGGTCTTCATCCAAAGAAGGTGATGTTGTGTATATGGTGTGATTAGAAAGGAGTCCTCTATTATGAGCTCCTTCCAGAAAACCAAATGATTAATTCCAACAAATACTGCTCTCAGTTAGACCAACTGAAAGCAGCACTCAACGAAAAGCATCCAGAATTAGTCAACAGAAAACGTATAATCTTCCATCAGGATAACACAAGACCACGTGTTTCTTTGATGAGCAGGAAAAGCTGTTACAGCTTGGCTGGGAAGTTCTGATTCATCCGCTATATTCACCAGACATTGCACCTTTGGATTTTCATTTATTTTGGTCTTTACAGAATTCTCTTAATGGAAAAAATTTCAATTCCCTGGAAGACTGTAAAAGGCACCTGGAACATTTCTTTGCTTAAAAGGATAAAAAGTTTTGGCAAGATGGAATTATGAAGTTGCTTGAAAAATGGCAGAAGGTAGTGGAACGAAACGGTGAATATGTTGTTCAATAAAGTTCTTGGTGAAAATGAAAAATGTGTCTTTTATTTTTACTTAAAAACCAAAGGCACTTTTTGGCCAACCCAATAGCTAGTATATGAGATTTGAAATCTGAACTCAGGCAGTATGACTCCAGAGTTTATGCTGTTAACCACAGTGGTTCTTCTTACACTCCAATAAGAGTCCACCAAGAGGTAAAATCTTCTTCTTGCCCAGATTTTAAGAAAAATGTATTTAGTGTAGCCTTAGTCTGGGTAATGTAATCAAAACATGAAAATTAAAAACTTGGTTCCATTTTTGCAAAAGAAAGAATATATTCTCCATGAGGCAACTTCTTGTGTCACTGTCTTAAAGTTAGGGGAACAGCATTCACCTAGAACTTAGAGGCATACGCACTTAGCTTTATAATGTCGCAACCAAGCACAGATTAGGTTTTAAATGTACTCGGAGATACCTGAGTGAACTTGTCTCTTAGACTGTCTTGCTCACATAGTACATATTTTAAGTAAGATTTTGGAAGTATCTGCTTGAAATCAATGCAGAGTTGGCTTATTTAGCTAATGCTTAAAAATATATAATGCAGATTATTGATAAAAGTCCTCTGCCTGTAGGGATCGGAATGCTAGTTTGTAGGATGGTGTTGTCATCTGGATGAGCACAGGATTATGGGTTGGGGATGGTTGCTTTATCTCCACATGGATGAGGGGTTTGGTAGTGTGACCTATGGAACTGGAAGGCACAAATCTGATAAAGAAAAAAAAGTCAGGTGTCATTAATCAGGCTTGTCTATAAAATAAACTTAATATTTTATAAGATACATTTTTAAAATCCAGGGCCTATATTTATATGTTATCATAACATTATATTTATAATATTATACATGAAATTTACTCCATTAAGAGTTAAAGAGAAACTGAAATAAATATGTGTTAATATAAGTAAATATGTATATGTGCTGCCTCTAATATTCAGAAAAATATTTTTTAGAAGTTTAACTTAGATAGCCCTGACAATTACATTCTTCAAGAGAATGCCAGCTGGTGAGAGTTTATATAGAGATAATTATTAAACAGCTCACATTTTAAGAATAGTTCTACAGGGAAAAAAATAATTTGTTTTCAAAACATGTCCTATGTATAGGCTTTCTTTTTCTATTTCACTGGTAGCCACCTCATATTCCCCTTGCTTCGCTGTTTATTTTGGAAGTAGAAAGTAATATAGGGGGTTGGGAAAGCAATTGAGCACATAATTTACTCTAGCAAAAAGAAAATTTTTGTTTCCAAATAGAAAAGCTTGAAGTGCTTTCTCGCTGGTTACTGTTTGTTGTTACTCTCTCTTCCAGTAGGGGGCAGGATGTCGCAATTTGTGAACTCACAAAGTTTTAAGGGGTTAAATGAAGAGGAGTATCACATTCATTTGGAGTTACTGTTTATCTAATAAAACAGCTCTTATTTTTTTCCTGATATATACAATCTGTTAAGTCCCCCAAAGAGAGATTGTGATCATTTGAAAAATATTGTAACAAATCAATAGCTGTCCCAGTTCTGCTTCAGAGTTACCTATATGCTTTCACAGATTTCAAAAAAGTATTTTCCATTGTTTGGTAAACAAAGCAAATGGAAATTCACTATATACTCCAGTCTCTACCCAGATGTTGTATTTTAGGACAAGAAGACAGTGTAGACATTTTTTATTAACTAAGAAGGAGCCACGTATCAAATACTTTGCAGCAATACTTGTGCCCGGCCCTCTTCCAGGCATGCATTGCAGAAATAAATGGAACAAAACTCCGCCTGCAAGGAGCTTACCTTCTACTGAAAAGAGACAGAAGATCTAACAGAAGTTACCAACTAAATAAAATGACTGTAGGCACTCATAATCGTTGGAAAGAAAATGAAATAGGTTAGAGAGTAGAAGGGTAGCCTGGTGGTCAGGAAGACCTCTCTGGGAACTGAGAAGCAGTCCCCAAATTCTATGTGGGCTGCTGTCTTTTTTTTAAAAATTATTAATTAATTAATTTATTTATTTTTGGCTGTGTTGGGTCTTCGTTTCTGTGTGCGGGCTTTCTCTAGTTGCGGCGAGCGGGGGCCACTCTTCATCGCGGTGCACGGGCCTCTCACTGTCGTGGCCTCTCTTGTTGCGGAGCACAGGCTCCAGATGCGCAGACTCAGTAGTTGTGGCTCACGGGCCTAGTTGCTCCGCGGCATGTGGGATCTTCCCAGACCAGGGCTCGAACCCGTGTCCCCTGCATTGGCAGGCAGACTCTCAACCACTGCACCACCAGGGAAGCCCTGGGCTGCTTTCTAATAGTGCACTTTTAGGTCCGTGGTTTGCCACTGAGAACTGCGTTTCCCACTAAATATAAAACATAGTGATTGTATCCTTAAAACAGCTCATAAAAAACTTGGAGTAGGAAAAAAACACAACAAAGCAGTGTTTGAGTTCTGGCTGTGATACCAGCAGTCTGCTTTAGACAGACCTCTTTAAGACTCTTTTCCTCAGCTGCAATGTCATGATCATAATATAACTAGCAAGGTTATTAAGAGCATTAAAGATCATTTATAAAAGAGGCTTAGTAGAGTGCCTGGCATACAGTAGGAGTAGCAGATAGCAATCATCTATAATATAGTCTTCTAGACCAGGAGTTGACATTTTCTCTAAAGGGCCAGATAGTAAATATTTTTGGCTTTGTGGGCCATAGAGTCTCCATTGCAACTACTTTGCTATTATAGTGTGAAAACAGCCATACACAACATGGAAGTGAATGAACGGGGTTGTGGTCCAGTAAAACTTTATTTACAAAAGCAATGAGTAGGCTGGATTTGGCCCACTGGCCGTGATTTTATGACCCCTGTCCTGGAAAACATGTATGGCTTCAACTGTATTTATAAACGTATCGATGATTGGAATATATTATAACTGAACTCAATTGCCAGATGTAGCACTAATTCTGTGATAAAAAGCATTCAGTGATCTTTCTCAGTGTGCTAGAAACTTGTCTCCCTGCTGGAGAGATGGAAAAGACTGATGGTTAGCAGTGTCCCTAACTGTTATAAATCAGAAGTCCATGGCCTGAGGCCATCCTTCTAGACCAGAGCTGCTAATAGAGAGAGGGGAGTCTCTTGAATGAGAAAGCATTTTGGCATCTTATTTGGTGGGAAAGTAGAAGCCATGGGGTTCAGAGCTTCTCAATAGCGTAATATTCTAGGAACATTTCGCAACCTTGGGCTCAGGGTGTCACTTTATTTTCCTTCAAACATGGCCACTTACTGGCCCATCTCTTCCCTTTCTCTGCTCTAGGCCAGAAGTTCTGAAATTTTCAAGTTGCATCCAAATGACCTAGGAGAGCTTACAACAATGGCAGATTGCTGTACCCCAGCTACTCTGTAACCCCACCCTCCAGGCCCCCATTGTGATTCAGATACAGCTATGGTGATACTCTGGCATCTAGATTTTTAACACATGCAAACTGGTAAAAAAGATAAACTGAGGCATATTAAAAATTTTAAGAGTTTATTTGAGCAAAAATTGATTTCGTAGGGCAGCACCAAACCAGAAGTGATTAAAATCGCACTGCCAACAGGAGCCACGGAAAAGACTTTTACAGAGAAACTGCGGAAGCAAAGAAAGGAAATTATTGGTTGGCTATAGCTTAAAGCCTAGTTGGCTGTTTGTGATTGGCTGTCCTTGGAGTTTGGCTTTTGCGGTAGCGAGGCATTTACAGGCTTAGATTTGGGTTTGCTTAAGAAATAGGCAGTCATGACTTTAGATCCTCCTCTGTCTACTGGTCTCCTTGTGTATTAATGTGACACTGCCTAGCTCATTCAGCTGACACTGTCTGAGAAAGACTGCCCTAGGGGAAGGACTTGCTTGGCATCTGAGAGAGATGCACTGGCATAAAAATGGGCTCTTGTTCCTGAAGGAGAAAAAAAGGGCTCTTCCTTTTGTCTTCTTTCTCTCTTTTTCTCTCCTCATCTGCTACCATAGAGGCGCCTCTATTTGCCCTACCTAGTAAATTTGGTGTCCATGGGAGCAAGCTGGGGAGCTGAGGGCAATGAGAGGGAGTTGAGAGGAAAGAGAAAGCATGCATAAAACATATGAGGCCTGGTGGGCTGCCTTCCCTTAACTTGGCCTTGAGGCTTGGCCCAATCCGCGGAGACAGGCCAGTAGTAGGTGCTACCTATTCTTTATGGCTGAAGAAGCAGTGGCTGTCAAATGCCAATTTTGAGAGAAAGCTCAAACATTTTCACAATTAAAACACGTATCTTGCACATGTTCCTTCTGTCCTCTCCCCACAAAAAGGCAATTTAAAGACTAGTCAAAATTAATTCAGCTGTCGTTTTCTGAGAACTACCTCTCTTAGGTAAAGAAGTGTTTGAGGTCAGAGATCTAGGATGGCATAAAGATGGCATTTAGGGCATAAACAATGGCATAATTTTTGGAATTAGAAGTTTCAGGGGACTAGGATTTTGGCATGTGCCTGTATGTTCATAGTGAGCTCATTTTATTTTCTCATCGTAAGTCAAGGCTTTATGTGAATCTTAGGATTTTTCACTGATATGAAATAAATGGCTAGAGAGGCAGGGGAATGTGGTAGTTAAGATTCAGCCCCTTTTTAGCTAAATGGCATTGGAAAAGCTAATTCTACCTTTCTGTGCTTTTGGTGTCTCATCTGTAAAATGAGATAATAATACCTCCCTCCTATATATGCTAAAGGGGTAAGAAGTCATACCTGCTAGAACAGCATGTCACATACTGCTGTTCAAGGCGTGTTGGCTGTTATGGACCAGGGAATCATAGTCTTGACCTGGTCCTGCAGAAAATGGAATCCATCCTGCACTGACTCTACTTTTTCGGTTAAAAAATTAGCAAGAGCAAAGTCTTTATTGTCTTTAGTGGGAGCTTCTTAGGGAAATATGGAGTGCATGGCTCAGGTATTTCAGCAGAGTGACCAAAATCGTGGCCATTAAAAATAATGCATGCATCGTTCAATTCATAGTAAGACTGAGAAGTAATATATGGAAAGTTCCTGGCTCCTATTAAGAGCTCAGAAAGTATTAGTCATTGGCATTATTCCAACATAAGCGGGGAGGCGGGACGTGGAGAGAATGGTACGGCACCGCAGGGAGAGGGAGGGAGCTCCTCCAGACAATTTTGGTGCCTTTTATGGATAAATGATGTGGGTTTGAGTCTGGATCATAGTTTTAAAGAATTAGAAAAAATAGTCCACGTGGCGTTTCAAATTAAATTGAAACTTGATGTATGATGCCGTTTTTTTCAAGTGTCCAATTGCCAAATAACCGTGTCCAAAACAGAGTGAGCAAACAGAACATTCCTTGTGGCCCAAGTGTACCTTATTTTCTAAGTCCATGTGCTTTCCCTGTACATGGACGCCCAACACGGGCCTGGTGGAAGCAGCGTGCCGGTGGCTATTACTTTGCTGCCTACGTGTGCAGAGCAGGGTTGAGAAGCATGTTTCCTGTCAAATACTGAGACAAGGTCTTATGTTTTTGGCTTTCATTTGGTTATGTTGGTCCGGCAAGAATTGTTCTTATTTTCTAAAATTAAACAACACTGCCGAGGCTTTGAATAGAAATGCAAAAGAGAGAAGTGCTCTTTAATTCTAAATTTTATTTGGTGTGTACCTTAAAACCTGTTCTATTTTCATATGTACTCCCATGCTTATATTTGTGAAAGAGCTTATTCTCATTTTACGCATGGACAGACGGATCTAGCCCAGTGGTTGTCAGCACAGGGCCTCGTGCCAAAATCCTCACTGGTGACCTGCACGCCCTCTGCAGACATGTATTTCTTTTCTGTCTAAATCCCCTACCTCTGATGCCAGAGCAGCACGGGATTCTGCAGGTTAGAGGCATTTCATACATTCTGGGTGAACGACTTTCCTAATGAATTTTTATTAGGAAAAAACCAAACCTACAGGCAAAGGAGGAGAGAAAATCAAAAGATGTTCGGGTTTGAATGTCTCCGAGGTTATAAATGTGTCAAAGGATGGGTAATTGAGTGGAAAAACACAGATATAAGGTATGTTTGTAACACATCAAAGAAACAACTCTTTGAAATGCAATATGATATTATGGGGAGGGGTTGGGGACAAGAAAAACACAGGATTCAAAATGAGAAGACCTGGCTTCTTGTCTTGGTGGTAACAATTAGGCCATAACTCTGAGCTTCAGTTTCAGAAAATGATTATAAAACCTTCTATCTTCCCTGGGATATGGATCAAAGAAAGCAATGCATTATGACAGTGCTTTCTAAGTTATAAAGTTCTCAAAATGGTCCACTAATAATTATATTTTTAAAGATAAATATCATGTGCTAGTACTTTTGTTATGTATTAAGAATACCTGCACAGTTTCTAATATTCTGCTTGATATTCAGTGAGTTATCAGAAGGAGTTTGATGAGGTGTGAAGAGGGAAGTAAAAGATTGTGTAACGTGAGTTTGCCAAGTTCAGCTGGGCTTTCCTTTCTGAGCATCCATAACTGTCTGTATATTTAGGATTCATTTCTAGTGTCAGCAGAGGTGGCCTTTCCTGTCACAACACCAGCAGCAATGTTTCGATTAATGAGGAGATGTTGTCCCGAAGGACCGATGCCCCTGTACACAAGTTTTGCTTTATATGCGGGCAGATCCCCAATTCAAAAAGGTCTTTTTCACTTTCCAGCTGTTTCTCCTTACTCTCCAGCCTCACCCAGTCTGGACATGGAGTCGCTGGGGCTGAAACCTCTGCTGCCACTTCCCTGGGGCCCAAGAGCAGGGGAGGGTTGGGCTGCTGAGAGCCCTCACCCTGAGGGCTCAGCAAAAGCACACCCAACCCACCCTGCCCATAAGTGTAGAATGAGAAGGAAGATGCCCAGATGATAATCGGCTCTGGAGACAAGGACACACCAACTAAGTCCTGCGGGGGGAAAAATTCAGTGAGAAAGAAGTCCTCTCCAAACATGACGTCGAAGCCACCAGTGAGGAGTATGGCTTCCTATTTGATTCTAAGATCTTGCGTAGAAATCTGAATTTGACCTTTGGCTTCGGCAGTCTCCGAAGCCAAGCTGCATAATAATGAAGAGAAGAGAAATAATTGATTTAGAGATGGAGAAGGCATGTCATCGCATTCCTGCTTGTCTAAGATCAGCACTACTCTGCATGGCATGCGTAGAGCACAAATGGCATATCACATGTCAGATTGTCACATCTTCCAAAAGAGACACACAATTCATGAGGAATTTTTGAAACAGAACAAAACAAAAACCCAACATGTATACCATGTTATGAGGTTGTGGTTTTTGTGCCAAACAAGTCCCCATCCAGTGCCAGGCCCACGAGGGAACCTCTGATGTTCTTGTCTCCAGTCTTCAGAGGTGCTCCATGCTCTCCTTGTTAGGGCACAATGTATAAGGCATGCCTCCTATCTGTTTCAATAGTGGATAGAAAATATATGCAGTAATAGATTTTTCTGTTTGTTTTTTTTTGAAGTGCTCTTGAAGAAAGATTGCTTATAATGAAAGGTTTGTCATAGGTGACATCGTTATAATTTAGGGTTGTCAAATAAAGTGAGAGATTGTTTCTCTGGTTTATAGTTTATTGTTGCAAGCCAAGCATTTATTATAGATAAAAATGTTTTATTGGGAGATACTTTGTTTCAAATGTATTTTTTTAACTTAAAAATACTTTATTTTTTATTTTTTTTAACATCTTTATTGGAGTATAATTGCTTTACAATGGTGTGTTAGTTTCTGCTTTATAACAAATTGAATCAGCTATATGTACATATATATCCCCATATCCCCTCCCTCTTGCATCTCCCTCCCGCCATCCCTATCCCACCCCTCTAGGTGGTCACAAAGCACTAAGCTGATCTCCCTGTACTATGGAGCTGCTTCCACTAGCATTTTACATTTGATAGTGTATATATGTCCATGCCACTCTCTCACTTTGGCCCAGCTTACCCTTCCCCCTCTCTGTGTCCTCAAGTCAATGCTCTACGTCTGCATCTTTATTCCTATCCTGCCCCTAGATTCTTCAGAACCATTTTTTTTTCTTCTTTTAAGATTCCATATAAATGTGTTAGCATACAGTATTTGTTTTTCTCTTTCTGACTTACTTCACTCTGTATCACAGACTCTAGGTCCATCCACCTCACTACAAATAACTCCATTTTGTTTCTTTTTATGGCTGAGTAATATTCCATTGTATATATGTGACACATCTTCTTTATCCATTCACCTGTCGATGGACACTTAGGTTGCTTCCATGTTCTAGCTATTGTAAATAGTGCTGCAATGAACATTGTGGTACATGACTCTTTTTGAATTATGGTTTTCTCAGGGTATATGCCCAGTAGTGGGATTGCTGGGTCATATGGTAGTTCCATTTTTAGTTTTTTAAGGAACCTCCATACTGTTCTCCATAGTGGCTGTATCAATTTACATTCCCACCAACAGTGCAAGAGGGTTCCCTTTTCTGCACACACTCTCCAGCATTTACTGTTTGTAGATTTTTTGATGATGGCCATTCTGACCAGTGTGAGATGATATCTCATTGTAGTTTTGATTTTCATTTCTCTAATGATTAATGATGTTGAGCATTCTTTCATGTGTTTGTTGGCAATCTGTATATCTTCTTTGGAGAAATGTCTATTTAGGTCTTCTGCCCATTTTTGAATTGGGTCGTTTGTGTTTTTGATATTGAGCTGCATGAACTGCTTGTAAATTTTGGAGATTAATCCTTTGTCAGTTGCTTCATTTGCAAATATTTTCTCCCATTCTGAGGGTTGTCTTTTTGTCTTGTTTATGGTTTCCTTTGCTGTGCAAAAGCTTTTAACTTTCATTAGGTCCCATTTGTTTATTTTTGTTTTTATTTCCATTTCTCTAGGAGGTGGGTCAAAAAGGATCTTGCTGTGATTTATGTCATACAGTGTTCTGCCTATGTTTTCCTCTAAGAGTTTGATAGTGTCTGGCCTTACACTTAGGTCTTTAATCCATTTTGAGTTTATTTTTGTGTATGGTGTTAGGGAGTGTTCTATTTTCATTCTTTTACATGTAGCTGTCCAGTTTTCCCAGCACCACTTATTGAAGGGACTGTCTTTTCCCCAGTGTATATTCTTGCCTCCTTATCAAAGATAAGGTGACCATATGTGTGTGGGTTTATCTCTGGGCTTTCTATCCTGCTCCATTGATCTATATTTCTGTTTTTCTGCCAGTACCATACTGTTTTGACTACTGTAGCTTTGTAGCAGAGTCTGAAGTGGGGGAGCCTGATTCATCCAGCTCCATTTCTGTTTCTCAAGATTGTTTTGGCTCTTCAGATTCTTTTGTGTTTCCATACAAATTGTGAAATTTTTTATTCTAGTTCTGTGAAAAATGCCAGTGGTAGTTTGATAGGGATTGCATTGAATCTGTAGATTGCTTTCGGTAGTACAGTCATTTTCACAATGTTGATTCTTCCAATCCAAGAACATGTTATATCTCTCCATCTGTTGGTAGCATCTTTAATTTCTTTCATCAGTGTCTTATAGTTTTCTGCATACAGGTCTTTTGTCTCCTTAGGCAGGTTTATTCCCAGGTATTTTATTCTTTTTGTTGCAATGGTAAATGGCAGTGTTTCCTTAATTGCTCTTTTAGATTTTTCATCATTAGTGTATAGGAATGCAAGAGATTTCTGTGCATTAATTTTGTATCCTGCTACTTTACCAAATTCATTGATTAGCTCTAGTAGTTTTCTGATAACATCTTTAGGATTCTCTATGAATAGTATCATGTCATCTGCAAACAGTGACAGCTTTACTTCTTTTCCGATTTGGATTCCTTTTTTTTCTTTTTCTTCCCTGATTGCTGTGGCTAAAACTTCCAAAACTATGTTGAATAATAGTGGTGAAAGTGGACAACCTTGTCTTGTTCCTGGTCTTAGAGGAAATGCTTTCAGTTTTTCACCATTGAGAATAATAATGGCTGTGGGTTTGTCATATATGGCCTTTATTATGTTGAGGAAAGTTCCCTCTATGCCTACTTTCTGTAGGGTTTTTATCATAAATGGGTGTTGAATTTTGTCAAAAGCTTTTCCTGCATCTATTGAGATGATCATATGGTTTTTATCCTTCAATTTGTTAATATGGTGTATCACACTGATTAATTTGCGTATATTGAAGAAACCTTGCTTTCCTGGGATAAACCCCACTTGATCATGGTGTATGATCCTTTTAATGTGCTGTTGGATTCTGTTTGCTAGTATTTTGTTGAGGATTTTTCATCTATGTTCATCAGTGATATTGGCATGTAGTTTTCATTCTTTATGACATCTTTGGTTTTGGTATCAGGGTGATGGTGGCCTTGTAGAATGTGTTTGGGGGAGTTCCTCCCTTTGCTATATTTTGGAAGAGTTTGAGAAGGATAGGTGTTAGCTCTTCTCTAAATGTTTGATAGAATTCACCTGTGAAGCCATCTGGTCCTGGGCTTTTGTTTGCTGGAAGATTTTTAATCACAGTTTCAATTTCAGTGCTTGTGATTGGTCTGTTTATATTTTCTATTTCTTCCTTGTTGAGTCTCGGAAGGTTATGCTTTTCTAAGAATTTGTCCATTTCTTTCAGGTTGTCCATTTTAGTGGCATATAGTTGCTTGTAGTAATCTCCTATGATCCTTTGTATTTCTGCTGTGTCAGTTGTTGCTTCTCCTTTTTCATTTCTAATTTCTATTGATTGAGTCTTCTCCCTTTTTTTCTTGATGAGTCTGGCTAATGGTTTATCAATTTTGTTTACCTTCTCAAAGAATCAGCTTTTACTTTTATTGATCTTTGCTATTGTTTCCTTCATTTCTTTTTCATTTATTTCTGATCTGATCTTTATGATTTCTTCCCTTCTGCTAACTTTGGGGTTTTTTGTTCTTCTTTGTATAATTGCTTTAGGTGTGAGGTTAGGTTATTTATTTGAGATGTTTCTTGTTTCTTGAGGTAGGATTATATTGCTATAAACTTCCCTCTTAGAACTGCTTTTGCTGCATCCCATAGGTTTTAGGTCGTCATGTTTCATTGTCATTTGTTTCTAGGTATTTTTTGATTTCCCCTTTGATTTCTTCAGTGATCTCTTGGTTATTTAGTCGTGTATTGTTTAGCCTCCATGTGTTTGTATTTTTTTACAGATATTTTTCCTGTAATTGATATGTAGTCTCATAGCGTTGTTGTCAGAAAAGATACTTGATATGACTTCAATTTTCTTAAATTTACCACGGCTTGATTTGTGACCCAAGATATGATCTATCCTGGAGAATGTTACATGAGCACTTTAGAAGAAAGTGTACTCTGTTGGTTTTAGAGGGAATGTCCTATAAATATCAATTAAGTCCATCTTGTTTAATGTATCATTTAAAGCTTGTGTTTCCTTATTTATTTTCATTATGGATGATTTGTCCTTTGGTGAAAGTGGGGTGTTTAAGTCCCCTACTATGATTGTGTTACTGTTGATTTTCCCTTCTATGGCTGTTAGCATTTGCCTTATGTATTGAGGTGCTCCTATGTTAGGTGCATAAATATTTACAATTTTTATATCTTCTTCTTGGATTGATCCCTTGATCAATATGTAGTGTCCTTCTTTGTCTCATAATAGTCTTTATTTTAAAGTCTATTTTGTCTGACATGAGAATTGCTACTGCAGCTCTCTTTTGATTTCCATTTGCATGGAACATCTTTTTCCATCCCTTTGCTTTCAGTCTGTATGTGTCCCTATTTCTGAAGGGGGTCTCCTGTAGACAGCTTATGTACAGGTCTTGTTTTTGTATCCATTCAGCCAGGCTATGTCTTTTGGTTGAAGCATTTAATCCATTTACATTTAAGGTAGTTATTGATATATATGTTCCTATTACCATTTTCTTAATTGTTTTGTGTTTGTTTTTGTAGGTCTTTTCCTTCTCTTGTATTTCCTCTCTAGGGAAGTTCCTTTTGCATTTGTTGTAAAGCTGGTTTGGTGGTGCTGAATTTTCTTAGGTTTTGCTTGTCTGTAAAGATTTTAATTTCTCCGTGAAATCGGAATGAGATCCTTGCTGGTTAGAGTAATCTTGGTTGTAGGTTTTTCCCTTTCATCGCCTTAAATATGTCCTGCCACTCCCTTCTGCCCTGCAGCATTTCTGCTGAAAGATCAGCTGTTAACCTTAAGGGGATTCCCTTGTATGTTATTTGTTGTTTTTCTCTTGCTGCTTTTAATATTTTTTCTTTGTATTTAACTTTATATAGTTTGAATCATTTTGTCTTGGTGTGTTTCTCCTTGGATTTATCCTGTATGGGAATCTCTCCACTTCCTGGGCTTGATTGACTATTTCCTTTCCCATATTAGGGAAGTTTTCAACTATAATCTCTTCACATATTTTCTTGGTGCCTTTTTTTTCTCTTCTTCTTCTGGGACCCCTGTAATTCGAATGTTGGTATGTTTAATATTGTCCCAGAGGTCTCTGAGACTGTCCTCAATTCTATTCATTGTTTTTTTGTTATTCTGCTCTGTGGTAGCTATTTCCACTATTTTATCTTCCAGGTCACTTATCCGTTTTTCTGCCTCAGTTATTCTGCTATTGATTCCTCCTAGAGAATTTTTAATTTCATTTATTGTGTTGTTCATCATTGTGTGCTCTTTAGTTCTTCTAGGTCCTTGTTAAACGTTTCTTTTATTTTCTCCATTAGGTTTCTTAGGTTTTGGATCATCTTTTCTTTACTGTCATTACTCTGAATTCTTTTTCAGGTAGACTGCCTATTTCCTCTTCATCTGTTTTGTCTGGTGGGTTTTTACCTTGCTCTTTCATCTGCTGCATGTTTCTTTGTCTTCTCATTTTGCTTAACTTACTGTGTTTGGGGTCTACTTTTCACAGGCTGCAGGTTCGTAGTTCCCATTGTTTTTGGTGTCTGCCCCCAGTGGCTAAGGTTGGTTCAGTGGGTTGTGTAGGCTTCCTGGTGGATGGGCCTGGTGCCTGTGTTCTGTGGATGAGGCTGCATCTTGCCTTTCTGGTGGGCAGGACCACGTCTTGTGGTGTGTTTTGGGGTGTCTGTGACCTTATTATGGTTTTAGGCAGCCTCTCTGCTAATGGGAGGTGTTTTGTTCCTGTCTTGCTAGTTGATTGGCTTATGGTGTCCAGCACTGTAGCTTGCTCGTTGTTGAGTGGAGTTGGGTCTGAGTGCTGAGATGGAGATCTCTGGGAGAGCTTTCGCCATTTGGTATTACGTGGAGCTGGGATGTGTGTGGTGGACCTTTGTCCTGAACTCAGCTCTCGCACCTCAGAGGCACAGTACTTACACTTGGCCGGAGCACAAAGACCCTGTCAGCCACATGGCTCCAAAGAAAAGGGAGAAAAAAAGAAAGGAAGAAAGAAAAATTAACAATAAAATAAAATAACGTTATTAAAATAAAAATAAAGAAAGTTATTAAAAATAGAAAAATTAAAAAATAATGAAAAGAAAGAAAGAAAGAAAGAAGACAGCAACCAAACCAAAAAACAAATCCACCAATGATAACAAGTGCTAAAAACTATACTAAAAAAACCCAAAGAAACAAAAAAAAACCCCAGACAGACAGAACCCTAGGGCAAATGGTAAAAGCAAAGCTATACAGACAAAAGCACACAGAGAAGCATACACATACATGCTCATCAAAAGAGAAAAAGGAAAACATATATATATATATATGTATATATACATATATAAATAAAAGAAAAAGGAAGAGAGCAACCAAATCAATAAACAAATCTACCAATGCTAATAAACTCTAAATAGTAAACTAAGATAAATGTAAACAGAAATAAATTAGATGTGGAAAGCAAACCCCAAGTCTACAGTTGTTCCCAAAGTCCACCGCCTCAATTTTGAGATGATTCGTTGTTTATTCAGGTATTCCAGAGATGCAGGGTACATCAAGTTGAATGTGGAGATTTAATCTGCTGCTCCTGAGGCTGCTGGGAGAGATTTCCCTTTCTCTTCTTTGTTCGCACAGCTCCTGGGGTTCAGCTTTGGATTTGGCCCTGCCTCTGCGTGTAGGTCGCCTGAGGGTGTCTGTTTTTCGCTCAGACAGGACGGTGTTAAAGGAGCAGCTGATTTAGGGGTTCTGGCTCACTCAGGCCCGGGAGGGAGGGAGGGGTACAGAATGCAGGGTAATCCTACAGCAGTAGAGGCCGGTGTGATGTTGCAACAGCCTGAGGTACGCCATGTGTTCTCCCAGGGAAGTTGTCCCTGGATCACGGGACCCTGGAAGTGGTGGGCTGCACAGGTTCCGGAGCAGGGGTGCGGATAGTGACCTGTGCTTGCACACAGGATTCTTGGTGGCTGCAGCAGCAGCCTTAGCGTCTCATGCTTGTCTCTGGGGTACGTGCTTATAGCCGCGGCTTGTGCCTGTCTCTGGAGTTCTTTTAGGCGGTGCTCTGAATCCCCTCTCTTCGTGCACTGTGAAACAATGCTTTCTTGCCTCTTAGGCAGTTCCAGACTTTTTCCCGGACTCCCTCCCGGCTAGCTGTGGCACACTAGCCCCCTTCAGGCTGCGTTCACGCAGCCAACCCCATTCCTCTCCCTGGGATCTGACCTCAGAAGCCCAAGCCTCAGCTCCCAGCAGACAAGCCTCTCAGGCTGGTGAGTGCTGGTCGGCACCGATCCTCTGTGTGGGAATCTCTCTGCTTTGCCCTCTCCACCCCTGTTGCTGCGCTCTCCTCCGTGGCTCTGAAGCTTCCCCCCCCCAACCCCACCCACCCCTGTCTCTGCCAGTGAAGGGGCTTCCTAGTGTGTGGAAACTTTTCCTCCTTCCCAGCTCCCTCCCAGAGGTGCAGGTCCCATCCCTATTCTTTTTTTTTTTGCCCTACCCAGGTACGTGGGGAGTTTCTTGCCTTTTGGGAAGTCTGAGGTCTTCTGCCAGTGTTCATTAGGTGTTCTGTAGGAGTTATTCCACATGTAGATGTATTTTTGATGTATTTGTGGGGAGGAAGGTGATCTCCACATCTTACTCCTCTGCCATCTTGAAGGTCTCTCTCAAATGTATTTTTAAAAAAACTTGTAGTAACTATTCTTCCATGTCTGCCTGCCTCACTTCCATTCTTTGCTCTTGGTTAGATATACAGGTGCCATATTGTTTGTTTACATTTTATTCATATTTATGGGCTATGTTCATTGTTATACTTACTGTTTCTCCAAATACAGTGTGATTAGATTCTCCCTGACATCTCTTTCCCCCTTTTTCTTTTTCTATCTAAACTCACACTTCTTCTCTTTGACCTGCAGCCTGAGGGTAGGGTATTTTGAATTCTATCTGCTTTGGTTTTGCTGAAAGTTTGGAGAGCAGGGTTCTGGGAGGTGATGGTAGCTGTTGAGATTGGGACGGCCAGTCTGTGATCATTGTCTTCTGCAATGTCATTTGTAGTCCAGTTTCATAACTCACTCCACTTAGGCAGGACTGTGTGCTATCCATACTGGGGGACAGGAAATTTAAGATTCTTAAATTCCCCAGTTTTGCGGTGGACACTCTGGAACTTCACTTTTGACAGAGGCAATGAGACCCAATAACTCACTTCTCCTAATGCCTTCCCTTTCCTCCAGCACCTTTGCCTGTTTCCCTCTCAGAAGAGAAAATCAAATAAGACAAGTGGACCTCCTAAGTTTTGGCCACTGACTTATTAGTCAGGGGTGAGGAGGAGGTAAAGGAGAGGAGAAAAAGGACAGGACAGGAAGGGGGCAAGGGAAATGCCGACTGAATCTCCATTTCTTTTTGTAGAAAGCATACCCTTGTATCACTGTATTCCTCTTTACTCTTCAGCTTGTCTTTTCCACCAGAGAACACATGAAATGGCAAGTCCTGATGGTGGTTCTACTTCTGGAAACTCGTCAGGAGGGCAGCAAGGGTCTTGTGTTCCTGAAGGGTCATGTACATACTTTTCCACAAGCTGGTCCACTCACCCCTCATTCTCCTTTCTTCCAACTAGAACTTTAATAGTGGGGTTTTCAACATTCCTTTCCACTCACTCTCCTTCCTCAAATCTGTTTCCTAAGGATGAAGTAACGTTAATTTGTGACATTTACTGAATCTTTATGGCTCCCACCTTTTAGTAGCTATAGGACAAAGCCCATTCCTTCATTGTTCATATGCTACTTATGTAATACTTTTTGTTTTTCACTATTAGTTTTATTTAATTTACTTTTGGGGATGGAGGGAGGTCCTGTGATCTAGCATTACGTCATCTTCTTCCGCTGAAGTTCCAACAAATAGTCAACAGAGGTGCCAATGCACACTTACCACTGCGCAAACCTGCAAGGGTCTCTCCATCCTCGGCAGGACACAGCCAGGCTCCTTTGCGTGGCAGGTCTGGCCCTGCATGATCTGGCTCCTTTATTCCTCTCCAGGAGTCAATCTCTTTTCATCTCAAACTCTGCCTTCCGGCAACACTAAACTGCTCAAGTGACTGCCCACCACGCTATTCCATGCCTCCTCCATCCTCAACTTGTGGCGTCCTTTGAAGTTGTAAAATGTCTTTAGCTCACGCATCTTTCATTCTTCCACCCTCCCTAAACAAACTCAACACTTTTGCCAAGTATTCCCCACAGCTCCATCTCTGTGACCAACTAGCTCCCTGCACCTACCCTCCCCCACTCCTATAGAGGTCTGTGCCCTCCTTTGACCTGTTTGGCATATTTCTATCATTACATGTTACACTGTTTCTCTTTATCCTTTTGTATTATAACCATCTGTACCTCTGTCTCTCTCCTCCACTAGATGTGACCCCTTGAAGCAGGAATAGTTTTTCTGTATCAGAGCCTGATGCCCCGCACATAGTAGGTCAAAGAATACGCTATTCAAATGAATGAAAAATAAAACGAGTGAAGAGGCTTACTACTCTATGGGTTCAGTTCAAGGCAGACCTTGGAATCCTTCCACCAGCAAAGGAACTAAGATTAAATAATCTATTGTGGAATCTCTGGCCACTTGTTCCGTCACTGCAGTGGAGTGCTTTACATGAGTAGAGGCATTTCTCATGGGGGGCCTGGGCTAATCCATTCCCCAATAAACAAAGAATATGAGAAGTCAACACTTTAGAGGGAAAAAAACTGGTGCCAATTCCACACTTTGAGTAATAGTATTTGCTCTCTGTGGTCTATGCTTTACTGTTTGTTTGTTTTTTTTTTCTCTCACAGCATTAAAAATGGTCTTGAATTATCTTTGATCTTCTTTCAGTGGATAGCAATTGAAAAGGGAAAAAAAAGCACAGTAGATGAGGGGAAATAAAAGTTTTAATATGTCAATAAAATAGTTTTCTCACAAAGAAATGGAGGTAAAGAGGTTTAATTTTTAAACTCATTTGATTATCCTAAATTCAATAGGTATGTTATTGCCAAACCCTTCCTTTTAAAAGACATGCCATCTAATAACATCTAATATTGATATATCTTTTATTTGTTCAGAGTAAATAAAACACCACTGGTAATTACCACTAGAAGTTTTATGAAGGTGGTTGCATTGCTTACAGAATTTGATTAAGCTTTGGATCCTCGTGTACCTATTCTGGTCTAATGAGATGGCCTTAAACATATCTCAGAGAATTTCTTGGGCAGAAGCACTTTCTAAGAAATCAAAGTAAGGAAAGAGTTCAGAGGTATTTTTGTTTCATTTCCCTTGAAAGATTTAGCTGCACATTTACCATATGTATTTGTTTATTACATTTGATTTGAATGTGAGACATTAGAGAAAAATGTCATTAAAATAATTTCCAAAAAACTATACCCTTTATAAGAAGAAAAAGTACAGATACAGCAGCTGACAATTACTTGTAAAATATTTGTGCTGCTGACTTAGGATCTTTACTACAGGTGAATGGATGAAATACAGTTGGGTACAGAGAGGCATTTAAAAGAAAAAAAAAAAAAAAAGAGAAATTAAGATAACTAGAGTAGGCAGACTAATGCCCTCCAGAGAGAGATGTCCACATCTTAATCGTCAGAACCTGTCAATATGTTTTGTTATATGTCAAATTAAGGAATTAAATTTATAGATGAAATTGTTTGCTAATCATCTGACTTTAAAAGAGGTTGTCCTATTTTATCCATATGGGTCCAGTGTACTTACAAGGGTCCTTAAAGGTGGAAGAGGGGGCAGAAAAGGAGGTCAGAGTTACAGAGAGATTTAAAGATGCTAAGCTCCGGCTTGGATGATGGAGGAAGGGACCCCAAGTCAAGGAATGCAGGCAGCTTTCAAACTAGAGCAGGCCAGGAAATGGATTCTCCCCTTGAGCCACCAGAGAGGAACATATTCCTGCTGACACCTAGATTTTAGCCCAGTGAGACTTCCAACTTAGCAGACTGAAATAAATTTATAGTGTTTGTGGTAAGTTTTTACAGCTGCAATAGAAAATTAATACAAGTACATTCATACAATATAATACTATAGTCATCAGAAATAATAATTAAGAAGAATATCTAATGATGTGGGAAGTATTCATGGTATATTGTTAGGACAGAAAAGCAGATGAAGAAACACCATATACAGTAAAATCAAACAGAAGAATGTTTATATACCTGTTTAGATAAGCTCTGAAAGATATACTATAAAATGTTATACATGGTTCTCTATGGATGCTGAGATTATTTTTCCTTCTTTTCCTGTATTTCTCAAGTTTCTTTTGCAATCTGAAAACAAAACTAAATGTTGAAAATGATTGACCTTAAAACTGGAGATAGGTTAATCTACTAGTGGCATTTTTCTCTCCTTTCAAAATATTTTTAAGAAAGGAGATTTTAATTATATTTAAATGGCAAACTCCTGTAGGTTAGCTTGTGCTCAATCTTTACCAAATTTCTGCATCTCGAACATAATTTAAAAGATAAACAGTATGTTAATGTATTGTCTACCTGCTTTATTTTTGGAACTTTTTCTTTGCAAACTAAACTTTTGAAACCTGGGCTGTACGAAATTAGAAAATAGTTTTGACATAGAAAGATAAGTCTTTGAATGGTATTTGTGTTAATGGTACCAGGATTAATCAAAATAACCAAATAGCACCTGCAAATAGCACCTGCCTAAGACTGAAATCTCAGGTGAACAAATTTACCTTTATGGGTTCAGCTGGATAATCCCTTTTCTCTTTCTTTACCGGATTCACTACTGAAACCCATCATTGTTTTTTTTTTTTAAAAAAAAAGTCACTGCCTTTTCTTCCTGCTTTATGTATTTGATTTTCATTAGTGGTGGGTTTTATTGTAGCTCTTTATATTTGTAGAGAACATAACTTAAAGGAAATTAAACTTCTATAAGTGGGATAAAACTGTCAGTGTTTAGTCAGATCCTTTATTTGATGTCATAACTATTATTTAACTACACAAATAAAACTGCTAAACTTTAGCATAAACAGGCCTGGTTCCAAGTCAGTGCAGAATGTTAAGGATTTAGTACCTGAGAGGCAACAGATTGTAGCGACCAATAGGGGGTGCTCCAGCGCCAGGCCTACCTGGGTCAAATAATGGCTTCAAGTTCTCACTAGCTCAGTGCTCTTGGTGGCAAGTTACTTCATTTTCTTGAGCCTTCTTGTAAAATGTAAAGTGACTATCCCTATCTCCTAAAATAATCAGTAAACGGTGGCTGTCGTTCCTGGAATGCCCTTTTTACCAAGTGCTGTTACTTTACACAATTTAAGAAAATTCAGTAACTGCTTGTGTTTGCATTCTCTGTGGTTACTTCAAGGAATGTTTTCTTATTAAGTGTGATAAATTAATACATATGTGACAAGAAACGGCTGCTGTATGAAAAGCTGTCAGAAGTGACAGAAAATTCTATTTGATCTCCGTGTTTATGAGAGTTTTCTATCACCTCATTTGAATGAGAATATGAACCTGCACCCAATTTCTCCAGAATGCTTTATAAAGGGGATGTGGTCTCTATTCTCTTGTGACAGAGGGTTAAAAAGGACCAGAGTGTTTTCAGGTACAAGTTATAAAGGAAAAGGAAAACAAAATGGTACTTCGTTTTGGTCTCTGAGCTCTCCCAGGGAAACGATGGGAATCCTGGTACCCTCATTCTTTTAGATAAATGTGCAAAAAGCAGAAGATGTGGGGGGAATTTAGTCCTTGGTGGTTGGATGTGGGAGTTATAAGTGAAGATGAAAATGAAATGAAAACAAGAGCACCTTGCTGGAACTCCCTTTCTCTAATCCATTTGCTTTATTATTGCTATTAAGGATTTTTTATGTATAGGCTGAACTCAAACTGGGGTGTTACTTTGTGAAATAGTAACCATGCCAAAGCCTCAAATACTCTTACAACAAAACCCAAAGCATAAACAGGCACTTAAAACAGGTATGTTTCTCCCAAAATGTTAAATTAGGAGTGACTAAAAGAGCCAGATTACTCATGAAAAATGGGGAATAAAAGATAAATTCTTAAATCAGAGTTAAACAATCAGATGAAATACCCATGGTTTGCTAATCTGCTTTACCCCTTCTTGGAATAAATTATTTATTAGACTGAATGTGGAGGCTCTGGGGGACCTTGGGATGTTCTTGAAATATGTTTGAACTGTCAATTTTGTGCTAAATGTGTAGGTATAAAATAACATTTCATATCATTCAGAAAGTTTATAAGGTTTCACAATCAGTGTTTTAACACAGAAATCTGTTTATTAAACCCAACAAAACAGAGAAAATTATACCAGCCCTCAGTTTTTGAATTTTCATTTAAATAAGCAAACTCTAAATCCACACCTTAAAAGATGTTTGTGCATCTATGTATTTCCAAAATACTCATATTTCAATAAGATTTTCACATTATATTCACCAACAGTATCACAAAAGTTCTTTTTTGTTTTTTTGTTTTTTGTTTACGTAACTGTAAGGAACAGTAATTCTAGAAACACTAGAAGAAAAGAGCATAGCAATGTCCACAGTTACAAGAAAAAGTGCACATTACTTGGTCACAATCACAGTCATTACTTGAAAAACTATATGTAACAAGTAGTTAAGAAATATCACTGATGTCTTCAACTTATTATCAAAAACCAAATGACATAAATTTTACATGAAATAAGGCAAATTCAGGAATGCACAAAGAACCTGTAATCCAACCGAAGCCAAACAACAGAAAAAAATTGTACAAGAAGCGTAAACTGATGTACTCCTCCCTAAATATTTAAAAAATAGGCTTGCCTCAGTGCACAAAGAAAACACCATTCATGTGTATTCAACACTATAAAATAAGGAAGAAGGGCAAAATATGGGGAAGAGGAGGGGACAGTTCATTGTAGATTGCAGCTGCATCCACTGAGAGTTCTTTACATCATTTTTACCTACAACTGTAAATTATACAAATCATATCAGGAGAGGTAATGGTCTTTTTGGGAACTATTTCTGAAAGAGAAAAGAAAACTACACACAAGAGTGCAAATTTTCAGATTGTCACTTGCAACCTCTTTAACATTCAGTCATCGACATCCAATGGCTGCTAGAGGGATGCCATAAGACAGCAGCGGCAATCTGGGGAGAGCAGCTGTAGGAAACCAAGGTGTCATTTTTTTTTTTTCAATGATATGTCTTTTTCAATATTAAAAAATTCTGTGCTGAAAACCGCTATGGTAAAGCTGCAATGGTGAGTGGAATGCTTGAGACCAGCATGAGTGCAGAAACGCAGGCTTCTCTTGGAAGTAGTTCCTGATGCGACGATTTAAAGAACGTAGGCAAGGGTATTTTTTTTTTTCCCCAGCATCAAGTGTTATTTTTGTAGAAAGAATTTGGAAAGAGGAGAAGGCAAAGGGAGGTGGAAAAGGTACTTACAGTAGTTTCTCAAAACAGTTTTCTTTTTAGGACCTATGAAAAAGTTACCAAAGTAAAAATGACAATTCTGAATGAAAAACAAGTTTTCTTTTTATAAAAATTACATATTTTTTTAAAATACAAGATCCTTTTCATTGTTATATCCTGTAGCAATGAGAAATTTTGGTTTTTTTTTTTTTTTTGCCAGATACTGCAGCTTTCAGTCCAGTAAGTCAGTAGCAAATTCCACTAATATTTTCAGTTGGATCTTGAACTACTTTTTATACCACAAGCTTCTTCTGTTTTATCCTTGAATTAGGAATATACAGCCTTTTTTTTTTTGCCCCAGGTATTTATGCTGGCACACTGAAACAAAAAACAGTAGGCTGGACACATTAAAGTATCTCAAGTACTTCAGAGGCCAGAGTTCCTTTGAAGCACCTAAACACATCACTTTATGGATCAAGGACAATGTGGCATAATGGAAATATTTCTCTTAAGACTGTGCAGTAAGACCAGACGCATCTCTGCTGGGAAATCAAAACGTCATTAGTGGAAACTGCAAATTTAAACCTCAGTGAAGAGGATCGTCGCTGGACTCAGTTCTGTTGTAAAATAAGATTTTCCAGTTCATCTGCGGAACGCAATAAAAATGCAGCGGATTCCCGATATCCTGCAACCAGCTGTCTCACTGCATTGATTTCAGTTGGACTCAGCTGGGGTCTGGAGCTCGAACTGCTGGAGGATCCTGAGCTGGTCGCCAACTGCCTCTTCATGCTGAGATCAGTGGGTCCTAGAAAAAATCAGCACAAATTAGACATGGACAATTTTTCTTCTAGTATCTTGAACATGAGCACTAAATAAATTAGTGTTGATTTAATTCACCTATTCTGTCGTGAGAAGCTACTGATACCCTTAATCAAATACATCTGCTCTCAGAAAGACGGAAGAGCAACACGATGGGAAAAGAGTGGCTGGATTTTCTTAGACTCCTGGTCCAGCCTCTGGTGGTCACTTCGGATTGTAGAAAGACAGTGAAGAAATTCTCTTAACATGTGCTTTTTGTAAAATTCAATGTTAAGTCCACCTTCCACAAGTAGAAGCTTCTCTGGAGTAGTAGAAAATGATGGGAATCACATTTTTTATTTGCTACATTTGATAACAAATAATTTGGACCCCACCAATTCAGAAATGAAAAAAGCCTACATGGTGAGGCTAATGACCCTAGATTACAAACTTTTCAATTTAGAACAGAGGAAACTGAGGACTGCAGGAGTTCAATGACACGTTTAGAGGTCAATAACTTTTAAGTGGCACAATAGGGACGTGAATTGCATATTATTTTTCATTTCAGGCCACTGCTTTTTCCACCAGGTTGATTAGTATTTAAAAATGTGAATATATTAGACTGAAGTTTGCTTTCAAAGTGTATTGTAAGTATATGATTAGCACAAACAATACCACAAAGAAACTAGACTTGGAATACTGCTTTAGGTATTGTTAAATACCTATTTAACAATATTTATTTGCACAAAACACTCATGTGTCGACACTTTTTCCTCACATATATTTAACTAAATCATATAGGTCTGCTTTTTGATGACACTTTTATAAATTTTTACTGAAAAATAATTTATTAAGTGATTTAAAACTCGTCAAGCATTTGTGTTAAGATTCTTTATATGATTACTCTTAGATTATTATATTAGGTATTTTTTATAGACCTAAGCATTCATTTTTATAGTTCTTACCTTTTGTTAAGCAATTGCTATAATTATTAAATTTGCAGTAATAAATTTAAAATCCTTGAAAAAATATTACTAAGCACATAACTAAAGGCATGCTCCAAAACTGTAGTGATTCTATAACTTGAAAGTATTTTAACAGATTTTTTCCTAAACAAACATGTTATAATTTTTCAGATAGTAGTATTCGTTTCATGAACTAAAATGAGGGTTGTTATTTTATCCTTCTAGTTCTTCTTGAGGCATAATGGAGACAGGTCAAGCTCCATCCCCTTCCACCCTCTCTCCCAAAGGGAGAGAAGGACTTCTGTCAGCTAGGAGGCAGATGTCCCATAAGAGGGAAGTAACTTCACTTGGATTTAATTAGGACAGAGACAGGAGTAGGACTCAAAAACTCTGACATCTGAGAGAAACTTATCTCCACTTCTGCCATGGCCTTTTCAAAGCTTTGATTTTCTAGCAGGAGTTGGCTGCCATTTGTTCTCCTGTTCACAAAATCATGACACAGATATAACAAGCCGAAAGGGAGAGACGCAGGGATGTTACACTTGCAAATAGGAATACCAAACAAGCAAATCATTAACAGCAACTGTTTGGGAAATTCTGAGTGGGAAATTCTGAGTGGATTAAGAAACCATCATGACATAATAGGAGTTTGGGTCTCTGAATGAACCAACTTTAAATTTTACTTCTTTCCTTTACATTCAAGAATCCTAGTACAAATCTTATTTATCTATATATTTATTTATTTGAAGTATAGGTGATCTACAATGTTGTGTTAACTTCTGCTGTACAGCAAAGTGATTCATATATATATATATGTATATATATATATTCTTTTTCATATTCTCTTCCATTATGGTTTATCACAGGATATTGAATACAGTTCTCTGTTCTATACAATAGGACCTTGTCGTTTATCTATTCTATATATAATAGTTTGCATCTGCTAATCTCAAACTTCCAATCCATCCCTCCCCCACCTCCCTCCCCCACCTCCCTCCCCCATTGGCAACCACAAATCTGTTCTCTACCTAGTACAAATCTTTATGAAAGAAAATTGAAAGAATTTTCCTCTCATTTATGTAGATACCTAGTGTCTGGTTGGCTGCTTGTCATTATTTCATAAGAAGGTGTAACATTTTGTGATGGTTTTGCTGTCCTGCCAAGTTGCTGACTGGCATCTTGAACTGGAATTGAGAAAGGGTGGGGTGAGGGCTCCGGTTCTTTTTGGGGTGAGAGAGGTTGTGATTTTATTCTAATATTGCAGTTTATGGATTATTCTCCACCTCTGGCTCAAAGGTCTACACCTCCAAACTGAGACATGGCTTTCACTTTCTTTCAGATTTTTATTAACATAGGCAAACTCTAGATAGCTCAGTAACTGAGAAGCCATTCACAGCTCTGCTACTTTTTGTTCTGGAAGAAAGTTAACTTCATTACCTTGGTTTCTTTTAGATCTACAGGATCAGGATTGAGAATATAAATCAAAAGTACAAGAAATTCTTTTTGCTGAATGTTGATTATTCAGATCATCAAAGTTATGAGGTTGGATAGGGAAGCAAAAAAAAAAAAATTAAAATATTCACAAATGAATAAATTATTTAACTAGTGACTGCTCAAACAGTCCTTCCCTGTTTGTCACCAGTTTTCATTTCTGCCTCATTGAGTCAATGTCATACTTGACTGGTTTGGCTTAACTCAAACAATATAATGTAATTAAAATGCATGTCAACTATAAAGCAAAGTTTCAAATTTTATGAAGATGCTGAATTTAAAGAAGTCGAGAAAAGTATTCTTGCAGACCTGATCAAATCACAGACAAGGCCACTGAAAAGTATGGTTCTGGAAGAGCAGGACCAGTTAATAAGAAAACGAGCAAGGAAAATGACCCACTAGATGCTTCAAGAGAAAATGATTTGAATATCTAGTATTAAGGCACATATGCAGGAAAATTGACAGGCCAATTTTATATAAGTACAGCTGACCCTTGAACACGTGAGGGTTAGAGGCGTCCACCCTCTGCCATGGTTGAAAATCTCTGTGTAACCTTGAGCCTGCCCTCTGTATCTCTGGTTCCTCCACCTGTGTGGATGGAACCACTATTTGCAGTCAACTGCAAATAGTGTAGGACTGTAGTATTTGCTACTGAAAAAAAAAAATCTGTGTAAGAGGATCCACATAGTTCAAACCCACATTGTTCAACGGTCAACTGTACTTACTTTTAACCCAAATGATGCAGATCTTTTTAATGTTCATTCTGAAAAGCTGAATAAGAAATAAAAGACATTTCGTGCCAACATACAATGTTGTTAGAAAAATTAAGACCCACTAAAATCAACCCTTGATTTATTTTTTAAGGTTTGGGGGGACATTTAAATTATAAGCAAATTCTAATGAAATGAAAATATAGATCCATAATTCTTTATTTTTAAAATTAAATATCAATTGAATACTTTCCCCCTATTTATGGTGCATTTTTGGCCCGTTTTAATTAGATTTACCTTTGTGGTCCTATTTTGGTGTCAGTTAACCACAGATAATAGAAACCCCTGGACAAAGTTTTGTTGTGTTTTTTAAAAACTTTGATAACCATTTTTATTATATATACTGAGGAAGAATGCAAGACCCATGACGGCAGGCACCCTTTGTGTCTTACCACATTGTTCTAGGTAGCTGTGGTGGTGCATGGCATAAAATAAGGCTCAATAAGTATTTGTGTAACAAATGAATGAGAAATGCCAGGTACTTTCTACGGCTAACACTCAAGAAATGGAGAATGAATGATGTCATTGATAATACCCAATTATGGTTAAATGAAAACTAGTTAGACATAGAAAATAGTAGATTTAGTGTAACTTATTCAAGTAAAGTTACCTCTAATATATGGGAATATTAGTATTGCTATGAAAGTTATCATCTGAAATTGTGGAAAAATAAGTAGAATTGCTTATAACAGTACTTTCCATGTGAACTGTTGCTGAAAAAGAGAATAATAGTTATTGTCTATTGCCTAAATAATATTTTCCCACTAAATGTTACAATGAGTATCGAGTTGGACATAAAAACGTCCTACCTGCATGCAACCTTCTCCTACTTCCCTTCCTTTACCTACAACCTCTACTCCCAAGTCATGCACTCTGAAATGACTGGATAACTGGCAATTCGTTTAACAATTTTAAATAAGTGAGTGATATTTGCAGATTCATGCTTTTAAGCATGATGGGCCAGATAGTAAATATTTTAATCATTACAGGTCAAGAGGCATTTAGGTACTCATAGTTAAAAAGTTTTGTGAGAATTTACTTTTTTTTAATTGAGATATAATCGACATATAACATTATATTATTTCAGGTGTACAATCTAATGATTCAATATTTGTATATAATGCTAAATGATCACCACAATAAGTCTAGTTAACATCCATCATCACACATTGCTATAAACTTTTTTTTCTTCTGATGAGAACTTTTAAGATCTACTCTCTTAGCAACTTTCAAATATATCAATACAACACAGTGTTGGTAACTGTCATCACCATGCTGTACATGACATCCTCATGACTAATTTATAACTGGAAGTTTGTCCCTTTTGATGATCTTCACCCATTTCACTCACCCGCCCAGCCACCAATATGTTCTCTATATCCATGAGTTTGTTTTCATGGTTTTTTTTTTTTCTCCAAAAAAATTCATCTGCATGAATTGAGATCAAACAGTATTTGTCTTTCTCTGAGTTATTTCACTTAGCATAATGCCCTCAAGGTCCATTCATGTTGTCACAAATGGCAAGATTTCCTTTTCTTTTTATGGCTAAATCAAATTCCATTGAGTGTGTGTGTGTATTTATAATTTTATATATATAATTTTATATATATATTATAAAATTATATGTATAATTATATATGTAATTATGGTTATATAATATATAATTATATGTATCCATAATTATATATATAATTTTATATATATATAAAATTACATTTTCTTAATCCACCCATCTATCAATGGGCAATTGCTTCCATGTCTTGGCTATTGTAAATAATGCTGTGATGAACATGGGGCTGCAGCTATCTTTTCAGGTTAGTGTTTTCATTTCCTTTGGATAAATACCCAGAAGTGGAATTGTTGGATCATATGGTAGGGGGGTATTCAAACGTGTCTGATTCAGGATAAAATATAAACACATCCTATTAGAAATTTCTTGTAGATTTTACTGTTATGCCTTCAAATAAAGACTTTTGTTAAAGACCAAAAAAAAATCAGGTCTTATGCCATATGTAAATGACTTGTTTGGTTTAGGGTTGCAGTAGAAAGGCCTTACAATTTAGGGAGGTGAGAGAGAAATAGCCAAAGTCCCTTGGATCCCAATGTGGCCCTTCCCAGAGCTTCTGCTCAGTGCTCTGGGAAGACGGTGAGGGAGGCTTTATATATATATAATATACACACATATATGTATATAGGTATATAAAATTTTTTAATTTTGTTGAGGTATAGTTGATTGACAATGTTGTGTTAATCTCTTCTGTAAAGCAAAGTGACTCAGTTTATATATATATATATTCTTTTCCATATTCTTTTCCATCATAGTTTGTCACAGAATATTGAATATAGTTCCCTGTCCTATACAGTAGGACTTTGTTTTTTATCCATCCTATATATAATAGTTTGCCTCTGCTAATCCCAAGCTCCCATTTCTTCCCTCCCTTATTCCCCCCCTTCCCCTTGGCAAACACTAGTCTGTTTTTGTTTCATAGATATGTTGATTTGTATCGTAATTTAGATTCCACATACAAGTGATATATGGTATTTGTCTTTCTTTTTCTGACTTCACTCAGTATGATAATCTCTAGGTCCATCCATGTTGCTGCAAATGGCATTATTTCATTATTTTTGGCTAATATTCCATTGTATAACTATATATACCACATCTTCTTTATCCATTCATCTGTAGATGGACATTTAGGTTGTTTGGCAATTGTAAATAGTGCTTCTATGAACACTGGGGGGTGCATGTATCTTTTTGAGTTAGAATTTTCTCCAGATATATGCCCAGGAGTGGGACTGCTAGGTCATATGGTAACTCTATATTTAGTTTTTTTAAGGAAACTCCATACTGTTCTCCATAGTGGCTGTACCATTTACATTCCCACCAACAGCGTAGGAGGGTTCCTTTTTCTCCACACCCTCTCCAGCATTTGGTTATTTGTAGACTTTTTAATGATGGCCATTCTGACTAGTATGAGGTGGTATCTCACTGTAGTTTTGATTTGCATTTCTCTAATAATTAGCAATGTGAGCATCTTTTCATGTGCCTATTGGCCATCTGTATGTCTTCTTTGGAGAAATGTCTACTTAGGTCTTCTGCCCATTTTTCGATTGGGTTGTTTGTTTTTTTGTTGTTGAGTTGTATGAGCTGTTTGTGTATTTTGGAAATTAAGCCCTTTTCAGTCATATCATTTGCAAATATTTTCTCCCATTCCATAGGTTGTCTCTTCATTTTGTTTATGGTTTCCTTTCTGTGCAAAAGCTTGTAAGTTTGATTAGGTCCCATTTGTTTATTTTTGTTCTTATTTCTCTTACCTTGGGAGACTGACCTAAGAAAACATTGGTACAATTTATGTAAGAGAATGTTTTGCCTATGATCTCTTCTAGGAGTTTTATAGTGTCATATCTTATGTTTAAGTCTTTAAGCCATTTTGAGTTTATTTTTGTGCATGGTGTGATGGTGTGTTCTAACTTCACTGATTTACATGCAGCTGTCCAACTTTCCCAGCACCACTTGCTGAAGAGATTGTCTTTTTCCCATTTTATATTCTTGCTTCCTTTGTCATGGATTAATTGACCATAGGTGTGAGAGTTTTTTCTGGGCTCTTTATTCTGTTCCATTGATCTGTATATCTGTTTTTGTGCCAATACCATAGTGTTTTGATTACTGTAGCTTTGTAGTATTGTCTGAAGCCTGGGAGGGTTATGCCTCCTGCTTTGTTCTTTTTCCTCAGGATTGCTTTGGCAATTCTGGGTCTTTTAGGGTTCCATATAAATTTTAGGATTATTTGTTCTAGTTCTGTGAAAAATGTCATGGGTAATTTGATTAGGATCACATTAAATCTGTAGATTGCTTTGGGTAGTATTGCCCTTTTAACAATATTAATTCTTCCAATCCAGGAGCACGGAATATCTTTCCATTTCTTTGAATCATCTTTAATTTCCTTTATTTTGTAGTTCTAAGCATATAAGTCTTTCACCTCCTTAATGAGGTTTATTCCTAAGTATTTTCTTTTTTTTTTATGTGACTTTAAAAGGGATTGTTTGATTACATTCCCTTTCTGATATTTCATTGTCAGTGTAAAGATATTGTAAATTTTTGTAAAATGGATAGTGGGTGGGAACCTGCTGTATAGTGCAGGGAGCTCAGCTCGGTGCTCTGTGATGACCTAGATGGGTGGGATGGCGGTGGGGTGGGAGGGAGGTCCAAGAGGGAGGGGATATATTATACATATAGCTGATTTACTTTGTCATACAACAGAAACTAACACAACATTGTAAAGCAACTATACCCCAATTAAAAAAATATATATATGTATGTGTATGTATATATATATATATATATATATATATATATATAAAATGTTTAATGGGGACCTTGTTTAATGAAGAACAAAGTTGGTAGTACAGGTGAGAACTGTGGGGGCTCAGAAGAAGGGGGGCAGAGAGGACTGCAATGGTGGGAGGGTGAGCAGGACACTGCCTCCCAGCACCTGCCTCCTTGCTAGAAAGTCACACTGTTCCTTCTTGGAACCTCTCTGCAGTCTGGTGGGAGAGCAGAGCAGGATAACTTGCCCCATTTTATAATTGGAAAAACTGAGTTACAGATAGGTTCACTGGCTTGCCCAAAGCCACACAGGGTTACTGGTTTTTCTTCCTGTACCACTGTGGCCTAGCTCAGGAGAAATATTAGTAGTTGGATAGGGGAAGACAAATGCGCCCTTTAGGAATAGCAAACAAAGATGTGGAGACAAGCAGGAGTGAGCTGCGTAGAGTGCTGGCTGGAGCCAAGTGGGGATACAGTTCAGGGGTACTTTTCTTTAGAGCCAGAATTTATTTCTATTTAAAACTATCCAAGAGACTTTTAAAAGGCCCAATGTCCCAAAGATGTCTGGGTTTAATACAAGATTATACTGAAGTGTGTCTCTTGGTTCCTCCTTTGCTAAAGCTTCAATTTGATCCTGGTTAATCGCATGCACTGATAATTCTTCTAGTTGGGTAGTGGTGATTTCCTCAGACTCCTGGCATCTTTCATAAGTGGCCATCAGTCTATGAACCAAACAAAAACAATACCAGAAACACTGGTGAAATACTTGCAGTTTCTACTTAACATACTTCTTGCATTATTCTTTGAAACCAGGTCCTCTAATTATCAGCTTGGGCAGCTGAGATCATGATGAGTCTTATGTGGTATTGGGGTAATGCTGGCCTCATAAAAATGAGTTTGGAAGTGTTCCCATCTCTTCTGTTTTTTGGAAGAGTTTGAGAAGGATTGGTATTAGTTCTTCATTAACTGTTTGATAGAATTCATCAGTGAAAATGTCTGCTCCTAGACTTTTGTTTCATTGGAAGATTTTTGATTACTGATGTGATTGCCTTACCAGTAATTGGTCTACTCAGGTTTTCTAGGTCTTGATGATTCAGTCTTAGTAGGTTGTGTTTATAGAAGTTTATCCATTTGTTCTCAGTTGTCCTATTTGTTGGCATGTAATTGCTCATAGTATGTTATCATCCTTTGTAGTTCTGTGATATCCTCTTTCATTTCTGACTTCATGTATTTGGGTCCACTCTTTTTTCTTAATGAGTCTAGCTAAAAGTTTGCCAGTTTTATCATTCCAAAAGAATAGCTCTTATTTTCATCTTTCTGTTTTCTTTTTCATCTCTTTTTCACTTATTTCCACTCTGATCTTTGTTATTTCCTTCCTTCTGCTAACTTGGAGCTTAGTATGTTCTTTTTCTAGTTTCTTGAGGTGTAAAGTAGAGTTGTTTATTTGAGATCTTTCTTGTTTCTTGATGTAAGCATATATCACTATGGACTTCCCTATTAGAATTGCTTTTGCTGTATCCCATAAGCTTTGGTATGTTGTATTTTCATTTTCACCAGTCTAGAGGGTATTTTCTGATATCCCTTTTGATTTACTCTTTGACCCATTGGTTGTTAAGTAGCATGCGGCTTAATCTCCACATATTTGTCAATTTTCTAGTGTTTTTCTTGTAATTGATTTCTAGTTTCATAACACTGTGGTCAAAAAAGATCCTTGATATGATTTCAATCTTAAATTTATGAAGACTTATTTTGTGGCCTAATATATGATCTACTCTAAAGAATGTTCCATGTGCACTTGAGATGGAATATTCCATATATATCCATTAAGTCAATGATCTAACATGTCATTTAAGGCTGATGTTTCCTTACTGATTTTGTCTGGATGATTTATCCATTGATGTAAGTGGGATATTAAAGTCTCCTACTATTATTGTACTGCTGTCTATTTCTCCCTTTAGGTATGTTAATACTTGCTTTATATATTTAGGTGTTCTTACATTGGGTGCATACATATTTACAAATGTTATATCATCTTGTTGTACTGACTCCTTTATCATTATGTAAAGACCTTCTTTGTCTCTTATTACAGTCTTTGTCTTAAAGTCTATTTTGTCTGATGTAATTATAAATATCTCAGCTTTATTTGGTTTCCATTTGCATGGTGTATCTTTTTCAGTTCCTTCACTTTCAGTCTGTGTGTGTCCTTACATCTGAAGTGAGTCTCTTGTAGGCAATATCTAGATGGGTCTTGTTTTTTTTAATCCATTCAGCCACTCTATGTCATTTGATAAGAGAATTTAGTCCATTTGTATTTGAAGGAATTATTGATAGGTATGTACTTATGGCCATTTGTTAATTGTTTTTTGGATGTTTGTTTTGTAATTCCCCTGTCCTTTCTTCTTCTCTTTCTCTCTCTCTTCATTTGTGATTTGATGATTTTCTGTAATAGTATGCTTAGATACCAAAACCAGACAAAGACACCACAAGCAAAGAAAATTACAGGCCAATATTCCTGATGAACTTAGATGAAAATATCCTCAACAAAATATTAGCAAGCTGAAGTCAATGATACATTAAGAGGATAACACATTATGATCAAGTATGAGTTACTCTAGCAATGCAAAGATGTTTCAACATCTGCAAATCAATCAATGTGATATACCATATTAACAAAATAAAGGCTAAAAATCATATGGTCATATTAATAGATGAAGAAAAAGCATTTGACAAAATTCAACATCGATTTATGAAAAAAACTCTCTTGGGTATGGAGGGACTGTGCCTCAACATAATAAAGGCCTTATATGACAAGCCCCAACTAACATCAAAGGTGAAAAGCTGAAAACTTTTCCTTTTTTCAGTAATAAGACAAGGATGCATACTCTCACCACTTTTATTCAACATGGTATTGGAGTTCCTAACCAGAGCAATTAGGCAAGAAAAAGAAATAAAATCATTCAAGTTGGAAAGGAAAAATTAACTGTCACTATATGAAGATGACATATTATGTATAGAAAATTCTAAAGACTCACCAAAACCTGTTAGAACTAAAAAACAAATTCACTAAAGTTGCAGGATAAAAAATGAATATACAAAAATCTATTGTGTTTCTATATACTAATAATGAACTATGAGAAAGAGAAATCAAGAAAGCAACCACATTTACAATTGTAGCAAAGAGAATAAAATATATTTTGTAGTACAGGTCTACTATTGAGTATTAGTGTTCCTTGTCATCAAAATCAATTGTAAGTGTTCTTTGGTTAATTTGGATCTGTACAGAGATTTTTCTCTGTTTCACCTATGAAAATGGCTTAGTGGAAGATAGATTTTTCCAAATACTGATATCAGTCCACAAGAATACGATTTTAATTGAGCATATTCATCACTTGGAAATAATTTATAGTATTCTCTTAGATTCTTCTCTCGATACGTGCCTTTTAGCATGTCAATGCATGCAGATTAATTACTTCCAATTGAAGGTGAAGCTGGAAGCTCTTCAATTGAACAAGGAAAAGGATTTTGAAATATGGCAAGTTACTTTGTACTTGCATCAAGGTCCATAAAAATATTGCTGAGCCTGTAGTATGTGTTCAGTAAATATATCCGCTACAAAATTGTGTGGGGATGGAATTTTAATTTCTTTTAAAAAATTCTGACAGTATGGCATGTTTATCAAGCAGCTAACTATTAATTGTGATTCAAACAATATTGGTAATCAGCAAAATGGCTTTACCACAGCATAAGCTTCACATATAAGCACTGTTTTGCCTTGTATTTAGATAGAATTCATCAAGAAACAAACATTGTCAATTCTGTGGCAAATGCTAATTTCTAAAGACATTTAATAATAAAGCTTGAGGACAGTTCTTCTTGCTCAGAAAAATTTCAATCTTAGCCCTGAGCTGAAAAAAAAAAAAAAAAGCAATAAAACTTTACCACTAACCTATCAAACTGTTGTGTGGTGGAGAAATTAGGATATTCAGATTCTGTTTCTGACAAAATTTCACAGAACTGATAACACTTAAATAGATGAGGACCAATGAAGTTTAAAGCTTATATTACTGCTTCAATAACACTTGATTCAAACGTTTTCCACATCGTATCTGCTGATGAATAGTTCAAGGAATAACCAACCATATGCCTTATGTAAAAGGAAATTTTGTAATTTTATACAAATAAGCCTCTTTTTGCTTCATACATCTTAGAAGATGCCACTTCAGGTTGTACTGAATTAGTTTTTTTCTTAATTTTGAAAACACACTTAGCTAAAGTTGCTCTACTCATACTATTCATAGATGCTAATTCTTCTGTCACTTCAAACTCATCATTGATTCCTCAAATAAACAACAGAACAGTAGCAGAAATATCTCAAATTATTAAAAGACAGGGGAAACAACTTAAAATCAGTTCCCTTGTTTTTAATTGACTATTGATATTGCCAATATCTCAATTTCTTCAACCCCCAAAGCACTGTTTTTGTTATACTACTAATAGTCAAAGAAGTTTATTTTCTCTGGACATATTTCTTCAGCTGCTACAGTCCAACACAACTTAATAAATTCACCATCAGTAAGTGAAGTGATTTTTCTGGTTTGCCTAATATATGAGCCACTTGGAAACTTACTTTGATTGCAGGTTCATTTTCATTTTACATTTTGATCAGGTGTTTAAGAGGTACTTTATTGATAGTATTTTTGTACTTTACTGCCAAATGGTGAAAAAAATAGGCATTATTCTTCAGCATCTTGGCTAAATTAGCTAATGTATCTAAAGCATCAAGCATAGGGCCTGGGTTATAGCAGACATACACAACTAGACTCAACGTGCTAATGAGTTACATTTATATTCACAAGTGATTGCAATATAATTTGCTTTTCTAATGCTATTCTTGATGATAGGATTACAGTAGCATCCTGTCCTTGGGTGTTTTCCATTTCTTTTTCTTTCCTCTCTTTTAGATCTGTTTGTCTAAACGAAGACTTTCTAGTCCTTGAAGTTCTGGTAAAACTCATTTGTAAAACCATGTGGATATGATTTTTTTAATAATGGGTAGATTTTTATAATACTGATTCAATTTAATCAACTGGAATATCTATTCCTTTCTGAGTCAATATTGGTCAATTATATTCTTGTAAAAGAGTCTTATATCTCTAAATTATCAAGTATACTTGCATAAAGTTATAAATATTTTATTATAATTTTAAAATCTTTTTTCATTATTTTTTATGCTTCCTTTCTCTTAGTTCATCTTGCCAGATATTTTTAAAGTCCTTTCAAAGATTCTGCTTTTGATTTTGTTGATCTTCTCTATTGTGTCTTTATTTTCTATTTAATTTTTCCATTTATTTTCTTCTATATGCCACATTTTCTCTGATCTGTTTCTAACTTCTTGAGTTAAATGAGTGCCTCATTAATTTTCTATTTTTTTGTAATGTGCGTGTCAAAATACCACCTAATTCCATCATTCAAACTTAATGTATAGTGTTTTCATCCTCATTAATTATAAATATTCCTGAACAAAATGCTACCAGTATATTAATAATTCTTTGGTTGTCACCACTTGTTTAGATGGTCAATATGTCTGAGAGAATGTGTATTATCAGATAGCTGGGGCAGGCTTTAGATATAGCCAGATTAAATCTTAATTACTTTTTCAAATCCAAAGGATTTTTCTTTTCTATCCATCAGTTTCTGAGAGAAGTGCGTTAAAGGTCTAAGACTATGATTGAGCATATGTCAGTTTCTTATTGTAATTTTGCTATTCTTTTATTTATTAATTTTGAGGTTATGATATTGGGGTTCATAGTTTCTAGACAGTTGTGACTTTCTGATGAAACGTTCCCTTCATCATTAGGTTGTAAATTGTATATGTTCCAAAGCCTTTGTCTTAAAGCCAGATTTTGACTTATTAATGTATACACACACACATACACAAACTCATATATATTATAAAAATTTCCTTTAAATACTTCTCCAAGAGAGACCTTCAAGACGGCGGAAGAGTAGGACGTGGAGATCACCTTCCTCCCCACAAATACATCAGAAATACATCTACATGAGGAACAACTCCTACAGAACACCTACTGAATGCTGGTAGAAGACCTCAGACCTCCCAAAAGGCAAGAAACTCCCCACTTACCTGGATAGGGCAAAAGAAAAAAGAAAAAACAGAGACGAAAGAATAGGGATGGGACCTGCACCTCTGGGAAGGAGCTGTGAAGGAAGAAAAGTTTCCACACACTAGGAAGCCCCTTCACTGATGGATACGGGGGGTAGTGGGGGGGAAGCTTTGGAGCCACGGAGGAGAGCACAGGAACAGGGGTGCAAAGGGCAAAGCAGAGAAATTCCGCACAGAGGATCACTGCTGACCAGCACTCACCAGGCCAAGAGGCTTGTCTGCTCACCCGCTGGGGCGGGTGGGGGCTGGGAGCTGAGGCTCGGGCTTCTGAGGTCAGATCCCAGGAAGAGGACTGGGGTTGGCTGTGTGAAGACAGCCTGAAGGGGGCTAGTGCACCATAGCTAGCCAGGAAAGAGTCCAGGAAAAAGTCTGGACCTGCCTAAGAGGCAAGAGACCATTGTTTTGGGGTGTGTGAGGAGAGGGGATACAGAACACTGCCTAAACGACCTCAAGAGATAGGCGCGAGCCACAGCTATAAGCACGGACACCAGAGATGGGCATGAAATGCTAAGGCTGCTGCTGAAGCCACCAAGAACCCTGTGTGCAAGCACAGGTCACTATCCACACCTCCTCTCCTGAGAGTCTGTGCAGCCGGCCACTGCCACGGTCCCGTGATCCAGGGACAACTTCCCCAGGAGAACACACAGTGTGCCTCAGGCTGGTGCAATGTCACATTGGCCTCTGCTGCAGCAGGCTCGACCCACATTCTGTACCCTTCCCTCCCACTGGCCTGAGTGAGCCAGAGCCCCCTAATCAGCTGCTACTTTAACCCTGTCCTGTGTGAGTGAAGAACACATGCCCTCAGGCAACCAACATGCAAAGGTGGGGCCAATTCCAAAGCTGAACCCCAGGAACTGTGTGAACAAAGAAGAGAAAGGGAAATCTCTCTCAGCAGCCTCAGGAGCAGCAGATTAAATCTCCACAATCAACTTGATGTACCCTGCATCTGTGGAATACCTGAGTAGACAACAAATCATCCAAAAATTGAGGCAGTAGACTTTGGGAGCAATGAAGACAGAGTAACAGACAGCAGATGAAGGAGCAAGGTAAAAATCCACCAGACCAAACAAATGAAGAGGAAATAGGCAGTCTACCTGAAAAAGAATTCAGACTAATGGTAGTAAAGATGATTCAAAATCTTGGAAACCGAATGAAGAAAATACAAGAAACATTTAACAAGGATCTAGAAGAACTAAAAAGCAAACAAACAGTGATGAACAACACAATAAATGAAATTGAAAATTCTCTAGAAGGAATCAATAGCAGAATAACTGAGGCAGAAGAACGGATAAGTGACCTGGATGATAAAATAGTGGAAATAACTACTGCAGAGCAGAATAAAGAAAAAAGAATGAAAAGAATTGAGGACAGTCTTAGAGACCTCTGGGACAACATTAAACACACCAACATTAAAATTATAGGGGTCCCAGAAGAAGAAGAGAGAAAGAAAGGCACTGAGAAAATATTTGAAGAGATTATAGTTGAAAGCCTCCCTAATATAAGAAAGAAAATTGTCAATCAAGTCCAGGAAGTGCAGAGAGTCCCATACGGGATAAATCCAAGAAGAATCACGGCAAGACACATATTAATCAAACTATCAAAAATTAAATACAAAGAAAAAATATTAAAAGCATCAAGGGAAAACAACAAATAACATACAAGGGAATCCCCATAAGGTTAACAGCTGATCTTTCAGCAGAAACTCTGCAAGCCAAAGGGACTGGCAGGACATATTTAAAATGATGAAAGGGAAAAACCTACAACCAAGATTACCCAGCAAGGATCTCATTCAGATTGACGGAGACATTTAAACCTTTACAGAGAAGCAAAATCTAAGAGAATTCAGTACCACCAAACCAACTTTACAACAAATGCTAAAGGAACTTCTCTAGGCAGGAAACACAAGAGAAGGAAAACACCTACAATAACAAACCAAAAACAATTAAGAAATGGTAATAGGAACATAGATATCGATAATTATCTTGAATGTAAATGGATTAAATGCTCCAACTAAAAGACATAGACTGGTTGAATGGATACAAAAACAAAGCCCGTATATATGCTGTCTTCAAGAGACCCATTTCAGACCCAGGGACACATACAGACTAATAGAGGATGGAAAAAGATATTCCATGCAAATGGAAATCAAAAGAAAGCTGGAGTAGCACTTCTCATATCAGACAAAACAGATTTTAAAATAAAGACTGTTACAAGAGACAAAGACGGACACTACATAATGATCAAGGGATCAATCCAAGAAGATATAACAATTGTAACTATTTATGCACCCAACATAGGAGCACCTCAATACATAAGGCAAATGCTAACAGCCACAAAAGGGGAAATCAACAGTAACACAATCATAGTAGGGGATTTTAACACCCCACTTTCACCAATGGACAGGTCATCGAAACAGAAAATAAATAAGGAAACACAAGCTTTAGTGATACAATAGACCAGATAGATTTAATTGATATTTATAGAACATTATACCCAAAAGTGGCAGAATACACTTTCTTCTCAAGTGCACACAGAACATTCTCCAGGATAGATCACATTTTGGGTCAAAAATCAAGCCTCAGAAAATTTAAGAAAATTGGAATTGTATCAAGCATTTTTTCTGAGCATGATGCTATGAGATTGGAAATCAATTGAAGGAAAAAAAACTGTAAAAAACACAAATACATGGAGGCTAAACTGTGCTACTAAATAACCAAGAGATCACTGAAGAAATCAAAGAAGAAGTAAAAAAACTACATAGAAACAATGACAATGAAAACACGATGACCCAAAAGCTATGGCATGCAGCAAAAGCAGTTCTAAGAGGGAAGTTTATAGCAATTCAATCTCATTTCAAGAAACAAGAATAGTCTCAAATAAATAATCTAACCATACACTTAAAACAACTAGAGAAAGAAGAACAAAGGAAACCCAAAGTCAGTAGAAGGAAAGAAATCATAAAGGTCAGAGCTAAAAAAATGAAATAGAAATGAAGAAAATAATAGCAAAGATTAATAAAACTAAAAGCTGGTTCTTTGAGAAGGTAAACAAAATTGATAAACCCTTAGCCAGCCTCATCAAGAAAAAAGGGGAGATGATGCAAATCAATAAAATGAGAAAGGAGAAATCACAACTGACACTGAAGAAATACAAAGGATTATAAGAGACTACTACAAACCACTATATGCCAATAAAATGGACAACCACAAAGAAATGGACAAATTCTTGGAAAGGTACAATTTTCCAAGACTGAACCAGGAAGAATTAGAAAATATAAACAGACCTATCACAATGAAATTGAAATCGTAATTAAAAATCTTCCAACAAACAAAAGTCCAGGACCAGATGGCTTCACAGGTGAATTATATCAAACATTTAGAGAAGACCAAATACCGAAACTTCTCAAACTCTTCCAAAAAATCACAGAGGGAGAAACACTCCCAAATTCATTCTACGAAGCCATCATCACCCTGATACCAAAACCAGAAAAAGACATCACAAAAAATGAAAATTATAGACCAATATCACTGATGAACATAGATGCAAAAATCCTGAACAAAATACTAGCAAACAGAATCCAACAACACATTAAAAGGATTATACACCATGATCAAGTGCAGCTTACCCCAGGGATGCAAGGATTCTTCAATATACACAAATCAATCAATGTGGTACACCACATGAACAAATTAAGGAATAAAAACCATATGATAATCTCAATAGATGCAGAAAAAGCTTTTGACAAAATTAAACACCCATTTATGATAAAAACTCTCCAAAAAATCGGCATAGAGGGAACCTACCTCAACATAATAAAGTCCATGTATGACAAACCCTCAGCTAGCATCATACTCAATGGTGAAAAACTGAAAGCATTTCCACTAAGATCAGGAACAAGACAAGGATGTTCACTCTCAAACCTTTTATTCAACATAGTTCTGGAACTCCCAGCCACAGCAATCAGAGAAGAAAAAGAAATAAAAGGAATACAAATTGGAAAAGAAGAAGTAAAACTGTCACTGTTTGCAGATGACATGATACTATACATAGAAAATCCTAAAGATGCCATCAGAAAACTACTAGAACTAATCAATGAATTTGGTAAGGTTGAAGGATACAAAATTAATTCACAGAAATCTCTGGCATTCCTATACACCAACAACAAAAAATCAGAAAGAGAAATTAAGGAAACAAACACTCCCCTTTACCATTGCAACAAAAAGAATAAAATACCTAGGAATAAACCTGCCTAAGGAGGCAAAAGACTTGTACTCAGAAAACACTGATGACAGAAATCAAAGATGACATAATCAGATGGAGAAATATACCATGTTCTTGGATTCGAAGAATCAATATTGTGATAATGACTATACTACCAAAAGCAATCTACAGATTCAATGCAATCCCTATCAAACTACCAATGACATTCTTCACAGAACTAGAACAAAAAATTTTACAATTTGTATGGAAACACAAAAGACCCCGAATAGCCAAAGCAATCTTGAGAAAGAAAAACAGAGTTGGAGGAATCAGGCTCCCCTACTTCAAACTATACCACAAAGCTACAGCAATCAAGACAGTATGGTACTGGCATAAAAATAGAAATATAGATCAATGATACAAGATAGAATGCCCAGAGATAAACCCGTGCACATATGGTCACCTAATTTACAACAAAGGAGGCAAGAACATACAATGGAGAAAAGATATTCTCTCAATAAGTGGTGCTGGGAAAACTGGACAGCTACATGTAAAAGAATGAAATTAGAATACTCCCTAACACCATACACAAACATAAACTCAAAATGGATTAAAGACTTAAATGTAAGGCTAGACACTATAAAACTCTTGGAGGAAAACGTAGGAAAAACACTCTTTGACATATACCACAGCAAGATTTTTTTGACCCACCTCCTAGAGTAAAGGAAATAAAAACAAAAATAAACAAATGGGACCTAACTAAACTTAAAAACTTTTGCACAGCAAAGGAACCATACACTAGATAACAAGACAACCTTTAGGATGGGAGAAAATATTTCCAAATGAAACAACAAATAATTAATCTCAAAAATATACAAACATTTCATGGAGCTCAATATCAAAAAACAAACAATCCATTCAAAAAATGGGCAGAAGACCTAAATAGACATTTCACCAAGGAAGAAATACAGATGGCAAAGAGGCACATGAAAAGATGCTCAACATCACTAATTATTAGAGAAATGCAAATGAAAACTACAATGAGGTATTACCTCACACCGGTCAGAATGGCCATTGTCAAAAAAAATCTAGAAAAAGTAAATGCTGGAAAGGGTGTGGTGAAAAGGGAACCCTCCTGTACTTTTGGTGGGAATGTAAATTGATACAACCACTATGAAGAACAGTATGGAGGTTCCTTAAAAAACTAAAAATAGAACTACCATATGACCCAGCAATCCCAATACTGGGCATATACCCTGAGAAAACCATAATTCAAAATGACATGTACCACAGTGTTCATTGCAGCACTATTTATAATAGCCAGGACATGGAACCAACCTAAATGTCCATAATCAGATGAATGCATAAAGAAGATGTGTCATATATATACAATGGAATACTACTCAGCCATAAAAAGAAACTAAATTGAGTTATTTGTAGTGAGGTGGATGGACCTAGGGTCTGTCATACAGAGTGAAGTAAGTCAGAAAGAGAAAAACAAATACCATATGCTAATGCATATATATGTAATCTAAAAAAAAATGGTATTGATGAACTTAGTTGCAGGTCAGGAATAAAGATGTAGACACAGAGAATGGACTTGAGGACACAGGGTGGGAGGGGGAGGCTGGGGCGAAGTGAGAGTAGCATTGACATATATACATTACCGAATGTAAAATAGTTAGCTAGTGGGAAGCAGCAGCATAGCACAGGGAGATCAGCTCAGTGCTTTGCGATGACCTACAGGGGTGGCTACGGAGGATGGGAGGGAGGCCCAAGAGGGAGGGGATATTGGGACATATGTATACATATGGCTGATTAACTTAGGTGTACAACAGAAACTAACAGTATTGTGAAGCAATTATACTCCAATAAAAAAAAAATGGCTATACTACCCAAGGTAATCTACAGATTCAATGCAATCCCTATCAAATTACCAATTGGATTTTTCACAGAACTAGAATAAGAAATCTTAAAATTTGTATGGAAATATAAAAGACCCTGAATAGCCAAAGCAATCTTGAGAAAGAAAAACAGAACTGGAGGAATCAGGCTCCCTGCCTTCAGACTATAGTACAAATCTACAGTAATCAAGACAGTATGGTACTGCCACAAAAACAGAAATATAGATCAATGGAACAGGATAGAAAGCCCAGAGATAAACCTACGCACCTATGGTGAACTAATCTATGGCAAAGGAGGCAAGGATATACAATGGAGAAAAGATAGTCTCTTCAATAAGTGGTGCTGGGAAACTGGACAGCCACATGTAAAAGAATGAAATTAGAACACTCCCTAACAAACACCATACACAAACATAAACTCAAAATGGATTAAAGACCTAAATGTAAGACTGGACACTATAAAACTCTTAGAGGAAAACACTCTAAGACATAAATCACAGCAAGATCTTTTTTGACCCACCTCCTAAAGTAATGGAAATAAAAACAAAAATAAACAAATGGGACCTAATGAAACTTCAAAGCTTTTGCACAGCAAAGGAAACTATAAACAAGACAAAAAGACAACCCTCATAATGGGAAAAATTTTTGCACACGAATCAACGGACAAAGGATTAATCTCCGAAATATATAAACAGCTCATGCAGCTCAATATTAAAAAAAACCAACCTAATCAAAAAATGGGCAGAAGACCTAAATAGACATTTCTCCAAAGAAGACATACAGATGGCCAAGAGGCACATGAAACGCTGCCCAACATCACTAATTATTAGAGAAATGCAAATCAAAACTACAATGCGGTATCACCTCACACTGGTTAGAATGGGCATCATCAGAAAATGTACAAACAACAAATGCTGGAGAGGGTGTGGAGAAAAGGGAACCTTCTTGCACTGTTGGTGGGTATGTAAATTGGTACAGCCACTATGGAGGACTGGATGGAGATTCCTCAAGAAACTAAAAATATAGCTACCATATGATCCAGCAATCTCACTCCTGGGCATATATGCAGAGAAAAACATGGTTCGAAAGGATACATGCACCCCAATGTTCATTGAAGTGATGTTTACAATAGCCAAGACATGGTAGCAACCTAAATGTCCATCGACAGGTGAATGGATAAAGAAGATGTAGTAATTATATAGAATAGAATATTGCTAAGCCATTAAAAACAATGAAATATTGTCATTTGCAGCAACATGGATGGATCTGGAGATTATCATACTAAATGAAGTAAGTCAGACAGAGAAAGAGAAATATATGATCCTGCTTATATGCAGAGCCTATAAAAGTTATACAAATGAACTTATTTTCAAAACAGAAACAGACTCACATATTTAGAGAATGAACTAATGGTTACCAGGGGGGAAGGCAGTGGGGAGGGATGGATTGGGAGTTTGGGGTTGACATGAACACACTGCTATATTTAAAATAGATAACCAACAAGGACCTACTGTATAGCACAGGGAATGCTGCTCAATATTCTGCAATAACCTAAATGGGAAAAGAATTTGAAAAAGAATAGATACATGTATATGCAAAACTGAATCACTTTGCTGTAATACCTGAAACACAACATTGTTAATCAACTATACTCCAACATAAAATAGAAATAAAAAAAACACAAAAAACCAAAACACAAACTTAGGATAACAGCAACATCAGAAACACTGATGGCTCATGAGGTAAGACTTATGAATTAGTGAAGTAATAAGCCCTCTGGAACTGGCCAATCAGATTGACAGTTAATAACTGTAATACTACAATAATATCATAAGAATCTAATATTGACTCTCAGCTTGGTAATTATTATGTTAGAGAATAATTTTTTTAGCAAAAATTCCTTAAAGTATAACAGTTAATTTGTCTCACTGACTGTTTTAAAGGACAAAATGAGGGAATTAAAAAAAAATTTTTTTCCCAATATCCTCATCACAATCAACATGTTATCATTTCAATTCATGTATTTTAAATCCCTCAAAGTTCACTGTAAATAAATAATAATTATAGAACTCATAGGATAAAACATGTTTGTAGGATCCTATATACATGAGTTTATATTTATAAATTATATATGTATAGAAAAGTACAAATGAGATGCTTTGGTCTGAGAAATTTGTTTTCAAAATTCTCAGATATCTTTCTATGTTTACCTTTTTGGGCAAAGAGTCTCAAAAAAAATTTATCAACATTTATTTTAAGAAGAAGTTTAAATGGTATATATCCAAGGTAATTTTTATACTTTTGCCTTGGAAGTGAGGGTGAAAATGGGATGGGTAGTTTGCTCTTAGTGTCTAATAATGAAAGGTCAAAAAGAAGAGAAAAATCACTAACTTTGTGAAAGAATAAATGAAGTTTATTATAGTAAATATAATTAAATCAAGTCTATCAAATCATTAAATTGAAGCTAAGGTCAGCAAGCATGGCTATTTTGTGTGTTTAAAAAGGATGTCCAGGAATGATGTTAGCATAATGGTGGTTTAAGATGTTCCTCTTTCTCCTCCCCATTTTTGAACAATAAATTAGACATTCAACAGAAACATCTTTGTGGAAAGTGCAGGATCCAGCAGTATAATCCAGGGGACCCTGTGGGTGTCTCATCCACCTGTGCATCTGGTAACAGCAGAGCCAGCAAAGCTGCCCCAACTCCTCTCACTAAGTCTGGGATAAGACCTGAAGTGTGCTGACCTGCGCAGATATCCAGATGAGAGAGAATTTTCAGAATTCCAGTCCTCCCAAGGGTTGATTTCAGCACACAGTTGGAACAACAACAACAACAAAAATATGGGTTTGATTGTAGTGGAGATGGAAGAGGAATTTTTCCTGCACCATTGCCCCCTCCACCCCAGGCCCCCACACAAAACTGCATGAAATGAAATTCTTGGGCTGTGGCAAACTCTCTTAAAGGATAGTGGTGAGTAAGTACCTGGCTACCCCAGTTGTGTGGGATGCTGCTGGAGAAACACATTTCTTTCCAGCAGCACCCTGAGTACTGAGGCAGGACCTCCATAATTGTGGGGAGGGAGGACATCAAGAAAGAGGCAGATAAGAATATTAAAGGGCATTATAGGGATGTGGTCCTTGCTAACTGCACTCAAAACTTCAACAAGAAGTCCACCCCTGAACCTCTGGGAGTACCTCACCCAAGGATCTCCCCATTGAGTCTGAGTACCATCAACACCCTAAGTGCTAAAACCACACCTCCCCCCACTCTGCAGCCTGCTACTTGTGCATGCTCTTGAGTGCAGTGGTGAGTGCAAATCTGCTAAATGGATCGGGATCTGTGGACAAGGGAGAAACCACAAACTTGAACTATAGCACCACCTTCGAAGGTGGAGAAAACCCCAGAGATAACAGCACCAACAAGGCGTATACCCCGTCTGAAGGAAACTAGTAACATTTTAAGGAGGTTTCTGCTACTTCAAATGCGAGAGCAGCAATACAAAAAACTACAAGGAACACGAACAATCAGGGAAACATGGCATCACCAAAAAATAACTATTCTCCAATAACCAAGCTCTGAGGCAGGTAATTTTGTGATCTAGCTGATGATTCAAATAGCTGTTTTGAAGAAACTCAGTGAATCATTAACCCAGAAAGTGTTAACCCAGAAAGGCGATTCAATGAAATCAGGGGAAAATGAACAAAATGATATATTTACCAAGGAGATAGGAATCATAAGGAACCAAACAGAAATTCTGGATCTGAAGAATTCAATGAATGAAATGAAAATTGCAATAGAGAACATCTGTAGATACTAGAACAAACAGAACGTAGAACAAGTGAACTAGAGGACAAGAATTTTGAAATAACCCAATTAGAGCAGAACAAAGGAAAAAGAATAAAGAGTGAAGAAAGCCTATGTGATCTATGGGATTCCATCAAAAGAACAAATACAGGAATAATTAAGATTCCAGAAGCAGAAGGGAGGAAGAAGGGGGTCAGAAAGCTTATTTAAAGAAATAATAGCTGAGGATTTCCCAAATTTGGGGAGAGAATTGGGCATCCAAGATTGTGAAGACAACAGATCATCCTAATACTTAAATGCAAAAAGACCTTCTCTAAGACACATTATAATAAAACTGGCAAAAATCAAAGATCAGGAGAGAAACCTAAAAGCAGCCAGGGGAAAAAAGATTGTAACCTACAAAGGAACCCCCTCTAGGCTATCAGCAGATTTCTCAGGGCAAGAGAGAATGGAATGACATATTCAAAGTGTTCAAAGAAAAAAACTTCCAGCAAAGGATACTCTACCTGGTAAAGTTATCTTTCAAACATGAAGGGTTAATAAAGACATTCTCAGGAAAAAACAAACAAACAAACAACAAAAACCCAAGGGAGTTCATCACCAGTAGAACTGCCATGGAATAAATGCTGAAATCAGGTCTTCAAACTGAAAAGGAAAGAGGCAACTCAGTGATTAGAAAATATATGAAAGTATACAACACATTGGTAACACAAAGGTAAATAAAGCTGTAGTAAAAAAAAGCTGTAGCTACTATAACTTAATGAATACAAAAGAGGTAAATAATGGCATCAAAATATAAAAGGGAGAGTAAACAGGTGAACCTTTTGTAGGCAATTGCAAATAATTTGCTATCAGCTAAAAATGGGCTATATTACCTATGAGATGTTTTATGTAAGCCTCATGGTAACCACAATGCAAAAACCTAGAGGAGATTCACAAAATATAAAGAAAGGGGAAACAGAGCATACCATCATGAAAACTCCCCAATTTACAAAGGTAGGCAGAAACAGAGAAAAAAGAAATAATTGAAACAGTTAACAACTAGAAAATAATAAGATTAGTGAGTCCTCACATATCAATAACAACTCTAAATGTGAGAGGAGAGCTCAAGATAATGGAGTAAGAAGACACTAAGCTCACTTCCTCTCATATGAACACCAAAATTACAACTACTTCCAGAGCAACTATCTATGAGAATGACCTAAAGCATAGCAGAAAAGACTTGCCACAACTAAAGAAGGACCCACACCTTCAAGTGGGCAACCCACAAATTGGAAGGTTATCACAAGCACCTAGTTCCTCCCCAAGGAGCAAGGGGTCCAAGCCCCATACAAGGATCCCCAGCTCAGGAGCCCTGCACTGGGAAGATGAACTCCCAGGAAGCTGGGCTTTGAAAACAACTGAGGCTTGCATTCAGGAAAGCTGATGGGCTATTGGAAACAGAGACTCCACAATTAAAAGGCACACATAAAAGCTCACAGATTTGAGTTCCAGTACAGAGGCAGTAATTTGAAAGGCACTGGGATCACACCCACTTTCTGATCTTGAAAAGCCTCTCAGAAGGAGACTGAGATGCTGATGGCAACCAGCTTTTGGATCCTGTTCTACCACCTTAGCACTGGTGCTGGCAATCAACATTTTGGTTTCCTCCCTCAAGCCTACTCGTACTGGGAGCATGCCCCATCCACCAGCAGGCCTGCACATCTGGCTGCGTGGGGGGAGCCAGCTCGGCCCTCCAGCAGCCCACAGCAGCATCATGAGGCAGGGCCTCACAGTTGGCCAGGCTGTGGGCCAGGTATGCCTACAAGCACACCCATGGTATTCAGCCTGACCACAACAAAAGGGTACATGCAGCTCACAATAAGGGAGAAACGTGAAGCATCTAGCTCTGGTGACCAGAGACAGCATGCTGCTGTGCCCCATAGGATTGTATGTCCTACAATAAGGCAACTTCTCTAAGATGGGAAAACATATGGACCTACATAAATACAGAGAAATAAACGCAGAAAATTAGGCAAAATGAGAAAGCAGAGGAATATGTTCCAAATGAAGGAATAAGACAAAGCTCCAGAAAAAGAGGTAAATGAAATGGAAATAAGCAATCTCCCTGGTATAGAGTTCAAAGTAATAATCGTAAACATGCTCACTGATCTTGTGAGGATGGATAAACACAGTGAAAACATCAATAAGCAGTTAGAAAATAAAAGAACCAATCAGAGCTGAGAATACAATTAACTGAAATTTAAAAAAAACTCTACAGAGAATTTAAAAAACTCTAGAAAGAAGTCTAGATGATACAGAAAAATGGATCAGTGATCTGGAAGATGGAATAGTTGAAATCACCCAAGCTGAACAGAAAAAAGAAAAGAATTTTTAAAAACAGTTTAACCATACTAGCATTCACATTATAGGGGTCCCAAAAGGAAAAGAGAGAAAGAAATGGGCAGAAAATATACTAGAAAAAATAATAGGTGAAAACTTCCTTAACCCTGGGAAAGAAATAGACATCCAGGAATCACAGAAAGTCCCAAACAAGATGAACTCAAAGAGGTCCACACCAAGACACATTGTAATAAAAAATAGCAAAAATTAAAGATAAAGAATTTTTAGAGCAGCAAGAGAAAAGCAAGTAGTTACTTATGGGGGACTCCCATAAGACCATTACATGACTTTTCAGCAGAAACTTTGCAGGCCAGAAGGGAGAAGCATGATGTATTCAAAGTTCTGAAATTAAAAGTAAATATCTATAAACAAGAATATGTTACCTGGCAAGGTTATCATTCATAATTAAAGGAGAGATAAAGAGTTTTATAGACAAACAAAAGGTAAAAGAGTTTATCACCACTAAACCAAGCTTACAAGAAATGTTAAGGGGACTTCTCAAAGCAGAAAAGAAAAGGCCACAATTAGAAATAAGAAAGTTATGAAAGAAAAAACTCACTGGCAAAGAGAAACATATACTAACAGTAGTAGATCACACACCAATAAAGCAGGTAGAAAAGTTAAAAGACAAAAGTAGTAAAATCACCTATATCTACAATAGGTAGATAAGGAATATACGAGGCAATAAGATGTAAAATATGTCAAAAACATAAAACATTGGGAGAGTGGAATAAAAAAGTAGGGCTTTTAGAATGTGTTTGAGTTTAAGGGATCATCAACTTAAAACAGATACCTCTGTCTATATAGGTTGTTGTAAATAAACCTCATGGTAACCACAAACCAAAAACCTATGATAGGTGCACAAAAAATAAAGAGAAAGGAATCCAAACATAACACTAATAATAGTTATCAAACCACAAAGGAACAAGAGAAGAAAGGAACAGAGAAAAACTACATAGACAAGCAGAAAACAATTAACAAAATTTCAGTAATACATAACTATCAATAATTAAATGTAAATGGACTAAATGCAAAAGTCAAAAGACATCAAATGGTAAAATGAGTAAAAAAGCAAGATCCATATATTTGCAGCCTACAAGAGACTCATTTCATATCTAAAGACAAACACAGACTGAAAGGGGATGGAAACAGTTATGTCATGCAAATGGAAATAAAAAGAAAGCTGGGGTAGCAATACTTATATCAGAGAAAATAGGCTTTAAAACAAAGACTGTAACAAGAGACAAAGAAGGGCATTACATAATTATAAAGAAGTCAATCTAACAAGAAGATATAACACTTGTAAATATATATGTACCCAACATAGACACACATAAATACATAAAGCAAATATTGAAAGACATAAAGGGAGATATTGACAATAACACCATAATTGTAAGGGACTTTAACACTACACTTATAGCAATGGACATATCATCCAGACAGAAAATCAGTAAGGAAACATTGGCCTTAAATGCCTCATTTGACCAGTTGTGCTTTATAGATTTATACAGAACATTTTATCCAAAAACAGCAGAATGCACATTCTTTTCAAGTGCACATGGAGCATTCTCCAGGTTAGATCATGTACTCGGCCAGAATAGAAGCCTCAGAAAATTTACAAAGATAGAAATCATATCAAACATCTTTTTCAACTACAGCAGTATGGCAGCAGAAATTAACCATAAGAAAAAAAACTGGAAAAAACAAACACAGGGAGTCTAAATAATATGCTACTAAACAATCAATGAGTCATTGAAGAAATCAACATGAAATTAAAAAAATACCTAGAGACAAATGAAAGTGGAAACACAGCATTCCTAAATCTATGGGATGCAGTAAAAGCAGTTCTAAGATGTAAGTTTGTAGTGATACAGGCCTACCTCAGGAAACAAGAAAAACCTCATATACATGATCCAACCTTACATCTAAAGGAACTAGAAAAAGAAGAAAAAACAAAACCCAATGTTAGTAAAAAGAAGAAAATAATAAAGATCAGAACAAAACTAAATGAAATAGAGATTTAAAAAATTAGAAAAGATGGGCTTCCCTGGTGGTAGAGTGGTTAAGAACCTGCCTGCCAATGCAAGGGACACAGGTTCGAGCCCTGGTCTGGGAAGATCCCACATGCCACGTAGCAACTAAGCCCATGCACCACAACTACTAAGCCTGTGCTCTAGAGCCTGTGAGCCACAACTACTGAAGCCTGCACACATAGAGCCTGTGCTCTGCAACAAGAGAAGCCACTGCAATAAGAAGCCCATGCACTGCAACCAAGAGTAGCCCCCACTTGCTGCAACTACAGAAAGCCCATGCGCAGTAATGAAGACCCAATGCAGCCAAAAATAAATAAATAAAATAAATTTTAAAAAAATTAGAAAAGATCAATGAAACTAAGAGCTAGTTCTTCGAAAAGATAAAATTGATTAACCTTTAGCCAGACTCATCAAGAAAAAAAAGAGAGAGGTCCCTAATAAATAATATCAGAAATGAAAGATTAGAAGTTACAAACAACACCACAGAACACAAAGGATCATAAGAGATTACTACAAACAACTATATGCCAAACAAATGGACACACCTAGAAGAAATGAATAAATTCCTAGAAATGTACAATCTTCCAAGACTGAATCATGAAGAAACAGAAAATCTCAATAGACCAATTACTAGTAATGAAATTAAATAAACAATCAAAAAAATCCCAACTAATAAAAGTCCAGGACCAGTCCGCCTCACAGGTGAATTCTACCAAACATTTAAAGAAGAGTTAACATCTATCCTTCTCAAACTATTATAAAAAATTAAAGAGAAAGGAAATCTCCCAACCTCATTCTATAAGGTCACCATCATCCTGTTCCAAAGAAAGACAAAGACACCACAAAAAAAGAAAATTACAGGCCAATATCACTGATGAATATAGATGTAAAAATCCTCAACAAAATATTAGCAAACCAAATGCAACAACATATAAAAAGGACCATACATCATGATCAAGTGGGATTTATTCCAGGGATACAAGGATGGTTCAGTATTCCCAAATCAATCATTGTGATACACCACATTATGTAAAGAAAGAATAAAAATCACATGATTATCTCACTAAATACAGAAATAGCATTTGACAAAATTCAACATCTATTCATGATAGACACTCTCATCAAAGTTGGTAAAGAGGGAAAATATCTCAACATAATAAAAGCCATTTATGACAAACTCACAGCTAATATCATACTCAACCGTCAAGAGTTCAAAGCCTTTCCCCTAAAATCAGGAACAAGACAAGGATGCCCACTTCTGCCACTTATATTTAACATAGTATTGGAAGTCCAAGCCACAGCAAATAAGACAAGAAAAAGAAATAAAAGTCATCCAAACTGGAAGGCAAAAGTGAAATTGTCACTATTTGAAGATGACATAATACTATATATAGAAAATTCTAATGTTTCCACCAAAAAACTATTAGAACTAATAAAATGAATTCAGTAAAGTTGCAGGATACAAGATTAATATACAGAAATCTGTTGCTTTTCTATACACTATAATGAACAATCAAAAAGAAAAAGCAAGAAAACAATCCCATTTAAAACAGCATCATAAAGCAATGAGAGAGAAGATGGCGGAAGAGTAAGATGCGGAGATCACCTTCCTCACCACAGATACATCAGAAATACATCTACACGTGGAACTGCTCCTATAAAACACCCACTGAACGCTGGCAGAAAACCTCAGACCTCCCAAAAGGCAAGAAGAACTCCCACGTACCTGTGGAGGGCAAAAGAAAAAAAGAAAAAACAGAGACAAAAGAATAGGGACGGGACCTGCACCAGTGGGAGGGAGCCGTGAAGGAGGAAAGGTTTCCACACACTAGGAAACCCCTTCGCGGGTGGAGACTGCGGGTAGCAGAGGGGGGAAGCTTCGGAGCCACGGAGGAGAGCGCAGCCACAGGGGTGCGGAGAGCAAAGCGGAGAGACTCCCGCACGGAGGATCAGTGCCGACCAGCACTCACCAGCCCGAGAGGCTTGTCTGCTCAGCCGCCGGGGCGGGCGGGGCTGGAGCTGAGGCTCGGGCTGCGGTCTGATCGCAGGGAGAGGACTGGGGTTGGCGGCATGAACACAGCCTGAAGGGGTTAGCGCACCACAGGTAGCCGGGAGGGAGTCCGGGAAAAAGTCTGGAGCTGCCGAAGAGGCAAGAGACTTTTTCTTGCCTCTTTGTTTCCTGGTGCACGAGGAGGAGGGGATAAGAGCGCTGCTTAAAGGAGCTCCAGATGATGGGCGGCGAACACCAAGGCTGCTGCTGCAGCCACCAAGAAGCCTGCGTGTGAGCACAGGTCACTATCCACACCGCCCCTCCAGGGAGCCTGTGCAGCCCGCCACTGCTAGGGTCCCGTGATCCAGGGACAACTTCCCTGGGAGAACACACGGCGCACCTCAGGCTGCTGCAACATCACGCCGGCCTCTGACGCCGCAGGCTCGCCCAGCATCCGTACCCCTCCCTCCCCCCCAGCCTGAGTGAGCCAGAGCCACCAAATCAGCTGCTCCTTTAACCCTGTCCTGTGTGAGCAAAGAACAGACGCGCTCAGGAGACCTACACGCAGAGGCGGGTCCAAATCCAAAGCTGAACCCCGGGAGCTGTGCGAACAAAGAAGAGAAAGGGAAATTTCTCCCAGCAGCCTCAGGAGCAGCGGATTAAAGCTCCACAAACAACTTGATGTGCCTGCATCTGCTGAATACCTGAATAGACAACGAATCATCCCAAATTCAGGAGGTGGACTTTGGGAGCAAGATATATTATTTTTTCCCCTTTTTCTCTTTTTGTGAGTGTGTATGTGTATGCTTCTGTGTGAGATTTTGTCTGTATAGCTTTACTTTCACCATTTGTCCTAGGGTTCTGTCCGTCCGTATTTTTTTTTTCCTTAAAAAATTTTTTTTTCTTAATAATTATTTTTTATTTTAATAACTTTATTTTATTTTATCTTATTTTATTTTATCCTATTTCTTTCTTTCTTTCTATTTTTTCTCCCTTTTATTCTGAGCCATGTGGATGAGAGGCTCTTGGTGCTCCAGCCAGGCATCAGGGCTGTGCCTCTGAGGTGGGAGGGCCAACTTCAGGACACTGGTCCACAAGAAACCTCACAGCTCCACGTAATACCAAATGGCGAAAATCTCCTAGAGATCTCCATCTCAACACCAGGACCCAGCTTCACTCAACGACCAGCAAGCTACAGTGCTGGACACCCTATGCCAAACAACTAGCAAGACAGGAACACAGCCCCATCCATTAGCAGAGAGGCTGCCTAAAATCATAATAAGGCCACAGACACCCCAAAACACACCACCAGACGTGGACGTGCCCACCAGAAAGACAAGAGCCAGCCTCATCCACCAGAACACAGGCACTAGTCCCCTCCACCAGGAAGCCTACACAACCCACTGAACCAACCTTAGCCACTGGGGACAGACACTAAAAACAATGGGAACTACGAACCTGCAGCCTGCAAAAAGGAGACCCCAAACACAGTAAGATAAGCAAAATGAGAAGACAGAAAAACACACAGCAGATGAAGGAGCAAGGTAAAAACACACCAGACCTAACAAATGAAGAGGAAATAGGCAGTCTACCTGAAAAAAAATTTAGAATAATGATAGTAAAGATGATCCAAAATCTTGGAAATAGAATAGACAAAATGCAAGAAACATTTAACAAGGACCTAGAAGAACTAAAGAGGAAACAAGCAATGATGAACAACACAATAAATGAAATTTAAAATACTGTAGAAGGGATCAAAAGCAGAATAACTGAGGCAGAAGAACAGATAAGTGACCTGGAAGATAAAATAGTGGCAATAACTACTGCAGAGCAGAATAAAGAAAAAAGAATGAAAAGAACTGAGGACAGTCTCAGGGACCTCTGGGACAACATTAAATGCACCAACATTCGAATTATAGGGGTCCCAGAAGAAGAAGAGAAAAAGAAAGGGACTGAGAAAATATTTGAAGAGATTATAGTTGAAAACTTCCCTAATATGGGAAAGGAAATAGTTAATCAAGTCCTGGAAGCACAGAGAGTCACATGCAGGATAAATCCAAGGAGAAACACAGCAAGACACATATTAATCAAATTATTAAAAATTAAATATAAAGAAAACATATTAAGAGCAACAAGGGAAAAAGAACAAATAACACACAAGGGAATCCCCATAAGGTTAACAGCTGAACTTTCATTAGAAACTCTCCAAGCCAGAAGGGAGTGGCAGGACATATTTAAAGTGATGAAGGAGAAAAAACTACAACCAAGATTACTCTACCCAGCAAGGATCTCATTCAGATTTGATGGAGAAATTAAAATCTTTACAGACAAGCAAAAGCTGAGAGAGTTCAGCACCACCAAACCAGCTTTACAACAAATGCTAAAGGAACTTCTCTAGGCAAGAAACACAAGAGAAGGAAAACACCTACAATAACAAACCCAAAACATTTAAGAAAATGGGAATAGGAACATACATATTGATAATTACCTTAAATGTAAATGCATTAAATGCTCCCACCAAAAGACACAGACTGGCTGAATGGATCCAAAAACAAGACCCATATATATGCTGTCTACAAGAGACTCACTTCAGACCTAGGGAAACCTAGGTCTGAAATATGAACAGACCAATCACAAGCACTGAAATTGAAACTGTGATTAAAAATCTTCCAATAAACAAAATCCCAGGACCAGATGGCTTCACAGGCAAATTCTATCAAACATTTAGAGAAGAGCTAACACCTATCCTTCTCAAACTATTCCAAAAAATTGCAGAGGGAGGAACACTCCCCAACTCATTCTATGAGGCCACCATCACCCTGTTACCAAAACCAGACAAAGATGTCACAAAGAAAGAAAACTACAGGCCAATATCGCTGATGAACATAGATGCAAAAATCCTCAACAAAATACTAGCAAACAGAATCCAACAGCACATTAAAAGGATCATACACCATGATCAAGTGGGGTTTATTCCAGGAATGCAAGGATTCTTCAATATACGCCAATCAATCAACGTGATACACCATATTAACAAATTGAAGGAAAAAAACCATATGATCATCTCAATAGATGAAGAGAAAGCTTTTGACAAAATTCAACACCCATTTATGATAAAAGCCCTGCAGAAAGTAGGCATAGAGGGAACTTTCCTCAACATAATAAAGGCCATATATGACAAACCCACAGCCAACATTGTCCTCAATGGTGGAAAACTGAAACCATTTCCACTAAGATCAGGAACAAGACAAGGTTGCCCACTCTCACCACTATTATTCAACATAGTTTTGGAAGTTTTAGCCACAGCAATCAGAGAAGAAAAAGAAATAAAAGGAATCCAAATCGGAAAAGAAGTAAAGCTGTCACTGTTTGCAGATGACGTGATACTATACGTAGAGAATCCTAAAGATGCTACCAGAAAACTCCTAGAGCTAATCAATGAATTTGGTAAAGTAGCAGGATACAAAATTAATGCACAGAAATCTCTTGCATTCCTATACACTAATGATGAAATATCTGAAAGTGAAATTAAGAAAACACTCCCATTTACCACTGCAACAAAAAGAATAAAATATCTAGGAATAAACCTACCTAAGGAGACAAAAGACCTGTATGCAGAAAATTATAAGACACTGATGAAAGAAATTAAAGATGATACAAATAGTTGGAGAGATATACCATGTTCTTGGATTGGAAGAATCAACATTGAGAAAATGAGTCTACTACCCAAAGCAATCTACAGATTCAATGAAATCCCTATGAATCTACCACTGGCATTTTTCACAGAACTAGAATAAAAAATTTCACAATTTGTATGGAAACACAAAAGACCCCGAATAGTCAAAGCAATCTTGAGAACAAATAATGGAGCTGGAGGAATCAGGCTCCCTGAGTTCAGACTATACTACAAAGCTACAGTAATCAAGACAGTATGGTACGGGCACAAAAACAGAAATATAGATCAATGGAACAGGATAGAAAGCCCAGAGATAAACCCACGCACATATGGTCACCTTATCTTTGATAAAGGAGGCAAGCATATAGAGTGGAGAAAAGACAGCCTCTTCAATAAGTGGTGCTGGGAAAACTGGACAGGTACATGTAATAGTATGAAATTAGAACACTCCCTAACACCATACACAAAAATAAACTCAAAATGGATTCAAGACCTAAATGTAAGGCCAGACACTATCAAACTCTTAGAGGAAAACATAGGCAGAACACTCTATGACATAAATCACAGCAAGATCCTTTTTGACCCACCTCCTAGAGAAATGGAAATAAAAACAAAAATAAACAAATGGGACCTAATGAAACTTCAAAGCTTTGGCACAGCAAAGGAAACCATAAACAAGACCAAAAGACAACCCTCAGAATGGGAGAAAATATTTGCAAATGAAGCAACTGACAAAGGATTAATCTCCAAGATTTACGAGCAGCTCATGCAGCCAAATAACAAAAAAACAAATAACCCAATCCAAAACTGGGCAGAGGACCTAAACAGACATTTCTCCAAAGAAGATATACAGATTGCCAACAAACAGATGAAAGAATGCTCAACATCACTAATCATTAGAGAAATGAAAATCAAAACTAGATTGAGGTATCACCTCACACTGGTCAGAATGGCCATCATCAGAAAATCTGCAAACAATAAATGCTGGAGAGGGTGTGGAGAAAAGGGAACACTCTTGCACTGTTGGTGGGAATGTAAATTGATACAGCCACTATGGAGAACAGTATGGAGGTTCCTTAAAAAACTACAAATAGAACTACCATATGACCCAGCAATCCCACTACTGGGCATATACCCTGAGAAAACCATAATTCAAAAAGAGTCATGTACCAAAATGTTCATTGCAGCTCTATTTACAATAGCCAGGACATGGAAGCAACCTAAGTGTACATCAACAGATGAATGGATAAAGAAGATGTGGCACCTATATACAATGGAATATTACTCAGCCATAAAAAGATACGAAATGGAGTTATTTGTAGTGAGGTGGATGGAGTTAGAGTCTGTCATACAGAGTGAAGTAAGTCAGAAAGAGAAAAACAAATACAGTATGCTAACACATATACATGGAATCTAAGGAAAAAAAAATAAAAAAAGATCATGAAGAACCTAGTGGTAAGACGGGAATAAAGACACAGACCTACTAGAGAATGGACTTGAGGATACGGGGAGGGTGAAGTGTAAGCTGTGACAAAGTGAGAGAGTGGCATGGACATATACCAATCGTAAAATAGATACCTAGTGGGAAGCAACCACATAGCACAGGGAGATTAGCTCGATGCTTTGTGACCACTTAGAGGGGTGGGATAGGGAGGGTGGGAGGGAGGGAGATGCAAGAGGGAAGAGATATGGGAACATATGTATATGTATAACTGATTCACTTTGTTATAAAGCAGAAACTAACACACCATTGTAAAGCAATTATACTCCAATAAAGATGTTAAAAAAAATAAAAATAAAAAATAAAACAGCATCAAAAAGAATAAAATACCTAGGAATAAACTTAACCAAGGAGGCGAACAACCTATACTCTGAAAACTATGAGACAGTGATGAAGGAAATCAAAGATTATGCAAATAAATAGAAAGATATCCCATATTCATGGGTCAGAAGAATTAATATTGCTAAACTGTCTATACCACCCAAAGCAATCTACAGATTTAATGCAATCCCTGTAGAAACACACATGACATTTTCCACAGAACTAGAAAAAATCATCCTAAAATTTATATGGAACCACAAAAGGCCGTGAATAGCCAAAGCAATCTTGAGAAAAAAAGAACAAAGCTGGAGGCATCACACTCGGTGACTTTAGACTATACCTCAAGGCTACAGTAATCAAAACAGTATGGTACACTTGATAGGTGGATTCTACCACACACTTAAAGAAAAATGAATGCCAATCCATCTTAAACCCTTCCAAAAATTTGAAGAGGTGGGGACACTTCAAACTCATTTCACAGTGGAAGATCTTTCCAGATACCAAAACCAGACAAGGACACTACAAGAAAAGAAAAGTATAGATCTATATCTCTGATGAATATAGATGCAAAAATTCACAAGAAAATATTAGTAAACTTAATTCAGCAACACATTAACAGAATTATACACCATGACCAAGTGGGACTTATCCCTGGGATGCAAGGATGGTTCAATATATGCAAATCAATAAATGTGATACCTCATATTAATAGAATAGCAGAAAAAATATCATATGATCATCTCAACAGATGCAGAAGCATTTGACACAATATGTCTTTTCATGGTAATTAAAAAAAAAAACTCAACAAATTGTGTATAGAAAGAACATACCTCAACATAATAAAGGCCATATAGGATGAAACGAGAGCTAACATTTTACTCAATGGCAAAAAATTGAAAGCTTTTCATCTAAGATCAGGAATAAGACAAGACAAGAGTGTCCACTCTAACCACTCTTCTTAAACATGGTACTGGAAGTCCTAACTGGAGGTATTAGGCAAGACAAAGAAATAAAAAGCATCTAAATCAGAAAGAAAGAGGTAGAACTGTCATTATTTGGAGATATTATTAGTTTATATATAGAAATTTCTAAAGACTCAACCAAAAAAACTGTTGGGAATAATCAACAAATTCAGTAAAGTTGCAGAATATAGAATCAACACCCAGAAATCAGTTATGTGTGTTTTTTATGGTAATACATTTGAATTTTATTCTATAAGATATATGAAACCACTGATTTTCCTTTTTTTAATTCAATTTATTTAACCTAAAAACGTGTTTATGTAACTAATAGTGAAACATGTGAAAAATAAATGATCCCATTTGCAATAGAATAAAAAAATGTAAAACTTATAAATTTAACCAAGTGAAAAATCTATATAATGAAAACTACAAGACCTTGATGAAAAAAAAATTGAAGACACAAATGGAAATATATTCCATATTCACAGATAAGAAGAATTAATATTACTGAAATGTCCATACTACCCAAAGCCATTTATAGATCCAACACAATGCTGATCAAAATTTCAATACCTTTTTTTTTTACAGAAATAGAAAAATAATCCTAATAGCCAAAGCCATCATGAGAAAGAAGAATAAAGCTGGAAGCATCAAACTTCCTGATTTCAAACTACACAATAAAGCTAGAGTAAATAAAACAGTATGGAACTGGCATAAAAATAGACACATAGACAAATGAAACAGAAACAAGAGCCTAGAAATAAACCTCTGTATATACAGTCAACTAATATTTGACAAGGGAGCCAAGACTACTCACTGGGGAGAGTGTTGGGAAAATTGAAAAAAATGATGCTGGGAAAATTGAAATTGGAACCGTATCTTACACTGCTCACAAAAATTAGCTTGAAATGTATTAAAGACAAACAAGAATACCTGATACCATAAAATTCCTACAAGAAAATAGGAAAATCTCCTTGACATTGGTTTGGGCAATTATGTTTTTGGATATGACACCAAAAGCACAAGCAATAAAGGCAAAAATCAACAAGTGGGACAACATCAAATTAAAAAGCTTCTGCATAGCAAAAGAAATCATCAACAAAATGAAAAGGCAAACTACGGAATGAGAGAACATATGTGCAAACCACGTATCTGATAAGAGGTTAATATCCAGAATACAAAAATTCTTACTCAATAACAACAAAAAAAATACAATCCAATTAAAAAACGGCTCCCTGACTTGAGACTATACTACAAAGATACAGCCATCAAGACAGTATGGTACTGGCACAAAAATAGAAATATAGATCAATGGAACAGGATGGAAAGCCCAGAATAAACCCACACACCCATGGTCAATTAATCTATGACAAAGGAGGCAAGACTTTACAATGGAGGAAAGACAGTCTCTTCAATAAATGGTGCTGGGAAAACTGGACAGCTACATGTAAAAGAATGAAATTAGAACATTCTCTAACACCATACACAAAAATAAACTCCAAATGGATTAAAGACCTAAATGTAAGACCAGACACTACCAAACTCTTAATGGAAAACATAGGCAGAACACTCTCTGACATAAATCGCAGCAATATCTTTTTCAATCCGTCTCCAGAGTAATGAAAATAAAAACAAAAATTAAAAAATGACACCTAATTAAATTATAAAGCTTTTGCATAGCAAAGGAAACCATAAACAAAATGAGAAGACAACCCACAGAATGGGAGAAAATATTTACAAATGATGAGACCGACAAGGGATAAGTCTCCAAAATTTACAAACAGCTAATGTGGCTTAATACCATAAAAACAAACAACCCAATCAAAAAATGGGCAGAAGACCTAAAGAGACATTTCTCCAAAGAAGACACACAGATGGCCAAGAGGCACATGAAAAGATGCGCAACATTGCCAATTATTAGAGAAATGTAAATCAAAACTACACTGAGATATCTCACACCAGTCAAAACGGCCATTATCAAAAAGTCTACAAACAATAAATGCTTAAGAGTGTGTGGAGAAAAGGGAACCCTCCTACACTGTTGGTGGGCATGTAAATGGGTACAGCCCTATGGAGGACAGGATGGAGGTTCCTCAAGAAGCTAAAAATATAGCTACCATATTATCCAGCAATCCCACTCCTGGGCATATATGCAGAGAAAAACATGGTTTGAAAGGATACATGCACCCCAATGTTCATTGCAGTGATGTTTACAATAGCCAAGACATGGTAGCAACCTAAATGTCCATTGACAGGTGAATGGATAAAGAAGATGTGGTACCTATATACAATGGTACTAAGCCATTAAAAACAATGAAATAATGTCATTTGCAGCAACATGGATGGACCTGGAGATTATCATATTAAGTGAAGTAAGTCAGACAGAGAAAGACAAATATCATATGATATCGCTTATATGCAGAACCCAAAAAAGTGATACCAATGAACTTATTTACAAAACAGAAACAGACTCACATATTTAGAGAATGAACTTAAGGTTACCAAGGGGGAAAGGTGGGGGGGGGAGGGATAGATTGGGAGTTTGGGATTGACATGTACACACTGCTATATTTAAAATAGATAACCAACAAGCTTCTACTGTATAGCACAGGGAACACTGCTCAGTATTATGTAACCACCTAAATGGGAAAAGAATTTGAAAAAGAATAGATACATGTATATGTAAAACTAAATCACTTTGCTGTACACTTGAAACCAACACAACATTGTTAGTCACCTATACTCCTATAAAATAAAAAGTTAAAAAAAAGGGCAGAGGAACTAAATAGACATTTTTCCAAAGAAGACATCAAAATGGCTAACAGGTACATTCAGATGCTGAATGTCACTTTTCAACAGGGAAAGGCAAATCAAAACCATCTCACATGTGTCAGAATGGCTGTCAAGAAAACAAGAGAAAACAAGCATTGGTAAGGATGTAGAGATAAGAGAATCCTTGTACATTGCTGGTGGTAATGTAAATTGGTTCAGTTACTGTGGAAAACAGCATGGAGGTTCCTCAAAAAATTAGAACTATCATATCATCCAGCAATTCTACTTCTGGGTATATATCCAAAGGAAATCAAAACAGGATATTGAAGAGATATAACCACTCCCATGTTTATTGCAGCGATATTCACAGCCAGATGTGGAAACAACCTAAGTGGTGTCTGTTAATGGATGAATGGATAAACAAGTAGTGGCATATACATATAAACTACTTGTTTATATACCATTACTTCTGTATCCATATATACACACACACACACACACATATATATACACACACAATAGAAAATTATTCAGCCATGAGAAAGAAGGAAATCCTGCCATTTGCAACAACACTGATGGACCTTGAGGGCATTATACTAAGTGAGATGTCAGAGAAAGACAAATACTGTATGATATCACTTACATGTAAAACCTAAAAAATCCAAATTCATAAAAACATATTGCAGAATGGTGGTTACCGGGGTCTGGAGGGTGGTGGAACTGGGGATATGCTGTTTATGGTTACAAACTTGAAACAAGTAGTAAATAAGGTCTAGAGATCTAATGCACAGCACAGGATGGTAGACAAAAATACTGTATTTTAAACTTCAAAAATGCTAAGAGACTAGAGCTTAATTGTTTCCACCCCAGAAAAAGAGATGATAATTATTTGACATGCTAGAGGTGTTAGCTAACACTATGGTGGAAATCATATTGCAATATATAAATGTATTAAATCAACAAATTGTACACCTTACACTTACCCAATGTTAAATGTCAGTTATATCTCAATAAAAATAAATGTCCACATTTAATTTACAATTATCCAAAACTATGAAGAAAACAATAACTCATGTGAAATACAAAGTATTTATACTGAAAGATTACCCTAATTATCTTTCAGTCAATAAAACTTGGAGGTAAAAATATAGATTCAAGGAATGTAGAATTTTAAGAAGCAGTGTTTGGAGACAGAGTGCACATGCCTGCATTCCTTCAGTAATTTCTTATCAAATATTTGCTTTGTCAACAGTCAAGAGATATAAATGTTAAACAGGACCATTCTTATGAATCCAGACAAAATATTTTTTTGTGCATGTGAAGGGAGATGGGATTGATGAAATCAATCCATGGAGGTCAATGTCCTCTTCCAATTTCTCATCTTTGTTTTTAAGTTGCAATGAAAGTAAATTAATATTTTACAGGAAACAGAAGAAATCATGGGAACAGGCCATTGTTGGACAGAGTGGTGGGAGAATAGCCCATGGAAGATGAGGATATGAATGAGGTGATTATTATAAACACACAAGAACATGGCTGCTTGGAAAGATCACACCAAAAATAAACATAGTATGAATTTTCTCCGAATTATAGACACACTGCGTTTATAAATATGTTTTCAGGAACTGTGTTAAGAAAACATGATTATTCCTACCATACTTCTTCAAAGAACAATGAAGAGAAATTTATATTGCCAGAAATAGGAACCAGAAAAAAAATCCCTAAATATAGAGTAGTGTACAAGCTACCTATAGATATATTCAGAGTACTCAAGAGGATTATATTCCCTAATGGGCTTAAATTACCAGAAATAATTTATTTCTCCCTGTGACCATAGCGATATTGGTCAGAATGTTAGTCATGACACATTTAATTTTGTAATCTTTTGTTAATTCTGGATCTGAGTGAGTGGACCAAACAGCAGCTCAGGAGGTAAAGTTGCACTGTGTGAATGCACATTCAAGCACATCTACTTCCACAAGTTCTAGCACTTGTACCTGGATGGGAGAAGGGGTTTCAGAAAAAGCCTTTGTATATTAGTCAAGAGCCAAATGTCATTTTAAATGACTGTGTGCCTTGAAATCACAAAAGGAAATATTAGCATTCTAATTGTAATCATACTTGGAATTTGAATTTTTTAACATGCAAGAGAAAAAAATAAGGCAACTCTGGCCTTCCTACACTCTTAGGCAGACTCAAGATCTCTAAGGAGGCTAAGGGAGCAGCCTGGTGCCTGTTTCAGAAAGGTGCATCAATACCTGAACCCAGGAAGGAGGAATATAGAAAGTAGCTAATTCAATTTCCATATAGAGAGTGGGATTTCTGACTTCCTAGAAAAGTAGAACATTCTGAACTCCCCAAGAGACCTCCCTCCTGGAGCTGAGAGCTGGCAAGGCCAGGAAATTTTAACTGGTTTGTTTAGAGAGATTACCAGAGGACATGTCAAAGTTCAAAGGAGGTTGTTAAGAAAAGCAACCCAAGCCAACCATAATGAACTCATGCCACCTGGAAAGCCCCTGAATGGTATACCAGCAGGCTCAAGAAGAAAGGTCCGAGATTACTAACAAAGTCTTTTCTTTTCATCTCTTCAGTGAGTAGGCACAAACACAAAATTCTCAAGAGGATCTTAAGAGTACATAAGATCCATTTTACTGTAGAGAACAGGATTTTAGAAAGCTTCTGCCAGAAAGGCCTGATCAATATTGAGCTATAAAACCAATTACATGTGCTGGGCAGTCCAGGGAAAACACAGGGTCACTCACCTCTCTTTTCAGAGCCCTTTCTCTGAGGCTCCCTGATCTACAGAAACCTGCTGGAAGATGTGAGGGCTCAGTCAGATAAACTGAAAGATGCTTCATTTTATTTTGCAGATAATTCATATCATTTTCCAGCAAATGGTTAACATAATTTCCAATCATTAACATTTACAAATAAGCATCATCTCCCTGAAACTCTATGTATCTCAATATATATGTGTGCAAAAAATTCAGTCTCAGTTGAATTCTAAGTTATTATTATAGTATGTAGAAGAGCTGGAAAAACAGAATGAGCTCGGTTTCAAAATTGTGGTCACATTTCAAATATGTGGAGTTTAGGTTTGCTTTCTCTAAATGCATAATTACAAATTCTGTTACAATGAAATTCTCTTAAAATTTGTTTCTGGTTTTAAAGTAATCCCAGCCAATGCCAAAAGGTTTTCAACACCTATGTTACAAGTTATTATTAGCTCTTCTCAGACTGCTAAAATAACTGAAAGTTATTTAAAAGCTGAGTAGTTTGAATTAAAAGCATTACTATTTAAGAATCACCAATTAAGTTTTCATAAGGTTATTCATTGACCTCATTTATTTCATTGAGGAGTGAATGATACATAATTAAATGCAAGGAGCCAATGAAATAAATGTAGAAAAGGTTTTCTGCAATAATAAAACCAACCAAGGGTCAATGCAATGGTGTAGGTGAGACAATTAGAGCCTAGAGTTAGTGCTATTCAATAGAAATTTCTGTGGTGATTGAAATGTTCTGTGCTGTTCAATACAGTAGCCAATCACCACTTTGGCAGTTGAACACTTGAAATGTGTCCCAGTGTGACTGAGGAACTGAATTTTAAATTTTATTTAATTTTAATTAATTTGAACGTCAATAGCCACATGTAGCTAGTGGCTATCGTACTGGATAGCACAGATGTTGATAAACTTGTATTTGAAAGAAATGCAGAATAATCAAAATGAGGACAATCAGTAGGATTTAAAGTTTGAAAATACTCTGATTCAAAGTCAGGTCATCAAAGGAACACACATGGGAGAAATGGACTTACTAAGAATAGTTACAATAATTTGGGCACAGTGATGGAAAAATCTCTAGATACAAATGAAGTTCCCACTATGTGCTGTAGAATATGCTTTGACAACTCAGTGAGGTTTACTGGAACTCTATTGAGATATAATAACTGCATAATTCCAATCATGTTGACTTCAATTAGATCACACAATTTCCTTTCTTCACATACTATGTTATAATCATGTGGATCTTCCCCATTGTGTAAAGGACATATGAATTACCCAGAGGGCATTGCTTAACTTCTGTGAACTACTTTAGGCTCTACTCTATAAAGTCATTATCTACACAGTTTTACATAATAGATCTTATGTATTTTTCACACCTGAAACACCCAGCTGGTCTCCTGGAGCAAGATGGTTTTCTCTCCATGCATTTGCACTCCTTGTTTCCACATGGCTAGTGAGCCAGAACAAGTTATTAAGAAGGTAAGGTCAAAGTAAAAAGTATACCTTCCCAATTCCCTACATAACTATGTTAAACATTTCTTTCCTGAATCAAGAGGACTTAAACTGAATACATTTTAAAACAGAACATACATGGGTATTTCAAAATATTTGTCGCAAATATTTGATATGAAATACTTTTCTTCCAGTATTGTGCTCTTTGGAGTATTAAGAGGAAAAGACAACAAACACTAAGAAGATATCCTCAACTTCAACTGACTTTCCCCATGCTCAATTAGATTTAATTAAGTTCTCTAAAGAGGCACAATATTTTATTGAAATGATTTCTTTCATGGAGTCATTCATTTATCCATTTACTATTCATTGAGCCATAATATAAGATGGTTACCTACTGACACTGATGATATGATAGTCAGAAAAAGTTACCTTGCTTGCCCTCAGACTGTACAATCTAGTATAAAAAAGAGCACATAATAGGTTAAAAAAGAAAGAGGTATGCCTACAGTGTCATGGGGACATAAAGGAAGTAAAGGTAATGGGTGAAGCAACCAGAAAATAATCATAGAGAAGGTAATAGCTGATACAGATCAGGTGCAGGGGAGGGCATTTCTGTGTGAGATAACCTCAGAAACAGACAATAATATCTGTGGGGGTGAAGAATTCACTCTTAAATAATTAAATATGAGGTTTCTTGGGATACCTGGATCAAGCTATGTGGCAGACAACTGGATATAAAATCTGAAGCTCAAGGCAAAGCATGGAGGAGATTATGCAGCTTTTGGCACATTCTGAAGTTGAAACCATGAGAGCTAGTGGGCTCTCCTTTGAGCAGTGTGCAGAACAAGAGGATTAAATTGACAAGGGAAGGATGCTAGGAGAAACCCAGCAGGGAAGGGCGTGGGTTGAGAGAAAGGACTCAAGGCAGCAAGAGAAGAATTATCTGGTGATCAGGTGACATGGAAGCCAAGAGAGTGGATGTTTCAAGGCTCTAGTTATCGACAGATTCAAATATACCCAAGACATCTGGTAAGATCAAGGGCAAAAAGCATTTTTAGTTTGGCAATAAATGGAATCACTGATAGACTTAACCTGACCAGTTTCAGCCAAATGTTGGCATAAGCAAGGTACAGTGGATTGAAGAGTAAATGGTAGATGAGGAGTGAAGACAGTAAATGAACAGAAGCACTCCTTTGAAAATTTCAGATGAGAAGTGATGTTTCAGAATGTTGATGCTGAGGGAGAGCAAGAGCCACACACCAAGCCAGTCACACTATTGTGAACCAGCTCTAGTGTGGTGGTGAATCTTACGGCCAAGCTCCTTTAGGCTCATAATTATAGGCTGTGATCCAAAGCATCTTTACAGCTGACAATCCTCAATATTAGTGAGGAGCAAAGAAGATCACAGATATAAAGATTTGGGCAAACTAGAAATTGCTATACAAATGTTAGTTATTATGGTCATTACTACAATTTGGTCTTGTTAGATTGCGGTCTGTATATCAGCCCAGTTTACATGAGGGTTGAAAAACAAATTGAAAAGTCTGCCCGATGGGGTTTGTGGAGAGGAAACATCGGTAGTTAACTTATGCATTATGCATATAATTTAGACTCAATAGATCCAGTGGATGACTGCAGCGAACAATTGCCCTCTTTAGACAGCTCAATGTGAACTTCCTGATAGAAAGAAAGCATTCCAAAGTCCTATGTAATTGGATGTGATAATAATGGCAGGATTGGCTGCTTGCTTGCTTCTCATTTCAGTGGGATGATTTGAATAAGTTCTTTATAAAAACTGTAACTGCTGTCATTTTGATAACACTCCAACTTGAAAATTTGGATTGTTGGGTGCAGACCCTTGCCAGCTCTAAACAAATGGAGGTTGGCTAACAAAGGATTTGAAGCACACCCTTTCCACGCTATGAAGTCTCCAACATGGGCAAGCTTTTACTATTGCTACCATATTCAAACTTAAGCAGGAGTTTATAGAACTCTTTGGAGCCTTCCTCTTTCACCCACAGAATTGTCAACTTCAACCACTGAGCCCTTGGCTTTATCTAAGATAAACCCTTCACCCTGCCATCCAATATATATCAATAATTCTCTTTGTATTTTTTTTTTGACTTTGGCACTAGGTGTTCTATTTTTAAAAATTTATTCACTCATTAAGCCAATATGATTGAACACTTACTATATTTCTGGCCTTATTCAAGGGATGAATAAGACAGAGTTCCTGCTTTCAAGGAGTGCACATCTATTTAGGGAAAAATATTTGAAAACACATGTCATCATTCAGTGAGATAAGTGCTAGAAAAAAGGTACATGCAGGAGAGTGATTAATCTTCCAAAGAGTGGAAGAGTGAGTGGCGAGGTAGAGTAAGGTTTCACAGAGGAAGTACGATTTAAATCAGTCTTAAAGGATTTTGATGTTTAGACAAGAGGAGGAGGAATGTTTTATCTTTTTGATCTGTTAGTTTCTTAATGTGTGATTCTGCCTTATTCAACTTGTTTTCTCTTAATGCACCAGCTATAGACGGAATGTTTGCATCCCCCTCCCCCCACCAAATTCATTTGCTGAAATCTAATCTTCAGTGTGATGGTATTAGGTGGTAGGGCCTTTGGGAGGTGATTAGGTCATGAGGGTAGAGCCCACATGAATGAGATTAGTGCCCTTGTAAGAAAGAGAACTCAGAGAGCTCCCTCATTCCTCCACTATGTGAAAGGGGCACAGTGAAAAGATGGTCCTCCATGGAACAGGAAGCAGACTCTCACCAGACAGCAAATCTGCCAGCACCTTAATCTTGGACTTCCCAGCCTCCAGAACTGTGAAAAAATAAATGTCTGTTGTTTAAGCCACCCAGTCTATGCTATTTTTGTTATAGCAGCCCGAACAGACTAAGAAAGTACTTATTACAGTGAATTGAACATGAGAACCCCAAAATATTTGTTAAGTTAAATCCAAGTATTTTTAAGGTATCTTTTTCCATTCTTCTGCCTTCACATTCTTCTTGAACATAGTACAACCTGCAGAGTTCATGTTCTTATTACATTAGTTTAAAAGGTTCTGCAAATATTATATCTCCTTCCATCTTTGCCCTCCTGTTTATGCTACCAACTCAAATTACTTCCCAGTTTCTCCATTGATGGTCTGAATTCTGACTGTCTTCATCTGTTTTATAAATTAAGTCAGATGTGTAACTAATTCAGCTTGGTCTCTTGAAAGTTGCTGCTCCCTTCCACACTTTTCAGAAGATCTCTACAAATTCTAAAATTAAGTATTCTCAAACTTAGATTAACTGTAGTTGTCAGCCATCAGATATGATGTTGGCATCTCATATCATGCTAATCTTCTGCTATGCCTTTTTAGCTATCAAGATTTATGTATATGTATATAGTTTTTTTTCCCACAGCTCCAAATCTGTTATAGGGAATGACTATTCTGATGTTTTAAAAATGAAAAACTAAGCTAAAGATAATACCATGTTTAAAAGAATGTTTGGGGTTCCCAGAATTTATGAAGAAAGTCCCCAAATAAAGGGATTTGCGGGTCTGATCAATCTAGGTCCCTCCTGTGGTTAAAAAAGCAAAAACTAAACAAAATCAAAACAGCAGGAGCCAATACCAGTGTTACAGGTAGAATTTGTTTTTGAGAAGAAATGTTATTTAAAGCTCCTTCACAACATGAAATTAACCATTTGCCTTGCTACCATTACTATAGCTAGAGTCCTTTCTCAAATGTGAGCTAGAGGGCTTCCCTGGTGGCGCAGTGGTTGAGAATCTGCCTGCTAATGCAGGGGACACGGGTTCGAGCCTTGGTCTGGGAGGATCCCACATGCCGCGGAGCGGCTAAGCCCGTTAGCCACAACTACTGAGCTTGCGCGTCTGGAGCCTGTGCTCCACAACAAGAGAGGCCACGATAGTGAGAGGCCCACGCACCGCGATGAAGAGTGGCCCCCGCTTGCCGCAACTAGAGAAAGCCCTAGCACAGAAACGAAGACCCAACATAGCAATCAATCAATAAATAAAATAAATAAATCTTTAAAAAAAAAAATGTGAGCTAGAGAAACTCTCTTGGGTTTAAGCCTAAAGTTGCTATTTATTTAGACTAGTCTTTGCCTTTCTTTTTCTTTCTTTTTTATTTTTTCACTCAATTACACTCAGCCCAAGGCCATTGCTCAAAGAAAGCCATCTCATTTTAAATTTGCTGCATGACATTCTGGTTATTCTGTTACTCTGGTTTCTTCTCAGCAATACATAATCTGAATTGCTCAAAGTTGTTCTTTGTTGTGTCTTTAAGAGATCTTTATCTCACCATACAAAAAGTCAGAAGACGCATTAACTAAATACCCAAAAAGTCAACCTGTGTGAACAAGTCATCTAATTTTCCTGGCCTGTTTCTTTCTTAATAGCCTTTAAAAAATAAAGACATTGCTATCAAATTATTTTTCAAGTCCATTTAGATTCTATCATTCTATGCTGCTGAGGTTTTTTTGGGGGGAGAATTATATACAAGGCAGACCTCATCACAGCACCATAGTACCTACATTCAAACGACAAATTTATAAAAACTGTTTGTTTGTTTTCTAATAAAACTTTCTATAAAAACTGCTCACTTATATGGCTGCATACCTGGAACCTATGCCAGATTTCCTACGTGGCTTTTGACCATCACTGAACAATACAACTGGGGACTGAATACCAGTGTATTGTGATTACACGTGTGTGGGTATGTGTATGTGCACTGTGGTATATGCTTCAAGGGACAAATTCAGGATGCTATTAGAGTTATGGCTATACCTGATCTAGACGTGGAGTTCAAGATTTAAAAATGAGCAATAAATGAGGGATGTAGGGGTAAAAAATGATCAAAGAAAACTTCAGGAGGGAGGACCCTGAGGCATGAAGAGCTGGGTAATGTCATTTTTCTAAGAACAATGAAAGCCCATAGAAGGGTTTTAGATAATGAAGTAATATGATCAGATTTTCCTTTTCTTAAAGATTACCTTGGTTTCTCTGTGGAGAATGGGTAGAAGGGCAAGCAAACTTTTGGAGCCCTACTCATTAATAATTCATAGCAACATTTTCTCTTTAATTTCCCTCTCAATTTTTACTCTTGATCGGAAGTTGCTCCAAAGTTCTCTCTTCTCTTCTCAAAAAGACTCTCTAAAAATATTCTCACTTCTGTGTTCAATCTTTTCCCTCATTGTATATATTATCTTTCTCCCCACCAGTAGCTCCCTGCCTTTTTCATGAAAACACAACTCTTCCCCCAACGTGCTGAATAAATCAAAGGAGCAAAGTGGGCCACGAAATGTGCAGTCCCACGGGATTCTGCTCAGAAATGTCTCATGATTTGTTTAATGCTCTGTTGTCACCATCTTGAAATTCTTAACTCTTAAATAAGGGGCCCCACATTTTTCATTTGGCATTGGGCTCCCACAATTACTTAGCCATTTATGGAGTAGAGATAAATTATTTTGGTTGTGTTTGAGTAAACATTTGTTCTATACTTTTTTATATGTCATTTCCATGTCCAAAGTTTTGCCCAGTTCTCTTCACTTTTAGTATCAACATGATAAGCTAAGTTACCATTGTCTTTTCCTGATCCTGATATTACATAAATAATTAATATTAGGCAAAATAGACTTTAAAAGAGTTTCTAGATATAAATACGGATATTTTACAATGATAAAAGCATCAATCCTCTGTCAAGAGGATATAACAATATAAACAATATCTGTACCTAATGACAGAGTGCCAAAATAAATGAAACAGGGCTGTCAGAATTAAAGGCAAAAATAAATAATTCAACAACAGTAGTTGAGATCCCATTACCCTTCTTACAACAATGGATATAAAAAACTAGGCAGATGATCAACAAGAATATAGAAAACTTGAACAACACTGTAAACCAACTAGGCCTAATACCATTTACAAAATACCCTACTACCAACGGCAGAATATACATACTTCTCAGGTACACGTGGGACATTCTCCAGGATAGACCATAATCCGGGTCATTAAACCAGCTTCAATAAACGTGAAAGGACTGAAATTATACAAAGCCATTGACAGAAGAAATTTGGGAGATTCACAAATACATGGCAATTAAACAACATACTACTAAATAACCAATGGGCCAAAGAAGAAATGATACAGGAAATTAGAAAATACTTTGAGGTGAATGAAAGCAAAAATATAACATACCAAAAATGTAATGCAGATAAGGCAGTGCTTAGAAGGAAATTTATAGCTGTAAATGCCTGTATACAAAGAGAAAAAAAGACTTGGAATAAATGTCTTAACTTTTCAGGTTAAGACACTGGAAAATAAGAGAAAACTAAACTTAAATGTAAGCAAAATGAAGGATATAATAAATATGGGAGTAGAAATCAATGAAATAGAGAATAGAAAAGCCATAAAGAAAATCAATGAAACCAAATGCTTGCTCTTTGAAGAGATCAAGAAAACTGACAAACCTTTACCTAGAATCACCAAAGAAAGGGGAGAACACTTAAATAACTAGAATCAGAAATGACAATTGGAGCATCATTACTGACCTTACAAAAATAAAAAAAGATTATGAAGGAGCATTATGAACACTTGTATCAATAAATTAAATAACTCAGCTGAATGGACAAATGCCTGGAAATACACAAACTACCTACCTGACTCAAGAAGAAAGAGACAATATAAGTAGACCTTTAACAAGTAAGTAGAGATTGATTTAGGAATCAAAAACCTCCCAGAAAAGCCCAGGCACAGATAATATCAGTCCTGAATTCTACCAAACACATAAAGAATATCACTAATTCACAAACTATTCCAAAAAATAGAAAAAATATAGAATAATGTTTTAAGGAAAACATTCCATCTACAATAGCATCACAAAGGGAAATATTTAGCAATAAAATTAACAAAAGAAGTGCAAAACTCATACTGTAAATACTATAAGACTTGAGAGAAATTTTAAAAGGTTGAAAGACAGCCCATGTTCAGTCTGTTATTTCCTCAAAATGTTAAACATAGAGCTACAACATATATGAACCAGCAATTCCACTCCCAGGTATATACCCCAAAGAACTGATAACACATATACAGAAACTTTTACATAAACGTTTATAGCAGCATTATTCATAGTAACCCCAAAGTGGAAAAAACCAAGTGCCCATCAGTTGAGCTAAACAATTGATGAATTGCTAAACGCAGTATGACATATCCATAGAATGGAATATCATTTGGCAATAAAAAAATGAAGCATTGATACATGCTATAAGATAGATGAACCTTGAAAACATCATCTAAGTGAAAGAAGCCAGACACAAAAGACCACATATTGAATGATTCATTCATTTATATGAAATGTCCAGAATGGGAGAGTTTCTGGAGACAGTAGATTAGTGCTTACCAGGGGCTATCACTTACATCAGTACTCGCTTCCATTATACTCTATTACACAGATGGTCAGCTCATTGGTTTACAATGTGGCCTCTCATGTCAGAATGCTTGAGTCCAAATCCTGGCCCCTCCTTTTATTATTAAGGAGGGATTTTTGGCAAGTCACTCAACCCTCTGAGCCTCACAAAATAGGTTTCAATCATGTTAGAAAAAAAGAAAGTGGTAGCTAGGCATGATTTTTTCAAGTGGGGGAAAGTTCAGTTTTATAAAAAATTTCCCCCAAATTGCAGAACATATCTCATAGGACTGTATAAGGATTGAATGGAGACTACACTGAAACACCATAATAACACAATAAGTGGTAGTTATTGTTATTAATGTTCTATAAATTAATTTCCTAAGCGAACAATTTTTCAAATCTAAAATATCTGTGTCAATAAAATCTTTAGTGACGAAACTTTTTTTTCCCCCAATTTTTTGATTTGGTGGTTAAGTTCTGAACTACCTACCAGTTCTTACTTATATAAAATATTTAAAAAGAAGTGTTAGCATTTCCAGCTTTACGGGCTAAAAGAAGGCTTAGCTTTTGTTTATGTTTTCCTTTTCTGGTCTTGGACTTGCTCTTTCCTGCTGATGTGCTGTTCAAATAAAAATAAGAGTTGAAAACAGCTGAGAAGGCTCACTAGCTGGCTTTTGAAAAACTGAATATACACTTAAAACTTAATTTTTTTTTCTGAAATAAGCTGCTTTCTTTTTCTCTTCCACTTCAGGCACCCGTCTTTTGAGCTGGAGGGCAATTGATATAGACTAAATCTCAGTGATCCTGTCCTTACAGGACCTTTAATTTTAAGGCAGACCAAAGACCCCCAGCCTTCCAGCAGAAACACTCCTGAATACACTCGGAGCATGTTTCTAGTATTGTAGAGGTAAGTAATTTTCTAGAGTATATACTCATTTGATACTAATAATGCAATTCCCTCCCAAATATATTAGAAGCTCATCAAGCCTAATTCAAATTTTCAAATTGGTCTTTGTTTCCAGGCATTTTCAGTGGAAAAAGATAGGAAGTATGTTTTTCTTTTAAAACAAAACTACACTGAGCTCTCAATGATACTACCTATTCAAATACAAGATTATGGAGTTTTTGCTTAAACTTATTGATTTCACATCTGTATCTACTTTGCCCTCTGCTGAAAATCCCAGCTTTCGCTGACACCAACATAACTACAAATTTGCTTTAAACTATAATACACAGACAACAGTTGCAAAAGAATAATATCATTACTGAAAATAGTTTAAGGTTTTATCATTAGCTTTCACGCTGTGGTGTCAAATTATGACTTTCGAGATCACTTAGAAAAGTTCCTATCTATGGGGCTGTGCCAACCACTCATTAAACAGATAAAGTTCATTTGCATAATCTTTCTTTCAATATTAGGGATTCTTAAAATCAGATTGTTTAATAATTATGTAAATATGCAAATTGTTTCAAAGTTAAATTTACAAAACAAAGTATGAAAACCAAGTATACTCAGAGAATTCTGGCTTGTATTCCTTTCTTCATACTGTTCCTCCCCCATTCCTGTCTCTACGTAAATTTTAAAAAATTATATGTGTCCTTCTTTAATGAATGTTAGCATACTATAAGTACTTTTCACTATCTGGAGTATATAAAGATACCTTACTTTTTATAGCTTCATGTTATTCTCTTATTTGGATGCACTATAATTGAATCAACTAGCCATCTCTTGATGGACATTTTTATTGGTAACCCTTTTTTTGTGCATTTATAAATAACACTGTAACAAATAGCCTTCTGCATATGTCTTCTTGTATTTTTGCCAGTGTATCTTTGAGATAAACTGCTAACGAGATTCCTAAAGAGATTGCTAGGTCAAATGGTAAATGCATATTTAATTTTCCTAGATATTGTCAAGTTTACTTTAAATTTCTGTATTTCTACAAGCAATGCATGAGAGTACTCATTTCCTCCATAGCGTTGTCAAAGGAATATTCTGTAAATATTCAGACTTTTGTTAATCTGACAGAAGCTGAATTTCTCTTATTAGGAGTGGGTTTGAGTAGCTGTATTTAGGGGACATTTGCATTGCTTTCTATGAGAACTGTGTGTTCATATTTCTAGCCTTATTTTTTAAATATGCAGTTTTGAGTATTTCTTTCTTTTTAGAAGACCTTCACGTATTGGCCTACTAACTCTTTGTAGTATAGGAAGCTAATAACTTTTTAGTTTATCACTTAATTTTTACTTTATTTTTTTTTGTCATGCAAAAGTTGTGTCTGTGTGTGTGCATGTGTCTAATTAAACTTATTTTTCCCTAGATTTTAAGTATAGTTTAGGAAAGCTTTTCCTACAACCCAGTTATAAAAAGTTCACCCATGTACTGTATTCCTAATATATGTATGGCTTTATATTACACATTTGGAATTTATTCTGGTATATAAGCTCAAGAAATTCCTAAAAATTTACCAAGCACGAGCCTGTACAAGCTGGTTCCAGTATACCACTCACTGCTGGTGGGACGCGCCATTGTCACTGACAAGCTGTTGGCTGGAGATCCATGGATTGTTTCTGTGTGTTGTTTCAGTTTGTATCTTCTTAGGTATAATGACTGTGTATGTTTCATCAAGTCAATAAAGTTCCTGGTGCCTCAAATTTTCCAAATTAAAAACCTCTTCGAACATTGAGAAAAGGTGTCATTATTTTTGACGAACAGTACATTACAGCTTCAAGGAAAGAATGTATAACTATTTGGTAAAAAAACGTGCTATTCTCTAGTTGAGATTTTTTGAATATAAAACAGCAATCATTCAGTTGCATAATAGTGCTGCTACTTTTAGAAACAGCAACTGAATAGGGAGATGTCCTTGTAGGGAGATGGACATTATGTGTTAAATGGTCTTGTTTTTCACAGATTGGCACTGACTACTGCTTATAACACTTCATTCAATTTTTTTTTCTCAGGTTTAGGGAATTTAATAACCCCAAATGGACACAAAAACATAATATGTAATAAAGACTCACCACTACTAGAAGCATCGTTCAGATTTAGCAGTCCCCCTCCGAGCCCTCTGTAACTATGGTAACTGTAGGTCCCATTTCCGTTGATGTACAACACCTCCTGGGAGCCTGAAACAGCTGAGGTTGAGTAAGTGCCCTGGGCCGCCTCTGGTTTACACTGTTTGTCAGCTGGAGCAGATTCATCCTGCAATGACAATAGTATTTCATTATTTATCAAATCACTGTGCTATTTCACCTTGAACAGGACTATCTTATTGTTATCTACATGTCTGCATTGAACAAGAAGAAAAATATAGTCAACGTTAAGTCAGTACATATGCACATTTTCAACAACTTTGCTGAAAACTAAAAAAAGGAAAGCAAAGTAACAATGTGAGACAGATTGGAGATGGAACAATTTGCAATTTCGAACTGAATTTAAAATTACGTGAAGAGAGTTGTTCACAATAGCCAAGAGAAGGAAGTAACCTAAACGTCCATTGACAAATGAATAAATAAGGAAAATATGGTATATAAATACAATGCAATATTATTCAGGCTCAAGAAAAGAAGAAAATCCTGTCATCTCCTACAACATGGATGAACCTTGAGGACAATGCTAAGTGAAATTAGCCAATCACAAAAAGATAAATATTGCATAATTCCACTTATTTTCGATAAATTAGTCAAGCACATAGAAAGTCGAATGGTGGTTGCAACGGTCTGGGGAGGGGGAGGGGGGGAATTGTTTACTGTGTGATTCAGTCATGCAGGATCGGGGGAGTGGTTCGGGGGAGAGGGATCTGTTGCACAAAAATGTGCATGTGGTTGAAAATATTGGAAATTGTTGGGAGGGTGAACTTTACATTAAAAAATTTTAAAAAAAATTTAAAAAGAACTAGTTAGGTTTAAAAAAATTACATGAAGAGAAATAACAATTTGCAAAAAAAAATTTGCAAAAATTGGCTTTCTTGAAATTCCTTTTTTTTTTTTTTTGTAGTTTGCTCTCTCATGTGCTCTCTCTCTCTCTTTTATTTTATGGCTATAGGAAAATTTATTGTGTGCTGATTCCACACCAGGCCCATTACATGCATCACAACAGCCTGACAAAGACTTGAGTAAACCCAGGCTTTTCAGCTTGTTTTTCTTTTCTTAAGTTGCACTAGTGTCTACAAACCATGCTTCCAAACTTCTAACCAATGAAAGTTGTATGGACACAAATTATAATTGGCAATAAATTGTATATATGTTCATAGCAAAGCAGATTGAATGAATTTCCCTTCAGCTGTGAGTTTATAAAGTCTAAAATATATACAACATATATGACTTGTCTACTGCATTCTTCATCATTTCTTCTTTTTTTAATACGAAGGAATTAGAAACAGATTTCTAATAAATTCTTAAGAGTGTTTTTCATAATCAGAAGTATTTTTCAGCTTATAAATTTAGAGTGCATGTTTAGGGAAACAAACTTTCAAATACATTTTTTTTTTTTTTTTTTTGTGGCATCAAGTACTGGAAAAAGAGGAAAAATGGAATAAATTTGCTCTATGGACCCAGTAGTATTGCTATAGCCAGAGATATTCTAATGTTTCATGTAGTGAAAGCATTGCCATGTCTATAAGAACTATGAAGTTATGACTTTGCTCTTGTTCTTCTGATCTTTTCAACTATAACTGACCTATTCAACTCTATTACACCCAGCTGTAGATCTTAGACGTGATTTATAAGCTTTTCATCTTTTCATTTCTAGGTAAGTAAGATTATGAAATAAACAGCAAAATTCCTCAATGTAAATTAAACTGAAAATAAGAATTTTCCTAGCATTGCCTTTAAAAAAAAACATGAGCGGATGTAAATTGGTATATGAACTAGAAAGTCTAATTGTAATTCTTTGCTTTTAAACCTTAGAAATCCCTGTGAAGGTAAATTACTTTAGAATAACACTCTTTCCTGGGAGAAACTGCATTAAAGAAGGGACCCATACACAATCAGATTTTATTGGTATCACTGGCTTTACTATTTAGACTGGGAAGACAGGAAGTTCCAGATTTTTTTTTTTTCTTAATACTGAAAGTTGCTCTTTGCTAAATACCCAACAGTGGTGGGTTTTAGACTGTGGTTCTCTACCAAAGAAGATAGGGGGCCTTCACCAAATTTACCATTTGTAATATGGACTTTTTCTAAAGATATAACAATATATATGTTTTGGGGTTTTTTTGTACTATGATGAAATTTTATATTACAAATAGTAAGGGAACTTAAATACTCTAAGATATTGAAGATGATATTTCCAGGAATCTTTGGTTGCTGGAAGCCATAATAAGTAGGTCTAAGGTAAATAATTGTAATAATTACAGTGCTACTGTGAAAAATAACTATTAATAAAGCAACATTAGTGGTACAGAAACATAGCAACGATTTGAATTTTAGAATCTGTAACCAGCTGTCTTTTAAATGGCATGTTACAATGACCGGGTGAGTGGAAAATGGTCTAACCAATGATGATTACCCCTCATGCAGTATCCAAAAGTCTTTCACAAAGGTACAGTAAAATGGTCTCCCATCTATGAGTGCTCATCTCCTCCCTGCCTGGGGATAGATTAATATGTGTATTATTATATATATATATATATATATATATATTATATATATATATATATAATATATATATATATAATATATATATATATAATATATATATATTATATTATATATTCTTCCATACTAGAATACAGACATATTTTATATATTTATTGCTTGTGAAATTAGCAAAGCTCATCAGAAGATTGATAGATGAATCTGTGATATTTACATGGGTGAATTTTTTTCACACATATAACTTCTATTTCCTATAAAGTAGTACATCTCAAACTACTCTCCATGGCTTCTGGGGAAATGCCTCAGAGTCTTCCTGAGACTATGGGACAAAGGCATAGAGATATGCTTTCATATTATGTCTTTCCTCTTTACCCAGACGAGCAGCTCTGTCTGCTCTCTTCTACACTCATAAAATCACTGCATCTAAAGCATTATGAAAAACCACTGGGCTGTGCAGTATTCTTTCTGTAGAGGCATGTAGCCATTGCAACTCTGAAAGAAGGCAAATTATTCAATACTTCAAAGCAATTTTGAGGTTCTTGAGAAGGGGCTAGCTTCAAACCCTCAAACAATTCTACCACTAGTGTAACTTCCCAGTTTCCTGATAGAAAACAACTTGGGCAGCATGATAAAATTTGAGTCTCTTGTTTGAGAAAATTCATGGCTATTATGATACATACCCAGTTTATTTTTCTGTGTTTGGAAAATGACAACAGAATATACCCACAGGAGAAGAGTTTCTTAATGATGAAGAAAAAGGGAGAAGGCATTGTCTCCACAATGTTTTCTCTCTGATTCTTTGTATGATAGAATTAATTTGTATTATTAAACGTGTTATTTTTTAAATGTGCCTCAGTCTTTTCATTATTAACTGTTATCCCAAACCACAGTAACTGCACTGAGCAGGCAGATAATTAATCCTATTAATAATCAAAACAGGCCTTGTAGGGAGTCATTTGTAGTCAAACACAGATTTGCACTATTAATGTTTTGGCAGTCCACTATATGTTGAGAAATACAATGTACGAAAATCCCAGTAATATCTGTGCTGCAGTGTATTTTTGCGAGAAGTTTAATATGAAGTTAATTCATGTTTTTCTTGTGAATGATTACTATTATTGGTTTCAAAGAAAGCATAAAAAAATAAGTAAATGACATAAAAAATAAATATCCCCTGGAGTCACATTTTATCTCTGTAAGCAACGTTTAATAAACATTAGTTCCTAAAGTTCTCAAATTTGACAGCTTGCCCCCGAGGTTGCTATGAAGATTATTTTCAAAAGAGGATAATATTAATACGCTACAAGACTGCATATCTAGGCAATGAAATATATTTTATTCATCAAAAACTAGAAAAAATCCTATCCCAGATTTTATTAGACATATTTCAAATTTTCTTCAAAAAAATTCCATTAAAAAAGATAGCATCGATATGATGGAATGACCATCAGCATTGCACTAGATAATACAGAGTTGTTTTGATTCAGATTTCTTTGATTAAGAATATATAACAGATGAAAGAAACAGTTATGGTGACTTTTATAATTAGGCTTTGGCCTTATCAATAGATATTTCCTTTATGTATATAAGTATGCATCTCAAATTTAGGAAAAAATTGGGCTTAGAATAGGATGGGGGATTACTTACAGATGGATGGCAAGATTGGAATGATTTAGAAGAGTAGGCATTGTCTACTCATTACCCTCTCATCCACACACTATTCGGGAAGATTGGTTTGTACTCCTTTGTACTCTATCCGTAGAAACTGGAAAGGACAAATTTGAGTTTGCTGAACCTGATCTGGTACTTGGACCATACGGATTGAATTCCTAACTTACTTCAGCTGCCTAAGGAATCCTTTACTCAGGTACCTTACATAGACATGTTTTTCAAAATTAAATCTGACTGGTTCCACTCAACTTTTTGACAATAGGTTTCAAAAAAAACATTGCTTTTATATCTCCCAAGAATTCCACTTTTTCTTAGCTTTTATATTCTCTACCATCTGTTAAATATGCTGTATATTTTCATTAACTTTTCTCTGCCTATAAAGATTATCAGAAAATTCCAGTAAAATTTTCTGCTTGATTCAATAATCCAGATACCTTTCTTCTGTTTGCCTTTTACCTTACATTGTTATAGCAATTGGAGTTTGCAAGGCATTTTTGCATCAGTATGGAATTACATTTTTAGTTCATCACTGAGATCGTCAGGGTACCAGTGATGCACCTTTTTAAGGTAAAAAAAAAAAACTTGCATAGACCTCAAACAAGCTTATCACTGCAAAATATTAAACACATGGATAATTCAGGCATCAATTTGCCTGAACTTTTTATTGTTACTAGACTTCTCCTATCTTTACATGTTCTTTGTAGTCTGTCTATAGAAGCATTTTTACTTTAAATTACTGCTCTAAATGTTCTCTTTGCCCTTTAAGCATGGATGAAGGGAGGGAGTGCAATTTATTTCACATATAAACTGCTGGAAAACATCTCTACCTTCTTCTTCCACTTGATAGCAAGTGTTCCAGAACTAAGCACATGTGGCTAAGAGTTTCCAGGGAAATTCATAAAAGATCTGAGAGAACCAGAGCTCTAATTTAAACTGCTTTCCTGCTAAGAAAAAAAAAAAAACAAACAGTCTGCACTAGAAGTAAATGTGATTATTACTTGGGATGAGGAGAAGTGATTTATGATGCCATCAAAACACACACACAAACACTCACACATATAACACTCAGGGAGTAGCTTCTTTCATATGGTTAAGAGCACCCATACAGTCTCCACTTGTTGGCCACACAAATGATTAAGATGCCAACACAGAAGACTGTTCTTTGCAAAGACGCTCCCAAACTCACTGAGAAAGATAATAAGGGAAGACATGTTTTGACTAAATCTGAGTAGCCTAATAATAAGATCTGAAATAACAGAGTAAACAGATTTGGTTTCCAACTTAAGAAATGAAAATCATAGCAGGATAGCTTTCACCTAGAGTTTTATCAGTGTTCCCAGAATAGGTTATGTTAACAAACTCTCTTTGTAGCAATACTTACACACACACACACACACACACACACACACACACACACACACACACAGTGACATGATTTTATAAACAATAAATGCTTGCGAACTATTGACTTAAAGAAAAATACAAAATAAATACAGTCCTCAACCTGATATGTAAGGATACATGGCTGGCAAGAAGTAACCCAGTAGCTTGCAAAGCCATCTACTCTAAAATTCTTCCTGATGGCCATAAAGTTTTGTTAGTAAAAACAAAAGCTGAGACTTAGCACTCTTAAATTACAATCTTAAATGTAACACTACGCTATTTAGTTATTGACCAAAAAAAATCAAATTTAAAAAACAGATGTCTTTATTTCTATAGGTTTCTAACACTTAATTTTGAGTTCCATTGTTAATATGACCAAAATGAAAATTTAAAAATAATGTTCCTTTGAGGTCCTAAAATCTGATTGCAGATATAATTTTTTTGGTCATCGGTTTCATATGTGTAGCATAATATTTTTCACCTCAGAAAAATCAGTTTTGACAAAGCAGTACCAAATCGGTATTTTTCACATTAAATTGTAATAAATTTTATGAATAAAAAAGATTTTCTTCTAATCATAGTATCTTTGTTTCTCCTGAGTTCTCATCTTTTAGTTATTTTTTTAAATCTACATTTAAAACAACTCAAAACATCTTTGACAAAAATCCCTTTATTTGCAGTTGGGCTCTTTTGATTAAAAAAAAAAAAAACAACTTCCTTAAATCATTTTTTTCTTAATCCCCTTTAATACAATATTCCCTTTTGGTAAGATAGTTGCAATACTCTATCTGGTGATTCTATGGCAGACATGGTTTCTGATATTACCTATATAACTGTTACTCTCAAATTCTCATTTCCAGTTTCTGCCTTCCCTCTGAGGTTCATGCCTGCATTTCCTATTATTCAGTTATGCCCATTTAACACTTTGAAATTAAATTTCTCTTTCCTCCAGACACCCCTTGCAAAAAATTTTAATTAAAAATCAAAACAACACCTGTTCTATTACCAATGTTTCTTGTTCTAGTTACTGCATCATGCCAAGATTTTTTTCTTCTCTTATACAGGCTTCCCTCAGTCAAACAATAACCAAGCCCTCTCAGCTCCATCTTGGAAATGACCCTTATTGGCATGCATCTGAGAAACACTCATTGCTAATACATAATCCAGAGTACCATAATCCCTCATTTGGGCTATCGTGATAACCCCCTGACCAGTGTTTGCCCCTTCACATCTTGTCCACATCTTCTCAAATGTATCTTTTAAAAATCACTTATGTTGATTTCTCTTTAAAAGTTCCCAAGATTTCTTGTTTCCTAGAGAACAAAACCCAAAGATCCTGGCATCCAAACCCCTTCAGAGTTTGAGAACAATCTTTCCAGCCACATCTTCTGTCACTTCCTCTCTTGCACTCTATACTCTGGTCATAGCTTAAACTGAAAAAATAAATCTTACCAGTGTAATATTCTGAGTCACCTAAATTGCCGCATATGTGCACTGACATACAGAAAGTTTCTCATCTATAATTATTTTATGTGTCATAGCATCTGATGATGGTTTGTCATCTAAATTTTAATCTTTTTTCCAAAATTTTCACATATGTATCTAACGATGAATAAGAAACTAAAATTTGCTTAAAAGTTTTTTAGTACTTTTTAGAAAACTTTTGTGTGAAATCAAAAAGTGTTATGTAGGTACAGCAGACTTACATATGCCCTTCATCAAAAGTAAGGAGGCAAAAGGATGGTATTTTCCTTATAGTCTAAATTCCAGATTAACAACTATTCTCCCTAAATCTCTAATCTATCCCCCAGACACCCTCAAACAAAAGAAGTAGGACCTATTTATTTGAAATTATTGTATCTCTTCTACTGTATACAATTATCTTTATGAAAAAAATGCAAGGAAAGAAAATAGAAAGTAAAAGATGTCATAGAAAGAGAACAAAGACTTCAATTGTATATATAAATTAGTTCTCAGATTGCTAGAGATCAAAGACCTTGAACCAAACATCCTACTGAAGATGAGGTCTAAAAAAAACACCAACACAATTATTCTAACAATTAGAAATTTCTCCAAAGCAAGATTCTAAACACTATAGCTATGTTAGAATATTTAGCTATAAAAAATATTACAGCTGAAATCAAATCCAGAACAAATAAGTATTACAGTTGTAATAAAAATTCAGAACAAATATTTTTAGCAATTAAACTTTGAGAAGCACAACAGAGATCAATAATATATATATATTTTTTTAGAGCAGTTAACCGTTAGTAACTACATAAGAATCCTATTAACATGGTGATGTCAGAAGATTAAGGCTAATACCAGCATAATGGCCAACTAGCGTATGATGTTGGGCAGCCTGGAGAGGTGCATTATTTTAGCAACAATGTGATCAAATTTGATACATACAGCAGAGTTTTAAAGGGATTTAATAAGTTTCTGCTAGTTAATTTTAGTCTGATAAAAAGATTATATTTTTTATTTTATTTTGTCCACATATAATAACATGTATATATATTATTGTTTAATGCTAAAATAATCTCATAAGTTTTAGCACTGTTTTTGACTGTAACATTTTTGCTCAGATCAAATAAAATTAACACATGCCACTTCAGAAGATAAATTAAGAGAAACAAACTTTCTTTTCATTTCTGTGAATATCAGTTTTCCCAAAGTACAAGATCAGGCTACAATTTATGTTAAAACTATGGTTGAATACGTTGTCACAAATGGCTACATAAACCGACAAAACTCAGGCCAAGTACTTTAAAAGTGACCTCTCAGATATGATTTATTTATCCCCAATGTCAGTTACCCAAAATCTTCTAGGTATGATTCTGGAAGTCTTTACTACTGGCTTCAGAAAATTAGACTCAACTGGGAAAAAGAGCTTTGAAAAATACAATGAAAGTTTTTTAAAAAAAAACTTGGCCATGGCAGACAATTTTCATCTTTTCCTATTTCTTTTTGAGTAAGTAGAAAAACTTGACTAATGATGCTATTTCAACAGGATGTTGGGAGGTAATCATAGGTGGTTTCAAAATTAGAAACAGGTGTGCCAGCATGGTTGAATGAGCAGAACAAAGAACAATCCCTTCCGAATGTCACTCTACATAATAGATTCCTTCACGGCTACTTTTAATGAACATTATGAGCAGTCAGATAATAAACATAATTCCATCTGAATTATATATCTTGAAGCAGCCATATAATTGAGATCTTAATTCCTACACACGTTGAAATAAAAGCTTACAGGTTATTATAATTTAATTTAAACTGGGTGTAAAAATTACCCATCCATTTTGATACTTCAAGTATATTCATTATGAAATAGTCAAACTAAGGTAATTAGAAAAGCCATCAAAATGGTGATGCCTGAATCACAGAGTGATAATGCTTTTATATTTATGTGAAAATAAATTTCAAAGGGAACGTGTATGAAACAACATGAAATGATCTAAAAATAATCTAGTGATGAATTTAAAACGCATCACTTAAGTCTGACTACATGTTGGTGTTATATGTACACATAAGTAAAATATGTTTTTTGTTAACTTTCCTCTCCTTAATAATACTGCTTCTGATTTACCATGGACAGTGTTATACGTATATAATGTTCTGATTTACCATGTTGACTGTGGGTGGAGGGTATCTAGTAAGAAGAGAAATATCGTTGTTGACATATTTCTTCAAATATCAGATATAAAGTTTATAATTTTATTTCCATCTACAATGAAAAACTAATTATTCAAGAAGTCAGTAATTTTTAGGAGTTCTGTACTCTAACTTCTCAAACATACACACAAGTAAACCCATTAGTGTTCTTGAACGTACTTGTATTTGAAGAGTAGTGGTAATATCTTCCTTAAGATATTGGATTACTTTACCCTACTCCATAATAAATTTTGGTAGAAACAGGATAACTCAGCTTCTTTTTCCCTTCCATTTTTATTCTCCTGGAGTCTGCTAATTTCCCTGCAAGATTTCATCCTGTTTATGACTTCATCTACCTCTTTACACCAAAGACCTCTAAATCTAAATCTGTAATTAAGACCTTTTCCCAGGTCTGCATTTTCAAATACCTACTGCACATAACTAACTGCATGCCCCACAAGTGCATCCCACTGAGTATGTATGTCAAAATTATACACTTTATCTTCTCCGACTCTTAATTCTCCAGCCATAATTTGCTCTGCCTTCTGAATTCTTGATTTCGATGAATGACACCTTCATCTATCTCTGTAGTCTCCTGAGACAGAGATTTGTGCCATATTCAACAGGCCCCTTTTTTATTATCTCATATGTACAAGCCAGGACAAAATCTTATACAGCCATTTTATTTCTTAGTGAATTATTTAAACAATGTTCTATTGAATCCCTTCTAGTTACTGGGCTACACATTCAGCAAAGTAGTGGAGATAGATCCTCAGATCCCTGCCCTCAAGGGACCTATAGAGGTATGAGGCAGGGGAGAGACTAGACAAGAAGAAGAAATAAAAAATATAAGTTATAATACTAAGTTCAATAGTAGTAACCATTAAAAATGAAATAAAATAGAGTTATGTAAAAGAATGATTGGAGATAGGTGTTCCAGAGGGTGTCTTTCTGAGAAAAATGCATATGCCAATCAGCCAAGAAATGGAATGATAAAGAAGAGGCAGTCATGTGAAGATACAGGGGAAGAGGGTGTGTGTGTGTGTGTGTGTGTGTGTGAACATTGCACTGAAATCCACTCTACACTTGATATGAAATATTCCTCGTATCCAAAGATCTCTATGATCCCTGGGGTTTGGTTAAATTAGGTAAACATCATATAGCTTAGACTAGAATTTGCCTTACAACAAGAAATTGTAACAACACATGCTTTTGCTGGTACACTGAATATTCTCAATTTTCCCCTCTAGATGCACTCTCTAACACTGCTTCCTGGGTGTATAACCACCATGAACTTAACAGCTGGGCTCACCTGCTCTCTGGCTGCTAGGGTTTCATCAACAGGAAGCCCTGACAGGAATTTAGAGAGGAGAGCAGGGGGTATTTATCCCCCAGTACCCTTTCCTGCCGTGCCATGGTCTGGGAGCTGCTGTGCTCCTGGATCCTATAAGACAGCCCCTCTCCCATGGCTTTGGTTCCCATCAGGTTCTGGTAATAGTTCCCTTCCATTGCTCCTCCAGGCTTGCTAGTCCTAGAGTACTTCACCATCTCTTCTTGATTTCCTTGGCCCATCTCACCCCTATGTAAATTGTCCCTTTATTAAACAGTCTCCAATTACTCTTTTGAACAGGTTACCTGCTGGAACTCAGAATGACACAGTTCTGTTCACTACTGAGCCAACCAGTGAACTACGAGTACACTTTCTTTATTCCCTCAGTATTAACATTTTTTTGTGTGGTGTATGTATTCCAAAACACTATTTTTAATTGGCTAGTATTCCAAGACACTATTACTAATTTTCCCCAAATTTTCTATCACAAATATAAAACCTCTTGGAATATTTTCCATATCATCAAATCCATCAGGGGTTCCATCAGTTCCATATTCCCCCTCTCCTGGAACTCTTTATCCTTTTATTCCAATCTAGAAAGAGGATTCTCTAGGTCTGCGACATAGCGTCATTCTCCATATCTTTTTCCCTCTCTCCCATTTTGTATTTTCTCTTCTTGGACTCATTAACTTCTTCCTTGGGTTATGTTATTGTTCCAGCGGACAATGTTCTCCAGTAACCTTCTGAAAAAGGCTATACATAAGATAGACTCCAGAAAATTATTTTAAATTATTTTTACCCTCATGCTTGATTGATAATTTGGCTGGATATAAAATTTTCTTCATTATTTTGTGGGTTTTGCTCCCATATTTTTTAGTGTTGAGAATGGTTTTGCTGGTTAACATCGTCTGGCTTTATGATTCTTCATATGTGACTTTTTTTTCCCCTCCTTGGAGCTTGGAGTTCAAATTTGTCTCTCTATCTCATGTGCTCTGGAACTTTCATTGTGATGTGATTGACGTAGGTTTTTTTGCATTTACATGTCCTGATAACTTTATGGGCTCTTTCATCCTGCTAATGCAGCTTCTTCAGTTTTAAAAAAAAAAATTATTTTTGATAATTCCTTCCTCTCTATTTTCTCTATAACTCTAATTATCCAGATGTTGGTTCTCTTAAATTGATCCTTCAAAAAAAAACCTTTGTATTTCATTTTCCATTCTTTGTCTATTTTTTTAAATTTCTGGGTAATTTCCCAAATGGCCTTCCAATTCCTTAAACACTTTTTGACTATCATGTATATTTTTTATATTCCAAGAGTTTGATTTTGTTTATTGTTCCTTTTCATGCATTAATTTCTCATTTTGAGAAAATACCTTTTATTTTTTTAAATCTTTCTGAGGATATGAACTGTTTTGCTTGACAATTTTCTTCTGTTCTTTGCTTTGCTTCTGATATTTGAGTGCCAGGATCTATAGTTCTTTCCCTCTCTGGCTCCTCAATTTTTGAGAGAAGAATTCTAGTCTCCCTAGTGGAGGGAATAACTAGGCTGTCTATTTTTGGAGCTAAAAAGTGAAAAAGACCTGTAGCAGAGATATGTAATCTTTAGGTTGAAGAATTTATTTTGCCCATTTTCAGTATATTTTTCTTGCTGCTATAACTGGTATCCCAAGGTTTTGAGCTTTTTGCCTCTATTTCTCTACAGAATAAACCTCTTATCTCCTTCTTGGGTGGGAAGAAAAAGAGGTCTCCTGGTAATACAGAGTTGAGGAGGGCGTCTAGGGGGTCTAAAAATCTTCTCGGATACACTGAATCAATTCTCTTACTTTCATATTCATGTAACTCCACTTTCTGAAATACCTGGTGCCCTCAGTTCTTAGACGTTCCAGGGTCTACAGGGATTGAATGGCTCCTTATCAGTATCTCCTTACAGTCACTTGGAGGTCAGATTTCCATTTTCCAAAAATGAGGTGAATCTCTCATCCTTTCCTGAGTCCTCCCTCATTCTCTACCTCTGTGTAGATCTAAACTCTTTATTTTCATTTTCAATCACTTTAGTAGGGTTTTAGTGGGGTAGAGATAAAGGCAAGGATTCAATTTTCCATGTCAGAAGACATGTACACTTTAAAACTTTAATGTATGTTTTAGATTACTCGTAGGAAAAGTTTGTGAAGCAAGGCAATATGTTTAGCATTTGGAGAGTTACGTTAAGTGTATCTTTTTATTTCAGATTCTTGCCCTTTGAAATGGTTTTAATATATGAGATGGCAAACTCTATCTGAAGTTCTCTTTGATAGAAAAAGAAAATTTAAGATACGTAAGCAGAAAAATCACAGTTTCTATTATAATGGCAGTGTAAGTCATTAAAGTTTATAAATTAAACATTTTAAAACTCTGTTAATAGTGGTAAGAGACAACACCTAGTAAACTTATCTCATTTTCTTTGTGAAAGAACTATTAATAGAAAGGCAGATCATGGTGACTTTCTATACATAAAACAAGGCATGTGGCAAAATAAGGCAGAGTTGCTGAAAGACAGCACCATGAGGATGATTCACATCTAATAGAATGACCACATCCAAAGACTAGTGAACAAATTGGTGCAACAAGAAGAAAGATCTTTAGAAGGTATGCCACAGGGTTTTGCCCTAAGCCCTATGCTATTCAATATTTAAATTGAGACACATAAGTACAATGACGAAATACTGAACATTCAGAAACAGGATGTGAAGAAGGAGGGAAAACACTAAACAATGGGGAGTCAACAGCCACAGGATATGAACAACTTCATTATAGGCTAATACTTTATAAGACAAATTTAACAGAGCTAAAAGTATAGCCTTACACTTAAATCTAAAACATGACCTATACACACAAAGTGAGGAAGAAATATAACATTAGCACCTCTGCAAAAATGTACGGTTATAATTAATTAAAACATTTATTAAAATATTTATTGAGCACATACAATGTGCAAGACACTGCCGTTATAGTGAACGATACAGACAGGAAGTTTGCTTCCAGTGAACTTACAGGTTAGCATGGGAAACAGGTAACACTTCAGATTTAATTATAATTGATTTAAGTCTAGCAATAGAGAACATTTAATATTAGGAATGCATAATAGGAGACTTAACATACAGATGAATTAGACAAAAATATCTAATGTCATCTTAGGCTGAATTAATAAAAGTATATAATGCCTAGAATGTGGACCTGCTGGCAATTAATTATTCCTTGAATAAAGAATGATGCAAACTCAAAAAAAGAGAGAAATATTATATTATCAGGTAATATTTATTGGGCATTTACTATATGCCAGGAATTGTGCTAATTGACTGTCATATTATCTTGATCCACCCATCCCAATGAATTAGATATTGTTAAACTCTCATTTTATAGATTGAAAAGACAGAGGCACAAAGGTTGCCAAGGGACTTATCCAAGTTCACACAGTGCTAAGTATAGTAACTGAGATCTAAATGTGGGAACTCTGTGTAGTGTGCAGGCTTAACTGATGTGCTTGGCTGAGCAAGTCAAGGCTTCCTGGGAGCCGCACTATAAGCCATCATAAACCAAATACCATCCAGGTGGGAAAAACCAGGTTGTTGGAAGATCTCAACACTTTATAATGAAGTTAAAGGAACTGAAGGTATTTAACTACAGAAGACAAAAAGTAGTATTTGTTTTTTTCATCAGGGAATTATCATTATAAGGCTTACTCTGTCAAACACTGCTGGGAACTCTTTTACAGGTGTCTAGAACAGGTAGAGGGAAATTGGTAGCCAAAGCAGATCTTACCCACTCAGTGTTCCACAGTATAAGTTAATTTTGTTAGGCACTTAAGACACAAAAGGCAGAAAGGAAAGATGGCTCGCTACATCATTTTAATATCCAATGCTTATGTATTTTAATGGGAAAGAATGTGACAATAGAATTGAGAAATTTTTCAAATAAAAAATATTCTATTTTCTATCTGTTTACCTAATAAATAATACTTACTATAATGGATGCTAAACATTAAGTTTTTTAGCATGCCTAGTACTAAATATATCTATTTTTAGGCATATCTTCAGATGTTTATAGGCAAAAATTAAAGCTTGTTTTTTAATATTTTAAAATTTGCCAACTGCCCTAAACTATAGCTTCAAATAAAAACATCATCCAGGGGCTTCCCTGGTGGTGCAGTGGTTGAGAGTCCGCCTGCCAATGCAAGGGACACGGGTTCGAGCCCTGGTCTGCGAAGATCCCACATGCCGCGGAGCAACTGGGCCCGTGAGCCACAACTACTGAGCCTGCGTGTCTGGAGCCTGTGCTCCGCAACAAGAGAGGCCGCGATAGTGAGAGGCCCGCGCACTGCGATGAAGAGTGGCTCCCACTCGCCGCAACTAGAGAAAGCCCTCGCACAGAAACGAAGACCCAATGCAGCCAAGAATAAATAAATTAATTAATTAATTTAAAAAAACCCAAACAAACAAAAAAACAAAACAAAAAGAAAAAAACAAAACAAAAAATCATCCAATTATTAAGGAAGGATTGTTTTTATTCTAAAATAGCCTTTAAAAATAAAATTACGCAAAGTGAAAATAATGGAACTGCACAGGATATTTCTCCATGAATTCAGCCTTATCTCCACTTCAAAACTCCTCTTTGTTGGGATTTGTTCCGTTTGTTTTAACACAGGCACTGTGCAGGAGGCTGGATTTGTTGATAAGCAGTTTTTTTTTTTTTTTTTTTTTTAATTTCAGTACAAAATCACCAAGGTAATGAATAGTTTTTAATTTCCAGGAGCCTAAATTATGCAAAGGAACTACAACTTTCTTTCCTCCTCCTTTACCTTTCATGTGCCCTTGCAAAGGGAACGATGGGATACAGTTCTGTGTATAAACCAGGGAACAGCATGTAAGAACATTCCAGTGCTCATCAGAGGCTCATCCAGAGTTTCGGTAAAATGCTGGGCCCTGCCCTCTACCCTTTTGGTCCTGGTGTCTTTGGGTGGACAAAAAGGTACAGTTCTATCTGCCCTGCAGAGTCCATCTAAGTAAGGTTATATTAATCTTTGTAAAGCTCTTTGAGTACTACAGAGTAAAATGCTGTATAAGTTGGGTATTTAGCAATACCCACCAGAAAAACCAATACAATCTTCTTCAATTCCATAGAAGGCTAATTTAAAAATGAGGACCTCGTTCTAAGATGTATGCCTTTTCGGGGTTGCTCACTGAAGGCGGCCTTTTCCAAACTGGGCTCACTCATTCCTTCTATTACTTTTTTTTTTTTTTAACATGTTTCTTGGAGTATAATTGCTTTACAATGGTGTGTTAGTTTCTGCTTTATAACAAAGTGAATCAGCTATATATATATATACATATATCCCCATATCCCCTCCCTCTTGTGTCTCCCTCCCACTCTCCCTATCCCACCCCTCCAGGTGGTCACAAAGCACCGAGCTGATCTCCCTGTGCTATGCAGCTGATACCACTAGCTATCTATTTACATTTGGTAGTGTATATATGTCCATGCCACTCTCTCACTTCGTCCCAACTTACCCTTCCCCCTCCCCTTGTCCTCAAGTCCATTCTCTATGTCTGCATCTTTATTCCTGTCCTGCCCCTAGGTTACGCACAACCTTTTTTTTTTTTTTAAGATTCCATATACATGTGTTAGCATACGGTATTTGTTTTTCTCTTTCTGACTTACTTCACTCTGTATGACAGACTCTAAGTCCATCCATCTCACTACAAATAACTCAGTTTTCTTTCTTTTTATGGCGAGTAATATTCCACTGTATCTATGTGCCACATCTTCTATATCCATTCATCTATCAATGGACACTTAGGTTGCTTCCATGTCCTGGCTATTGTAAATAGAGCTGCAATGAACATTGTGGCACAAGACTCTTTCTGAATTATGGTTTTCTCAAGGTATATGCCCAGTAGTGGGACTGCTGGGTCATATGGTAGTTCTATTTTTAGTTTTTTAAGAAACCTCCATACTGTTCTCCATAGTAGCTGTATCAATTTACATTCCCACCAACAGTGCAAGAAGGTTCCCTTTTCTCCACACCCTCTCCAGCATTTATTGTTTGTAGATTTTTTGATGATGACCATTCTGACGGGTGTGAGGTGATACCTCATTGTAGTTTTGATTTGCATTTCTCTAATAATTAGTGATGTTGAGCGTCTTTTCATGTGTTTGTTGGCAATCTGTATATCTTCTTTGGAGAAATGTCTATTTAGGTCTTCTGCCCATTTTTGGATTGGGTTGTTTGCTTTCTGGGAATTGAGCTCATGAACTGCTTGTAAATTTTGGAGATTAATCTTTTGTCAGTTGCTTCATTTGTAAATATTTTCTCCCATTCTAAGGGGTTGTCTTTTCATCTTGTTTATGTTTTCCTTTGGTGTACAAAAGCTTTTAAGTTTCATTAGGTCCCATTTGTTTATTTTTGTTTTTATTTCCATTTCTCTAGGAGGTGGGTCAAAAAGGATCTTGCTGTGATGTATGTCATAGAGTGTTCTTCCTATGTTTTACTCTAAGAATTTTATAGTGTCTGGCCTTACATTTAGGTCTTGAATCCATTTTGAGTTTATTTTTGTGTATGGTGTTAGGGAGTGTTCTAATTTCATTCTTTTACATGTAGCTGTCCAGTTTTCCCAGCACCACTTATTGAAGAGGCTGTCTTTTCTCCATTGTATATTCTTGCCTCCTTTATCAAAAATAAGGTGACGATATGTGTGTGGATTTATTTCTGGGTTTTCTATCATGTTCCATTGATCTATATTTCTGCTTTTGTGTCTGTACCATACTGTCTTGATTACTGTAGCTTTGTAGTATAGTCTGAAGTCAGGGAGCCTGATGCCTCCAGCTCTGTTTTTCTTTCTCAAGATTGCTTTGGCTATTCAGGGTCATTGGTGTTTCCATACAAATTGTGAAATTTTTAGTTCTAGTTCTGTGAAAAATGCCATTGGTAGTTTGATAGGAATTGCATTGAATCTGTAGATTGCTTTGGGGAGTATAGTCATTTTCACAATGTTGATTCTTCCAATCCAAGAACATGGTATATCTCTCCATTTGATTATATCATCTTTAATTTCTTTCATCAGAGTCTTATAGTTTTCTGCATACAGGTCTTTTGTCTCCTTAGGTAGGTTTATTCCTAGGTATTTTATTCTTTTTGTTGTAATGGTAAATAGGAGTGTTTCCTTAATTTCTCTTTCAGATTTTTCATCATTAGTGTATAGGAATGCAAGAGATTTCTGTGCATTAATTTTGTATCCTGCTACCTTACCAAATTCATTGATTAGCTGTAGTGGTTTTCTGGTAGAGTCTTTAGGATTCTCTATGTATAGTATCGTGTCATCTGCAAACAGTGACAGCTTTATTTCTTCCTTTCCGATTTGGATTCCTTTTATTTCTTTTTCTTCTCCGACTGCTGTGGCTAAAACTTCCAAAACTATGTTGAATAATAGTGGTGAGAGTGGACAACCTTGTCTTGTTCCTGATCTTAGAGGAATGGTTTCAGTTTTTCACCATTGAGAATGATGTTGTCTGTGGGTTTGTCATATATGGCCTTTATTATGTTGAGGTAAGTTCCCTCTATGCCTACTTTCTGGAGGGTTTTTATCATAAATCGGTGTTGAATTTTGTTGAAAGCTTTTTCTACATCTATTGAGATGATCAAATGGTTTTTCTCCTTCAATTTGTTAATATGGTGTATCACATTGATTGATTTGCATATATTGAAGAAACTTTGCATTCCTGGGATAAATCTCTCTTGATCATGGTGTATGATCCTTTTAATGTGCTGTTGGATTCTGTTTGCTAGTATTTTGTTGAGGATTTTTGTATCTATGTTCATCAGTGATACTGGCCTATAGGTTTCTTTCTTTGTGACATCTTTTTCTGGTTTTGGTATCAGGGTGATGATGACCTCGTAGAATGAGTTTGGGAGTGTTCTTCCCTCTGCTATATTTTGGAAGAGTTTGAGAAGGGTAAGTGTTAACTCTTCTCTAAATGTTTGATAGAATTCGCCTATGAAGCCATCTGGTCCTGGGCTTTTGTTTGTGAGAAGACTTTAAATCACAGTCTCAATTTCAGTGCTTGTGATTGGTCTGTTTATATTTTCTATTTCCTTCTGGTTCATTCTCAGAAGGTTGTGCTTTTCTAAGAATTTGTTCGTTTCTTCCAGGTTGTCCATTTTATTGGATTAGTTGCTCGTAGTAATCTCTCATGATCCTTTGTATTTCTGAAGTGTCAGTTGTTGTTTCTCCTTTTTCATTTCTAATTCTACTGATTTGAGTCTTCTCCCTTTTTTTCTTGATGAGTCTGGCTAATGGTTTATCAATTTTGTTTATTTCTCAAAGACCCAGCTTTTAGTTTTATTGATCTTTGCTATCATTTTGTTCGTTTCTTTTTCATTTATTTCTGATCTGATCTGTATGATTTCTTTCCTTCTGCTAACTTTGGGGTTTTTTTGTTCTTCTTTCTCTAATTGCTTTAGGTGTAAGGTTAGGTTGTTTATTTTAGATGTTTCTTGTTTCTTAAGGTAGGCTTGTATAGCTATAAACTTCCCTCTTAGAACTGCTTTTGCTGCATCCCATAGGTTTTGGGTCGCTGTGTTTCATTGTCATTTGTTTCTAGGTATTTTTTGATTTCCTCTTTGATTTCTTCAGTGATCTCTTGGTTATTTAGTAATGTATTGTTTAGCCTCCATGTGTTTGTACTTTTTACAGATTTTTTCCTGTAATTGATAACTAGTCTCAGAGCGTTGTGGTCAGAAAACATACTTGATATGATTTCAATTTTCTTGAATTTACCAAGGCTTGATTTGTGACCCAAGACATGATCTCTCCTGGAGAATGTTCCATAAGCACTTGATAAGAAAGTGTATTCTGCTGTTTTTGAATGGAATGTCCTATAAATATCAATGAAGTCCATATTGTTTAATGTATCATTTAAAGTTTGTGTTTCCGTATTTATTTTCATTTTGGATGATCTGTAGATTGGATGTCTCTTGTGGACCAATGTCCTGAACTAGGCTCTCCTACCTGAGAGGCACAACCCTGATACATGGCCAGAGCACCAAGACCCAGGCAGCCACACGGTTCAGAAGAAAACAGAGAAGAAAAGAAAGAAAGAAAGAAATAATAATAAAATTAAGTTATTAAAATAAAAGATTTAAAAAATTATTAAAAATAAAAAAAAATAAAGTTATAATAAAAGGAAAAAAAAGAAAATAAAAAAAAGAAAGAAGAGAGTAAGCAAATCAAAAAACAAATCCACTCATGATAACAAGCGCTAAGAACTATACAAAAAAAAAAAAAAAAAGGACAGACAGAACCCTTAGACAAATGGTAAAAGCAAAGCTATACAGACAAAATCACACAAAGAAGCATGCACATACCCACTCACAAAAAGAGAAAAAGGAAAAATATATGTATATCTACATATAAAAAAAAGGAAGAGAGCAACCAAATCAATAAAGAAGTCTACCAATGATAATAAAGTCTAAATACTAAAGTAAGATAAACATAAAACTAGAAACAAATTTGATGCAGAAAGCAAACCCCAAGTCTACAGTTGCTCCCAAAGTCCACTGCCTCAATTTTGGGATGCTTCGTTGACTATTCAGGTATTCCAGAGATGCAGGTACATCAGGTTGATTGTGGAGATTTAATCTGCTGCTCCTGAGGCTGCTGGGAGAGATTTCCCTTTCTCTTCTTTGTTCGCACAGCTCCTGGGGTTCAGCTTTGGGTTTGGCCCCGCCTCTGTGTGTAGGTCGCCTGAGGGCATCTGTTTTTTGCTCAAACAGGAGGGGGTTAAAGGGGGCTCTGGCTCACTCAGGCCGGTTGGGAGGGAGGGGCACAGAATGCGGGGCGAGCCTGTGGCAACAGAGGCTGGCATGACATTGCAGCAGCCTAAGTTGCGCCGTGTGTTCTCCAGCAGAAGTTTTCCCTGGATCACAGGACCCTGGCAGTGGTGGGCTGCACAGGCTCCCAGGAGGGTAGATGTGGATAGTGACCTGTGCTTGCACACAGGCTTCTTGGTGGCTGCAACAGCAGCCATAGCATTTCAGGCCCATCTCTGGGGTCCATGTTGATAGCCACGGCTCGCTCCCATCTCTGGAGCCCTTTTAGGCGGTGCTCTGAATCCCCTCTCCTCCCACACCCCAAAACAATGGTCTCTTGCCTCTTAGTCAGCTCCAGACATTTTCCCGGACTCCTTCCCGGCTAGCTGTGGCGCACTAGCTCCCTTCAGGCTGTCTTCACACAGCCAACCCCAGTCCTCTCCCTGGGATCTGACCTCCGAAGCCCGAGCCTCAGCTCCCAGCCCCCACCCGCCCCGGCGGGTGAGCAGACAAGTCTCTCGGGCTGGTGAGTGCTGGTCGGCACCGATCCTCTGTGAGGGAATCTCTTCGCTTTGTCCTCTGCACCCCTGTGGCTGCGCTCTCCTCCGTGGCTCAGAAGCTTCCCCCTTGCCACACCCGTCTCCACAAGTGAAGGGGCTTCCTAGTGTGTGGAAACTTTTCCTCCTTCACAGCTCCCTCTCAGAGGTGCAGGTCCCGTCCCTATTCTTTTGTCTCTGATTTTTCTTTTTTCTTTTGCCCTACCCAAGTATGTGGGCAGTTTCTTGCCTTTTGGGAGGTCTGACGTCTTCTGCCAGCGTTCAGTAGGTGTTCTGTAGGAGTTGTTCCATATGTAGATGTATTTTTGATGTATTTGTGGGGAGGAAGGTGATCTCCACGTCTTACTCCTCTGCCATCTTGAAGGTCTCCTCCCCTTCCACTACTTTGAAGTATTTTATGAGCTGTCGGCTTTCAGGATCCTTAATGCCAGGCATCCCTCATTTTAAATGACTTTTTAATTTTTTTTTGGTTTGCTTTATAAATGTCTTATAATCCTAGCTTAGAGACTCTGGTCCCATTTTTAAATGAAACATATCTTTGCTATGACCAAACATAAATAATATATTTACTTATTTGGGGACCCAGAGGCTTATCTTCCCTCTGAACTTGCCAGGAATAACAGACAACTCAGTTTAAAACCAAAATTGATAGACTCATGTCAAGGTGGTAAAAAATATCTGCCCAGTTGTTTCCCTTTCATATTTTGTGCCAAGCAAGGCTGCTGGTTTCAAGTAGCTAATGGAAATCAAGCAAAAAAAGTTAGGATTTTAAGGAAGTAAACCTTAATTCAGTGGTTGGTTAAGGACAAAATTTGTAAGTCAGCTTGAGTTTGATTTATATTCGTATATTCTGACTGATGTATATTCATATACTCATAAAATCTGACTGATATATGTATTACTTCTAAAATAGCAAGTATCCTCTCAAGGGCAAAGCCATATATTCATCCATGCTAAAATATAGAGAAGAGTCAAATTTAAATAGCTTTCTTATTCCTATTTCTTATTCTTTAAACATAAGTTTCTATACTGCCATAGAAATGTGTGGAGGAGATAGTATCTTTGCATTCATATAAGTTAGAGTGGATAAGCATCTCAAGACTATCTTATTTCTCAACCTAATTATTTTTTTCAAAGAATTAGTAAAGCTTTATTTTTTAAAGCAAAAATATTGGCACATATGTTTGGATGATAAAAGATGCAGCTAATACTAGGTATTTCAAAAGTCTTGATCTATTACAAAGCATCAAATTCAACTGTCTCTAGGGACCGGGCAAGGTATATATGTGGTGAAGAGGTCTGGCTATGGGACAATGGGAAGATGTGGGGATAGTGGAAAATTTAAGAGTACATGCCTCATTGAAAAGCCTTCAAATGCAAACATTTGCAGCAATGTTCAGGCCAAATAAAACATGTTTGCCTTCTGCCACCCCTCCTATATACTTTTGAAATGTATAGGTTTAATGTACTGAGAAATGAATGATTCAATTCAGTTTTATTTTTATTTACTTATTTATCTTCAAAATACTAGAGCAGGGCTTTTCTGACTTGTTGAAGGAAGCCACATGTTACAATGCAGGGGAACTGAATTATTCCTGGGAATACTCATAAGACCTAATGAGTGTGATCAATCTTTGCATTGGACCCTGTGGTCACAGCTATAACCCAGCCCCAGGTTTCTCATCTGTGTCTCATGAACAGGGGCTCCTGACTTACTTAATACAAAAGCATCCATTATATTGACTTCACATCTGAGGTTCGAAGAACACAGGGCCCTGACATGTTACAAAGGCAGAGATGCAGGCCCTTTCTTCCTCCTGATTGGGTTGTTTGGGAAGGGATTAAGGGAAGGAATTTGCAGCCAAGCAGCCCTGATGTTTATCCCCTCAGCCTTGCACAGGGGTGCTTCCGGGCTGTTAATGTGCTTGCCTTCCTGCTAAGATACACACAGTTTTTCAGATCTGCCTTGCGTGGCACCTCCATAATTAATAAATCACTGTCAAATTTTCTATAGTGCTTTCATATTCACAGAAAAGCAAAAGGTAAACAAAGAAACAAAAGACAGCAATATATACAGAGAGGTTAATTTTAGTTGGATTTTAGAACAGAATATACACATTTAAACCTTGGTCAGCACTGTAGAGCTAATGAATGGCCAGTATTTTTCAAGAAGTAGCTCATTAATAATTGGTTTCCTCCTCATCATTAAGAAGCACTTATTATTAGTCTTATTACAAATGGCCTTGATCAGGGGATATATATATATATATACAGGGTTTGCATGCATGAATCACTGGGTTCTGTAAGAGCTTTGTCTCTAAGGCAGAAAACAAACCATTTAAAATCTATGTAATAGTCTTATTTTATACGTAATATTTATTTAAAAAAATTTTTTTAACATCTTTATTGGAGTATACTTGCTTTACAATGGTGTGTTAGTTTCTGCCTTATAACAAAGTGAATCAGCTATACATATACATATATCCCCATATCTCCTCCCTCTTGCGTCTCCTTCCCACCCTCCCTATCCCACCCCTCTAGGTGGTCACAAAGCACCGAGCTGATCTCCCTGTGCTATGCAGCTGCTTCCCACTAGCTATCTATTTTACATTCGGTAGTGTATATATGTCCATGCCACTTATATGTAATATTTATTAAGGAAAAATAAAATATTAAGATGTTTTAAAAAAAGAACAGATTTTGTGGGTGTGAGGGTGTGGAGGTGTGTAAAGTACTTACTATGTTTGACAGTAACAGCATAATGGAGTATATATATTTGTTACATTTGTCAATAGGCAATAGGGCTAATATTTACCTTCTTTTTTAAAAATTGTATTTCCAATATTTGTACTCTCCATATCTATCATTGATTTCAGATGACTAGCATTTCTTCACATTTTGCTGTGAAATTTCATTTTGTGTAAGAGTTTGTCTACACTATGCACGAGAGAAAGAGAAAGATTATATATAACTGTCTCCTCATGATAAAACTCATGTAATTTTAAAAAACAAATAAATGAATACAGATATTAGCTCTACCTCAAATATTTAAGTAAATAAAACTCAGTTTATAAATTTTTTTCCATTTAAATAGAATTGGAAGTAGTTATATATTTTGCATTTATAGACACACTTTAAATTCTATGCCTTCACTAGTTCTGTTGGTAAACTCTCATTAGGTGTAACACATGGGCATAAAGCCATACACACACCCTTTAAAAAATGGAATGCAAAAATTGGAATTAGCCTAGGTTATGGGTTGAATTTACTAACACAAAGGAACTGGCACTTGATGATTGGAATACTTCCAGATAGTGTGCTTTAGAAACAGGGTGTGGCTGGACAGCTCTATGCCAAAGAGATTAGGTGTGTGACTTATGGGTCCAGTCAACAATCTCAGCAAAGGCTAGGGTTAGAGACAAAGTTATCCAGGAAGGATGTGTCAACTAGTGTGGATCACCTTGACATCCATGGAAGACTGATAAAGGTTTTGAGAATTTTATACCAGCAGAAAAACTGCAAGCCTGAACTGAAAGGGACAGAAGTAGGATGGAATGAAAGAAGAACGACTCCTAGGGCAAAGCCGAAGATGCGGAGATCAGAGAAGGCACAGCTGACTGAGGCCAGCCAACTAGATGTCTCAGGCTGAGAGGGCAGGGCCACCGTCCAGATCGGCCAGGAGGATGGGGCTGCTGCCCAGTTGTGGTGGGAGGACAGAGCATGGAGACATAAACAATTATTCCGAGGACTTGAAATCTAATAGAATTTACTCTGTTGAGTTTTAGATTTGCTTGGGATCTGTGACCCCTTTTTTCCTTCCCACTTCTCCCTTTTGGAATGGGAATGTCTATCCTATGCCTCTCCCATCATTGTATTTCGGAAGATATAACTTGTTTTCTAGGTTTCAGGGTCCACAGATAGATAGGAATTTTGCCCCACTATGGCCCATACTCAGAGTCTCACCCATAATGGATTTAGATGATTTAGAAGATAGGATTTGAGACTTTTAGAGTTGATTATATTTAGGTGAGATTTTAGATTTAGAGTTGATGCTGGAATGGGTTAAGACTTCTGATGAAGTTGGGATGGGTGAATGTATTTTGCAAGTGGGAAAGACATGAATTTGGCAAGGATGGGAGAGGATAGACATTACAAGTTAAATTGTGTCATCAAAAACATATATTGTGATACACCATATTAACAAATTGAAGAATAAAAACCATATGATCATCTCAATAGATGTAGAAAAAGCTTTTGACAAAATTCAACACCGATTTATGATAAAAACTCTCCAGAAAGTGGGCATAGAGGGAACCTACCTCAACATAATAAAGGCCATATACGACAAACCCACAGCAAACATCATTCTCAATGGTGAAAAACTGAAAGCATTTCCTCTAAGATCAGGAAGGATGTCCACTCTCACCACTGTTATTCAACATAGGTTTGGAAGTCCTAGCCACGGCAGTTAGAGAAGAAAAAGAAATAAAAGGAATACAAATTGGAAAAGAAGAAGTAAAACTGTCACTGTTTGCAGATGACATGATACTATACATAGAGAATCCTAAAAATGCCACCAGAAAACTACTAGAGCTAATCAATGAATTTGGTAAAGTTGCAGGATACAAAGTTAATGCACAGAAATCTCTTGCATTCCTATACACTAATGATGAAAAATCTGAAAGAGAAATTATGGAGACACTCCCATTTACCATTGTAACAAAAAGAACAAAATACCTAGGAATAAACCTACCTAGGGAGACAAAAGACCTGTATGCAGAAAACTATAAGACACTGATGAAATAAATTAAAGATGATACCAACAGATGCAGAGATATACCATGTTCTTGGATTGGAAGAATCAATATTGTGAAAATGACTATACTACCCAAAGCAATCTACAGATTCAATGCAATCCCTATCAAATTACCAATGGCATTTTTTACGCAACTAGAACAAATCATCTTAAAATTTGTATGGAGACACAAAAGATCCCGAATAGCCAAAGCAGTCTTGAAGGAAAAAAACGGACCTGGAGGAATCAGACTCCCTGACTTCAGACTATACTACAAAGCTACAGTAATCAAGACAGTATGGTACTGGCACAAAAACAGAAACATAGATCAATGGAACAAGATAGAAAGCCCAGAGATAAACCCCCACACACCTATGGTCAACTAATCTATGAAAAAGGAGGCAAAGATACACAGTGGAGAAAAGACAGTCTCTTCAATAAGTGGTGCTGGGAAAACTGGACAGCTACATTTTAAAGAATGAAATTAGAATACTCCCTAACACCATACAGAAAAATAAACTCAAAATGGATTCGAGACCTAAATGTAAGACCGTACACTATAAAACTCTTAGAGGAAAACATAGGAAGAACACTCTTTGACATAAATCACAGCAAGATCTTTTTTGATCCACCTCCTAGAGTAATGGAAATAAAAACAAAGATAAACAAATGGGACCTAATGAAACTTCAAAGCTTTTGCACAGCAAAGGAAACCATAAGCAAGATGAAAAGGCAACCCTCAGAATGGGAGAAAATATTTGCAAACGAATCAACGGACAAAGGATTAATCTCCAAAATATATAAACAGCTCATTCAGCTCAATATTAAAGAAACAAAGAACCCAATCCAAAAATGGGCAGAAGACCTAAATAGACATTTCTCCAAAGAAGACATACAGATGGCCAAGAAGCACATGAAAAGCTGCTCAACATCACTAATTATTAGAGAAATGCAAATCAAGACTACAATGAGGTATCACCTCACACCAGTTAGAATGGGCATCATCAGAAAATCTACAAACAACAAATGCTGGACAGGGTGTGGAGAAAAGGCAACCCTCTTGCACTGTTGGTGGGAATGTAAATTGATACAGCCACTATGGAGAACAATATGGAGGTTCCTTAAAAAACTAAAAATAGAATTACCATATGATCCAGCAATCCCACTACTGGGCATATACCCAGAGAAAACCGTAATTCAAAAAGACACATGCACCCCAATATTCATTGCAGCACTATTTACAATAGCCAGGTCCTGGAAGCAACCTAAATGCCCATCGACAGACGAATGGATAAAGAAGTTGTGGTACATATATACAATGGAATATTACTCAGCCATAAAAAGGAACGGAATTGAGTCATGTGTTGAGATGTGGATGGATCTAGAGACTGTCATACAGAGTGAAGTAAGTCAGAAAGAGAAGAACAAATATCGTATATTAATACATGTATGTGGAACTTAGAAAAATGGTACAGATGAACCAGTTTGCAGGGCAGAAGTTGAGACACAAATGTAGAGAACAAACGTATGGACACCAAGGGGGGAAAACCGCGGTGGGGTGGGGATGGTGGTGTGCTGAATTGGGCGATTGGGATTGACCTGTATACACTGATGTGAATAAAATTGATGACTGATATAAAAAAAAACAAAAAAAATAACATATGTTGAAGTCCTAACACCTAATACCTACAAATGTGACCTTGTTTAGAAATAGGGTCTTTGCAGATGTAATCTAGTTAAGAGGAGACCATAGTGAATTAGGGTGGGCCCTAATCCAATATGACTGGTATCCTTGTAAGAATAGAAGAGATGTAGACACAGATGGTCATGTGAAGATGGAGGCAGTGATGGCTGCTACAAGCCAAGGGATGCCTAAGGGTACCAGAAGCTGGAAGAGGTAAGGAAGGATCCTTCCCGAGAGGCTTTGGAGGCAGCATGGCCCTTCCAATGCCTTGATTTTGGACTTCTAGACTCTAGAATTGGGAGATAATAAATTTCTGATGTTTTAAGCCACTGAGTTAGTGGTACTTTGTCATGGGATCCCTAGGAAACTAATAGAGCCCACTAGAGCAAACATTGTTTTCCTTTGATCTTTCAGCATTCATCTCCTCCCCTCCCTCTTTTAATAACTGTATCTGATTTTCCTTTCCCACTCTTATTCCATGTGCTGTGTATAGCTGACTACATACATGAATTCAAAACTGAGCATGCAACCTATTCTGTTCTCCTGGCCCCAGCAGTTGCTTCAGGGTTGAATGTGTAACCCAATCATAGTCAGTCAATAGGGAAGATGGAAAACTGGAGCTTCTGCAGCCATATTGCTACCATGAGGGAGAACTTGTCAGAGAATAGAAGCAACAAAGATGGTGTAGAGCCAAGAGATATCTGAGAGAGATCTTATTTATCTATAAGACAATCAACCACATGCATATAAAGCTGGACTACTGCTAGAATTTTTAGTTACCTGAGCTTATAATTTCCCTTTTGCTTAAACCATTTTTGACTAACTTTTCTAACACTTTCAAGTAAGAGATTTCCATGTGTTAGATCTCCTAATTCGTGGCACTGCTCTCCTGCAGTTGCTTTCAATAGTCACTGAATACCAGATCATGCTCTCCTGGGTCGCGTCTAAGTTTGAAATAAAAACAAGGTTAAGATTTTGGTGTGGTGTTTCACTGATTACTTAATGAATGAAATGATTTGAAAATTCCTAATTCAAGTTATCTCTGAGAAGAAAAGTAAGCCAGGTTTCCTCATCTCTAAATGTGTACTCATTGGATACTTTCCTATCTAGCCCTCATTCTTGAGGGCTGCAGATTGCAATATAGAGATGGTTAGTCAGCTCTATTTCAATGGCCTGAGACAGCAGACAAACGTTGCTTAACGTTTTCCCGGTGAAATAATACACGAGAGTATCCCTCTTCATATATAATATACCGATTTAGATTAGATTGGATATACCCTCAATTTTTGTGCTATTGAGGTGAATATATTTTATGTTTTTAAATACATTCTTAAAAGTAAGTTCATTATAATACACTAAATTTTGATATTTACATATTCTCGTGTCCAAACAAATTGTGCTTCCAGGCTTTTTGGGAAAGTCCCCTAATTTTTAACCTGAGTCATAACAGAGACAAAATTCAATTTTAATTTGATATCTTAAATTTAGGTTATCATGTATTCAGATTATTCTATATGCATCCTTTTGTAATTTCTGAAATGCTGGTTTGAAATTACTATAGTGTCAATATGTCATATTAATATTCCTCAAGCTTTAAGCAAAAGTAAATTATTACTATTCAGATTATATTTAATATTTAGAAATTCTTTTTTTAAAACTTTTTATTTTATATTGGGGTATAGTCGATTAACAACATTGTGATAGTTTCAGGTGCACAGCAAAGCGACTCAGCCATACATATATCCATTAGAAATTCTTTAAGGTCATGATTTAGAATATACAGGTTCTCTGCTGATCATATAGAATATTAGGATTTTTATTCTTTTTTTTTGTTTTAGGCAGAAGATTTTCATATATTTTATTTATCACTGGAATAGAAATAATATTTTAGTTAAAAAATTATGCAGTTAACAGTTTATCTGAGTGTTTAGAGATTATACATGCATTAATAATTATAACTGGTTATAAAATATGACTATATAATGATACATAATTTAACATTGCTATTAAGGCTTCAGTTTTGGGAGAACATGTCCACATTAACACCAAATTTAGCCTACTAAACTAAAGCAGTATTGTAAAAACTCAAATGAGTACCCCAGTAATGATCCCAAAGCCTTTTTTTAACATATTGACAGATACCCTCTCCTTTTTGTGGACATACTGTGTTTACCTAGATACACATCTTTTTATAGATAACTTTAAATAGCTATCTTTTGATTATAAGACACAGATCTAGAGGTGCACTCATATATTTGGGAATAAGCAAAGAGAAAATAAGGACAAAATTATCTATTTGATGAGAATAGACAGCATGCATAGCTTTAAAAAAAAAGTGCTACATCCAGTTTACAGCATCTAAACCTCTTTTGTTAGCAACACTGTTTAAAATAACTTCTCCCCAAGGAACAATACCCCAGATACATCACTGCAAGTCTTCCAAAGGCATGTAGCTGTTGTTGCCTTTAAACATGGACTTCTTATGAAATGAGTACTTAAAATTAGATGAGTGCCGAGTAAAGGAGAGAGACGGCCACCACTAAGGAAGACTTAATATACATACTTGTATATTAATGTTCACATGTGCTGCATTTAGGGCACAACTTCTGTCCGGAGCCTGCAGTAGTAATTGTATCAAGCTGCGCTATTCAGCCTGCTGCTATGACAACTACCCAAGGGCAAATGTCAGGTCAGCTCCCAGCGTCTGGGTCTCACCATAATTGCTTTGTCAGGAACCTAAAAGCTGCCTTCTTTTTCTCACTGAACAGTGGAAAGCAATTGTGCTCAAAGAACTAAATGTTGAGACTTCCTTTCCCCAGCCTACACCCTTCCTCCCTATCATATTGTATTTGTGATTTTCCCCATTTGGTGTTAAAACTGTGTTTACCAAGTTGTCAGACAACATTTTAAATTGCAGTATTAATTCCAATGATTCCTGCTCTATCTGGCCACATAACACCATTCTCAGGCTTGAACATTTCCTATTGTGTTGGCAGGCATCTCATTAAAAGGCTCTTTCCTTCCTTAAAACTGAACTTTTTGCCATGTTACATCAAGCCACGAATGGATGTTTATTTAATGCTTACCCTTTTCCCAGTACACAACTAGGTATCTTTGGGGCTCAAAGTGATGCAGGCCAAAGCTGTTTTAATCCCACAGAGTGATAAAAATTTATAGAGTCAATATTCCAAAAGACACCTGGAGGCCATTACAATGTTACCTGGGAATATAATCAAGTCCTCAAATATGCTGTGCTGATAGTCATTGCTACACAGAGAAGGAGGAAAGGGACTTAGATTTGTGGGCTGCGAGTTGATCCAAGGGGTGCTTCTTAAAGCAGGTGCGCTTTGAGATGGGCGTACAAATAAACACAGGAGTGGAACTGGAGCTGTCAGACTGCCTGAGAAAAGGCGTACTGCTGGAAGGAGGGTGTGTTGGGAGCATTAAAGATTCTGCTCCACATTCACATATCTCTAAATCCCCCAAATGTCCTTTCTATAGAAAGAAAATAGGAGCAACAATGAGGCACTGCATTTCCTCTTTGTGTAATTTTTAGGCATGAACAAGAGCAGTAATGATGTAGACCTCACTGAGTTTTGGGAAACAAATTAAATGAGAAAATGTACGTGCATTCAAATTAAGGTGTAAGAGGACACACAAACATTAGTATAACTATGTATGATGTGTTTCCCATACATGTCCTGATTCATTTCTCCAATATAGCTGAGATGATACTATGAATGGCGAAGAACTTGGCATTTAAACCTGAATCTGGGTATTTGAAATGATTTCAACAAATTTTGTTCTTAGAATATGAATGATCAAATACATGGTAGTTCAAGAAGTTCATTTAATGTAAAAATCTTCAGAAAGGATTCTGTATTTTTAGAATGACCTCAAATGCAGGATCTTAAATAAAGAATTAAAGAAGATACATGGATAGCTGAGCAGTTCCCTGGAAAGGAAATTTTCCTCACACTTATGGAGACATTTGAAGCTTGACAGCTTCATTGGACTTCTCAAACTTGCTTCACAGGCAATAATATATGATAGAAAAATGCAATTGAATAAAATAATGTGACCTGAGTTCTGCATCTAAAATAGTATTCAAATTCTTGCATGCTATGAATGTACTATGGCCTTAAGATTTGAAATTTATGAAGCATTCTGATTTTCATTACTCAGAACATTACTCTGAAATCTAAAGGGAGCTAAATTCTTTGTATGTATTGGTCTGTTTTCCTTCTTTTTAAAGAGAAATTCTGTTTCTAGTGAAATATGAAAATAATCACTGAAGAAAGAAAGAAAGAGAGAGAGAGGGAGGGAGGGAGGAAGAAAGGAAGAAAGGAAGGAGGGAAGGAAGGAAGAAGGGAAGGAGGGAAGGAAGGAAAGGAAATCGAAACTAAAAATGAAATTTTCTTACTTCACTCTGTATGACAGACTCTAACTCCATCCACCTCATTACAAATACCTCCATTTCATTTCTTTTTATGGCATACAGAGTGAAGTAAGTCAGAAAGAGAAAAACAAATACAGTATGCTAACACATATATACGGAATCTAAGGAAAAAAAAAAAAAAAGCAAGACGGGAATAAAGACACAGACCGACTAGAGAATGGACTTGAGGATATGGGGAGGGGGTGGGGTGAGATGTGACAGGGTGAGAGAGTGTCATGGACATATATACACTACCAAATGTAAAATAGATAGCTAGTGGGAAGCAGCCACATAGCACAGGGAGATCAGCTCTGCTTTGTGACCACCTAGAGGGGTGGGATGGGGAGGGTGGGAGCGAGGGAGATGCAAGAGGGAAGAGATATGGGAACATACTGTATGTGTATAACTGATTCACTTTGTTATAAAGCAGAAGCTAACTCACCATTGTAAGGCAATTATACTTCAATAAAGATGTTTAAAAAAAAAAAATGAAATTTTCCAGGCCTGTCTCTTTTATAAAATAAACCTATTGAACTAAGTGGTCTGTGAGGTTCTTGGAAGCTCTAACGGTTTTTGAGTCCAGTATGTCCTATAGTAAAAATGATAATTTAAAAATCTGAAAAAGAGGCTTTTTTGAAAAGTTATGTATGTATTAGCAATCCCCAAGTATAACAACTCTGTATATACACCCACATATGCAGTTCAAACACGCCACTGCTTCTGAGTTTCCAGACTCTATTCTCCAAACGCCCGAATTGAAGGCTATGTTCCTTCTCTAAACTTCTCAGGTCCCCCCACCAGAAAGAAATCATGTAGCAAAAATAAATAATGAATAGGAGAGATTGGCATATAGTAGAAAGCTTTACTTTAATTGCCGTTTATTGATGGAAATCATAATGCCTATGAGAGTCAGATAAACTTTCACTTATATCTACCTATTTTATAACTTCAGTTCACAGTTGCAAGTGTGACCTCTTTTTGTACTTTGGCTCTTTGCCCTCTTTCAAGAACTCAGAACCCTGACTTCTGTTAAATTTCACTGATATTTTCATAGAGGATTTGGAAATAGGAGGCTAGTCTCAAACCTCAGAGATGAAAAAAAGCGAAGGTTACTACTGGGCGCTGGGAGTTCCCTGAGGGTCCTTGAATATCAGACCCAGAATGCATTATTATGTTTTCTTAAATAACAGAACTAGCACCAAAACCAAGAAAAATAAGAACACAGAATGTTACCAGAGAAGTGATTTAATGAGAAGTTTGATCTTAATGTAGGAATCTCACCGGACTTTCAACTTAATTGTTTCATTGAAAAGGCTATTTTGATCTTGCTTGTGTTCAAGGCAAAACATTAAAGGGAGCTTAAAAATAAATGTGACTTGGTTTTTGACCTATGTAAGTATCACTTTGCTCTTGATGAATGAGTGCAGGTAAGAGCTTTTAGAAAATAGCTTTGCATAAACTCCTAAAACAGTGAGAGGTAGTTTTCCTTATATTCTTTTAACAGGGTGTAAATAAGGACAAATACAGACTGTCCAGTAGACATTGAGAAGCCATTGGATTGTTGAAGCAAGAAAGAAGTAACATTGTTGACCAGGCAAAGAACACTGATAGCATGGGAAAGATGGGGCTTCTTCCTGAGGATGAGAGATAATATGAGAGATTGATCCATTTCAGCAAAGTTAATAGGTAAAGATCAATTTTGCTGCCAAGCCTGTCAGAAAGTCAGGCTCCCTTCACCATTATGAGAAAGAGGTAAATTACCAATAAAGTGAGTTGACCTGCCTCAGGGAGTTTTCTCTAGGACAGACTTCACAAGATCACCTGTTCCATCACCTGCTCTGCGGTACCTAAAGCTGATGTCAGTTTTAAAGCTGATGTCAGCACCACACAATCCTTAGTAAAAATTAATATTAATAACTAAATCCATCTTTAAAGGTTATGATCCGAAGAGTTATGGCATGAAATGAAGATGCATTGAGATTTTAGGAATATTTCCACTACAAATGAAAGTAAAATCATTTGCAAAGCTACCCCACAGCTATCTAGAAAAGCTAGCTCTGCAGAAACCATGCTTTCCCAAAGTGCTGAGTAACTGAGAGAAAAACGTTTATTACTTGAGGCCACTGGGCTTGTGGTATTTACCACCTGAGTCATGTTAAACATCGTAAATCTCTTTAGGAAGCATAGCCCAATTTGTCAAGCTATTATATTATCTAATTTCATAATAAACTTGTGACTATGGCTAAATTTCCCCAATACACATAAAATTATTGTTTCAGAGTAACTAATGGGTTTTAAACTGGCTAGATTAAAGAGAAAAGACAGGACAAGGAATGGACAGATTATGAGAAATAAATTATAAAAATGAATATATTTGGCATAAAACAAATAAGTCAGACTCTTCGTCTGTTAAGCCTAAAATAACTGGTTTTAAAAGAAATTAACAAAAATGCAGTCTTCATGGAGAACCCAGTAAACCATATGTTCCCCTGACTTTGGCACCAAAACATATTATGATGAATTTCTCTCTCTGAATTCAAACCACCTACTCATATACTGACGTTGATCCACTTGAAATTAATAACATCCTAAGCCAAAGATTCACCTAAAATTAAAAAAAGAATCATTTCTATACAAATGTGGGAGAATTCTCAATGAAGCCAGAAAACCAAATAGTAAAGCAAAATGAGTAACAGAAAGACAAAAAATAAAATCAGAAATTGAGGGTGTTCCCAGTTTCCCCCCTTCAAAACCCCATAGATGTATCCAAAAGAAAGTTTCTTAGATTCAGATTCCCCATCTATAGAAAAGGGAAACCATTTGATCTACATGCTTCATAGTACTATTGAGAGACCAAGAGAATCATGCACTGTACATCACTACTCAGATATACATTGACATATCATTACATAAGGAAAATACATACACTAAGGAAAAATTTTATACAGAAGTAACCTTCCTCTCAATCTAAGAAAAAAAAGATAAAAAGTCACTGTTTGAGGAAAACCATAATGTCAGTTTTTTGAGAGATCATAAAAAGAGAAAAAGATGAAAAATATTTATGATAGAAAGAATAATAATCTATATATACAGTTATATAAGTTGAAACTATAGGAGAAAATTAAACTTTGATTCCTCATTAGCTGGGCTAACACTGCAGCATGGAAGAGTAGGTATTCTCAAATCACTCATTTGTAACTTCAAAATACCTTATAGCAGATTAATCTCCGTAATTACTTTTCGGCATTAGCTCAAATTTAACTACTGTTACAATTAAATAGCAAATCTGAAATGTAGGTGGTAGAGAAAGGAATTCTTGCTGAATTGGGACCTCACCTTTGCCCCAGTACATCTACATTTTGTTGTCCCTAGGGTTCCGAAGCTTCCTAAAAATTGGAGACGTCACTCTCCTTCCCACTCATCTCTGGCATGTACTTAAAGTCCAAATAACTTAACAGAGCATATAAAATGCCCACAGTCTAATTTAAACCCTCATGTCCAATCCCCTCTCCTTTTATTTCTTCCCAAGAATCTCAAGTTTCACTCACAGAGATGACTGTTTTTGGTACTCAGGAAACTTTCATGTTTCAAAAGGCTCCATGTGTCTGGACTATCATCTGTCAGCTCTCATAATCTCCTTCATTTCTCATGGTCTAGCTCAAATAGTGCCTCCTCTGGGAAGCCCTCCTGGGTTTCCCAGGCAGAACTAGAAGAACCCTCCTCTGGCTTTCACAACAATCTGATCACACCCTTATAATTTCATTTACCATACTAATTTCACTTGTCTTTAACAGAATGTGAGTTTCTAGAGGAAGGATGTTATGTCTCATCCCTCTGCAAAGAAAGAATAAAAACACCTGCTCAGTAGCAAGTGATTTTAAGCAAATCTAGTACCTGGTAAATCCTCAGTAAAGGTTCTCCATCCTTGTTTTGTAGCCTCTGTACCAAGCAAAATATCTTCCATGTAATGATTATTTGCTAAATAAACTACTTTAGGACTACTTAGAGCTAATTTTCTCCTATTAATCATATCTCTTGCTGATACAGATAATATTTAAGGAACTCCCTAGAGCAGTTCAAAAACCTTGGAAAAATAAGAATTTAAAACTTTTGTCATTAAAAAGTTATCTTGCAAGACCTCAAGTTGGAAATAATACATATTTGAAGTCCAGCCACATTATTAAGTTAATGCTGAAAGAATACAGATTCGTAAAGCAATTATCTTGCTCACAAAATACCAACAGAATACAGGTCAAATATTCTTCCCTACAGAGCAAATAAATATTCCAGTAAAACTATTTAACCGTGTTTCTCAAATATTATATAATGTGCCAATGAACTAAAATTTTTAAATTAGAATAGCAAATATTTATTGTAGTTATCCATAAGTGATATTTTATGTATCTGTGAAACATTTTAATTTGGTATATATATTTACTTTTCCTTAGTTTTTATGTTTATGAAATTTCTATGTTTATAAAAATATAATGGAAATGTATAATATTTCCCTATTTTTATTATTTAAAAATGTGATTATAACCATTCTGAGAGTCTGTTCTGGTAGTATATAGGTATGATGGTTGGTTTGCAGTAGTGAGAATGTATTCAAGTCTCTCTGGATTGCTTTACTAATTTGTCCACCCCTTGGTGCTCATGAATTTAAGGTCATGGTTCAATATCCACTTCTGTTAGCTATTTCCCAGATGGAAAAAACCTCTCTTCCTGTGGAATATGATTACTTACTAACCACTGCCAGGCATTTTAGAGACCAACTGAGTGAATAGATGGTTCAGTGTACACCTAGTCACACCCTCCAATGGTGAGTGTGCAAACAGCGTATTTATGAATGATTGAAACTGATGAAAACGTGCATTTTTGAAGATTATTGAGCCTTGTCTTTTTGTGGCATTATATTTGTAGCAAACTGTTGGATGTTGTGGTGTCCCTATTGTAAATGTTAAACATGGTAATTTAATTGATGGTGACTTCCAAATTAGAAAAGGATGTAACTGTAATCTCAGGAGATATTGAAAATAGCTGAACGATGAATAAAAATGGAATTATACTTTAGAAATACAACTGGAATTAGTAATCATATGTGGCTTAGTTTTTTGACTGGGGGCATAACTGCTATAGCCATTGACACTTAATTGCTTCCTTTTTGCAAAGAAATAAAATTAAACCAAAGGGCCTGGTTAAGTTACTTTTATCTTATAGCCTCCAATTTTTACTTTTAGGCTCTGGCGAATTTAAAAACAAAAAAGTAAACAGAAGGTAGAAAAAAGGATGGAGGGAGAATTCATTTGACATAATGAGTGCAAATCTATGGAAAATTGTGGGTTTTGAACCTCAAGGCCAGTCTCTTCAAAATGGGAGGAACTGAGTTATGAATTCATTATCAAGGAATAGATCTGAGAATGTATTAGTCTCATTCCTGTATTCAAATCCTAGGCTAGTTGTCCATAGCAGTGCTTCTCAGAAAGGGCATTACCACTTCTAGGGGACATCTGGAAAATATATAGCAGGTGAAATAGGCATGAAGTGGGAGGACCAGCTTACGGAAAGCTCAGACATTCTCCAGGCAGTACCAATCAACTAAGAACTGTCCCTGTTCCCATGTGAATTTTAAAAAGTCATGCTGGATATTTTTGTAGGTGAAAGCCTGAATAGGGTTTCCTGAGCCTAAAGTTTAATTTCATTTTAAGTATAAAAACAAAGTTTTTGTGCATGTTTTAAAAGATATGTTGAATTGTCTCAGGAATACACTACCTTGCAAATCGAGGGCGTATTGTGCTATGTTTTGTTTGGAACTGTACCACTAGTCTTTCACCGTTTGTAAAGTTCATGTCACTGAATTCTGTGAGCTGCCACAATACACCTGTATCAGAGGACAGTTGTAGCTGCGGCTTCTTCATTGATTTGAGGGACAGACAGAAGCAGCTGATGACTTTATTGTATCTTCTAGTGATGTGGACTCCCCATATTTCCACACCAAAATACATGTTATTTGATTATATATTACTTTTAAAATAAATAACATATTATTTATATTAAAATCAAGACATTATCCATATATATTTAAATTGTGAGCATAATTTATATTAACTATAAATTGCATTTCAGGATCTAAAAGTGGAGCATTTCGAGGTGTTTACTGTAAAAAAGACATGCTATGTTTGAAAGGTTTAGGAACCACTGGTTAAGAATCAAAGATTCTTAAAAGTTAAAAAAAGCTTTTAATAGGCATATGTTTATAAAACAAGCAAAAATGCTTATTTTTATAGGAATAAGGTAGAAATTAAGAGCATGGACCTTATACGTATCAAGAGCTTAAAAAGCCTTGCTGGTTTTTGACCCAGGTCCCATAATTTATCTTAAAAAAATAACTGGCAAGGTATCCTTTTCACAGGTAAATTATGGTAGAAAAAACAAAATCAACATTTAATAATTTAGAAAATACTACATGATGGAGTATTAAGGGGCTTCTAAAAATAATTGATAAACTTACATAGTGATACCATAAATATTCACAACATTAAGCTAAATGGAAGGATACAATGTGATACTATTTTGCTTTTTAAAACAGGAAGTTTTGCATAGAAAGAGTAGTAGAAAGAATTATATTATAAAACTGAATAGTGGAATTACTGGTCAATTATATTTCTTCTCTATACATTACTCTATTTCCTAAATTATCAAAAATAAGCCTGCATGTCTGAAAGTATTTTTTTTAAATGTTACTATAAGCATGATTTTAAAAAGCACAAGGATCAGATCCAAGTGGGGATCCATCCTGAGCAGCTCTGCGCTAAAGGCTCTAAGCCTCAATGTCTCCACTTCATGAAAAGCGATGACAGTTACATAAAATAGGCTTGCAACCCACCTCAAACAGTGCTTCATCCATACATGTTCCTGCTGTTCTGTTGTTATTAATATTATTACTAATGAAGAAAATAAGGCCTATTACAATTAGATGACTTGTGAAGTATATTCTATTTCAATTATTTAAAATTACATGTGTTACAGAGGAAATACAATATATTCAAGGAACTACTCTAGGTGGTACTTTGTTTATCTTATAGTTTTTCTCCTTTGGATGAGAGGGCCATGCTGAAACACATGTTGGAACACTCAAAGATAGAGTTTTCTTTCTCCAAAATATTGTATATAAGAAAGACAAATGCTAGAAGTAGAATGAAAGCCGAGGATGACTGAGAGTAGGGGTATGGGAGTGTGGGCTGGAAGGCCAGAGAAATAGGTTTCAAACCCTATCTCAGTTACTATCACAATGTTTACATTTAAGCATAAAATCCTACTGAAAAATATTTATTTCAATTGTGCATTTGTGAAATATTAGAAACGTTACCAAAAGTACATGCAAATACAGAAGGAAACATGAAAGGAGAGCTGCCTGACTCAAAAACAGCTTGACCATGGTGTTTTCGAGAGTCTTCAAATACATCCATGACAAAATGAAATGTCTGTATTAAAATTGTCACCGTGCTTATGTGACTATATTTTCAACCTTGATACCTACCATTATGTTTCTTTTAATAACATGCCCACTCATTAGCACCCTAACAGAACAAAGGAAAAATCATGAAGAGGTACAGATCACAGAGAATTCACCAGTATTATAGAAAACAGAGTAGCAGGAACTATGGGCTTATTAAATAGTTTTTGGTCTTGGGCCGATGGTTTCCTGTTGGTTTACTAATAGCGATTTTCTTCATTAACTCAGCGAAAAATCAGTTTTCAGTATTTTTTCCCCTGCTTTCTCCCCTTTTATTATGCCACAAGCAACTAACATGCCAGTTCCCCTTTCCCCCTATGGTGTTCTTTTCAATAGAGTCAAAGGTGTCACATCACAGCCTACCATTGATTTTCCATCTGTCCCAGTCACCACAAAAACTGTCACCCAGCACACTTGTGCTGCATTGTACTTCATGAGGGCTGGATCTGCCGAGGAAGCCCTTGACCATTGGTTTTACGTGATCCCTTCTATAAAACTAAAAGTTAATTTAACTGAAAGAACTTAAATAGAGAAAAGAAGCCAAAGGAACCTTCACATTAATCAGAAATTTCAGCAAGCCTAGTAATAGAATATTTGTCATCCCTCAAAAAGAGCAAGTACAAAGCGATGGGAGATAAATGACCAGCAAGTGGATGGTTCTAATCTTTCTCACTTTCTGCCTCTGTCTCTCTGGTGAGATGAACTGTAGCCAAAAACATTGAGATAGATTTGTTTTTAAGTAAATAGTAGTGAAATAATATCTAAATAACAAAGATAAAGACAATTTGAGCTATGCCATAGAAATATAAATGTGAAGTCTGACTCTGCCCATCTTTTTGAATTACCAAAGTGAAAAAGGATTTCCTAGGTAACATAAAAATTCTAGATTTTCACGTTAAAAGAAAAGAAATGCTGGGACTTCCCTGGTGGCACAGTGGTTGAGAATCCACCTTCCAATGCAGGGGACACAGGTTCGAGCCCGGGTCCCAGAAGATCCCACATGCCATGGAGCAACTGAGCCCACGCACCACAACTAATGAGCCTGCGCTCTAGAGCCCGCGAGCCACAACTACTGAAGCCCACGAGCCACAACTACTGAAGCCCACATGCCTAGAGCCCATGCTCCCCAATAATGAGAAGCCTGTGCACCGCAACAAAGAGTAGCCTCCGTTCTCCGCAACTAGAGAAAGCCCACAAGCAGCAACAAAGACCCAAAGCAGCCAAAAATAAATAAATAAATAAATAAATTTATTAAAAAAAAAGAAAAGAAAAGAAATGCTGAGTATATTCTATAATGCATTGGGGATTGACCTCAGCCCTGTGTCATCTGATTCCTAATGAGGCAGTAGGCTCCTGCCCTTGCCTACTTGCTTCAGGGCTGAGGCTGCCTCCTCTAGACCCTGGGGCAAGGTGGACATATGAAATAAAGTATTTAACACATCCATAGTACCTTTCATGTTCATAGCTTTATAAAGCCCAATTAATTTATCAAGTTTCATAAACTCTGAAGGACACATATAATTACAGCCCTACATATGGCTAACCAGGGGCAGCAAGTAGTCATGTGTGCAGCTGAACAGAATTTAGATTTTAACTGTCTCATTTCTGAACTTTCATGCACCAACAGAAAGGCAGGGACACCTTTCCAGTGACTCTTTGAGTCACTGGAAAATTCTAAGAATTGTGAGTTGGGTTAAGAATGTGCCTAGAAAAGGATGATACCATTGCCAACACCAAAAAGAACTCTGGTTGTCTCTACTTAGGCAAAGAGTGTTTAGATCCAATTAGGGGAGCTCCCGCTCCCACATCTCCATGCTTTGATGAAAGTGTAAAATCCACTTGGTAGAAGCATTTGTGCTGCATGCCAAGTGAAATCTATATAATTCACAGTAAGAAGAAATAACTATATATTTGTATCCTCCATTTTACAGATTAGGTCAACAGTGGTTAAGTGATTGGACCAAAAATATTGTGAATGACCAGCTTTGGGGATCTTGTAGAAGGAGACTGTAGGCAGTACATAACATGAATCAGTCATTTAATTTTCATAACAACTGCACATATGATTGATTCTATGATTCAGGGGTATTCTCGAGTGTAGATTGGATGAGGTAGGTAGCAAACTGACAACCAGGAGAGTCCTTTCAATCCCAGAATTCTACCATTCTGATTTCTAGAATAATGATCTTTTCTCAAATGGACTTAGTCTGAATTCAAAACTCCTATATCTGAGATAGTACTATTAATGTTTCTTTATAGTCTTATTGATACCAATGCAATGACAGAAAAGCTAGAACATCAATTAAAATAACTTTTTCTAGGCTGAATTTTCTTGATGCTTACCATGTGCCAGGAAAATTGCTAAGTACCTAACATAAATCTATCATTCAGGGTTCTCACACACCCCTATAAGATTAGTACTGTTATTATTGTTATTTTACATATGAGAAAACTAGGCACAGAGAATTGGAATAATTTCCTGAAGGTCACACAGTTAGTAAGGGTAGAGCTGAGAATCAAAATCAGTTGTATTTAACTCCAGAATATGTAATCTTAATCAATGCTAAATACGGTATTATATATTGGCCTGTAACTTATTTTAAGCAAGATAAATTTTAGAGATATAACAATGACAAAATTCTCGGGCTTCCCTGGTGGCGCAGTGGTTAAGAACCCGCCTGCCAATGCAGGGGACACGGGTTCGATCCCTGGTCCAGGAAGATCCCACATGCCGCAGAGCAACTAAGCCCGTGCCACAACTACTGAGCCCACGTGCCACAACTCTGAAGCCCGTGCGCCTAGAGCCCGTGCTCCGCAACCAAGAGAAGCCACTGCAATGAGAAGTCCGCACACCGCGAGAGTAGCCCCCACTCCCGGCAACTGGAGAAAGCCGGCGCGCAGCAACGAAGACCCAACGCAGCTAAAAATAAATAAATTAAATAAATAAAATTTTAAAAAAGACCCTAAAAACAATAATGACAAAGTCTCAACTGAGGGCATGTATAAGTGAATAAATATGTTTGGCAATGAGAATGCTTAGCAAATTCCAAAGTAGCATTTTCATATACATATTTTATCTGAGGCTAATACAGTATTTTTAATTTAACCTAAGGCTTCATCTTTTGCATTGTATAGAATTATTGGCACATGTTATATTAAGTATAAATACATACAATTAAAAAATAATGCCATTCTAAAACACTTAAAATATTCTAAGCCTGGAATGTAAAAACTTTTTTTTTTTCCATTTTCTTTGAAGCTCATTGTCTCACAGGAAAAACAAAATTGGGCTGACAATTTACTCTCTGTATCCCAGCCTCAGTTAGAAATATGAAGCACCCAGATCATTTGTTGTAAAAATAATTTAAAAGTCAGAACATGGCATACTTTATGTATAACACCTAAAATTATATATTACAATTTAGTTCTTTATTATGGGTAATTAAGAAACAGGGCTAGAGAGAAAAAGGAAACAAAAACATTCCAGACATGAGAGGGGGAGACACACAGATGGAGATAAATGAGGGGAAAAACTAAGCGAAACATCAGTGAATAACGCACAACAAATATACACATCTACATCACATGGATATACAGCCTTAGAAAAGAGATGTAGAAAGATGATACTAAATGGTTATACAGTAAATGATTTGTTAATGTGAAGGTAAGCCCAGGACATAGATTTTCCTTATTTTATACCCCCATTTTATGGCTTTCTGGTCTTCAAGGTTATGTTGTGTTTTCCCCATACCTAGCATAATCTATTGATATTTGGCAATGGACCAGAGGAAATTAAGAGAGGTTCATTTTCATTCAAAAAGACCATAATCAGGTCATTGTCATAAACGATCAGGTAAACTTACAAAACTATTGTAAATGATCATTTAGAGCCTCTTATTTAAATAAGTCATTAGCCTTCAAATTGGATACTAAACAGAATTTTAACTCATTAATTTTACAATTGCCCATTTTTCATCGCAGAACATTTTTGTCATTGCGTCTCCACTAATCTCATGGACATGACTTTTTCAAGTTTAAATTCATATCACAAAGACAGAAAAACGATACCTCTGTGGACTTTAAATCCATTTCAGAGATTCTGCTCTTCTCCATAAATCAGATTAACTTAACCATATTTGCTATAGCTGGTGGTCACCAGACCCCAAGACTCCTCAGTACCTGTTGTCTATCCAGACGCATCCTCTTGGCGGCATTTCTACTCTCACTCTCACAGGCTGAAGCCAAGATACTCTCTGCAACTGCTGAAGTAAGGTGGGAAGGAATAGGTCGAGACTAAAAAAAAAGAGAGAAAAAAACATGAAAAAATTATTAACAGTATCATTAACAGTCCAATGCTATGCTCAGAAGATCTCATAGGATGTGCAGGAGTATCCGTGTATTTCAACTCAACTGATTTCAATAGAAAGAGGAAATGGAAATTGCAAAGATGAATAATGAAAGCTAGTTAGAGGTTAAAGCTAGAGTTGCTACAGATCCATCATCCATTCCCACAGCTCCTTCGTCACAAGTGTTTAGTCTGGGCCATTAAGCTGGAGTTTGAACAGGCAGTGGTAAAATTGCTGACTGGGTTTTGCAAATAAAACAAGTCCTTTAATTCTCTTATAACATATGACAATGCACAACAAAACAAAACAAAAACAAGTGACAGGGCCGAAACAGTTGGAAAAACTGACAGACACTCAGACCATGCCAAACAATCTTAATATGAAATATTATGACTATTTACAGTCTAAGTTGTGACACTATTGATGTGATTAAAATTCTTATAAAAAACACCTTACTTTAGCTTAAAAACAAACTAAAAATTCAGTCTTAGAACAATTTTGCTATAACAAAAATTCAGTGTTCTAGATGTGAGATGTGCATGTGTGCCTACATGCTTTGTTTTATTTATAAAATATGTGTTAATATTATTAGTCTAACAGGTACATGTTGGATATCCATCGTCTGTGTAGCCCATGTAGAAATTCATTAACCTCCTGACTAAGCTCCTAATTAACTACAAATTGTTTGTGATTCTCCATATCATTTGTGATAATCAGAAAAGTTTTGCATTTTTTCCCATAATTACATGAAAAAATATCTAACTGAAAGATGAAGCACTTAATGATACCAGACAGTTTTCTAAAAAATTATGATAAGCAAATGATAGATAAGTAACATAAAAATTAAACGAGATGAGATAGCAGAATATGAAATGACAAAATAAGCATCTTTTAGCAATCTAGCATATATAATGGTATGCCATCTTAGGGTTTTCAAAGCCTCAGTCCTAAATATGTATGGATGCCATACATATTTCTTAGAGGCCTCCCAACTAATAGAGATCTTTTAATTAATTTCTGTAAATGAATGTGAGCATGCCTTTATTGTACTTGATTCATTTTGCTAACTCTGGCATGTATGATGTGCATTAGCACACTGAACCATAGCATTTCTATCTCAAACAATATTCTAGAACAGCTCAATTCAGACCACAGTGTTTTAATAGCTACTCTTCAGTAGAATTTGTTCAGTGCAGAAAGAGACCAAGCTTTGACTTTATTTGAACTAGGAAGAAATTTCTGCTGCCACCTCACCCGACTCCCCCATGTTTCCACCTCCAAAGTAGCCTCTGTAGGCAAAAGGTAGGAAGGGTGTAGGGTGCAGTCTCCACCTGCTAACCCTGTGAGATGATGGAAATGATAGCTAGACAACTTTGACAATAAAGCATTAGGATATTTGGAATGTCATTTTTGCAAAAGAAAGAAAAGAAAGAGGCCCTCTGAGGTAGCAGGAAGAATAGTTTTGAGAAGGAAATTATAAAGCCAGGACCGTGTGTTGGGAACAGAGAGGGTCAAATGAGGTAAACATTAAAAAATATTTAAATTGTCATAAAGGTGTATATATAATTTCAAAATGCATATTGCTTCATTTCATTCTGTACTTCATTGACTATGGATAAGATAGTCTAGCTCAGAACTGAAAATATACTAAGCTACAAAAATCAGTGTTTCATTAAAAGATGGCCATAACATGGCTCAAAATTATACTCTAAACCCCATGGGAATTGGCTACACAATGTTGTTCTTCTCAACTGAATTATGTTTTGAGGCAACAGTGTTATAGGAAAAATGGGAATAAGAACATTCCATTATACAAAAATCATTTATTTCATTGTAGCTAGCATTATTCAAATAGAAGTGAGAGTTCACACCTTTATAAACTACATCTTAAGACACTTCATTTAGTTCTAGGGACTGAATTAACAGAAGCTAAATAAAATATCAGCAGTCTCTATTTTCCTGATCCAATTATTGATAGGCACATGAAATTCAGAGACCTATTTCTGTTCTTCATTCTTTTTATTTTTTCTCTTTACCTGGTACCTCTATTCAAAATTAGGAATATGTAAGGCTATGGAGCTTCATTAAGCTGACTAAATTGTGGTAATAAACACATACATTCCTTAAACACCTAATATTTTGTTGAACAGAGAGAATACAAGGTAAAATATCTCTTTAATTAAAATTATTTGGTAGCATTTCCTTTCAAATTCTTTTTTAATATTTAAAAACAATATGGGAAATGACTTTTACTAGAACAGTATAAGTTACTGTGTGTAATAATTTATATACTTTCCTTTATGGAGAAAATGATAGAGTTGGGTTTTTCCCAGATATATTTAATTGGTCTTCTCAGAAACTAGAATAATGTCCCAGCTGAGTGGAACTAGATATTTTTTAACGTCACTGGATAACCTCATTATTTCAAGATTTTGGGAAAAAAGTCAGCTTCAAGATAAAGCAATCATGTACTCTTTCCTATTAAGTGAAAAAAAACAGTAGAAGCAAAGATACGTGATTAGACATGGCCAGAAGTTAAACAATATAATTTTGAAAATAGAGTTTTTCTGAGTTTACTATAGAATCATAATCAGATAACTGTAAATGGCCATAGAAATCATTCAGTACAAGTTTCTTCCTTAAAGCTTGAAGAAACTCTTTTGCCTAAGGACAAACTGAGCTAGAAATAGAAGCCAAGTCTCATGTCTCCCAATTCTCAACTCTTCCACTCTCCTAAATTCTGTTGTATACTTAGTACTTTTACAAAATGTATTATTAATAACATAAAATATTTTAGGAAAAATCCTTATATATAAAATGTTGGCTCAACTAAAAATAAGCAGACCAAAGTTAGTCCTTTACATGTCTGTATTACAATTATAACTGACTCAAGCTCACTGGAGAGAAGGGCAGAATGAATGAATAAAATCTATATTACAGTTTAATAGATACATATGTGTTTTTCAAGGAATTTACAATATCCTAAATACATGATAAAATATGTACCTCCAAGGAGAAAACCAGTACTATTCATTCTAAATTAATCTTAAGATAAATATTAATAATACCTAACTCATATTGAGTGCTTAGATGTGGAAGCATTAATACAAAAATCTTTGATTCATTATCTAATTTCTTCCAAAGAACCCTTGAGAAAAAGTACTTATATCACCCATTTTAAAGAAACCCAAATTAAAGTCCTCTATAACTTGCCCAAGATCACACAGCTATGATGTGGAAACACCTGAATTCATCTTTAAGTCTGATGATAAACTGGGACTAATAATCCCTAGTAAAGTTTATTGTCATTTTACAACAAAGGTCTCAGTGAGTTTAAAGAAAGCTAGAGCTCTTAAACACTACACATTCCTCCAGAGGAGTCCATGTTCAGCTAACTCCATTATGCATTGAAATGAAGAATATATTAGGGTCTTCCTAAAATTCTTCTCTTAAAGTCATCAAAATCCTCCTAAAACAGCTTCCTATTAATTCTTTAAAACTCTTCTTCATTAATGGCATGATAAAATGGAACTTATCTAAATTCCATCACATGTTCTAAACTGATGCAACCTAAATTCACAAGATTTTCACGTTGGAGCGACCAGAAGTGCTAAGCAATTACTGTACGTGAAACATAATAAAGCTGAGTTTCATGCCCAGAACGAGAATGAGGAGCCAGGCAGAGAAGTTCTTCCTCTCCTGTGAGGCAATCCTGGTAAAAATCCTCTTGATTCTAATATTGATGAGCCAGTAATAAATGCCGATGCTCGTCAATACACACAGAGCTCAATTATGCTATGCCCGGTTATATGATACTAAATATGAAAGATTTTTGCTTATTTTTCCTCCATGGTGTGGCTATTATCTATTTCACAACTCAAAAGTACTTAGACCAAGAGAGTGAGAAGGAAATTAATCAGTTTTGCTCCTTATAAAAGCAGTGTTATCATAGAGAAATTTAAAACTATTATTTATGAGTTCTCAGAATTCATGGGGACTCCCCTTTCCTTCGTGACATTTACTAGTGGAGAGCTTATTCTAAAATCATCTCTTTAGTGTTTTCCTGGCAGTGTGTTAAGGGCTGTAGTCATGGGTTCCACCAGGGATAAATGCTGAAGATTCCTTGTTACACCAGTAAGGGTGGCCATAAAACACAAAAGCTTCCACTGTAATAACTTGAAATAATATTTCACCAAAATGTCAAATGCAAAGAGTTCAATAGGTAATTTATGGAAAATAACACTACTCCTTCCAGTTGAGTATAGCTCAGTAAATCTACTATTTAGTATATATCTTAGATATTTAAAAAATAATTATTCAAAAATGTATATAATCACATATTCTACATGATCTATACCTAGATTGAGATTTGTTACCTATTTCTTTCCTGGATATGAGATAATACTAAGTAGCTTTCACTAATTATCTCTTCATAATTAACTGTCATACTCAACTGGGACGAGTTGATCTTTCCCCAGCACTGTTCTTATTGTAATAATCATCTATGTCCAAATCAATGGTGGTTGTTTCATTAAACAGATGGCTAAACAGTCACATGGGGTTTTAGAGTTTAAAAAGTCACATTTTAATTGGGGACTTAAGATATGATTGCTGTTGGCATAGTGTAAATGTGTCTTTCCTTATATAGGCATGTAAAACCTACTACCACACCAACAAACTATTCCATTTTTTGGTCTTAAAACTAAACAATGTTAGAGTCCTCTGAACTTCTGCTGTACCCTTAGGATGCTGTAGGGTTTTTGTTTTTTGTTTTTTTTGGCAATTATAAAAATTAAAAAGAAATCGAGAATATAAGCTCTGTTCATGGGTTACTGCGGCAATGCTCTCGACTCCAGTGTTCAAGCACAGCTTTATCAAGTATTAGACAAGCCAGATTGGGAGCAACGGTGACATCAACCTGAGATTTTAAGTAGAATGAGCTCTTTTAAAATAATTAAAGCAAATGATTCGGTAGTCAGAATTTAGGTAGAGTTTTAAATTAAGATGATTTCTGCTAAACTTGTTACTTTATAAAATACATAATTTGAAAATTCTGCAGCTTGGATGATATCCTGTCACCCCAAAATGGTATACCCATGCCTGAACACATAACTGTTACAGTGTAAAAAGATGCAGCTCCTAAGGGATCCCTTCTTCTGACCAGGTAGCTTCATTTGCCGACATCAGTGGACTCAAGTAACAGTTTAGCAACTAAGTCAGACAGACCTGGATATTATTATGCAATCAGGTCCTTGCAATATGCCTGACTGCTTTTGCTATATAATCTCTCTGAGCCTCACTCATTCGGCCGAGTAACATTATTTATATCTTTATAAATGACAAAACTGAGGTTCAGTCAATAAGCTATGAATAGGAAAAAGAATCTCTATATCGGGGGGCAGTTGTTAGAATTCCATGAAGTAAGGTACATAAAGTCACTGATATCTTTACTAGTTTATTCAACAAATATACTTAATGAGCACTTTCTATATGTCAGGAACTGAGCCAAGTCCAAAGATACGGAGATAAACAAAATCAATACTGTCTCTGTTATCATAGAGTTTACTTTACAAGTTAGTACAATGCCTAGTACATAGGGTATAATAGACATGCAACAAAGAGTGTTTATTATAGACTCACAACCTTATATCAGCAATTCTAAGATCCTAATATTGTATAAGCTGAAATATTTCAAAAACTTAGGGTAAACTCAGTTGGCAGAAGAAAGTGATATGAGAATATTTAGAATCTTTCTTTTTTCTTCTTTCTGTGAATATTCCTAGGTTTTGTGGCAGAAAGACTAATATATTTGTGCATGGGATGTTTTTCCAGACCCCAATGTGAGTGTTATGCAATAAACAGAATATGCACTTTATCATGTCCCCCAAATCAGAAAAGTTCTGAATTCTGGACCATTGATGATCCAAGATTTTAGATAAGCATGGTGGATGCAGACTAAAATAGCAAATCAACTGCCTTGACCCCGTCATAAAAGGTTTTGGTGGATGGGATAAGCAAAGTCCCTTACTGACCTGACTGGCCACATGACTTAGTCCTGGACAATCAAGGGAGCCCATCCCTTTGTTCCCAGTGACTGATCCAAGAAATGGACATATGATCCAAAGAGGGCCAATATAAGTCCTTTCATGGAAATGGGGACCTGGAGCTGAAGATTGCTCTTGGATTGGGAGTTTTAAGAAAAGAAGCTTAGAGCTGCTGATGGCAACATTTCCCAACAGGTAGCAAGACTGAGAGTTAAACCAATACACAGAGAAGCATTGGGAGAGTGGCAAATCCCTGACATTTGAGCCCAGCTATGTGAGAATCCTTGGACTGTCGAGTTTTCTTGAGAAAAGTATCTTGACTAATTTAAAAGGAGTTTAAAAACAAAGATGATAATTAACCCCTATCTAGGCTTTGATTATAAGTATTTCATTATGAATTAATAGTCTGTGCTTTGGCCTTAATTTTAGAACATTATTGGCCTTTAATAATGATCTTTCACAAACACATGGGGAATTGTTAAGTTTTATAGTTGATGCTAAAGCCCAATTTAGCTAATGTCATCTGACATATACATCTGATCAAGATGAGATAAACTAAATTTTCAACTAAAATGACATGTTTTCATTTTAACTGACAACTTATTCAAATCTCCACTAGGAAACATCTTTTAATTCTGAAAATAAGTGATTACATTTACTTATGATTATTTTGTATCATGACATCTTTTCTTTTAATCGTTTACTTATGAAACCTAAAACTATATACAAATTCTATTCATACAATTAATATTCACACTAATTACCAAATAGATAAAAATCTTTTAAAAATAGTGTTTCAAGAGAGTTAAAATTAAACGTTATATGATTGCCTTCTTTAGGAAAAAAACTTCCTAAGATTTAAAATACATTAGGCTAGATTTTCAGTTATCAGTAGCTTTTAAAATTGAAATGCCAACTGCAGGATACTGTGAAAGACAGAGCACACAATAAACACTAGCTTACCTCCCCACTAATTTTACTACAAAGTAACACATTAGTATGAATGTCCACTCATTCACTCATCCTTCATTCAACAGTTTTAATTCCACTGAATTGAACATGGACTGAGCAGCTTTCACGAGCAACTAATTGTACTGTATAAGACATAGTGGATGATACAGAAATGAACAAGTTAAGAAGCAGAGTAGTCAAGGAACATAGCTTCTTATTAGGGAGCTAAGGCCCATATATAAATAACAGTAATATAAGACAGGATAAAATAAAACTACAAAAGTACCACAAAGTAAATTTGCACATGGAAGAAAGAGAGATTTAAGGCTGCTCTTAGCTAGAAGTGATGATTAAATAGATTAAGGCATATTGGATTTAGTCCTCCAAGGAGTTCAACAGATTGAGACAGCAAGGGTTTCCCAGTAAAGGGAGCAGTGGAATGCAATTTCAGATTCGATTGCATTTTATCCTGTTCCTCAGAGACCAGGTACCATGCTATGCAGAAGTTTTTATATTTGTTATTTCAAGTGTTGTTGGTTTTCATGTAGAAGTGCTATTTGTTTCCATTTTTCCCATGAGGAATCTGAACAACAAGAGATACAAGGTCCACAAGTAACAGCTGATAAAACATGGCTAAGAACCAAGATCCACTGACTAAAATCAGGGAACTTTTCTTCAGATTTGCTCACCAATGCTGCTAATTTTCCAGTGTCTCCTTCTGGGTTGTTTCCTTTTTCTTAGAGTACATTTTAGTTCTTCCAGAAACAGCTTGTCAGTGGTAATTTCAGTAGTTGTCTGAATTATTTTTCTTCCTCACTCTGGAGGTAGAGTTTAGCTGGGCATTGACTTGTAGATTAAAAGTAGTTTCTCTAAAAAATTTTGAAGACTTTTTTCTCAGTATTTTGAAGATTGTCTTCCGACATCTATTTTGAGGACAAGTATTATGTTCAGTCTACTTTCCTGTTTTAGATAATTTCTTGTTTCTTCCTGGTGACATTTAAGAATTTCTTGGGTCTGCTGCAGTTTTGCCTTGATGTACATAGGTGTGACTTTGTTTTTATTTGTGCTGCTCAGGGATGGTCTGTTTCTCTGTTCTTAGTATTCATGGTCTAGTCAATTCTGAAAAATTCTTCCTCCTTTTTTGCTTGAATGTTGTCCTCATTCTCTCTAACTTCTCCTTTGGAATGTCTATTAGATCTATATCACTCTAGTCCCCAAGTTAACTTCTTTATCAAATTCCACTTCTCTTTTTTCTTTCTGTGAGTAATTTCCACAGTTCCAGTGTATCAATTTTCTCTTTGGTTGAATCATCTTATCTGCTATTTAACCCATCTAGTAAGGTTTTAGTTTCAATGTTTATAATGCCTGTCATTTCATTTTTTGAAGTTGTAATTTGATGCTTCTAATTCCCCTTTAATGGAAGAGTAGTCCTTTCCAGGGTCCCAGCTTTGTATACAGTTCTCAGTTCATGTTCCTGCCTAGTAACAAACCCAAATCCACATCTCCTGAGCTTGAATTGGCATTCAAATCCCAGCCCTGATCTCTTTGGGCTTAAATTCACTTTTTCTATCTTCCTACTCTGTTACCCTATCAAATTAAGGGCTTACAACTCTGGCTACGAGTTTTCTATTAATTTCAAGGCCTGGGAATGTCCTTTTCTTTCTTTTGAGCTTATATAGGTATTTAAAAATTGTTATATTTTACTCAGGGTTTGTATGTATTTGTAGAGGGAAGGTGAGTGGGGTGTGTGAGGGGGTATTCCATGAGACTCAGGTCAACATTTTGCTTAAACTAAAAGATCCATTGATGAGTAACTCTGAAAGCAATGATGGTTGTATTCTTTACACTTTACTCTTCAATTTTAGTAAATAAAATAATTTGGTAAATAAAGAGAGAATAGTACCCATGAACCCTGAGTCAGGAAAAAATCAGTGAACCAAGAGAGCACACACTGAGAGAAAGAGTAGCAGTTCCCTGTGATAACCGAGACATTAAAGGAAATAATTGAGCATATTAGAAGAAAGGGTAGAAAGGGGCCAGCTTATATGCTAAACATTTTATTTACATTATCACATGTAATACCTCAAGAGTCCTCTCCTTTAGAAAGATGGAGACTCAGAAACATCACATAAAATGGTACAGGAATTGAACCTAGGTGTCTCAGTTTCAAAAGGGCATACTGTAACATACTATAGTAAGAAATTTAGAATTTGTCCTGAGATGACAAAAGTTTGACAGTATCAAAGCCAGAATTGAGGAAGACTACTCCAGGAGCAAAGGCAGATTTATCATAAGTCAATGAAGTCCAGGCACCAGGGTTCCTCAACTGGATGGGACTACTGGAGTTTCTGGATGTTGTAAGTGTTCTAGTATTCTTTTTCTGAAGAAAAAGATTTGAATCTTCAAGATTTCTCTTTTTAAAAAAATTTATTATGTGTGGCTTTTTTCTAACTGCAGATAAATATTCATCCTTCTACCTAATTTTGTGCTCATAATTTTGTATTACTTTTGAAAAAAAGGTCCCAAATTTCATAATTTTCAGGTGCAAATCCTAGTTCTGTCTCTGCTTATGAATTAGAGGGTAATATAAGATGGAAGTAGGTAGTTGAGCTAGAAGGATTATGCAAGAGTATAGGTATGAGATTTGAAAGGTTAGAACTAAAACGATACCTGATAAAATTCAAAATTATGGGACTGATTTGGGAAAGACAGCAAAGGAAGAATAAACAGAATTTAGCCAGTGGTAGAATGCAAGTCAGAAGTATAAAGAGAGTCAAATCTCATTCCAAGTTTATGAACACTGGTGTACATGACAACAGTGGTGAGATTGCTGGAAATAGATAGGTCAAGAGGAATTTACTGTTGATTTGGTAGATGAGGTGGAAGATCAGTGGAGAGAATGGGTGATAGAGAATACAGAGAATTCAGTGAGGATATAACAACACGTTTGCCTAGCATCTGACTAGAATGTGGAATGAAATACCAAGGTTTTGTATATAACTGGGATTTACTTTGAGAGTAGAGTACTGTATACAGGGGTAGACTTCTGCAGCTGTGGAGAGGGTAATATGCGGTACATGGCCAAGCACAGAATCTTAAGAAGTGCCCCAAATCAAGAAAAATGTACATGAATAGAAATAGAAAATAGAATCTTAAGAAAACGGGGTGATTTATAGTTGAGGATGCAATTTTTGGATTTGGTGCAAAGGTAGTCATGTGATCTTCATAAGAACTAATTCAATATAGTGGTAAGAACCAGAGCCTGAATTTAAGGGACTTGGTGGGAGTTGGTGGTAACAGGTGTAATCTGTGAGTATAAAATATTTCAGGAAACATGGCAAAGAAAGATGGACTCACTGAGTCCTCAAAGAAAGATTACAGAAGTTATAAGATTATTTTTTTTTGAATTTGGACACTTTTTATAAGGCAGAAGAGAAGAAAAGGGAAAGCTCAGTGAAAAGGGAAAACTGAAAATATGACCATGGGGATGGTCAAAGAAGCCATGTTCTAAAGGAGGTGAAATGATAGGGAGCAGAAGTGCAGCGTTATCCAGAGCAATAAGACCAGGACACTTCCTCTGTAAAGGCAGCAGGGGATACTTGAAAACCTGTAGATGACTGTGAAAATGTTTAATATAGCTTGTGCGGGCTCTTTGAGTGAAAGTAAAGACTAAGGAATATCCATGCTAATAATGGCTAGAGTGATACAGATCTCTGAAACTGAGAAAGCTAAAGAACTGTGAGTGCAGAAGATTAGCTATCAAAATTATTAAGAAAGGTATTATAGGATGTAATTAAAAAGAAATACTATGAATAAAGAACTTAGAGGATGGTATGAAAGTATCCTGGGGGATGGTAGATGACATTTATAAAAGAGAGGGCAAAAATTGGTACAAATAGCAGGTGGGGAATTCAAACTAATTAGCATTAATTAAGTTAACTGGTCCCAAAGAGAGAAACCTGTACAGTTGTGCTCATGATGCATGAAGAATATTGTGAATAATAATGGTCGCGCAGGTATAAAGTTTTAAACCAAGATCTTGTATGAAGGGCTCAGTATATTTCCGATCAAATTTTTAGTTTAAAGAAGCACTTTAATTCATTTTTTATAAAAGCTCTATTTGCTAAAGAATGAATAGTGTCACTGTAGCTTTTGCAATGCCTATGATACCTATGAAAGCTGTGAATTGAAGATGAATTCTGATCTCTCTACTTTAGTCTGCATCAGACAAGTAGAGGCAAAGGATGTTAAGTAGTCAAATTCCCTCAAAAATGTACCATTTCCTAAACATTAAATATTTATTTTCTAATGAAAGAACTGTGAAATAAGAAGGTCAGATATCAAAATTACTGAGGAGGGTATTATAGGCTGTAATTAAAAAGAAATACTATGAATAAAGAACTTAGAAGGTGGTCTGAAAGTATGGTGTTTCCATAATTAATTAGATTATTTACACATTTTTTTAAAATTTATATCTCTTTTTCTCCCAAATAGATATCAGAGCTACCAAGGAAATATGTAAGCTAAAACAAATTAAAAAAACAGATAATTGGGACCTTAGAAAGTTTTTTGGCTCTAAACTTCCTGACAGGCACAAAAGTGAACGTAGTAAGTTAATGATGAGAAAACATAAAAGCACTCTATTTCTGCAGAAGAAACACATTTTTTTTCATTACATGCTAAAAGAGGGTTCCGAAATGAGATCATTTATAGTGCACATTAAGAAGCCTAGTGGACAATGTCCCTGGCAAAATTTTACAAAAAATAGCATGAGATTTAATTCTTCAAACAAATATAGTCAAATAAATAATATTAAAAAGCAAATTAATAGGTAATTTTTCAAGTGGCTGAGTTTATTGAATTCAAATATCCAAGCCACTTGATCTAACTTGATATAGTGTCAAGATATGAGATACAGGAGGAAGGATGGACTGAAAGTCTCTTAGACTATCTCCCCCAAATATTTTCATTTGAGTTCTATAAAAATACATCTAAACATATGCAGCATGGTGAAAGAGTCTCTAAACAATGCAAACTCAGAAAATAAAAAGAGAAATCATATCACATAACACAAATAATACTTAGGTATGGGGTAACCTCACCTTGTTTATAAAGCTTTCCTTTTATGGCTTTATCTATTATAGGTGTTCTTGAATTTAAGATCAGGACACCTTGGAGAAATACATTTCTTTTCTGAAACAATCAACAAATATTCTTCAGAAAATTAGCTGAAGTAATTTGAGAGTCAAAGCTGCATAATAGAATCAATAATGATTTGATATATTTGTCTAAGGATTAATATAAGGGCTGCTTAACTCATTGGTTCTTAAAATCTAATGAAAACTAAGACAATACTCTGTATCAAACTTATTGGATTTATTTTTCATAAAACATATCCTTTTCTATTCAACACTGAAGAATTTATGATTTGAGATGATTGGGAACACCGAGTTAGTGAAAGTGCGTAGAAAAGTATCATAATATGGTTATTTAACTTCATGCATTATAGAGACTGTTTGGAGCAATGACATAGACATTTCGGCTACTTCAGCAATTAAGACCTTTGGGGTCTTAATAATTTCAGTGAAATAAGAATGCATAAATATATACTCTAATATTTGTATGCATTGAGTGAAGTCAATGAAAAGTACTTTTGTACTTGAAGAATTGTTGTAAATTCTTAAGGGATAGTGTAGACTAATTAAACATGAATAGATTTTGTACTAGCAGCAGAAAATTAGAGTGAATGTCAAGATTCTCAAGTATAATACTAATATAAGTTGTGATAAACCACTTCTATGGGAATATCTCTTTGAATTTCTTAATCAAAGTCAGTAGGGAACATATAATTCAATATTTTGTGTTTTGCTTTACTTAAAGAGTCTGCTGGCTTAGAAAGCCTAAGTAACTGGATGAGCTAAGCTTGCTGAATGCCACTTTCATTTTATAATACAGAGTCCCCTATCAAATACTCCTACAATTCTACTTTACAAATATATTAAAAATTTCTTCAGGTTGCTTTGTTGACTTACTAAGTACTACAAAATAATTTGCATGTAAAGATAATCATATATTAAAAATGATACATTTTCTTCATGTCTACCTACAGCAAAAACAATATAAGAAAATATTTTTTAATGTTTCAATTTTTAAAAACCGTGGATATTATCTTATATTAAAATTTAAAATTATGAAGGCAAAAAAATATTAACGTACAATATTTAGTTATAATTACTATCTGCCCTAGTCATGCCTTTTCCTATTTGTTCCAGGTAAGGATGAGTGTTCAAAATGATGACATGCTCCATGACAATGAAGTGATACATAAAGCCAATCAAAATTCCAAGTGTTAACTAGATGGCAAATTTAATTTTTATTCCAATAGTGCATTACTGAGCAATGTATTTTTAAAAAATGGGCTAAACTACAATATCAATTTTCATCTGTGTTGTTCATTTAACATTTATTTATATTAGGCCTTATATTATTACTTAAGCACTTCACTTCCCACAACTTGTAACCTCAAAGAATCAGGATGATTAGGGAACATGTTAAATTTTCTTAATTAACAAGTCAGGCATCTTTTGTATTTCTCATTACTTTGCATGATGTTATGCACATTATACATATATTGAATAAGTGAAAAAAAATGAACAAATGAAAATTATTAAATATGAAATACAATAGCATTTCTTTACAGCATTATTTCCTTCAAGATTAGTTTGTAAACCTACTTGATTTTATATTAACTTTTTGTCTTTCTCTATGCATAGCACAAACTTTACATCAAATAGATGTTCATATTTGGTAAATAAATACAACTAATAAAAAACCTGTGATTATCTCAAATACACCTTTGAGAAATTAAGAATTCTACATGACAATGATTTTTTTCTTTTAAAGAATTATTAATAAATGGAAAATAAGATAAATTTTACCAAAGAAAAGAATCTCTAAATAACATTAAAAGATTTAGAAGAAATAGTAGTGCCAGATGCTGGTAAAATAAAATCTTGGTATATAACATTATTATCTTTATTGTTACTGAAAGAGGAAAGTATATATTGTGCATTGTGCACTGAATGAGACATACTTAGTTTCTATTGGAATTTTACATCAACTGCCAATTTGATGATGAGTCGGATGTCAAAGCCAGGATTCTGGGCTTTTATTCCTGGTTAGATATCCTTTTTGTCTGTCATCTTTCTCCTATTGGGTGACAATAACTTTTAAAGAATTCAATAATGGGGGAAGTAGCTGTATTTTCTTCAAGCAATCTCTCCTCTCTTATACCATACCACCTCAACTGTCATAATTTAATTTCATCAGGCACAGCTACGCTATTTTATTTTTAAATAATTTAGGCACAACAAACTCCAACTTCAATATAGTTATTCTAAGAAGTAAGCAAATTCTTACATGCAGTGTTCTGTGACTTTATAATACAAATATTTTGGGTAGCTGTTTTCAGACGATGGATTAAATAATATTTGGTTAATTATATTTTCAGTGTTCAGATTTATTGAGTGGTTACTATGTGTCAAAAATGACTTGGGCTTTACATGACAATTTATATAATCCTGTCAGCACTATACGTTAGGAATTATTCTCATTTCCAGAGGAAGGACCCGAGCTCAGAAAGTTGAAGTACCTTGCCTGGGTCACATAGCTACAAACTAGTGGATCCAGAACTCCAGACCAAGCTCTCCAGGGACCGAGCCTTGTGTTAGTGACCATCTTGGTAGACTGCCTCTCTATAAGGAACAGTCATTTTTCTTTTAAAAATATCAAAGATATTTTTATAAGCCATTGTAGAAAAATAGATAATACAGGAGTTATTACTTGTTATTCATTTCATTTATATCTGGAAAACTATTTCTCCTACTGGCATACTCTGAAACCTCTCCTATATCTATACCAACTCCTGTCCCATCACACCTAATAAATTGGAGGCACTGATCACAAGCACGAAGAGTCTTGGCTTTTATGAAGCCTTCTCAAAAGTACAATGAAAATAGTTTCAGAAAATTTCTAATACATGTCCACTCAAATACATAAAAATATAAAGAAATTTTTAAAATACATTGTAAAAACTACTTCTAGGTATAACAATTCCATCAAGGTGAGATAGAATAAAGGTCAAATAACACTGATATCTAATTTCCACCCATAAATATCTAAGACTGGCATAATATTATCCATCTATAAAAAGCCCAGCTGAATCTAAATGCTCATGTTAACCATCCACAAGACAAGCACACAAATATACCGAGTACACAAAAGCCTTATTTTTCACATAAGGATTTTTATTCCCTGACCTTTATTTTCAAGGCCTGCTATTTGTTAACTGTTGGTATGAAAATAGTATTACTTAGATGGATCCATCCATTTCCTTTTGTTCCAGAGAAAGCCATTCTCACAGGTCGTCTAAAGCAACCACTGGTGCTTCAGTTCAAGACCTGAATAACCTTAGATCTGCTTTGGCAGTAACAGAAAGGAAACACACAAGAATGAGACGCTGGCTCTCACTGGTGTTCACTCACATGAGCCTCATTTCCTAGGACATGGTACCTAGGCTTGTGAGCACTGGTCTCACAAGGTACGTCTTACTGAATCAACAAAGGGGATAAATACTTCAGGAAGATGAAAAGGAGAAAAAACAAACAAGCAAACAAAAACCCCTTGGACCTGACGTTATGGAAAAAATTAAAAAGACACTAAGATGAAAAAAAAAATTGTGTCATGGTTACATGTGGGATTTGGATGGAATCTAGGGCTGTGTTTTAATTCAAAACTCACCATCTCAAAACCACTTCTTTTCATCCGCCTGCAGGACTTGAGGTAAGTACGTATGCGTTTTCGGGCACGCTCTTGATACTCAGGGAATTGTCGCCTGCATGAGTCAATGATAGCCTGGATCTTTTCTTTGGGCTGCTTAGAGATTGGGACCATTCGGTCCAAGTTTTCATCTACAAACAGCCTGACAAACATCTGTTGGCAAGAGGGAGACAGAGGAGAAGGGTTTGGAGGGCTGCTCTCTTCTGTTCCTAGCTTCCTGTCTTGATTACTGATAGGAAAATACTCTTGTCTGGTTTATGCACTGGAGAACTTTGCAATGGAAAAGCCAGAAATTTTAAGCAAACACCCTTTACAGACTTTCTAAATGGTTGGGTTAAAAAACAGAGAGAGAAAGAGAGAGAGAAAGGCAGACAGACAGACAGACAGAAAAGTATAGACTATTGCGTAGAAAAAAATCAAGAAATAACAGTAGACTGTGACGATTAAGCACCCCATAAAATTCTCTATTAATAATACGACTGTATATATTGCTACACTGCGCAGTATACTAATCTCGGAAAACAAACAATTGACTCTTTTTTCATGCATAATTAGATAAGCTGGGAAAGCAAACAAAATAACGGATGACGGGCAGACGCTTCCGAGGGATAAGCTGAGGCCCCCTTCATCCGCTAGGTAAACATGCATACTCACACAGCACAAGTGCAGTTTTCAGCTCACATTTGGCTTTAAAATTCTAAACAAAACACAGCGACTCTGGTGTCTGGTTGGCTAAGAGTGTTTCATGTACTTTTTAAATCCTTCTGTAAATTAAACAAACATGTCTCTAAAATAGCCACAGTTACCAACAGGCAACAACATGAAAGTGAAGTGGTAAAAATTCAGCCATAATGGTAGGGTGGCAGGACTCACATTAAAAGCTTTCAGCCGTTCGGCCTCAACGCCATCTGTCTCGTTAACTTTCTCAGAATCTTCGTGGTCATCGTGGTCATCTTCATCCTCATCTCCCCTGTTTAGGGACAGGTCCTCAGCACCTCGGTCTACACTCTCATTTTTGCCCGAGTCGTAGCTTGAATAGCTATGTGCAGGGGACTGAAAAGAAAATGGGAAATTGCTGCTTTGAAATTCCTTGCACAAGCTTATAAATTTTGTTTTATTTTTAATGTCAATCATTTCTCAAAAATCTGGTTTAAATAAGTCGATAATTCTAGAGCAGTGGCTATTTTAATTTAAATCAAAATTAGCTTAAATGAAATCAAATTAAAAATTCATTTTCTCAGTCATATCAGTCACATTTCAAGTGCTTAATAGCCACATAGTACATTTCCATAACTGCAGAAAGATTTATTGAATTTAGCTTTTTGAGAGCAATTACTGTTTCCATTCAATATACATATTCCAAAAAAAAACCCAACCTGCAATCAGTTTTGTAAAGGAATCACTGAATCACATATTCCTTGAAATAGAAATGACCTCAGAGCTTAGTCAGTCTAACTGCATTAGTATTCTTGAAAGAGATAAGGAAACTGAGGGGTAGGTATATTTAATTGATTTGCCCAACAAGGACTACAGAAAATACTGATACTAGGACTGCTAGGAAAACATGCTTTAAAATCAGTTTATAATTTGTCTATGAGTCGAAACATGGCATCTGATTTTGGTTTAGAAAAAAGCAACTAGGTTTCCTCCTAGCCATTTGTTAAGCTTAGTGCTTTGTAATGTACAAAAGAAGATGAATGCCAACCAAGACAATTTTCACAAACGTTGGTAATTGTGTCCAAGACCAACCATTGGTCCTGCTGTGGTAGCTTTTGCTTGTTTGTTAGCCCAGCCCCTGTTCTTTTCAGAATCAGCCCCTGCTTTGCCAGGTCAAAGTGTCAATCCTATGGGCAACAACTGCCTGTCCCCTAGGCATGAGTGCCTTGACTTCACCTCCAAGTGAAGAAAGTGTGCCTGTAACTAAAATCAAGTTGAATCCAGCAGAGCTAAGCAGAACAGAAATAGACCTGATAACATCATTTCAGCATCTAGATTCAACTGTGCCTGAAATTAAATTAACCCATGGACCTTTCAGCTGTGTGATACTATATCCTCTCCATCCCCCCGCTTTATATTTTTGCTTAAATCTGAATTTAGATCATTTGCAATGGATCCTGGACTAGTACAGAAATCAACCATTACGAGGTCAAATTAATGACCCAAATTTCACATATGATGACTTAGATACCTAGGTGGCCCCAGCTAAATAGAAAATAATTCTGTAAACAACAGCAGCTATCTTCAAATCTATCAACACAGTTAAATGCTTTTGAAAGCATTTACAATGGGAAATTTTAAATCATCAGCGTTCTAAAATGCTTCCGTGCAATGATAACATATGTGTTGCATGCTTTGAGGATTGCACTAATATATTATTACTGTAAAATCAGAGGAGGGATAACAAAACTAGAATAGGTCACTGACATTAAAAGTGAAAAAAAGGCATATTGTTATAGTTCAGATCATTAACAAGGTGGAATTACCTAATCAAATATAAGGCAAATATTCCGTAAGTTTGAAAAATATACTATATATGTTTTTTAAATGGCAACGTGCAATATTTAAAAAGTGTTATAATACACTTATCTGGATGCAAATATGCTGGGCTTATCTATTCTTTTTAGATAAGATGTGAGACACAGAAGCCAGCCATCTGCTACTGACAGTATCACTTGGAACCACGAAGGATTTATAGTCCTATTCACTCAAGGTAAAGAAAATCCATCACAGATCTGAGAATATTCAGGATCTAAATCTAGAGCATAATCAAAGTTTTTTTCTTCTATGATATAAACTGAAAGTTTTGTAACTCTGAATTATGTTTCTCAGATGGAGTGTCATTTCTCACCTATCTCACTGTTGAAGAACTAACTAGCTTTCAAGGCCAATCAGATTAAGTTCAATTTCCACAAAGATTCCCACTTCTACCTCAGTCAACTTCAATCTTTCCCTCCACTGTGAATTCTTAATAGCCAATGGCACTGGACACAGAATTAAACACCACAATTGCTCTCTACTTTTCTTTTCATGTTAATATGCATTTTCCTTCAAGCTAGACTGAGATAGGAATCAACATATAGCCTTCCACCTTTCCCTTCACAGCATCTAAGAAAGGTTCTCTATGGAGTTGGCACTTCAGAGTGTAGGTTTCCTTTTACTACAAAGTCTTTGGTCTTAAAATATTGGGAGTGAAGATAAGCCACAGACTGAAAGAAAATCTTTGCAAAAGACACATCTGTAAAAGGACAGTTATCCAAAATCTACAAAGAACACTAAAGCTCAACAATAAGAAAACAAACAACCTGATTAAAATATGGGCCAGAGACCTTAAGAGACACCTCACCTAAGGAGATATACCGATGGCAAATAGGCATATGAAAAGTTGCTCCACATAGTATATCATTGGGGCAATGCAAATTAAAGCAACAATATCATTACACACCTATTAAAATGGTCAAAATCTGGAACACTGACAACACTAAATGCCAGAGAGGATGTGAAGCAACAGAAACTCTCATGCATTGTTGGTAGGATGCAAAATGGCACTGCCACTTTGGAAGATAGTTTTGCTTTTTCTTCCGAAACTAAACATATTCATCATATGATCCAGCAATTGTGCTCCTTGGTATTTACCCAAGGAATTAAAATTTTATCTCTACACAAACCCTGCACATTAATGTTTCTAGCAGCTTTATTCATAATTTCCAAAACCTGGAAACAACCAAGACATGCTTCAGTAGGTGAATGGGTAAATAAACTGTGGTTGACCAGATAATGGAATAATATTTAATACTAAAAGAAATGAGCTAACAAGCCATGAAAAGACACAGAAGAACCTTAAATACAAGCTACTAAGTGAAAGAAGCCAATGGAAAAGACTATATATTGTATGTTTTCAACTATATGACATTCCAGAAAAGGCAAAACTAGGCACAGTAAAAAGATCAGTGGTTGCCAGGGTTTAGGGGGTGGGGAGGGAAGAATAGATAGAGCACGGAAGATTTTTAGGGCAATGAAAATACTATGTATGATACTATCGTGGTGCATACATATCATTATACATTTGTACAAATCCATAAATGTACAATACCATGAGTGAAACTTAATATAAACTATGGACTTTGGTTAATTATAATTCATCAGTTTAGGTTCATCAATTGTAACATGTCTACCACTCTGGTCAGTGATGCTGATAATAGAGAAACTATGCATGTGTAAAGGGAAGTGGGAATATGGGAAAGCTCTGTACCTTCCTCTCAATTTTGCTGTGAATCTATAACTGCTCTAAAAATAGTCCTTTTTAACAAATGGAGGAATATGGGTATTGGGGTTATAATATAGAATCAGGCAATAACAATTACTGGAGGCCTCCTAATAACCCACATAAAATATGGCAGTCATTGACTCATAAACCTGTGTCACCTCAATAAAAACTTTGGATGATCATACCCTAAACAGGCCTCCCCTTCAGGAACAATTATTTTCATATTCCATGTGTAAATCCAAAATATCCGAATTAGATCTTAAAAAATACAAAGATAAAGAATCACAACTTATGCCCTATGGAAAATATATACCTGCTTATCCTCAAAACACAGGTGTTGGTTTATGGGGACAAGATTAGATTTTTGTCTTAGTTATATATTCCACTCATTCCTCTTAAGATAACATGTGACCATCCTTAGCAAAGACCTTCTTGGAAATATATTTGCACTTTCCTTTTCTCACATTTTCCACCTGAACAGAACTGCCAACTCCAAACCTAGAAAAATTCCCACAGATAGGAAGCTTAACTTTACTTTTAAAGAAAGTTTGCTTACTCTGTGGTCAGAGAATTTCACCTCTTTGGTTAAATTTATTCATAATTATTTTATTCTTTTCGATGCAATTGTAAATGGGATTGTTTTCTTAATTCTCTTTCTGATAGTTCATTATTAATGCATAGAAATGCAACAGATTTCTGTATATTGATTTTGTATCCTGCAACTTCACTGAATTCAGCAAGTTATTTTTTAAAATATCAGTTATTCATTCCTGAATCTACTGGGCATTCTTAGCATCATTAAAAGTGTGATTACCAGACACTGTGTGCCGTCTGATGTGATTCAAAATGATGCAAAATGAAGCATACAGCATAACTTAAGAAGCAAGCTCATGAAAAAAAGAAAAAAGAATTTGAATTGAATCAAACCTAAGTCTAGAAACAGTGGTTCTCAAAGTGTGCCTGTTAGATCAGAAGTAACTGCATCTCCTGGGAACTTATTAGAAATGCAAATTATTGGCCTCCATCCCAGATGACCTGAATCAGACACTTTGGGGCTGGACTCATAATCTGTGCTTTAACACAGCGGTCCCCAACAGTTTTGGCACCAGGGACCGGTTTCGTGGAAGAAAATTTTTCCATGGACACTGGGGTCGGGGAGGTGATGGTTCAGGCGGTAATTCACATGATGGGGAGTGGCAGATGAAGCTTCACTTGCTTGCCCGCTGCTCACCTCCTGCTGTGTGGCCAGTTCCTAACAGGCTGCGGACTGGTACTGGTCTGCGGCCCGGGGGTTAGGGACACCTGTTTTAACTTATCTTCCAGGGGAATTCTGATGTAGCTCAAGTTTGAGAACCACTATTCTGAAGCTAACTTCCATTTATAGGAAATAAGGCAGATAAAATAACAAGTTAAAAGACACAAGAGAAAGCAGACAGACAAATCCAAAATACGAGACATTGTGCAGGACAATTGAATTTGGTTCAGCAATATGTTAGTGACACAGAAAAAAAAGTGATATATTAGAAGAGATTTAAAAGGTTTAATAAAATGAAATGTGTTGACTTCGTATCGTGGTCCAAGTAAACCCAATGCAAAAAGATAATTTTGAGAAAATTGGGAATATTTGACTATGGATGAGGTTATTAGGTAATAACATTGAATATTTTTTTATGTATTAGATTAGATGTAATAACCTAACATTTGGTTAAGTAAATGTTTATGTAAGAAAATGTCCACATTTGTTAGAGGCAGAAATTGAGGAATGAAGGGATGAAATGATGTGGATATCTGGGATTTACTTTTAAATACTGCAGGAAAGAAAAGGAAAAAAGTGGAAAATAAAAAAATGTGGAAAGTCTTAACCACTGTTGAATTTGGGTGATGGGTATTAGTAGTTCTATGTATTATATTCTCTATTTTTAAATGATTTTAAACTTTCAAAATGAATTTTAAGATGTATAAATTTTGTAATTAGTTTTATATCTCCTCCATTTTGAATATTTTTACATGACAGTCATTTATTCACAAACATTTAAAGAAGCACTACTTAATACTTAGAACATTGTTCTAGGCTCATAGGATTGAATGGATCCAAATTTTTTGAGGTCTGAAAGTTATAAAGCTTGGAGAGGTGGTGCATTTGAAAAATTAGTTAGAAAAGTGAATAATTAAAATGAGAAAACCCACAATAAATTACAAGATTCTAAAAAGCTTATAAATGCTACAACCATCACAAAATGTAGAAAAATAATATTTTAAAAATTAAATAACGCCCTGGCCCATCTCTATAATACTGTTTCCTTTCCATATTTCTTGGCTGCATGCTCTTTGATTGTTTCTTCATATGACAATGATTTTGCATTATCATATTCTATAGAGAGAACAGAAAAATAATTCAGTCTTTACTTCAGCATATCTGATGGAAATGTGTCTTTTATTGTTGATAGTTTAGAAACTTTCCTTTGCTCTTCAAATTAAATATTGCTAATATCATGCAAATCGTTACATTGTTTTCAGTTGGGGAAACCTTAATCAAGTTCCTTTAATATTTAGGGCATCTTAAGTTTTCTTGGGACGTGACTGATGTCTTCATTAAAGTGACATTTATGAGTTTTATGTTTTCTTCATTGATATCAGTATCTTTTGTCAAATCCAATGTGAAATTTAAATCTTCTTCCAACGTGTTAATATAATTCATTTCTCTTCATTAACTGTATTTTTCTTCCTCCCAAGGAAATACTGTCTTTAGTAAGACCTGGACATTTTCATTACAAGTCACTTCTCAGTGTCAAAATGTCTACCAATTTCACTTCTTATTTTTGTTGATTTTTTTATACTCCATTACTATTTTCTCTCAATTATTTAGTAAATAAATATAAAGACAACAAAGCCTTTATATATTTCAAATTAAGCGTCTGTAATTTCTCATGTATTTTATTCAAAAGGTCCAAAAGATCTTTCCACATGGCAATTGAAATGTCATAATTCCACTGTGTGAAGTGTACACAACATATCTCTGTATTATTACTTATGCATGTGAATTTGCAATTACACATTTGTGTAACCAAGGATTGGTATTTGTTATTTTGTTTACTGGTTTACCATTAGGTATATGCTTTCCCAAGATTGAGATTAATTCTTCGTAAGCAGTTTTGGATAAAGAACTCACATTTGATACTTCATTTTAACATTTGCCAAGTGTTTGTCCAAAAATTAATAATTACTTTGGAGATTCTCATGAAATTTTAGTTATATGAAAGTCACTCCATTTCATAACATCTGAAAGGAAATCTCTCTCACTTAATAATTTTAAAAACCATAGCTACCTTTTTGGCACTTCAAAATGATATTAAACATTTTTTTCAAGCTTGTTCTTCAAGGTATTAGTTGGCTAGCAGGTGGTTCTCTCATTTGGCATGCATCAGAATCACCCAAAGGATCTTTTCAAATATAGAGCACTGGACCCCATTTAGTAGGTCTGGAGTGGGGCCCAAGAATTTTGATTTCTAACAACTGCCCAGGTGATGCAGATGATGCTAGCCTTCATCCATTTGAGCTGCTATAACAAAAATACTACAGATTGGGTGGCTTAAACAAAAACACTTATTTCTCACAGTTTTGGAGGCTGGGAAGTCCAAGATCAAGCAGCCATCAGATCTGATGACTGATGAGAACCTGCTTCCTGGCTCACAGGTTACAAAATTTGTCAACAAGAAAAATAAGATTATGGTTAACTGTTTAATGTCTAATCAAAGCATAATTGTTAAAAAATTTTAAATAAATGTAAATAAGATCAAAGTTTATACTATTAAACTAAATAATGGATATTCATTAAATATCTAAATCACTTCCAATTAAGATAATATACTGAAATATTAAATGCTAAACATAAGTCTATCTACTTTTGGCTTTTAAATTTTTACAGAGAGACAAAAAATACCTGGGTTTATTAACAAAAGGGCCTGCCACATTAAAAATTGTACTATAAATACATATCTCTAAAAACTGTAAGTTTTTATAATTATGTATTAATAAATTTGGTAACCCACAATGTAATGCTAATATATAATAGTTCACAATTGCCTACTACCTAGTTTTCACTGGAAAATAAAGATTACTAATAGTAAAAAAGTTTATTGTGCACACACCAAAAAGACAGTTCTTGAACTGGGAACACTCAAACTAAAACACGGAATGAGGCTCAGGGGTATATTGTTACAAGGCATCTTATATAGTGGGGAGGCAGTGATTATTTATTCTTCACAGTGGTTATACTATTAGAATTTTCCTTTCAAAAAAAATTTTTTTTGGCCAAGCCACACGACATGTGGGATCTTAGTTGCCCGACCAGGGATCAAACACGTGCCCCCTGCGGTGGAAGCCTGGAGTTCTAACCACTGACCACCAGGGAAGTCCCTAGAATTTTCTTAAATGATAATGGTAGGGAATCGGTTAATTGTTACCTCATTTCAATTTTGGGTAACAATTTAAGTTTTGCTTATGGTTTTTCAGAGACACAAGCAAGAAATGAACCAGGTCAAGTCAGTCTCGCAAAATAAGCTAAATTAAGTTTTGCTTGTATGACTAAACTGGTCTTGTCTGCTCAGAACATTTTGAAGGTTGGTTCCATTTGGTTTTATTTTTTTTATATTAATGAGATAGTATGCATTCTTTTTTAATAATTTATCTTTGAAATCTAGCACGTTTTACACTTACAGCCCATCTCAGACTAGTCATATTTCAAGTGTTCAATAGCCACATATTCTACATTTGTATATATTGTAAAATGATCACCAAACACTACCAACTACAGAGGAACTATTTTCATAGGACACAAAATCTTTGTTTCCTAGGCAGATTACATTAAAGGTAAAGATAAACCTTTTATAATCTTTTATTAAAAGCAGATCAATAATCTAAGAATTTTTGTGCTTTTTTTTTTTTTTTTTTTAATTTTATAGCTACTTTATTTATTTATTTTTGGCTGTGTTGGGTCTTCGGTTCGTGCGAGGGCTTTCTCCAGTTGCGGCAAGTGGGGGCCACTCTTCATCGCGGTGCGGGGACCGCTCTTCATCGCGGTGCGCGGGCCTCTCACTATCGCGGCCCCTCCCGTTGCGGGGCACAGGCTCCAGACACGCAGGCTCAGTAGTTGTGGCTCACGGGCCCAGCTGCTCCACGGCATGTGGGATCCTCCTAGACCAGGGCTCGAACCCGCGTCCCCCGCATTAGCAGGCAGACTCTCAACCACTGCGCCACCAGGGAAGCCCAATTTTTGTGCTTTTTAACAGACAGAAAATTAAATCCTAGGTTTGAACTCTTTTTAAAAACACTTATAAATAAATCTATTCAATTTTAGCCAGCTTTGAACTCACACATGAAACTTCTGTTCCACAAATCTCTGTACATTTTTATATCCATTCAGCTTTTGTCCTATCATTTTTTTTTCTTTTTTGCTTTCTTATTTTGGAACAATCATTTTATTTAGGAAAAAATTACTTTTTCTCCCTTACCAAAACAAAAAAGCAAAAAAAACCCAAAACCCAATAAACAACAACAAAAAGAACACCACCAAAAACCCAAAACCAAGCAAAAAAATGGTCTTTATACCTTTCCTTATCCAAAAAACACATTCTATCTTCCTTACTTCCTTTTCATATACAGTTGTTTTCTTTTACCCTTATTATTACTAGTAGTTTTATTTTACATATTGATTATAAATTTTAATTACTAGTACCACTGTTAAATGGTGAGTCAGAAGCAGAAAAGGCAGCTATCTCTCTTGCTATTCTAAACATAAAACTTTTTATTCTGATGAATATAATTTAATTTATTCACAATAGGAAGTCATCTATAAGAAGTGATTTTTCTGAGGATGGAGGGTCTTAAAAACATGCATTGAAATCATACTGAGAGATTCAGCACTAAACAGATAACAAATTATCTTAGGTATTAACGCACATTTCCAAGCAAAAAAAGAAGAGAAATATTGGTCAGACTACACAAAATCTGAAGGAGTTGGGGTAGGGAAGAGAGTATAAGCCATCATTCTAAAACGGGTTTGGAACAACTGATTCTCATATTTTTCTCCTGGAACATGTGCCTAGGGTGCCAATGGTTACTGAAGTTTCTCTAACTGAAAAAATAATTGCGCCATCATTCTGCTTATTCCACTTAGAAAGAGAAGCTGTAAGTCAAAAGTAGCACATTTTATTTGAAGTTACTATATACTTCAATGTGAAGGAATTGCTCCTGAGAGAATATGATATGTATTTTAACCAATTTGTCAAGGCTTTTATTTTTATTTACAAATGATGACAGAAATATGTGCTAGGAATGACATTTCAGGTTTCTTTCAACCTGAAGCTTAAATGATTATACCACTTTTAAGAGGAAGAATCCAACCAACTGTATGTTCTTGAAGATTCTAGAGATAGATGTCAGGGATACTGGTTTTATCTTTCATTACAAGGTGAGAATATAATCATATTACAGAAGTCTTTTGACCTGATAAGTAAAGATGTGAATCCCTGGTTTAACTCTTCTTTTACAGGTTCAAACACAGCTACTTAAATTATTAACCTATCACCCTAAAGGAGGAATCCCCAAAGGGCAAAATTCACCTTCCAATATCCCACTTCAGTCCTACAATTAAAATAACAAAAGGTAAATGTAGGTATCATATCTCAGAACATCTAATGTAAATAATAATTAGATTTTGTTAGGTACTTTAAAAAAATGAAAAATGTTATATATACTATTAATGTATTTTCCCCCAAACCCTAAATTTACTGTAATACTATCTCATATGTCTTTAGAAGAACATATTTTTCTTCTCAGAGTTCAGATTTAGGTGAAAGTGAGCCTTGGAAGTGAACTGAACTCCCAATCATTAATTCCATCACAGACAATTCAAATGATTACAATACTGTAGTGGTTTTAAGGCACTATTACTGTTTTTATTTACAAGGGAGTGGGGTTATATAAATATTTTCACAATATTTGGTAATAATTTCACCATCCTAGGCTTTAGACAATAAAAAAACACTTGATATATGACAAAATTGCCAAGCCTGATATCTACTTTAGAATCCTTTTAACTTGCATACTAAATATTTAATCTTGTTTCATTTGTCTTACTTTTGAAATAAGTATTAGCAGTAAATGACAGCAATATCATCATCAATAATAGCAATGATAATAATAACCACATGTGGTTAGTGGCTGCTATATTAGACAGCACAGACCTTTACTGATGACCTTGACTTTAAGAGAAATGTGAGTCTTTGTCTAGGGGAGAAACTCTAAATAAGATATGATTCTGTCAGAGCATCCCAGAAATCTTAGCACTGAGGACAAAATTCATTTGAATTCTTGAAATTATAATGTCAGCTTTAGATCTGTTCATAGCAGTAGACTTCACTGAATGTTATCCAAATCCATATATATATGTACATATATATAACATATATAAACATATATATTTCAATTATATCTATATGTTTCAATTATATATATAATTTTTAGATCTTACAGAAATATGAGACTGTTTTCCTTTGATACTTACTTCTGAAGGGAGGTGTCTGGGAAATGGCCAACTACAGAACAACAATATGTAATGCACATGAACTTTTAGAGTACAAATGTAAAATCTGAAAAGCGAGACTCAAATAGACATCATAGCATGCTTGTTCTTATGTCTCTGGGACAAAATTAAAAACAAAATCAACCCCGCACTCCCTGTTGCATGTAAAATCATTAGAAGAAGAGGGCAAGAAGACCATGATAACTAGTAAATGAGAGTATTATTTATCAGTTATCTTATCAACATTTCAGGTTTATTCATGCTTAAACAACATACCAGACACAATCTTATCCTTTAAAATTGTAAATGAAATTATCTGTACACCTATTTAATCCATCCATTAAATGCCCTAACCATATTATCTGACTCCATGTCTAGTTAATTATACAATAATATACAACCTATTAAAAAAGTCTTGAATTATGAGATTAAAAATTATTATTTACATGTTTGTAATCTTTTATTTAAAAGCCTTGGTCCTAGATATGTTTGGAACTTAGAATTTGTTTGGATTTAGATAGAGCATGCAGAGCATAAACTATATAGTTTGAAATATCGCAGAAGCACACTATAAAATATATTAATGTTTCTCCACAAAATCATATGAATATGTATACTAAAATAGATAAACAAAGACCATAAATAGCTTCATGTCAATTCACATCAGATTTTGCCAAAAATGAGTTTGCCACAAATTTATGTTAAAAAACTTTATTTCTGAGAGCCCTTTGGTTTTTGAATTGTGGAAAAGGAACTGTGGGTTCATAATACAATGAAATCTTAAGTGTTTAAAGTAGATACTATTTCTAAGCTGCCTGTTCATGAAACAGCTTTAATAAATTATAATTATTTAAATACCTCAAAAACCAGACCCAAACATGGCAGGGATGTTGGCATTATCAGACTATTAATTAAAAACAACTATGATTAATATGCGAAGGACTCTAATGGAAAAAGTAGATAACATGCAAGAAGAGATCAATAACATAAGCAGAGAGGTGATTTCCAAGAAAGAATAAAAAACAGAAGTGATAGACCAGAGGACCTTCAAGACGGCAGAGGAGTAAGACGTGGAGATCACCTTCCTCCCAACAAATATATCAAAACTACAACTACGTGTGGAACAACTCCTACAGAACACCTACTGAATGCTGGCAGAAGACCTCAGACTTCCCAAAAGGCAAGAAACTCCCCACGTACCTGGGTATGGCAAAAGAAAAAAGAAAAAACAGAGACAAAAGAATAGGGACAAGACCTGCACCTCTGGGAGGGAGCTGTGAAGGAGGAAAAGTTTCCACACACTAGGAAGCCCCTTCACTGGCTGAGATCGGGGTGGGTTGGGGGGGAAGCTTCAGAGCCACGGAGGAGAATGCAGCAACAGGGGTGCAGAGGGCAAAGTGGAGAGATTCCCGCACAGAGGATCCCTGCCGACTATCACTCACCGGCCTGAGAGGCTTGTCTGCTCACCAGCTGGGGGGTGGGGGCTGGGAGCTGAGGCTCAGGCTTCGGAGGTCAGATACCAGGGAGAGGACTGGGGTTGGCTGCGTGAACACAGCCTGAAGGGGCTAGTGCACCACAGCTAGCCGGGAGGGAATCCAGGAGAAAGTCTGGAACTGCCTAACATCAAGAGACCATTGTTTCAGGGTGTGCGAGGAGAGGAGATTCAGAGCACTGCCTAAATGAGCTTCAGAGATGGGCACAAGCTGCAGCTATCAGTGCGGACACCAGAGACTGGCATGAAATGCTAACACTGCTGCTGCAGCCACCAAGAATCCTGTGCATAAGCACAGGTCACTATTCACACCTCCCCTCCTGGGAGCCTGGGCAGCACACCACTGCCAGGATCCCGTGATCCAGGGACAACTTCCCCGGGAGAACACATGGTGTGCCTCAGGCTGCTTCAACATCACTCAAGCTTCTGCCGCCACAGGCTCGCCCCGCATTCTGCACCCTTCCCTCCCACCGGCCTGAGTGAGTCAGAGCCCCCTAATCAGCTGCTCCTTTAACCACCTCTTGTCTGAGTGAAGAACAGATGCCAGAGGGTGACCTACAGGCAGAGGTGGGGCCAAATCCAAAGCTGAACCCCAGGAGCTGTGCAAACAAAGAAGAGAAAGGGAAATTTCTCCCAGCAGCCTCAGGAACAGTGGATTAAATCTCCACAATCAACTTGAGGTATGCTGCATCTGTGGAATACCTGAATAGACAACGTATCATCCCAAAATTGAGGCGGTGGACTTTGGGAGCAACTGTAGACTTTGGGTTTGCTGTATGCAACTGACTAGTTTCTGATTTACATGTTTATCTTAGTTTAGTTTTTAGCGCTTGTTATCACTACTGGATTTGTTTATTGGTTTGGTTGCTCTCTTCTTTTTTTTACTTTTTTTTATTTTAATATTTTAAAACAATTTTTATTTTAATAACTTTCTTTTCTTTTCTTTCTTTCTTTCCTTTTTTTCCTCCCTTTTCTTCTGAGCCGTGTGGCTGACAGGGTCTTGGTACTCTGGCTGGGTATCAGGCTGGAGCCTCTGAGGTGAGAGAGTCACGTTCAGGACACTGGATCAACAGAGACCTCCTGGTCTCACGTAATATCAATCAGCTAGAAGTCTCCCAGAGATCTCTAACTCAACGGTAAGACCCAGCTCCACTCAACAACCAGCAAGCTCGAGTAGTGTACACCCTATGTCAAACAACTAGCAAGACAGGAACATGACACCATCCATTAGCAGAGAGGCTGCCTAAAATCAAACTAAGTTCACAGACACCGCAAAACACACCACTGGACACGGTCCTGACCAGCAGAAAGACAAGATCCAGCCTCATCCACCAGAACAGAGGCATCAGTCCCCTCCACCAGGAAGCCTACAAAACCCACTAAACCAAACTTACCCACTGGGGGCAGCCACCAAAAACAATGGGAAACTACGAACATGCAGCCTGTGAAAAGGAGACCCCAAACACAGTAAGTTAAGAAAATGAGAAGACAGAGAAATACACAGCAGATGAAGGAGCAAGGTAAAAACCATGAGGCCAAACATATGACAAGGAAATAGGCAGTCTACCTGAAAAAGAATTCAGAGTAATGATAGTAAAGATGATCCAAAATCTTGGAGACAGAATGGAGAAAATACAAGAAACATTTAACAAGGACCTAGAAGAAATAAAGAGCAAACAAACAATGATGAACAGCACAATAAATGAAATTAAAATTCTCTAGAAGGAATCAATAGCAGAAAAACTGAGGCAGAAGAACGGATAAGTGACCTGGAAAATAAAATACTGGAAATAACTATCACAGTGCAGAATAAAGAAAAAAGAATGAAAAGAATTGAGGACAGTCTCAGAGACTTCCGGGACAACATTAAACACACCAATATACGAATTATAGGGGTCTCAGAAGAAGAAGAGAAAAAGAAAGGGACTGAGAAAATGTTTGAAGAGATTATAGTTGAAAACTTCCCTAATATGGGGAAGGAAATAATCAATAGTCATGAAGTCCACAACGCACAGAGAGTCCCATACAGGATAAATCCAAGGAGAAACATGCCAAGACACATATAAATCAAACTATCAAAAATTAAATACAAAGAAAAAATATTAAAAGCAGCAAGGGAAAACAACAAATAACATACAAGGGAATCCCCATAAGGTTAACAGCTGATCTTTCAGCAGAAACTCTGCAAGCCAGAAGGGAGTGGCAGGACATATTTAAAGTGATGAAAGGGAAAAACCTACAACCAAGATTACTCTAACCAGCCAGGATTTCGTTCAGATTTGACGGAGAAATTAAAACCTTTACAGACAAGCAAAAGCTAAGAGAATTCATCACCAAAAACCCAGCTTTACAACAAATGCTAAAGGAACTCCTCTAGGCAGGAAACACAAGAGAAGGAAAAGACCTACAATAACAAACACAAAACAATTAAGAAAATGGTAGTAGGAACCTAGATATCAATAACTACCTTAAATGTAAATGGATTAAATGCTCCAAGCAAAAGACATAGACTGGCTGAATGGATACAAAAACAAGACCATATATATGCTGTCTACAAGAGACCCACTTCAGACCTAGGGACACTCACAGACTGAAAGTGAGGGGGATGGAAAAAGATATTCCATGCACATGTAAATCAAAAGAAAGCTGGAATAGCAATTCTCATATCAGACAAAATTCTCATATCAGACAAAATAGACTTTAAAGTATAGACTATTACAAGAGACAAAGAAGGACACTATATAATGATCAAGGGCTCAATACAAGAAGAAGATATAAGAAGTGTAAGTATTTATGTACACAACATAAGAGCACCTCAACACATAAGGCAAATACTAACAGCCATAAAAGGGGAATCGACAGTAACACAATCATAGGAGGGGACTTTAACACCCCACTTTCACTAATGGACAGATCATCCAAAATGAAAATAAATAAGGAAACACAAGCTTTAAATGATACATTAAACAAGATGGACTTAAATGATATTTATAGGACATTCCATCCAAAATCAGAATACACTTTCTTCTCAAGTGCTCATGGAACATTCTCCAGGATAGGTCATATCTTGGGTCACAAATCAAGTCTTCGTAAAGTTAAGAAAATTGAAATCATATAAAGTATCTTTTCTAGCCACAATGCTATAAGACTAGATATCAATTACAGGAAAAAACTATAAAAAATACAAACACATGGAAGCTAAAAAATACACTACTAAATAACCAAGAGATCACTGAAGAAATCAAAGAGGAAATAAAAAAATACCTAGTAACAAATAACAATGAAAACATAATGGCCCAAAATCTATGGGACACAGCAAAAGCAGTTCTAAGAGGGAAGTTTATAGCAGTACAATCCTACCTCAAGAAACAAGAAAAATCTCAAATCAACAACCTAACCTTACACCTAAAGCAATTAGAGAAAGAAGAACAAAAAATCCCCAAAGTTAGCAGAAGGAAAGATATCATAAAGATCAGATCAGAAATAAATGAAAAAGAAATGAAGGAAATGATAGCAAAGAGCAATAAAACTACAAGCTGGTTCTTTGAGAAGATAAACAAAATTGATAAACCATTAGCCAGACTCATCAAGAAAAAAAGGGAGAAGATTCAAATCAACAGGATTAGAAATGAAAAAGGAGAAGTAACAACTGACACTACTGAAACACAAAGGATCATGAGAGATTACTACAAACAACTATATGCCCATAAATGGACAACTGGAAGAAATGGACGAATTCTTAGAAAAGCACAACGTTCTGAGACTGAACCAGGAAGAAATAGAAAATATAAACAGACCAATCACAAGCACTGAAATTGAAACTGTGATTAAAAATCTTCTGAGAAGCAAAAGCACAGGACCAGATGGATTCACAGGCAAATGCTATCAATCATTTAGAGAAGAGCTAACACCTATCCTTCTCAAACTCTTCCAACATATAGCAGAGGAAGGAACACTCCCAAACTCATTCTATGAGGCCACCATCACCCTGATACCAAAACCAGACAAAGGTGTCACAAAACAAGAAAACTACAGGCCAATATCACTGATGAACATAGATGCAAAAATCCTCAACAAAATACTAGCAAACAGAATCCAGCAGCACATTAAAAGGATCATACACCATGATCAAGTGGGGTTTATCCCAGGAATGCGAGGATTCTTCAATATACACAAATCAATCAATGTGATAAACCATATTAGTAAATTGAGAATAAAAACCATATGATAATGTGAATAGATGTAGAAAAAGCTTTTGACAAAATTCAACACCCACTTATGATAAAACCTCTCCAGAAAGTATGCATAGAGGGAACTTACCTCAAATAAGAAAGGCCATATATGACAAACCCACAGCAAACATCATTCTCAATGGTGAAAAACTGAAACCTCTTCCACCAAGTTCAGCAACAAGACAAGGTTGCCCACTCTCACCACTGTTATTCAACATAGTTTTGGAAGTTTTACCCACAGCAATCAGAGAAGAAAAAGAAATAAAAGGAAACCAAACTGGAAAAGAAGAAGTAAAACTGTCAGTGTTTGCAGATGACATGATACTATACATAGAGAATCCTAAAGATGCTATCAGAAAACTACTAGAGCTAATCAATGAATTTGGTAAAGTAGCAGGATACAAAATTAAGGCACAGAAATCTCTTGCATTGCTATACACTAAAGATGAAAAATCTGAAAGAGAAATTAAGGAAACACTTCCATTTACCACTGAAACAAAAAGAATAAAATGCCTAGGAATAAACCTACCTAAGGAGACAAAAGATCTGGATGCAGAAACCTATAAGACACTGATGAAAGAAATTAAAGATGATACAAACAGATGGAGAGATATACCATGTTCTTGGATTGGAAGAATCAACATTGAGAAAATGACTATACTAACCAAAGCAATCTACAGATTCAATGCAATCCCTATCAAACTACCAATGGCATTTTTCACAGAACTAGAACAAAAAATTTCACAATTTGTATGGAAACACAAAAGACCCCAAATAGCCAAAGCAATCTTGAGAACGAAAAATGGAGCTGGAGGAAACAGGCTCCCTGACTTCAGACTATATTACAAAGCTACAGTAATCAAGACAGTATGGTACTGGCACAAAAACAGAAATATAGATCAATGCAACAGGATGGAAAGCCCAGAGATAAACCCACACACATATGGTCACCTTATCTTTGATAAAGGTGGCAAGAATATACAATGGAGAAAAGACAGCCTCTTCCATATATGGTGCTAGGAAAACGGTACAGCTACATGTAGAAGAATGTGATTAGAACACTCCCTAACACCATAGACAAAAATAAACTCAAAATGGATTAAAGACCTAAATGTAAGGCCAGACACCATCAAACTCTTAGAGGAAAACATAGGCAGAACACTCTATGACATAAATCACAGCAAGATCCTTGTTGACCCACCTCCTAGAGAAATGGAAATAAAAACAAAAATAAACAAATGGGACCTAATGAAATGTAAGAGCTTTTGCACAGCAAAGGAAACTATAAACAAGATGAAAAAACAACCCTCAGAATGGGAGAAAATATTTGCAAATGAAGCAACTGACAAAGGATTAATCTCCAAAATTTACAAGCAGCTCATGCCCCTCAATATCAAAAAAGCAAGCAACCCAATCCAAAAATGGGCAAAAGACCTAAATAGACATTTCTCCAAAGAAGATTTACAGATTGCCAACAAACACATGAAAGGATGCTCAACGTCATTAATCATTAGAAAAATGCAAATTAAAACTACAATGACGTATCACCTCACACCAGTCAGAATGGCCATCATCAAAAAATCTACAAACAATAAATGCTGGAGAGGGTGTGGAGAAAAGGGAACCCTCTTGCATTATTGGTGGGAATGTAAATTGATACAGCCACTATGGAGAACAGTATGGAAGTTCCTTAAAGAACTAAAAATAGAACTACCATATGACCCAGCAATCCCACTACTGGGCATATACCCTGAGAAAACCATAATTCAAAAAGAGACATGTACCACAATGTTCATTGCAGCACTATTTACAATAACCAGGACATGGAAGCAACCTAAGTGTCCATCAACAGATGAATGGATAAAGAAGATGTAGCATATATATAAAATGGGATATTACTCAGCCATAAAAAGAAACAAAATTGAGCTATTTGTTGTGAGGTCGATGGACCTATAGTGTGTCATACAGAGTGAAGTAAGTTACAAAGAGAAAAACAAATACTGTATGCTAACACATAAATATGGAATCTAAAAAAAGAATGGTTCTGAAGAACCTAGGGGCAGGACAGGAATAAAGATGCAGATGTAGAGAATGGACTTGAGGACACAGGGAGGGAGAAGGGTAAGCGGAGATGAAGTGAGAGAGTGGCATTGCCATATATATACTACCAAATGTAAAATAGATAGCTAGTGGGAAGCAGCTGCATAGCACAGCGAGATCAGCTTGGTGCTTTGTGACCACCTAGAGAGGTGCAATAGGGACGGTGGGAGGGAGACGTAAGAGGGAGGGGATATGGGGATATATGTATATGTATAACTGATTCACTTTGTTATACAGCAGAAACTAACACAACAATATAAAGCAATTATACTACAATAAAGGTATTAAAAAAATAAAATAAAATAAAACGGATAACCAAAAGAAAATAAAAACGGTGATATACTACATTCTAGACCATAAAACGTACCTTAGCATTCAGACCACAAAGGAATTAAGCTAGAAATTGGTAACAAAGATACCTGGAGAATACCCAAATAATTGGAGTTTAAACAATACGCTTCTAAATGACACATGGGTCAAAGAAGAAATCTCAGAAGAAATTTAAAAATACATTGAACTTATAATGAAAATGAAAATGCAACTTACAAAAATTGTGGTATGCAGCTAAAGCAGTGTTTAGAGGGAATTTTATTGCATAGAATGTATGTATTAGAAAAGAACAAAGTTCTAAAATCAATTATCTAAGTTTCCATGTGAGGAAACTTGAAATACAAGGCAAATGATATCCAAAGTAACCAGAGAAAAGAAATAATAAAAATTAGAGCAGAAATTGATGAAATTGAAAACATGTAAATAATACAGAAAAATCAATGAAAGCAATAGCTGGTTCCTTGAAAACATCAGTAAAATGTATAAGCCTCCAGTCAGGCTAATAAAGAAAATAGGAGAAAGAAAGACAGAACTTATTAATTTCACAAATAAGACAAGGGACATCCCTATAGGTCCCATAGACATCAAATGGATAGTAAGGAAATACTATGAACAATTCAAGCCCACGTTTTTGGTAACCTCTATGAAATGAACTAATTCCTTGAAAGACACAATCTGCAAAAACTCAAATGAGAAGAAATAGACAATCTGAATCAGCTTACATCTATAAAAAATTGAATCAACGATTAAGTTTCTAAAACAGAAAGCATGATGCCCAGATGGGTTCACTGGAGAATTCTACCAAACATTTCAGGAAGAAATCATACCAATTTTCTACAATCACTTCAAGAAGATAGAAGCAGAGGGAATATTTCCTCTCACTCAATGAGACCAACATTTCCCTAAAACCAAGACTAGGTAAACAAATGACAAGGAAACTACAAACCAGTATTTCTTATGAACTTAGATGCAAACTCCTCAACAAAATATTAGCAAATTGAATCCAACAATGTATAAAAAGAATTATACACCTGATTAAGTTGTATTTATCTCAGATATGCAAGGTGGGTTCAACATTTGCAAATCAGTTAAGGTAATCCATCGCATGAACAGATCAATTACATGAAAAGAAAAATTAAATGATCATATAAATAGATGTAGAAAAAGCACTGGAGAAGATCTAACATCGATTCATGATATAAACTTTCAACAAGCAAGGAGTGGAGGAAAACTTCCTCAACTTGATAAAAAAAAATCTACAAAAACCCTACAGTTAACATCATCACACTTAACGGTGAGAAACTAGAAGCTTTCCTGATAAGATCACGAATAAGGCAAAGATACTCCCTCCTACCACTCCTTTTCAAAATTAACATACAAAAGTCAATTATTTCTTACATACTAGCATTGAACAAATGGAATTCAAAATTAAAAACACAATACCATCTACATTAGCACCCAAATAAATGAAATACTTAGTTATAAGTGTAACATTATGTATAAGATCTACATGAGGAAAACTACTGATGAAAGAAATGAAAGAAAAACTAAATAAAATTGAGAGATATTACACCTTCATTGATAAGATTCAATATGGTCAGAGTCAATTCTTTCCAACTTGATCTAGAGATTCAATGCAATCCCAATCAAAATCCTAACAAGTTATTTTTTGATTATCAACAAATTGCTTCTAAAGTTTACATTGAAAGACAAATGACTCAGTGAAGACAATTCAGTATTGAAGAAGAAGAAGAAAGTCAGAGGACTGACACTTCCTGACTTCAATATTTACTCTAAAGCTACAGTAGTCAAGACAGTGTGGTACTGGTAAAAGAATAAATAGATCAATGAACAGATTAGAGGGTCCAGCAATAGACTCATGTAAATATAGTCAACTGATTTTTGACAAAGAAGTAAAGACAATACAATGAAGAAAAGAGAGTCTTTTCAGCAAATGGTGCTGAAACAACTAGACATTCACATGTAAAAAAAATTTAGACACAGGCCTTACACACTTCACAAACTTTAACTCAAAGTAGATCACAGACCTAAAGATAAAATGCAAAACTATGAAACTCCTAGAATATAAAATAGGAAGAAATCTAGATGGCCTTGTGCATGGCCATGACTTTTAAAATACAAGAACAAAGATACAATCTATAAAAAAAATTTTAAAGTAGGACTTAACTAAAATTTAAAATGTGTGCTCTGTGAAAGACATAGCCAAGAAAGTGAGAAGACAAACCACAGACTGGGAAGAAATATTTGCAAAGACACACCTGATAAAGACTGTTATCCAAAACAGACAAAGAGCTCTTAAAACTCAACCTAACAACCCAACTAAAAAATGGGCAAAAGGTCTGAACAGGAACCTCACCTAAGAAGATATATGGAGAGCAAATAAGCATATGAAAAGGTGTTCAACATCATATATCATTAGAGAATTACAAATTAAAACAAACATTAGACACCACTACACACCTATTAGGATGGTGAAAATCCAAAACATTAATAACACCAAATGCTGGCAAGGATATGGAGCAGAGGAACTCTTGTTCATTGTTGGTGGGAATGAAAAATGGTACAGCCAGTATAAGTTCTTCTTTGTATCTTTGGTAGAATTTGCCTGTGAAGCCATCTAGTCTTGGACTTTTGTTTGTAGGTAGCTTTTTCTTTTTTTTTTTTTTTTTAATTACAGATTCTATTTCACTTCTAGTGGTTGGTCTGTTCAAATTATCTATTTCTCGAGGTCCTACTGTATAGCACAGGGAACTATATTCAATATCCTGTGATAAACCATAATGGAAAAGAATATAAAAAAGAATGTATATATACATATAACTGAATCACTTTGCTTCACAGCAGAAATTAACACAACATTGTAAATCAACTGTACTTGAATAAAATAAATTTTAAAAAATGGTACAGCCACTTTGGAAAACAGTTTGCAGTTTCTTACAAAACTAAACATACTCTTATTATATGATTCAGCAATCACACTCCTTGGTATTTACCCAAATGAGTTAAAAACTTATGCCCACAGAAAAACTGAACACCAGTTATTATAGCAGAATTATTTATAACTGTCAAAACTTGGAAGCAACCATCATGTCCTTCAGTAGGTGAACAGATAAATTGTGGTGCACCCAGACAATGGAATATTATTTATTGCTAAAATAAATGAGCTATCAAGCCACAAAAAGATATGGAGGAACCTTTAATACATATTACCAAGTGAAAGAAGACAGTATGAGAGAGTTATACTGTATGATTCCAACTGTAGAACATTCTGGAAAAAGCAAAACTACAAAGACAGTGAAAAGAATAGTGGTTGTCAGGGGTCAAGGGGAGGGAGGGACAAATAGAGCACAGAGGATTTTTAGGAAATAAAACTATTCTCTATGATACTATAATGGTGGATACATGTCATACATTTGTCCAAACCCATAGAATGTACAACACTAAGATTTAAGCCTAATGTGAACTATGGATTTTGGGGTGATAAAGATGTGTCAATGTAGGTTCATCAATTGTCTAACAAATGCACCATTCTACTGAGTGATACTGATAGTGGGAGAGGTTGTGAGCTTGTGGAGACAGGAAGTGGTGGGGGGTATATGGAAATTTTCTGTACTTTCGACTCAATTCTGCTGTGAACCTAAAGCTGCTCTAAAAATAAAGTATATTAAAAACACACACAAAAACCCCAAAAGACCTATTTTTTTAAGAAATATAAAACCATTGTTGCTTTCAAACTACTCACCAGAGGCTTGGCTTTATTTTTCACTTCCTTTCTTTCAATGCCCTTTAGCACTCAGCTAATCTGTTCGTTACGCATTCTATTTATATTAGAGTGAATCATATGAACTTGCCATTTCTTACAGTCAAAAAATGTCAAATATTGGCAATTTCAACTAGCTCAAATTAATAGTTAACAATAGAAGGAAATAAACTACACTAAAAAGCTAGTGCCTAACTTGTAAAAAGTAAGTTTATTAAAGATTATTTCCTTATTGCCTGTACATGATTTGAGTTAGAATAAAGAAATTATCTGGCATTAACCAAGATACAGCCTATGAAAAAATATGTTCCAGGGTCATAGGAAACTGGGTCCTCATACCTTACATATGAGATGGATTAAAATTTTTTTTTCTTGCCATAGGGCCATATCTGTTCAACAACAGGAAACAAAGGATATATTATCTTTTATCCAACAAATTAAATCACAGTAAATTCATAATAAACAAGAAATTATGAAGAAATGTAATAAAAAGCTCAATTTTAATCCAATTTTCACTCTTACCCTACCCTAGGCTGAAATATACAGGGAAATATACCTTCAGATAGACACATCAGACTTATATAGAAATATTCTTCTGGGTTGACATTATGTGAATTTGCAAGGTTCCCAATGTTACTCAATTTTGTCATTAAAAAGAAAAAACAGAGTAAAACAACACAAAACCTAGTGATTTCTATTTCTTTATCAACTCTGCAGAAATGTAACGTGGCCTCAAGTTTTTACAAGTCGTCGGCAGTTGTTCAAGGGCTATCTTGCACACAAGCAATTTAATTCTCCCTCCCAATTTTGCTATCGGTGTGACCTTACTCTAAGTCTCAGGTTCCTCATTAAATACTGAGGATAATAATAATACCTACCTCACAGGACTGCAGTGAGGAATACATGAGATGATGTTTAAAAACAAAAATGGATTGAAAATTATTTCAATAATTTGGAACGATATAGTGCATCAAACTAGTGAACTAAAGTATAGGCTACAATATGATTAAATATTTAAAGACTAGTTTAAAATTATTTTAAAAAGAATCAACCCTAACTGGTTACACCTGTTATAAAACTTCACATGAGAATTTTTGAGAGTGATGTTTTTAACAGTTGGGGAATTCATGCATCTGAAAGTGTTTACTGTAGCAATTTATACCCTCTGATGGATGGGGAAAATAAAACCCTCAAGGCACTTAACTGTGAGTGCCTAAATACCATAATGTTCAATATTTTGATTACTTGAGTTTTAGTATTCTGTGTATTTTAAAATGCTATAAAATTTATTTTATGTCTCTTATTGAGAAAAAAAGGTTTTATGGCCACCACTATAGTTTACCAATGGTTTATTACTCACAGCTATTCCTGATCCTCAAAAATATTTTAGACACTCTAATTTGTTTTTCTCTAGACCAATATTTAAAAATCTTCATGTCTCAGTATTCCTTACTATTTTTATTATAGACAAACACACTAAATGAAACAATATTGGAGGAAATAAAATGCAATCAACTATTTTAGCTTTGCAGTATAGACTGTATGTTCAATAAATTCTAGGTCAAATTCTAACCATTATCTGTCTTTGATGCATGTTGGAAAGGTATGAAATATACAGAAAGATATTTTAAATGAAGACAAAGTTCTGACTTCCTTAATCTCTCTAAACTGATTGACACATCATCATGGATTTGATCAATCAGCCAATGGTTACTACCCATATTTATTTTATAGATAAAGAAATTGGAATATAGATGTGTAGATGAATAAATAATAACTGGAATTGGTTATAAGTCTTTGAAAAAGTCAACCACATTTCACTTCTTTATTCTTAAGGCAAAATAAAATAAAATACTAAAGAAAGACAAGTGTGCTTGATATGAAATATCTTTTTACTTAATGCTGGGCTACAAGTACTTTATAGCACAAACTAGGCTATATTCCCTTATATTTATCAGTTTGAAAGGTATATGTGTTAAAAATAGTAATTTTAGCTATTTGACATATTGCTTTAAACTCTATCGATACTCTTTTAATAACTTTGGGACAAGACTACACAATATTATTTCATTTTACAACTGGCAGGAGCTGTAAACCAATGTATAATAAAATGGTATCAATTTACATGAAACAGGTTAGTCCAAACAGCACTGTGCTAAATAAAGAACTAAATCACATACTTAATTTTTTATGAGAACTAAAATAGTTAAAGAAAAATTGAGTTGGAAACTCAGGACTGACCACCAAGTTAATGTATTATTTCCATTGCATAGGGTCTTTATAGATTTAAATAAAGATAGAATCTTCCTGCAACAGAATTAACACTGGACCCAATTTCTCCTGGACTCTTCCTATTATAAGAAAAGTTTAAAAGGAAAGTCTTGGTATAATTGTTGTCTTGTGGCAGTTAGTGATTAAAATACACCTTATTGGTCTGAAATAGTTATTGTTTTTCCCTCAAAGTTTCAAGTCTACAGATAATATGTTTCATGATAAAGACACTGACCATTTTTATTTAGAAAGTAAAAGCTAAGCTGGTTTTTTAGGCTGATGTGGAATATTCTGTTGTACAGCAGAAGGGTATTGATCTTTACAGTGAGTTTAATAAGGATTACAATATCTATAACTTGTTGCCTGTTACTTAACATTCTACAGAATAGTCAATCCTTAAGTCATAAAAACCTAGTATAACTCTTCAAATCATTCCTTGGCTGTATGACAGATAAATTGATGAAAAATATTCTGGCCCACTTAAAGGATTTTAGCACAGATTTCACATTCAATCTACTAAATGTCTTAAAGAAGTGAGGAATAGTTGCACAATTTTATTGGGGTTGGCCAAAAAGTTCGTTTGGTTTTTTCCATAAGATGGCTGTAGGAGCACTCAGTTGTCTTTAACTTCATTCCAAACAATTTTGTTAGATTGTATTGTGACAGCTCTCATATCAGCATGCATTTAAAAAAAACTTAACAAATTAGTGAATTTTTGTGTAGCCATTTTAATATTGAAGATGGAAGAAAAATACATTTTCAGCATATTATGCTTTACTATTTCAAGAAAGGCAAAAATGCAACTGAAAAGTGAAAAAATGATTTGTGCCGTGTATGGAGAAGCTACTATGACTGATTGAACATGTCAAAAGTCATTTGAGAAGTTTCATGCTGGAGATTTCTCGCTGGATGATGCTCCATGGTCGGGTAGACCAGTTGAATTTGACAGCAATCAAATCGAGACATTAACTGAGAACAGTCAACATTATACCACTCGGGAGATAGCCAACATACTCAAAATATCCAAATCAAGTGTTGAAAATCGTTTGCACCAGCTTGGTTATGTTAATCATTTTGATGTTTGGGTGCCACATAAGTTAAGCAAAAAAAAACCTTCTTGACCATATTTCCACATGCGATTCTCTAACTAGACATAACGAAAATGTTCCATTTTTAAAACAAATTTTGACAGGTGATGAAAAGTGGATACTGTACAATAATGTGGAACAGAAGAGATCGTGGGGCAAGTGAAATAAACCATCACCAACCACACCAAAGGCCAGTCTTCATCCAAAGGAGGTGATGTTGTGTATATGGTGGGACTGGAAGGGAGTCCTCTATTATGAGCTCCTTCTGGAAAACCAAATGATTAATTCCAACAAGTACTGCTCCCAGTTAGACCAACTGAAAGTGGCACTAGACGAAAAGCATCTGGAATTAGTCAACAGAAAACGCATAATCTTCCATCAGGATAACGCAAGACCGCGTGTTTCTTTGATGACCAGCAAAAACTGTTAGTTTGGCTGGGAAGTTCTGATTCATCCGCCATATTCACCAGACATTGCACCTTTGGATTTCCATTTATTTTGGTCTTCACAAAATTCTCTTAATGGAAAAAATTTCAATTCCCTGGAAGACTGTAAAAGGCACCTGGAACAGTTCCTTGCTCACAAAGATGAAAAGTTTTGAGAAGACAGAATTATGAACTTGCCTGAAAAATAGCAGAAGGTAGTGGAACAAAAGGTTGAATACGTTGTTCAATAAAGTTCTCGGTGAAAATGAAAAATGTGTCTTATTTTTACTGAAAAACCAAAGGAACTTTTTGGCCAACCTAATACTTTTGTTTTTTGACTAGGGAAACCAAACAAAAAAGCATAATGTGAGATTAGATGATTTTTTTGGAGGAAGGAATTATGTTTTATATTTTAGGAAATCATGATGATGGACTCATTAGCTATAAGACCATCTATTTTATTTATATATCAACAACTCTTCTTGATTCCATAAGAGAGGGTAGGACACAGAACAAATGTTGCCCCTAAGACTGGAGAGACAGACAGGTGAATACATGGACTCATAGCTTAAGAGAGCACACTCTCACAAGCAAAAACCCCTGAGGGAATCAGTGCCAGAAAAACCTGAACTGTAACTGATGAATTACTGGAATCTCAGTGTTGGTAACTCTAAAAGTTAAAAATTCTATGGGGACTCAGTTACAGCCCACTTTCCCCCATCCCCCTACCCCCCATATTATAAAAATTACCTTCAGGAGCTCAATCAAGATTCCTACACTAAATACTGGAGAAAAATCCCTGCTTGCTTCTGGCAAAGGGAGGGGGAAAGGAATCATTTTGAAATAAACCAGAGCACTCCATTCTTCTTAAATAGTCTGCCATCAGGAGAAACTAATTAATCACAGCCTAACCTGCTAGGGTTTTATCACAGTCTAACTGACTTGGGAAAGGAAATACCCAACTCCAGTCCACACAAGCTAACCTGTCCCCTTGTCCCACCTAAGGGGGGGTGGAAACTGAGAAACACTTGTGAAGTTCCCAATCCAGAGGCACAGGCTCACTAAAAGACTGAGACCAAATCATAGGACTATGGAATGCTCCCCGTCCCTCCATACTTAAAAACCACACCACCAAAGGCCTATTTACAACAGTTCCTTATACATAGTACACTGAGTCCAGCTATTAAGAAAAAATTATAAGGCATACTAAAAAGCCAAAAACATAGTTTGAAGAGACAGAGCAGCATCAGAATCAAACATGACAGATATGTTGGATATAGACTGAAAATTTTAAAACATATATGATTAATATGCTAAGGGTGTATTAACCCCTCTAAGGGATAAAATAGACAGTGTTAGAATAAAAAATAAAGAGATCAGCTTTGAAAATTCCCTGAGCATACAAAACCAGTTTAGTCATACAAATGAAGCTTAATTTAGCTTATTTTGCAAGGCTAACTTGACCTGGATCATTTCTTGTTTATGCCTCTGGAAAACTTAAACTGTTTAAGAAAAGAAAAAAAGAAAAGAAAAACTTAAACTGTTTCCCACAATTGAAATGAAGTAACCACTAACCAATTTCTTATCATTATCATTTAAGAAAATTCTAATATTATAATCAAACACTCTGAAGAATAGACAGTATCTGCCTCCTCAATGTATAAGCTGCTTTATAACGATATGTCCCTGAATCTCATTTCATGTTTGGTTTTAATGCTCCCAGTTCATGAACTGTCTTTTTGGTATGTGCACAATACTCGCTAATTATGTACTTTGGTGATTAATTAGTTTTGCTTCTTCTATTTCTGAACTTTTGACAAAAGCATGCAAGAAGAGATGGGCAATGAAGCAGAGAGATAGAAATCCTACAGGAAAAAAACACTAGAGATAAAAAGTTTGTAAATTTTTTAAATAAATAAAGAATGTCCTTGATAGGCTTATTAGTAGACTGGACATAGCTGAGGAAAAAAATCTCTGAGCTAGAGAATATATCAATAGAATCCTCAAAAACAGAAAAGCAAAAAGAACAACAACTTAAAAGAAACAGAATATCCAAACACCATGAGAAAAATACTAAAACGTGTAACATACACATAACAAGAATAACAAAGAGGGAAAGGAACAGAAAAAATACTTGAAACAGCAATTACTGAGAATTTCCCCAAATAAATATCAGACACCGAACCACAGATTCAGGAAACTCATAGAACACCAAGCAGGATAAAAGCCCTCTCCCCACCAAAAATACACCCAGGGATATTATTTTCAAATTACAGAAGATCAAAGATAAAGAAAAAAATTCTGAAAGAAGTCAAAGGAAAAAAACACCATACCTATCCAGGAAAAAAGATAAGACTTACATCCAACTTCTCAGAAACCATGCAAGCAAGAAGAGAACAGAGTGAAATATTAAAAGTGTTGAGAGAAAAAAACCCACCAATCTAAATTCTGTACCTTGCAAAATTACCCCTTAAAAGTGAAGAAGAAATAAATATTTTCTCAGACAAACAAAAATTGAGGGAATTTCTTGTCAGTAGAACTGCTTCACAAGAAATGTTAAAAGAAGTTCTTTAGAGAAAAGGAAAATGATATAGGTCAGAAACTTGGCTCTGCATAAAGAAAGGAAGAACACCAAGGAAGGAATACGTAAAGGCAAAATAAAATCTTTTCTTTTTCTTATTCTAATGATCTAACATATACCAGTTTGTTCAAAATAATAATAGCAACAATGTATTCAATTATGTATGCTTATATATATCATATACATATATATATATATATATATATACATATGTTTATGTATGCTTATATGTAGGTGAAATGAATGACAGCAATAATATAAGGGACAGGAAGAAGAAGTTAGGATATATTGTTATTATAAAGTACTCACACTACTTGTGAAGTGGTACAGTGTTATTTAAAAATGGATTTGGATTAGTTGTAAATGTATATTGCAAACTCAAGGGTAACCACTAAAAAAAGTTTTTAAAAAGTATAATTGATATACTAAGAAAAGAGAGAAAAATGAATCATAAAATACTCAGTTAAAACCATTAAAGGCTGGGCTTCTCTGGTGACACAGTGGTTAGTGATCCGCCTGCCAATGCAGGGGACACAGGTTCAAGCCCTGGTCTGGGAAGATCCCACATGCCACAGAGCAACTGGGCCTGTGTGCCACAACTACTGAGCCTGTGCTCTAGAGCCCATGAGCCACAACTACTGAAGCCCATGCACCTAGAGCCCATGCTCAACAAGAGAAGCCACTGCAATGAGACGCCTGTGCACCACAACCAAGAGTAGCCCCTGCTCGCTGCAACTAGAGAAAGCCCGTGGCAGCAGTGAAGACCCAATGCAACAAAAAATAAATAAATAAATTTAAAAAAAATCCATTAAAGGCAAGGGGACTTCCCTGGCAGTTCAGTGGTTAAGGCTCTGTACTTCCAATGCAGGGGGTACGGGTTCGATCCCTGGTCGGGGAACTAAGATCCCACATGTCACTCACGTGGCCAAAAAAAGAAAAATAAGCCATAAAAGGCAAAAACGGAATGGAAGGGGGACTTCCCTGGTGGCACAGTGGTTAAGAATCCACCTGTCAACACAGGGGACCCGGGCTCGATCCCTGGTCCGGGAAGATCCCACATGCCACGGAGCAACTAAGCCCGTGCACCACAACTACTGAGCCTGCGTGTCACAACTACTGAAGCCCATGTGCCTAGAGCCCGTGCTTCACAACAAGAGAAGCCACCACAATGAGAAGCCCGCGCACTGCATGGAAGAGTAGCGTACACCGCTCGCCGCAAGTAGAGAAAGCCCACACGCAGCAACAAAGACCCAGTGAAGCCAAAAAAAAAAAAAAAAAGAAAAAGAAAAAGAACGGAAGGCAGAAACAGGGACAAAGAACAAGGGCAACAAATAGAAAACAGCAACAAATACGGCAGAGGTTAATCCAACTCTATCTGTAATCATGTTGAAGGTCAGTGGTCTAAATATACCAATGGAAAGATGGAGATTGTTAGAGTGGATTGAAAAACATAACCCAACAATGTCTTGTTTACAAGAAATTCATTTTAAATATAAAGACAAATAGAACTTAAAAGTAAATGGATGGTGAAAAATATAACATGCTAGCAATTATCAAAAGAAAGCAGGAGTAGATATATTAATTTCAGATAAAGCAGAGTTCAAAGTAAGGAAACTGATCAGGAATAAAGAAGGACATTACTAATGATAAGAGGTCAGTTCTCCAAGAAGACGTAACAATTCTTAATGTGTATGCACCTAACAACAGACTATCAAACTACACTAGGCAACAACTGATAGAATTGCAGGAGAAACAGATCAATCCATTATCATAGTTGAAGATTTCAACACCACTCCCTCAGAAAAACACAGATCCAGCAGTCAGGAAATCAGTAACGACATAACTGAACTCAACAACATTCTCAATCAATTGGATATAATTGACATCTATAGACTGCCTCATGCAACAAAAGCAGAATACACATTTTTCTCCAGCTCACATGGAATATTCACCAATATAGAGCACATTCTGGGCCACAAAACACACCTTAACACACTTAAAAGAACAGAAATCATAGAACATCCGCTCTCAGACCACAATGAAACTAAACTGGAAATCTAACAGAAAGATAACTAGAAAATTCCAAAATACATGGATATTAAACCACGTACTTCCAAATAACATATGGTCAAAGAAGATATCTCAAGAAAACTTGAAAATATTTAAAAAATGAAAACACAACTTGTCAAAATTTGTGAGATGCAGCAAAAGCAGTGCTCAGAGGGAAATTTCTCCCATTGAATGTATATATTAGAAAGGGAGAAAAATCTAAAATCAATAATATAATTTTCCACCTCAGGAAACTAGAAAAAGGAGTGAATATTAAATCCAAGGTAATCAGAAGAAAAATAATAAAAATTTTAGAGCAGAAATCCATTAAATTGAACACAGGAAAACAAAAGAGAAAATCAACAAAGCCAGAAGATGGTTCTTTGAAAAGATCAATAAAATTGATAAACCTCTCTTTGGGATATGAGGAAAAAAAAGAGAGGACACGAGTTACTAAAAATAAAAGAGAGGACATCATTACAGATCTCATGGATGTTAAAAGGATAATAAAGGAATACTAATAACTCTATGCCTATTAATTTGATAACCTAGATGAAATGGACCAATTCCTTGACAGACATAATTTGCCAAACTCACACAAGAATAAATAGATGATCTGAATAGGCCTGTATCTGTTAAATAAATTGAAACAATAATTAATAACTTGCCAAAACATAAAGCATGATACCCAGATAGGTTCATGGCGAATTCTGCCAAATATTTAAGGAAGAAATTATACCAATTATTTATACTAACTTTTAGAGAATAGAAACAGAGAGAACACTTCCTAACTCATTCTATGAGATCCACATTACCCTAATATGAAAACCAGACAAAGATATTACAAGAAAATAAAACTATAAACCAATATCTCTCATGAAGAGAACAAAAACCCTCAATAAAATATTAACAAATAGAATCCAACAAAAGTATAAACAGAATTATCCACCATAACAAAGTGAAAGTTATCCCAGGTTGCAAGTCAGGCTCAACGTTCAGAAATCAATTAACATAATCCATCACATTAGCAGACAAAAAAGAAAGTCACATGATCATATCAATAGATGCAGAAAAAGCATTTGAGAAAACCCAACACCTATGCATAATAAAAATTATCAGTAAACTAGGAATAGAAGGAAACTTTCTCAACTTGAAAAAACAATCTACAAAAAACCTACAGGTGACATCTTACTAAATGGTGAGAAACTTGAAACTTCCCCAGGAAGATCAGGTACAAGGCAAAGATGGCCCCTCTCACCACTCCTTTTTCAACATTATTCTAGAAGTCCTTGCTAATCCAATAAGGCAAGAAAAGCAAACAAAAGGTATACACATTGGGAAGGAAGATATAAAACTGTCATTGTTTGCAAATGACATGATCATCTATGTAAAATAATCTGAAAGAATTGACCAAAAAAAAAAAAAAACCATCCTGAAACTAATATGCAATTATAGCAAGGTTGCAGGTTACAAGATTAATATACAAAAGTCGATTGCTTTCCTATATGTCAACAACGAACATGTGGAATTTCAAATTAAAAACACAATACTGTTTATATTAGCACCTAAATAAATGAAATAGGTAAAATCCAACAAAGTATGTACAAGAACTAGGTGAGTAAAACTAGAAATCTCTGAGGCATGAAATCAAAGAGGAACTAAATAAATGGAGAGATATTCCATGTTCATAGATAGGAAGACTCAATATTGTTAAGATATCAGTTCTCCCAATTTGAGCTGTAGATTTAATGCAATCCCAATTAAAATCCCAAAAAGTTATTTTATGGATAAACTACAATGAGATACAATCACATCTATTAGAATGACAAACACAAAATTGACAATACCGAGGATTAGTGAGGACAGAGAGCCACTGGAACTCGGATACTTTATTGGCAGGACTTTAATAATCAGTTTGCCAGTTTCTTTTAAATGTAAATGTGCTTATTATACTAGTCATTTACCCCACCACACACAAACAATGAAAACATATTTACGTAAACACCTGTTCAGTAATGTTTATAGTAACTTTATTCATATTGCCAAAAACTGGAGAAAACACAAATGCCCTTCAACTGGTGAACAAAAAAATTACAGCTTATCTATATAATGCCACATTAATCAGCAATAAAAAAAAACTATTAAGACATGAAACTAAATTATAAACCTCAAATGCATTTTGCTGAATGAGTGAGAGAAGCCAGATTCAAGGTTATCCGCTATGTGACTCAGTTGATATGACATTCTGAAAATGGCAGAATCATAGAGACAAAAATCAGATTAGTGATTGCCAGTGGGGTAGGCATTTATTACAAAGAAGAAAAAGGGAACTTTGAGGGAATTTTTTTTTGTCAATGAACCTTTTGGGTACATATATACATACAGTATATATGTCAAAACTCATAGAACTTGACACTAAGAAGGGTGAATTTTACTTTATGTAAAATGTACTATAAAACAAGACTGAAAAATAATACGAGGGCCTCATTTTATCTTTGGGGGAGTTGAAATGACCATGACTGTGATTTCAGCATGGAGAGGCAAGCCATTTCATAGCTGGAAGTGACCATGAAAGTTTCAGAGAAACATGTCATAGGAAAATGACAAATGATAACCAGGATGATTGGAAAATATTCCTCAGAGTTTCTAGAAACTCCCTGGAAAGGAGAACAGCAAAAGAAAAAATTGCACTCTTTGTTAATCTGGATAAGTCGGGGCTCAGAGCTGTCATGGTTTAAGCAATAAAGCAGCATAACCCGATGTTGTGGTACCTTAAGCTGGAAAAGAACATATTTATTACATATTATGATCCTTTGCAGCTATGATCCCAAGCATAAAGTATGTTTGGGTTTAACATTGTCTTCCATGATCCTCCTACAAAAACAAACCAAAAAAACCAAAAACCAAAAAACCCCAAAACCAAAAAATAACTGGAGGAAAGTATCATTTTTCCCATTTGTAAAATGAGTCATATTAGGCTAAGAGACTTTTGATAATTAACCCAAAGTGACACATCTAGCAAAGGCAAGACTAATTTCCAGGTTTTCTGAATCCAAATACTGTGCTTTACCCAGTATATTAGTGATCTCCATCCAGCCACCAAGGGGCCACCTAGAGGGAAATGTATTAATGTGAGTGGGCACCACTGGAGCGACCCCACTGTCCCAAGGCATATTAAAACCAGAAGAGGTCTGCTTTTATCAGTGAAGCAGAGTGCAGTTAAAGTGCTCTCCCCAAGAAACAAGAAGAAACTCTTAATTTCTTGCCCCTTCCCTGAGTCGGTCATGCAACACAGGGTGGTGGAAATGCTCAACTAGCTTATAAAGATGGGTTTCCAGCTCAGAAAATAAGGTTCAAATGTTGTTAATAAAACATAAAATTCTCATGCAGATCTTAACATGGTTTTTGAAAAAAAAAAAAAACTGTCATGGAGCAAGGTCTGACTGATTTTTGAGGAAAATAAAACCTTATCCAGGTAAGTAAAATGGATACTGTCAGAATTATTCTTCCAACCTTCCCTATCCCACACTGGCTACCACTCTCCTCCTTTGGAGGGCTCTCCTTCTTTGGGGTACCCAAGAAACCAGATAGAGGTGGAAAACCTCAGAGATTCAGAGGATGACAGAAGTATGAAATATATTAAAGATAAGAATGTACTTGAGTCTTGATCATTTCTTTAGAGAAAGATAACTCATCCCACGAAATGGCCCAGACAGTGAAGCCCTGCTCACTTAAGAAAAGGCAAGATAGGTGGTATTGGGAACTGATAGGGGGCATCCCTCTTTCATAGACATTGTGATCATCGACATCAGAGTCGTTGTGAACTATTGAAATAGAAGAGGCATCCACCCTCGCATAACTACAGGCTTTGAGACCATGAGGAACCACCAGTTTGGATGATGCAGATTATGACCTAGCTGAAGAGTGGGTAAGAGATTACTCAGATTTGCACACTATCTCAAACCAAGGTAGCTACACATGTGTCCCATGGGAAAGAAAAAGAAGGCACCTACACCACATGGTACATACATTTTATATACTGGAATTCTGTCAAAGGCTAAAGAAAGAAAAAAAAACTACTTTGAAAACCCCCATACTACATATAACATCTTCCCTTTCTGTGGACAATGACACCAATTACAATTTGAAAAAGTCCAACAGAATTATTTAAGATAGATGTTTAAAATCAGTGGCAAAAGTCAGCCTGAATCAAAGCCTAAAATATAGACTGATTAGTGATATTAAAGGGATTTGCATCAATTCACCATTGCATCTTAGTGAGATGAATGGTAGCATCTGGTAATAATTATGAACCAGCTGGATCAGAAAAATACTAGAAATTTATAACACGTAATATCTTTAAACAATATAGTGAAGATAGTTTGCCAGCAGCCAAACCAATAAATAACTTTTAATACAGCATCCATTAATAGGGTTTTAAATAATTATTTTATGGCATCAGACAAAAAGGATGTGTTCCCACAACGGCCCAGCAACGAATACTGTGGATATTCACTTAACCTAAATAATACTTATTTTCTGCAGAGACACAGATGGTAAATGAAATTCTTATCCTCAGCATGTTTCAGTGGTTGAAGCCAGACTTTGTAAAATCCAAAGCAAATTCCTTAGGGAACTACTAAGGCAGTATAACAGTTCATCATCAATAATTAATGAGTTAAGATTAGTAAAGCTGTTAGAACAATTGCTGGCATACAGAGCCCTATGTAGATATTTGATAAAATACAAATAAGTACTATAGCTATGTTAGGGGTACTTCTTTACTGAAACCTCACTGTAGCTGTGGCATGAATGTGATGTACAATATGTCATGTCCAATGTCCAGTAAGTGAGGTATAAACCTTTTACCCTCTTTTTTCTCCCACTTAGGATAACATAGAAGAATGTAATGAGTTAATTATTTTGTTTACCAAATATTTATTGAGCACTTACTATGCACCAGTCACTGTTCTGAAGACTGGAGATGTAGTAACCAAGTAAAACACAAGACGTTACTCTCATGGGAGACTATTTTCTACTAGGGGAGGAATCTAATCAGAAGACAATTAACCAGGATAACTTCAGATAGTGATGTGGATCATGAAAAAAATCCAATAAGGTATTGTAATAGTGATGAAAGTTGAAATCATCAGTTCAATAATAACAAAACAACTTTAAGATAATCCCTTTTGCAAAATAGAAGTCAGCTAATTTTTCATATCTCACTTCTAATCACTCTTGGTCCCTACCCAGGAGGTAAACATCCATTCTCTCAAACATCTACTATGCTATGCATCTTTCACATAGCTTACACTGCTCCGTTTCTCCAGGGCAAGCACACCCTGTGTCACTTGGCGCTCTGCAGAAGAGAACACACCTCCCCACTCTCCTTGCCGTATGTTAAATACAGCCCTCCCTGAGATCTCTGCCTTCTTTGTGGAGTTTGTCAATTTATATCGCACATTTGTCCAACCCCTACATTTGACCTAGTCCTAGACATTGGCCTATGTATTGTTTATATATTTTATTTTCTACACATTATGTTTTGACATCTTAAAAATCTTTCTGCCTGGGGAGACACTGTCCCTCCCAGGCCTAGGCAATTCTTAGATCTGGCTTAGCCTGGATCATGTCTTTGACATGCAGACTAACCAACCCAGAGTCATACACCCTCTATGGCTCACACTCCAGGAGGCAATTTTCATCTGTCTTAATCATCCCAGAGCCAAGTACCAGGCAACTAAGGACTACTACAATAGTTTACCGTCTGCTGAAATTATTCAAATTAGCCAGTCCTAAACTGTTTACTCTTCCCTGCCTTGCCTTTCACACAGAAGCTCCAATAAAGGACGTGGCTGCCTAGGTTCTCCCCTTGCTCCTGTCTTTTCTTTGTCCTGAGTGATGCTGGTGCTTCCTCATGTAGCCCTGCCTGGTTTGCCACACCTCCGGTTTCTAGGATCTGTGAGTATAATAATCTTTGTTTTCCTGAGCCTCTTCTGCATCTCCTCTGGTGGCTGCATATGACTGACCACCACCTAAAAAACACAGAACAGCCTGCTATACTCCTAGATCTGCACTGCCTCTTCCAACCATTTATTTTTCCACTGTTTTGTGGAAACAACTCTTACATTGAAGACTACCTTATCCATTTATACAGCCCCTGATCTCTCCTCATTTGTTATCGTTTACCTATTGTTCACCTCCCTATATTTAAAGATGTATTTATCACCTGGTCCCCAGTGTGCCTTTCAACCCCAAATGGCACCATTCCTCTGAGTGGCTTCAATGTTCTTAAAGATGATGTATTCATCATCCCAGCCTCATAATTCCATGTATTCCTGGATTCAAATGACATTTGTTTTTATGTCATTTCAGCCACATACATATAACACCATAACCTAGATCTTGTTATCAAAAGAAATCATTCCTCTTTGGAAATATAAAACCTCGATTTTCAATTCCCTGATTATAATTTTTTCATTTTCTTACATCCACTGTGTCTGTTACCTGTCTTCATGAAGTACTGCAATCCTTTAACCAAAATGTCTCCCAATTTACCAGTCCTTGCCCATTTTCATTACCTTACCAACCTACAAAGTTAATCATAACTTTAGGTATTCCCTCACCAACATCCACAACTAACTTATCCCTTGATCTTCAGCTGAATTCAATATAAAAAACCCTACATCACTCATGGAGCCTGCCACACAATCTGAGAAAGTTACACAATTGTAAGATAAGGTATCCCCTCAAAGTTGTGGTTGTCAACGTCAGCTAAGCCTCATGTTGCCCAGCCACGCCTGTATGTGTCCCTACTCATCTACTGGTTCCAATTCCTTGTCATCAGGGTCAAAACTTTCCCAGCCTTTTCAAATCCCCAGTCCTACGACCCACTTTCATTTCCCCATCCTTCACAGTTAAAATCCCTGAACATTATGTTCCCTATCTACATAGAAAACTTATTTCCTCTGTATCCACCCTTCTCTCATTCCAGTCTAGGATGTCCTGTAGACCTTTAACTCTCTTTAATGATTTAATCACCCTAGATTTGCCCAGTTTGAACCCAGTTTCCACACAACTGCAAGACTACGACCACATTAAAAAACAAAAACAAAAAAACAAACCTGATACCCCTGTTTTGAACCCTTAAATTACCAACTACCTTCAGGATCAAGTCCAGTATTCCTACAACAATGAAACAGTCTCCAGTCAAGTTTCACGTTTTGCCTTCATGCTCACCTCCCCTGCCCCAGTCTAAGAAGCCTGTGGTCCTGCTGTACTGACATGTTTGCATTATTCTGTTCTTACCATGTCCTCTTGCTTTTCTCTTCCTTATCCACTCTAACAACTTCTTCAGCTTTGTCAACTGGGGAACTCCTACTCACCTTTCAAAATTCTTCACAAGGGAGTCTTTACTGATCCCCATCTGTCCTACAGGAGAGATGCCAAATGCGTTAGGCATCTCTCCTGTATATTCCTATATCACAAACATTAACGCATTTTCTGTTAATGATCTCTATTCTCTGCTCCCCTCTACACTGGAGTGCCTTATGAACAAAGTCAATTTCATCTTTTCATCCACAGGACCTACTGCAGTTTGAAACACAATGCTTATTTAACAACTAATGATGATAATTTTTATATGAGCAAAACCTTCATCTGTTTATTTATGTAGACTGTGTGATGACCTACTATCTTACATTGGTCCACATTTCTTGGACTTTTCATGTAAAAACCCATCTGAGTAAATAAAACCTTATCTATAAATTAATGCATATTTCCATTTCAAATTGCAGTTTGCTTCAAAAGATAGTGAAAATAACAAGTATTCACTGAATGGTTTTATCTCTATTCTTTAACAACCACTCTTTGGCCAGCTACTGAATTATCTAGTACACTTGATTTCTCTGGGATACAGCTGATAATCCTATCTTATTTTTAAGTTGAAATAATAGCACAGCATTTTTTTGTTTGTTTTTTACATTGACAGGTGGTGGTGAGTGTTAGTCTGTGTGTTCGTGGAAGCAGGAAGGGGAGAGGGTAGAGACAGGATAAATGAAAGAATGGAGCAGTATTTCCATTAACAAATTATTTTAACTCTGTGGTGTCCAATACAATAGCTGCTGAGCAGTATCTATTTTAACTTAAGTCAAATTAAAAATTTAGTTCTCAATAAAAAAGATTAATTCTTTAGTCATACTATCCATATTTCCTATGCTCAATAGCCACATGTGGACAGTGGTTCCCATAGTGGACAGTGTAGAACAGAACATTTCTGTCACTGCAGAAATTTCTACTGAACAGTGTTGCTCTAGCTACTGAATTCTGTACTGTATATGGATGGGTATCTATAGAGATAAAAATTGAGGCAAAATTAAGTCATTGGTTTTTGCACATTTGATATATCTGCAAGTAAAATTAATAAAATCATTTTTGTAAAATTAGTCATGTCGTCTCCAACTGTAAACAGCCAAATTTGTCAAGCAGGTATCTGTAAGCTTTAATGAAAACCACTTGACATTACAGATTCAGAGGTTAATTCTCCCATCAGTGCATGCATAAATCTTCCATCAATGTTAACAGGAGAATGTTAATGACAAACACTCCAAGATCAACATGAGAATAGGTTCTGTATTATGGAAATCTATTTTCTCTGCATTCGAATCTACTTGAAATTGTGCTTAGCATTTGCATGATTCTAAATTCTGATTTATAATTAAATAAAACCCCCTTTTTTAATGTCTTAACCCCCAAATGCATTTATTTTGTAGTCCAAAATTTGGGGTGGGATAGGATAATTGAGATAGTCCCCTAAAAAATATATTCAACTTAAACTGTTAATTCCACTTAGACATTTATTTAGTCGGTTTTCTGGTTTTTGTTCCATACAAATGAATATGATTAGCCAAACAAAATATTTCTAATAGAAAGCAATGTTCTTTCTCTACATAACGAGATCCATGTAGGTGATGAGGAAAATGTTGCCTTTCTCTGAAGTTCAGTTTTGACTTAGTTCTTTCATTCCATCTGTACTGCACCTCTGTCATACACAGACTTAACCTGAGAGACATGATGAGAGGTCAAAAGAATAAAATATAATTAATTTCAAAATGAATAGAAAAACAAAATTATAAAGAAAAATGAGAGGAATGGAAAGATAAGCTCAATAGGCATGTGCATTTCTTCAGGAAAAGATGGAGGTGTTGAAGTTTAAAAAAATGCAACCTCAGCTATGAAGTATTTTATTCAACAAAATAGTAACACGAAAACTAAACTCATGTCCCTTTTCCTTTAACATTTCAATCTCTTATTTCTAAATTTCAGACTCTTTTTTTATTATTTCTGTGATCAAACTTTCAAAGGTGGGGTGACTTCCATGCAGATAGAAGAGGGATAATTTATATTTCTCATATTAGGCTTGCTTCTATAACACTAGAAAATCTTTCAAAATTAATTGAATTCACTTCTCAAGAGTTGGCAGGCCAGAGAAACATCTGGCATGACAACTTTGAGAGCTCTGTGAACCCACCCCCCTGCAAAATAGATTGCAAAATTGGTGACAATGATAAAACAAACCAAAACCAAAACAACAACAGCAACAACAAAAGCAAAAAAAAAAAAAAAAAATTAAAATCTCTGGAAATGGTCTTAAGGGAACACAGTAAATGAGGAAACATCTATTCAAAAAAATCAATTAAAATGTTGTAAAAACAGTTAGCATCTGTGAATTTAAATCAACCAGCCCCACACTGCCCTTTTCCAGCTCAGTGAGACAGAAATCCCATTCCAGATTGATGCAACCAAAACCACAGGATTCCCTCTCCTTACTTAATGGTGAAAGATTGGATGCTTTCACCAAAGATCAGGACCCAAGGAAGGATGTACACTCTTGCCACTTCTATTCAAAATTGTACTGGAGGCTCTATCCACAGCAATTTTATAAGAAAAAGAAATAATGGCATCCAGATTAGAAAGGAAGAAGTAGAAGTATCTCTAATCACAGTTGAAATGATCCTATACATAGAAATCCCTAAGGAATCCTCTGAAACTCTATTAGAACTAATGAGTTCACCAAATTTGCAGAATACAAGACCCATAAAAAAAAATCAATACTATTTGATTTTTTTGATTGCACAGTTGCAATGCAAAATTCAAATATGAAATTTAGTTTTTTCATTCATGATAGCATGAAACAGTACTGGGGAATACATTAAACAAAAAAGTGCAAAAACTTAAACTCTGAAATCTGTAAGATATTTTTGAAGACCTAAGTAAGTGGAAAAAGATACCCTATTCATGGATCAGAAGACTTAATATGGCAATGCCCATACTGATCTCCAGATTCAGGGAAATTATTATCAGAATCCCTGCTGATTTTTCTTACTTCATTCCTTCCTTCTCCTTCTTTCTTTTTTTTTAGAAATTAACAAGCTAATTCTAAAATTTATACAGAATTGCAAGCAACCCAGAATAGTCAAATCAACTTTGAATAAAAAGAACAAAATAGGAGGATACACACTTCCCAGTTTCAAAACTTACTACAAAGCTATGGTAACCAATACAAAGTAGTAATGGCAGAGGACAGACATAGAGACAAATGGAGTAAAATTGAGAGTCCAGAAATAAATCCATCTGTCTATTGTCAACTGATTTTCAACAAGGATGCCAAAACCATTCCATGAGAAAGAGACAGTTTTTCAACAAATGGTTGCTGAGACAACTGGAGGTAAGTGCTAAAACTATAAAACTCAGAAGAAAACATAAGGCTTAATTTTTGTGACCTGGATATGGCAATGGATTCATAGATGTGACATGAGAAGTATGAACAACAAAAGTAGATAAATCAGATTTCAACAAAATTAAATCTTTTATGATTCAAAGGACACTATCAAGAAAGTAGAAAGACCACCTGCCGAATGGGAGAAAATATTTGCAAGTTATATATATGGTAAAGGACTTGTATCTGGAATATTCAAAGAATTTATACAACTTAATAAAAAGACAACCCAATTAAAAATAGAGCAAAGGATCTGAATAGCCATTTCTCCATAAAAGATACAAGTAACTAATGAAAAGAAGCTTGACATTATTAGTCATCAGGGAAATGCAAACCAAAACCATAATGACATACCACTTTACACCTAACAAGATGGGTAGAATAAAAAAAGTCAGATAATAAGTGTTTGTGAGCATGTGGGGAAACCAGAACCAACATACACTGATGTTGGAAATAGGTACTTTAGAAGAAAAACCTGGCAGTACCTCAAATAGTTAATCATAGAGTTACCATATGAACTGGCAGTTCCACTGCCAAGTATATACCCAAGAGAAATGAAAGCATATGTCCACACACAAAAAAAAACTTGTACACAAATATTTGTCTATTATGAATAACAGACAAAAGGAGAAAACCCAAATGTCCATCAGTTGATTAATGGATAAGCAAATGTGGTAATGTATATGCATACAATGGAAGATTATTTGGTCATAAGAAAGAATGAAGTACTCATACATGCTAGAACACAGATGAACCTTAAAAAATACTATAATAAGTGAAAGAAGCCAAACACAAAAGACCACATATTATATGATTCAATTTATATGAAATGTCTAGAACAGAAAATTCTAAGGAGCCAGAAAGTAGTGGTTGTTAAGGGCTGAGGAGTATGGTGTTTCTTTTCTCCCAGCTTTAAGATATCACTGAAATATAACATTGTGTAAGTTTATAGTGTCTAATGTGACGATTTGATACATATATATTGCAACATGATGCAGAAGGGTTAGTTAACATCGCCATTAACTTAATTAATTACCATTTATTTTGTGGGTGAGAACATTTAAGCTTCACTCTCTTAACATCTTTCAAGTATGTAATACAAGATTGTTAACTATAATAACCATTCTATACATTAGATCCCCAGAACTTACTCATATCTGAAAGTTTGCACCCTTTGACCAACAACTCCCCATTTCCCTTAACCTCCAGCCTCTATTCTATATTCTATTTTCTGTTTCTGGGAGTTCAGTTTTTTAAATTCCACATATAAGTGATATCATACAGTAATTGTCTTTCTCTGTCTGCCTTCAAAGTCCATCCATATTGCTGCAAGTTGCAGGATTCCCTTCTTTCTCATGGATGAGTAATATTCATATGTATGTATTATTTATATATATATAACATAAAGAATTTCATAATCTATTATAATATATAATCATAGTATATTATATAACTACATATAGTATTATAATTATACACCTATAAATAAAGAAACATCTTTATCCATTCATCTATAGATGGACACTTAGGTTATTCTTAGTTTGTTTCCATATCTTTGCTATTATGAATAATGCTACAATGAACATAAGAGTGCAGATATCTCTTCAACATCTGATTTCACTTCCTTTGCATATATACCCAGAAGTGGGATTGTTGGATCATACGGTAGTTGTATTTTGAAATTTTTGTGGAATCTACATACTGTTTTCCATAGTGGCTGCACCAATTTACATTCCCACCAATAGTGCACAAGGGTTCCCTTTTCTACACATCCTCCCCAGCATTCATCTCTTGTCTTTCTGATTATTATCAAATAATAATAAGCATTCTAATAGGTGCAAGGTGGAATTTCACTGTGGTTTTGATTTGCATTTCCCCAATTAGTTAAACATTACTTCATGTACCCATTGACTATTGGTATGTTGTATTTGGAAAAAAATCTATTCAGTTCCTTTGCCCATGTAGTAATAATATTGTTGGGGTATTTTTTGGTTATTGAATTGCCTGTTTTCCTTATATATTTTGGATCTTAATTCCCTATCAGATATAAGGTTGGCAACTATTTTCTCCCATTACATAGTTTGCCTTTTCATTTTGTTGGCTGTTTCTTTTGCTGTGAAGAAACATTTTAGTTTGGTATAGTCTAATTTATTGATTTTTGCTTTTATTACTTGTACTTTTGTGTCATAGCCAAAAAATTGTTGCCAAGACCAATGTCAAGGAGATTTTTCCGTATTTTTTCTTCTAGGAGTTTTATGGTCTTGGGGTCTTATGTTTAAGCCTTTGATTGTTTGGAGTCAATTTTTTTAAGTGGTGTAAGATAGGGGTCCAATTTCATTCTTCTGAATCTGATTATCTAGGTTTCCTAGCACCATTTATTAATGAAACTATCCTTTCCCCCTTGAGTATTCTTGGCTCCCTTGTCAAATATTATCTGATAATGTATGTGGGGATTTATTTCTGGGCCCTTGATTCTGTTCCATTGGTCTATGTGTCCATTTTTATGTCAGTACCATACTGTTTGATTACTATAGCTTTGCAGTATAGTTTGAAATCAGAAGTGTGAGACATCCAGCTTTGTTCTTCTTTCTTAGGATTGCTTGGCTATTCAGGGTCTTTCATAGTTCCATAAAATTTTAGAATTGTTTTTCCTAAAAAAAAAAAAAAAGCCATTGGAATTTTGATAGGGATTACATTGAATCTAACTATAGATAGCTTTAGTTAGTACGGTCATTTTAACTATACTAATGCTTCTAATCTATGGACATGGGATATCTTTCCATTTATTTGTGTCTTCTTCAGCTTCTTTCATCAAAGTCTTCAAGTTTTCAATGTAAAGATCTTTCACCTCCATGATTAAATTTATTCCTAAGTATTTTATTGTTTTTGATGCCATTGTAAATGAGATTGTTTTCTTTATTTCTTTTTTCAGATATTTTATTGTTAGTGTATAAAAACACAACTGACTTTGGTATGTTGATTTTGTACCTGCATCTTTACTGGATTCATTGATTAGTTTTAACAGGTTTTTGTTTGTTTGTTTTATGGTGGAGTGCTTAGGATTTTCTATATCTAATGTCATATCATCTCACCTGCAAACTTTGCAAATCCTGTGTCTGATAAGGGGTTAATATGCCAAACATTTAAAGAACTCATGCAACAGCACAAAACAAAACAACAACACAAAAAAATCCAATTAACGAATGGGCAGAGGATCTGAATAGACATTTTTCCAAAGAAGAAGTACAGATAGCCACCAGGTACATTATAGGTGCTCAACATCACTAATTATCAGGGAAATGCAAATCAAAACCACAATGAACCTCACACCTGTTAGAGTGGCTATTATTAAAAAGACAAATGATAAGTGCTGGTGGTGATGTGGAGAAAAGAGAACACTTGTGCTCTGTGGGTTGGAATGTAAACTGATGTCATCACTATGGAAAACAGTATGTAGGTTCCTCAAAAAATTAAAAAATAGAACTACCATATGATCCACCAATCCCACTTCTGGGTATTTATCTGAAGGAAACTAAAACACTAACTCAAAAAGATATATGTGTCCTCATGTTCATTGCAGCATTATTTACAATAGCCAAGCCAGGGAAGCAACCTAGGTGTCCATCAATGGACAAATAAAATTTTAAAATGTGGTATATATTTTAAATGTATTATTATTCAGCTATGAAAAAAGAAGGAAATATTGCTATCTGGACAATATGGGTGGACCTGAGGGCATTATGTTAAATGAAATAAGTCAGACAGACAAACAGGCAAGAAAAATACCATATGATTTCACTTACATTGGAATAATAATAATAATAAACATTGAACTCATAGATACAAAGGATAGGTTGGTGATTTCCAGAGGTGGGGGATAGGAGGTAGGTGAAATGGAGGTGAAGGTGCCCAAAAAGTATGAGCTTCCAGTTAAAAAATAAATATTATTACATCTGGGGATGTAATATAGAGCATGGTGACTATAGTTGATAATACTGTCTTGTATATTTGAAAGTTAAGGGCCTAGATCTTAAAAGTTCTCATCACACACAAAAATGTGTAACTATGTGTTGTGAGGGGTGTTAACTAGAATTATTGTGATGATCATTTTGCAATATATACAAATATCAAATCGTTATGGTATACATCTGAAACTAATATAATGTCAATTATATGTCAAAAATAAAAAAACTTGAATTGTACACATTGAATTGGTGAATTGTATGCTATATAAACTATTTGGCAATAAAATGGTTAGAAATGAAAGCGTTGATGGGATAGGTGAGCTGATCCTCCTCACAAAATAAATAATAGGATAGGTTAGCTGACCTTTTTCCAATCTGTATGAAAGCATTTTTTTCCCCCATGGATGCTTGTCAGCATTATATATATTTTGAGGTCAGGAGTAACAAAAGAAAGATAAAATGTGGCTTAACAGTCAGAGGAATAAAAGAGTTAGGTAGGAAAAGACAAAGTTCCATGCTTTTTTATATTTATGGCATCCATTTTATAATTTGTGAGGAAAAAGCTAGTTTTATATTGCAAAATCCCAAATAAATGGAATTGTAAGAGAGAAAAATATTATGCAAAACACAGACAAGAATATGGATGTTATAATTTTGTACATCACTTTTCAAATACATCAAACTTAAAGAACTCAGGTTTTATTGATGAGACTCATCTAAAATTGCATAGAGGTTCAGTATCTCCATATGAGAAGTGTTGAAGAAATGTCTCTTTACTTGTCAGTTGAATGAATGAATGAATGGGAGATGCACTGCAGAGGGTCTGAGAGAGAAAACTTCCAAAGTTTACTAGAATGCACAGTCCTGTGTCTAGCACATAGTTGGCCCTTGTCAAGTATTTGTTTTCCTCCTCACCCTTTCTTCCCCTTCTACTTGCTTCACTTACATTTTTCATCACAGTAGATTTACAGTTCCTGAGTGGAATGTAAAAGAATACGGAGAAGACAATTACAGCTTTCTTGAAATGTTCACTAAAATTCCTTCAGAAACCATAAAGTGGATTCTGTGCAGTGGATTTTTAAGTTAAAGAGAACACGTAGTGCAACTCCATCACTTTTATTCTATTTAAATACAGAGAATTTAAACAGGGGCACACTTCCTCATCACTTTTTAGAAACATATTCAGAAAATGCTAATTTTTTTCTAATTTTAGTATATCCATAAAATCACAAGTTTTTGACACACTAAGAAATATATTCTAAAACAACATAATATCTAAGAATTGTCTAAAGAAAATTCTGAATTTATACATTTATTAACTAGTGTTATTATGGACCTATTATTACAGGTAAATGATTATTGATAATTACCTTGAGTGGGGTAGTGGGAGAGTGATGTACCTGTGTGAACTGAGACCAACTGTTTCAGAGGCTGATGATGCCGATAATTTTGAGCTGGAGAGGGTTATCTCAGGTTTGGCAAAGGTATGACTATTCTCATAACCCATGCTCAGGATACACCTTTTAATTGATCATTTTTCTTACCGAGGCTGGGCAAGATATATCTGCAGACCAGGCAGCCAGTACCAAATATTTGAAACTGAAACAAAAGATGAAAGCTATTTGCCAGGCCTAGGATAACGATTATTCAATTGTCATATCAACTTGGAACATCTCTCAGCCAAGAAGTGAGGATTAGATAGATAAGAAATAGTTTGGGGACATGACCAGGCATTTAGTATTTATTCTGACTGTCCACGAATAATGCAATTTCAAAAATATAATGTGGACCTTATAGTCAACCTGTTCAAGACCTGGTTAACTGCTGAAAGGGCAAAAAGCCAGGCAAAAGTGCCTACAGAACACAACTTGCTCTTTGGTATTACTGCAGCCTGGTTTAATTCAGAATTTGTTTAGATCACATAAAATATTTTACCATGATCTTAACACTGTTGGGAACTTAGAATTTAAATATGAACAAAATAGTGTTCTTGCTCTCTAGATATTTACATTATAATTATCATGGACTAAAAAGATTGAAGTCTATGTAGGTTTTTTACTACTCCTTTTTTACCATAATAATTTCTTTATTTTCCATTAAACTTTGGCAAAATTCATAGGGAGAGATGTGTCACCATAATTAGTTCAAGAGCTCAAAGTCCCCAGCACACTCTTGAGATCTGATAATGGTAGCAAATTAAACCAAAGAATCCCAAGGTGGTAAAACTCAAGACAATGTGAGCACTTGACAATATGTGCTCCTTCTCGGGGGAAGGATAATGTCTGTGTCTGTTCTCAGTGCCTGGAAACTCCTCTGCAGACATCATCATATGCTAATTTCTATTTTTTCTTCTCAGGAATAGTGACAATGCTGTCATAACAAAGACGTTCTTAAAATTCAACAATGACTTTGAGAGAGATGGTGATTTGATACTAAATTTATTTCCTAAAAGTAAGGAACTATAAACCTGAATGTAGAAAGTATAGCTAAATTACTATGTAAAAAATTTAAATTGTGAAATATGAGTTCCTCACAGAAAAATGATAATCTAAATCATAAGGAAAAACATATTCTTACATTTTATAAATTAGGACAATATATCTTGCATACATCAAGAATCTCAGCACAAATAAGAATTATTTTAATTCAGTTATTCCTAGTGACTATAAGCCAAATGGTTCAGAAAGCTTAATCATTTTTATATAGCAGGGTACAATTCAATACAACTTTTCTTTAATTGAATTCTTCCCTAATAAACCTGAGAAGAGTAGCATCTCTAAGTACCACCTCTTTAACACTATAAATGATACTAACTAAATTCTCTAAAAACTGACTGTAGGTTCTTTCTACAAGATAATCCCAAAGTTCCTAATTGCCCTCATCCTTTTTTCTTTTCATACCCACAACATTAGCTAAGAACAACATGCCCTTCACCAACTTCCAGCTGGTCTAGCTGATTCAATAAACACTTGTTAGAAACTGTGCTAAATGCTTATGCTTCTGAGATGAATAATGTACGTTTCTTCTCTGTTCCAATATAGGAGAAAAACATACAAAGGAATATTAAGAACCTAACATTGCAAATGAAATATAATAACATTTAGAACTATATACCAGTTCTTAGAGACAAGAGAAAGTGGTAACATTCATTGCATCAGGCAAGATTTCACAACCCTAAACCAAGTTGTATGAAATGGGTAGAAGCACACCAGGTCAAAGGGGTGTGTGTGTGTGTCCACGTGCACATGCGCACACATGCGTGTGTGTGCGCTTGGGGCGGGGGGACTGGGGTAGGATGAAGAAAGTAGACATAGCAAATATTCCAGGAAGAGGATATTCAAAGATGGTATTTCTAAAAGGATGGAACTCAGGTTTCATCATAGAGAATGCTAAGCACTAAGGTTGAAATTAAACACAATATTTAAGTAATGGAGGAAGAGGAGGAGAGGGCTATGGGGGCATGAATTAGGAGAGGCAAATTTCCCCAAACTGGGTGTCAGAACAGCTTTGTGGGGACAGTGACATCTACACAGAGGCCTACGTCAGTGATTTGTTCTACATTTTCCCGGCCCCCATGCCAGAAACCAGGTCACCAAAATAACTTGCTTGGGTTATTTCACAGGTTTTTGAGATGATCTTGATCCCACCTTGGTTCATCTAGTTCCAGACCCAATAGTTTAAAATAGTCTAAAAATGAAAATCATATTATGTCGCTACTCTGATTAATGACCCCTGTAGTGACAATGTCCAAATTCATAAACAAGGACTTTTGGAATGTGGCCTATTTACTATCTTGGACTCATCTTTGCCAGTATGTCCCCCATGGCCCAATCTCCCACCACATTGAAGTTCTTTTATTTCCTCAAAGATGCCATGCTCTGTCTTGGCTCCAAATCTTGCCTCTGCCTGGAACCAGTTCTTTAGTATAGAATGCAAGACTTCTGTCTTGTTTAGCTCCTACTTATTTTTCAGTTTCCTACTTAGATGTATTTCTTCTGCAAAGAAAGTCCTGACTCTTCAAATCCAAATTACTCCTCAAATTCAAATCAGTGCACCTCCTAGTTCTCTCCTATGCCATGTCCTCCTATTCTACCTCTAACTTCTCACTAATGAACAACCAGCCTTTGAGAAACAGGCACTGCCTCTGTCCTCTTCACCCTTATATTTCTAATTGCCAATACAACACATGGCTCACAGGAGGGGCTAGATAAATATTTGTTAAATAATGGATAAAATATAAGACAGTACCAAAAATGTATTATTAAATATAAGCATCCAGATTGGTTCAAGATGGCAGAGTAGAAGTATGTGTGCTCACTCCCTCTTGTGAGAGCATCAGAATCACAACTAACTGCTGAACAATCATTGCCAGGAAGAAACTGGAACTCACCAGAAAAGACACCCCACATCCAAAGACAAAGGAGAAGCCACAATGAGACGGTAGGAGGGGCACAATCACAATAAAATCAAATCCCATAACTGCTGGGTGGGTGACTCACAAACTGGAGAACACTTATACCACAGAAGTCCACCCACTGGAGTGAAGATTCTAAGTCCCATGTCAGGCTTCCCAACCTGGGGGTCCAGCAAAGGAAGGAGGAATTCCTAGAGAATCAGACTTTGAAGGCTAGTGGGATTTGATTGCAGGACTTCGACAGGACTGGGGGAAACAGAGACTCCACTTTTGGAGGGCACACACAAAGTAGTGTGTGCATCGGAACCCAGAGGAAGGAGCAGTGACCCCACAGGAGACTGAACCAGACCTACCTGCTAGTGTTGGAGGGTGTCCTGCAGAGGCGGGGGTGGCTGTGTCTCACTGTGAGGACAAGGACACTGGCAGCAGAAGTTCTGGGAAGTACCCCTTGGTGTGAGCCCTCCCACAGTCTGCCATTAGCCCAACCAAAGAGCCGGGTACACTCCAGTGTTGGTCGCCTCAGGCCAAACAACCAACAGGGAGGGAACCCAGCCCCACCCATCAGCAGAGAAGCTGATTAAAGTTTTACCGGGCTATGCCCACCAGAGCAACACCCAGCTCTACCCACCACCAGTCCCTCCCAAAAGGAAACTTGCACAAACTCTTAGATAGCCTCATCCACCAGAGGGCAGACAGCAGAAGCAAGAAGAACGACAATCCTGCAGCCTGTGGAACAAAAACCACATTCACAGAAAGACAGACAAGATGAAAAGGCAGAGGGCTATGTACCAGATGAAGGAACAAGATCAAACCCCAGAAAAACAACTAAATTAAGTGGAGGTAGGAAACCTTCCAGAAAAAGAATTCAGAATAATGATACTGAAGATGATCCAATACCTCGGAAAAAGAATGGAGGCAAAGATCGAGAAGATGCAAGAAATGTTTAACAAAGACCTAGAAGAATTAAAGAACAAACACCTAGAAGAATTAAAGAACAAATAAACAGAGATGAACAGTACAATAACTGAAATGAAAAATACACTAGAAGGAATCAATAGCAGAATAACTGAGGCAGAAGAACGGATAAGTGACCTGGAAGACAGAATGGTGGAATTCACTGCTGCAGAACAGAATAAAGAAAAGAATGAAAAGAAATGAAGACAGCCTAAGAGACTGCTGGGACAACATTAAACGCAACAACATTTGCATTATAGGGGTCCCAGAAGGAAGAGAGAGAGAAAGGACCCAAGAAAATATTTGAAGAAATTATAGTTGAAAACTTCCCTAACATGGGAAAGGAAATAGCCACCCAAGTCAAGGAAGCACAGAGAGTCCCAGACAGGATAAACCCAAGGAGAAACACACCGAGACATAGTAATCAAACTGACAAAAATTAAAGACAAAGAAAAATTATTGAAAGCAGCAAGGGAAAAACGACAAATAACATACAAGGGAACTTCCATAAGGTTAAGAGCTGATTTCTCAGCCAAAACTCTATGAGCCAGAAGGGAGTGGCATGATATATTTGAAGTGATGAAAGGGAAGAACCTACAACCAAGATTACTCTACCCGGCAAGGATCTCATTCTGATTCGATGGTGAAATAAAAAGCTTTACAGACAAGCAAAAGCTAAGAGAATTCAGCAATATCAAACCAGCTCTACAACAAATGTTAAAGGAACTTCTCTAAGTGAGGAACACAAGAGAAGAAAAGGACCTATAAAAACAAACCCAAAACAATTAAGAAAATGGCCATAGGAACATACATATTGATAATTACCTTAAACGTGAATGGATTAAATGCTCCAACCAAAAGACACAGGTTTGCTGAAGGGATACAAAAACAAGACCCATATATATGCTGTCTACAAGAGACCCACTTCAGACCTAGGGACACATACAGACTGAAAGTGAGGGGATGGAAAATGATACTTCATGCAAATGGAAATCAAAAGAAAGCTGGAGTAGCAATACTCATATCAGATAAAATAGACTTTAAAATAAAGAATGCTACAAGAGACAAGGAAGGACACTACATAATGATCAAGGGATCAATCCAAGTAGAAGATATAACAATTATAAATATATATGCACCCAACATAGGAGCACCTCAATGCATAAGGCAAATGCTAACAGCTATAAAAGAGGGAATTGACAGAAACACAATAATAGTGGGGGACTTTAACATCTCACTTACACCAATGGACACATCATCCAAACAGAAAATTAATAAGGAAACACAAGCTTTAAATGACACAATAGACCAGATAGATTTAATTGATATTTATAGGACCTTCCATCCAAAAACAGCAGATTACACTTTCTTCTCAAGTGCACATGGAACATTCTCCAGGACAGATGACATCTTGGGTCACAAATCAAGCCTCAGTAAATTTAAGAAAATTGAAATCATATCAAGCATCTTTTATGACCACAATGCTATGAGATTAGAAATGAATTACAGGGAAAAAACATAAAAAACACAAACACAGGGAGGTTAAACAATACGTTACTAAATAACCAAGAGATCACTGAAGAAATCAGAGGAAATCAAAAAATAGCTAGAGACAAATTACAACGAAAACACGACGATCCAAAACCTAAGGGATGGAGCAAAAGCAGTTCTAAGAGGGAAGTTTATAGCAATACAAGCCTACCTTAAGAAACAAGAAAAATCTCAAATAAACAATCTAACCTTACACCTAAAGGAACTAGAGAAAGAACAAACAAAACCCAAGGTTAGCAGAGGGAAAGAAATCATAAAGATCAGAGCAGAAATAAATGAAATCGAAACAAAGAAAACAATAGCAAAGATCAATAAAACTAAAAGCTGGTTCTTTGAGAAGATAAACAAAATTGATAAACCATTAACCAGACTCATCAAGAAAAAGAGGGAGAGGACTCAGTCAATGAATTAGAAATGAAAAAGGAGAAGTTATAACAGACACCACCGAAATACAAAGCATCCTAAGAGAGTACTACAGCAACTCTATGCCAATAAAATGGACAACCTGGAAGAAATGGACAAATTCTTAGAAAGGTATAACCTTCCCAGACTGAACCAGGAAGAAATAGAAAATATGAACAGCCCAATCACAAGTAATGAAATTGAAACTGTGATTAAAAATCTTCCAACAAACAAAAGTCTGGGACCAAATGGCTTCATAGGTGAAGTCTATCAAACATTTAGAGAAGAGCTAACACCCATCCTTCTCAAACTCTTCCAAAGAATTGCAGAGGAAGGAACACTCCCAAACTCATTCTACGAGGCCACCATCACCCTGATACCAAAACCAGACAAAGATACTACAAAAAAAAGAAAATTACAGACCAATATAACTGATGAATATAGATGCAAAAAAACCCAAAATACTAGCAAAGAGAATCCAACAACACATTAAAAGGATCATACTCCATGATCAAGTGGGATTTATCCCAGGGATGCAAGGATTCTTCAATATATGCAAATCAATCAATGTGATACACCATATTAACAAATTGAATAAAAACCATATGATCATCTCAATAGATGCAGAAAAAGCTTTTCCCAAAATTCAACACCCATTTATGATAAAAACTCTCCAGAAAGTGGACATAGAGGGAACCTACCTCGACAAAATAAAGGCCATATATGACAAACCCACAGCAAACATCATTCTCAATGGTGAAAAACTGAAAGCATTTCCTCTAAGATCAGGAACAAGACAAGGATGTCCACTCTCACCACTATTATACAACATAGCTTTGGAAGTCCTAGCCATGGCAATCAGAGAAGAAAAAGAAATAAAAGGAATACAAATTGGAAAAGAAGAAGTAAAACTGTAACTGTTTGCAGATGACATGATACTATATATAGAGAATCCTAAAGATGCCACCAGAAAACTACTAGAGCTAATCAATGAATCTGGTAAAGTTGCATGTACAAAATTAATGCACAGAATTCTCTTGCATTCCTATACACTAATGATGAAAAATCTAAAAGAGAAATTAAGGAAACACTCCCTTTACCATTGCAACACAAAGAATAAAATACCTAGGAATAAACCTACCTAGGGAGACAAACGACCTGTATGCAGAAAACTATAAGACACTAATGAAAGAAATTAAAGATGATACAAACAGATGGAGAGATATACCATGTTCTTGGATTGGAAGAATCAATACTGTGAAAATGACTATACTATCCAAAGCAACCTACAGATTCAATGCAATCCCCATCAAATTACCAATGGCAGTTTTTACAGAACTAGAACAAAAAATCTTAAAATTTGTATGGTGACACAAAAGACCCCGAATAGCCAAAGCAGTCTTGAGGGAAAAAAATGGAGCTGGAGGAATCAGACTCCCTGACTTCAGACTATACTACAAAGCTACAGTAATCAAGACAATATGGTACGGGCACAAAAGCAGAAATATAGATCAATGGAACAGGATAGAAAGCCCAGAGATAAACCCACACACCCATGGTCAACTAATCTATGACAAAGGAGGCAAGGATATATAATGGAGAAAAGACAGTCTCTTCAATAAGTGGTGCTGGGAAAACTGGACGGCTACATGTAAAAGAATGAAATTAGAACACTCCGTAACACCATACACAAAAATAAATTCAAAATGGATTAGAGACCTAAATGTAATACCATACACTATAATACTCTTAGAGGAAAACATAGGAAGAACACTCTTTGACATAAATCAAAGCAAGGTCTTTTTTGATCCACCTGCTAGAATAATGGAAATAAAAACAAAAATAAAGAAATGGGACCTAATGAAACTTAAAAGCTTTTGCAAAGCAAACTACAAACAAGACAAAAAGACAACCCTCAGAATGGGAGAAAATATTTGCAAATGAAGCAACTGACAAAGGATTAACCTCCAAAATATATAAACAGTTCATGCAGCTCAATATTAAAAAAAACAAACAACCCAATCAAAAAATGGGCAGAAGACCTAAATAGACATTTCTCCAAAGAGGACATACAGATGGCCAAGAAGCACATGAAAAGCTGCTCAACATCACTAATTATTAGAGAAATGCAAATCAAAACTACAATGGGGTATCACCTCACACCAGTTAGAATGGGCATCATCAGAAAATCTACAAACAACAAATGCTGGAGAGGGTGTGTAGAAAAGGGAACCATCTTGCACTGATGGTGGGAATGTAAATTGATGCAGCCACTATGGAGAACAGTATGGAGGTTCCTTAAAAAACTAAAAATAGAATTACCATATGATCCAGCAATCCCACCTCTGGGCATATACCCAGAGAAAACCATAATCCAAAAAGACACATGCACCCCAGTGTTCATTGCAGCATCATTTACAATAGCCAGGTCATGTATAGAACCTAAATGCCCATTGACAGATGAATGGATAAAGAAGATGTGGCATATATATACAATGGAAAATTACTCAGCCATAAAAAGGAACGAAATTGGGTCATCTGTAGAGACATGGATGGATCTAGAGACTGTCATACAGAGTGAAGGAAGTCAGAAAGAGAAGGGCAAATATCGTATATTAATGCATATATGTGGAACCTAGAAAAATGGAACAGATGAACCGGTTTGCAGGGCAGAAATAGAGACACAGTTGTAGAGAACAAATGTATGGACACCAAGGGGGGAAAGTGGTGGGGGGATGGGTGGTGTGATGAATTGGGAGATTGGGATTGACATATATACATTAATATGTATAAAATGGAAAAGTAATAAGAACCTGCTGTATAAAAAAAATAATAAAATTCTAAAATTCAAAAAAAAATTAAAAATAAATATAAGCATTCAATAAAAGTGTTAAATAAAAACTTCTAACACATAAAAATTAAGTCCCCATTTACCTTCTCACTCATTAAAGGAAGTCAAAACATGACTTTGGATCACTGTAGATTAATGAAACTTCCATGAAGAAGTGATTAAAGTTACTGTCTAAAATTTACTAAAGTTAATATCTAAAATAATCATGCGTCATACTTAAGGTAAAAACCTGGGCTGGGATCATTCCTTCCTAACACAGACATCTTTAACTGTGTTTATCTTACTTGTAGGAAATATTTTGGAAGTAAATAATATCCCCAGGAAAACTCATTCATGCTTATTCTATGTATCCTTGCATAATAATATTTTTGCAAGAGGTACAGACACAATTTTATTTTACATTTTGGTTTTGGCACTTAACAATTTAGTTCTGAATCCGCCCTTTTGAGGAACTTCTTAAGGACAAGTGTTAAAGTATATGATTCTCTTTTGACTTTTATTGATGTTTTCCAGTGCTCTGAAACTCTTTCATGTGAGTATGCTGCCCAGTGAATATTTTTATTATTCCACGTGTTTTATTCTAGATAATTATCTATTGATGTAACTGTCTCATTCATGGTCTAGGCTTTTTAGAAAAGAGACCCCATTTTATTCATCTCTGCATCCTCGGAGTCCAGCATGATACCTGACTCATAGTAGACCCTCAAGACATGTTTGTTTGATGGATGAAATAAAATTTATTTACTTCACCCCTTTTGCAAATCTACCACTTTGACCATTTAAAATACCTTAGTGAATTAGAAGAGCGTACTATCTATTTGGCTTTCTAAAATGCACATGGAATCACATCTTCCTCCTTGCTGAAAGATCCTTTCTTGTTACTTTAACTGCTTAACCTACTGCATGGTTTCATTCATTTACAATCATAATACAAATAACGATAGTTCCTTTTTCTTTTGTCTTAAGACAAAAGAAACATTTCCAGTTTCTTTTTTTCATTTGGTGTTCATCACATTTTCCAGTTTCTTTCTTTCATTTGGTGTTCATCACATTTCCCATATCCCTAGCATTTAACTCAAAGTTTTGCCCATAGAAAATAGTAAATATGTATGTCTAAATGAAGAATTCTAAGCAATAAGGATTATTCTCTCATTTTATGGGTAAGTAAAATTGAATTAAAGCAAGATTAAGTAATCTGTCCAAGCCCTCACAGTTTAGTCAACTGCAAAATTCTGAATCACTTTTCTTCCCTTTTCTGGATGAAAACTATTTTCCTTTTAACACTCAGGCGAAATAGGATGTTCCCAGGAAAATCTTTCCTGACCACCCCAATCTTCCACTCCTATCTCTCCTCTCAAGAAAATGAATCATCCACTTACACATGTGACTTATTTTCAATCTTAAACGACTGTACTTAGCAGACTATCATATAGTAATGTGTTTGTCTCTCCTCTTTTCTTGATGCCCCTGGAGAGAAGACCTATGTCTTTTTCATTTCAGCAATCTTAGTGCTTAGTATGTAATTGGTGCTCAAATCTGAATTTGTTGAATTCAGTTGAAAAGCCAATGTTAAGGCAGTATGTTGAAATATTAACTTAAACTTACATTTCATTTTTATAATCATACTATTACTTTAACCGAATATAATTTTAAAAATCATACAAATCCAATGAACCCTTTTTGTAAGGAAACCATATATTGACTCACACCTCAGTTCTCTGAGATCTGCCTTTGTTCTCACCACTCAGCTGAAACTGCCCTCTGGAAGGCCTCTAGGGACACCCAAGTCAATGGCTCCTTCCCTTCTCCAACTCCCCAAATGATCCACCTTGAAAATGATCCATCGCCTCCCTCTCGTACATGGGGCTGGACAGGCCAGGTTCTCTGGGTTTTCTGGCTCTCTGTCAGCTTCATCTCTACCCTTCCTCCCTGTTCTCTCTTCTTTCATCCGATAGAGAAAGGGTCGGGTCTGTTGGCTGCCAATTTCCTATCTGATCTCCAGCTGACACTGTGTGGATGACTCCTACTTCTTTCCTCTCTAGTCTTTCTCCTCAAGGTTGGCCTCACATTTCCACCTGGCAGCCACTCATGCCTAACTGACCCTTTAGAATCTGAAACTCCTTAAGCACAAAACAGGCTGGCATGGCTCCTGCCCTGGCAAAGGCCCTTGCACCTCCCCCCGGGAAAGCTTCCCTCCACCTCCTGTCTCCAGCATCCTCAAACCATTCCCTGTAGCGCTGACACATCCGTCCTCCTGCCCAAGCCTCAGTCAGTGCATCACTCTGCTGCTCGGCTGCTTGTATTCTTCCACGGTTCCCCAAGCTCAGGGACACCAACGAAGGAGCACACATTAGGACTGGGAAATGTCTGCCCTGACTCGCTTTTATGCACTCCTTAGTCCATCCAAACTCAAGGTTATTTGCTCTCAGATCACTCTGGCGTATTCTTGTTTTAGTGACTTTATCCTCTGCTTTCCGTTCAGCTCCTTAACCTTCTCTCATCATAACTATCCTTATTCTTTGGGTTCATACGAATGCTTTCCTCCATGAAACCTTCAATTCCTTTGTGTTTTCACAGAACAGTTTTGCACATAAGGATGGACATTCATCTATTTTCACCTTTTAATTGGTTTATGTAACAGCTCCTTCAGAAGCAATTCTATAGCTTCCACAGTCTATAGTACTCTGCCCATACAGGAACTGAGGAGTATTTGATGACTCAGACAATTCTGACCTAAAGACAATTACTTCAGCATTATAGCAGCATCTCTGATGAGAAAGCTAACACCAGGAATAATATTTTAATTAAAATGTAGAAATAAATATCACAGGTTAATTTTGGTTTTTAAAAGCCTGTCTTAAGTGGTGGAGAGATGAACGGGGAGAGCACAGAGCATTTTTAAGGGCAGTGAAAACACTCTGTATGATACCATAATGATGGATGCCTGTCATTATACATTTGTCCAAATCCAAAGAATATACAATACCAAGAGTGAACCCTAAGGTAAACTGTGGACTTGGGTAATTATGATGTATCAGCATAGGTTCATCAATTGTAACACATGTACTACTCTGGTGGGGGATGTTAATCATGGGGGAGGTTATGCATGTGTGGAACAAGGGGTATATGGGAAATCGCTGTACTTTCCTTTTAGTTTTGCTGTGAACTGAAAACTGCTATAAAAATTGTCTCAAAAATATTTGTCGTAAGCACCAAAGTGAAACCAATTAAAAACACTTAATTTTCTTTATATTGTTTGCACATTTGAGAATCACAACACAAGACCTCATAACCCCCCAAATACCTCCTTTATCAACCTGCTATGATGCTATCCTCCTCAATCACCATATTGAAAATTTACTTCATTTGATTCACTGTTTTTTTAATTGAAATATATTTGACATATAACATTGTGTAAAGTTAAGGTGCACAGCATGTTAATTTGACACATTTATATATTTGTAATCTGATGAACATTGTAGTGATAATTAGCACCTCTATCATATCACATAATTATCATTTTTTTAGTGGTCGTAATAATCAAGATCTACTCTCTTAAAATGTTTGATGATTATAGTACAATATTGTTGTTTATATTCAGTATACTGTGCATTGTATCTCTAGGAGTTATTTACTACTTATTGCAAGTTTGTATCCTTAAACATCTGTCCTACCTCCTCAATTCCATCCCGTGCTAACCAACATTTTACTCTCTGTTTTTACAAGTTTGTCTTTTTTAGATTCCAGGTAAGTGATATCATGCAGTGTTTGTCCTTCTCTATCTGACTTATTTCACTTAGCATAAAGTCCTCTCTATGTATGTTGTTGCAAATGGCAAGGTATCCTTTCTCATTGCTGAACAATATTTCATTATGTGTGTGTGTGTGTGTGTGTGTGTATCCCCACATCGTATTTATCCATTCATTCACTTATTTCACTTACCATAATATCCTCTCGATTTACCCATGTTGGTGCAAATGGCAAGGTGTCCTTCTTTCTCATCGCTGAATAATATTTCATTGTGTGTGTGTGTGTGTGTGTGTGTGTGTATCCTCACATCCTATTTATCCATTCATCCATTAATGGGCACTTAGGTTGCTTCCATATCTTGGCTATTGTGAATAATGCTATAATAAACACAGGAGTTCATATATCTGTTTGATATTCTGTTTTCATTTCCTTCAGGTATATACCCAGAGGTAGAACTGCTGGATTATATTGTAGATCTATTTTTTAATTTTTTTTTTTTTAATTTTTTGATATAAAAATTTTTCCATATTGTTTTCCACAGTGGCTGAACCAATTTACATTCTACCAACAGTATATAAGGATTTCCTTTTCTCCACATCCTTGCCAACACTTGTTATCTTCTGTCTTCTTGATGATGGACATTATACTGGGTGTGAGGTGATATCTCATTGTTGTTTTGATTTGTATTTCCCTGATGATTAGTGATGTTGAACATCTTTTCATGTACCTGTTGGCCATTTGGATAACTTATTTGGAAAAATTTCTATCTAGTGCCTCTGCCCATTTCTTAGTCAGATTGCTCCCTCCCCCGCTTCCTTCCTTCCTTCCTCCCTTCCTTCCTTCCTTCCTTCCTCCCTCCCTCCCTCTCTCCCTCCCTCCTTCTCTTCCTTCCTTTTTTGCTATTTAATTGTATGAACTCTTCATTTATTGGTTTGGCCAAAAAGTTCATTTGGGGTTTTCTGTAACATCTTATGGAAAAACCCAAACAAACTTTTTGACCAACCCAATATTTTGGCTATTAACCCTTTCTGATACATGGTTTGCAAAATCGTTCTCCCATTTGGTAGGACGCCTTTTCATTTTGTTAATTGTTTCTTTTGCTGTGCAGTAGCTTTTAGGTTTGATGTAGCCCTATTTATTGATTTTTGATTTTGTTGTTTGTGCTTTTGGTGTCATATCCATTTTAGTCACGGTTTACTGTGAAATATTCAAATGAGAATCTCTGGCCCAGAGAGGTAAGACTGTATACATATTACCTGGAATAGGACATATTCATATTCCATTAATTCATATTAAGGCCAGAGTCAGTTGCACAGTGGGGAGTTCAAGGAAGCCAAGATACAATGTGAGGAAACTGCTAATGCGAGAAAGTGGGTAGAATAAGATCAATACAATATATCCCCACATCACTGTATCTTTTCCCTTCAACAAACATTTTGTAGGGAGCAAGCCTCACGCATGTAAATCACTTTACTGTATGACCACACAATCCATCACCCATCACCTCGTCCTCATTATTCATGGATCATCTTTCTAAAAGTTGAAAAAAGAAGAGATTTTTTTTCCTGGTTGAGGTAATCAAGGAAGGTGTTATGAAGGAAGGTGACATTTCAATTGGACAAATTCCAACAGAGTCAGGAAAGATTTTAATAAGCAGCAGTTCCAAGATATCCTAGGATCTATTTCTATGAGTACATGTTATAAATTCCCAGAAATGGGTCTTAGAATAAATGCCTGTAAAATGCCTCTGGGAATGTATTATATATTCTAGATTCCTGGAAAATAAGTGTAACTAAAACAAAATAAAGAAAAGAAGACAAAAAGAGGAAGAAAAGGAAAGTAGTACACATTAGTTGAAATAAATATGCTTCTTCAAATCATCAATCTGAGTTAAGTAATTAGTAGGCTATTAAAAATGGTTATTCAACTCCCCAAATAAATATTTATGAATTGAGAATATTTTTGCAAGATTTAGCTAAGCCTCAAATTCTGGAGTCAAAAACAATCACCACAGCAATTCCGTTTACTGTGCATTTATGTGAAAAATGAACACAGCCTTATTTAATCTTCACAATTGCCTACAGGTTAAGTATTATTATCCGCATTTTACTGATGAAGTATCCAGGCTTAAAAAGTATAGACGCTCAAAGTCACAGAGCTGCAGTATTGCTTCCCGATCAGGGAACAACTGTGAACCATAAAATAGCAGCTAGGGGGTCTCAGCATTAAGTCAAATTTGCTTTTGCTCATTTTCAGACCCTACCCCATGACCTCAGCTTACACTGTAGTGGTTGAAATGTGAGCCAAATGATTTGGGGTTTAAATCCGAATTATAGAAATTCTTAGTATAGCCATATTTATAAATTCTTTGGGTCTTAGTTTTTCCATATGTGAAAAAATGGGAATGATAACTGAGCCTAATTCCGTTGGATTACATGAGTTAGTTCTTAGAAGAGTGCCTGGAAAATAGTAAGAACTCAATGAATGTTACCTGTCATTATTATTCTTTGGGACCAAGTTAATGACTTAATTCTTTTCTTTTTAACTCTGTTATCTGAGTTACCCTCTTGACCCCAGCTAACTCCAGGATCTCCATTTCAAAAATATTTAAAAAATACTAATAACGAGGCTACAGATAGTTGCTCTTAAGGGGTATACTTTAAGACTCATCAAATATTTAATATTAATGAAAACCATAAGCTATTATATTGAGACAAATTAGAATGTGCTGCTCTCTGTCTCTGGCATTAATTTTTCTTCTTTTATTCTTTCCCCAAATTTGGGTCAACATCAAGTGTTTCAAGGAATGCTGTTAATATCCATTATTTTGAGACATGTATAAATCACTGCAGGGTATTTCAACTACGTTTCTTTCTCTTAGGGTTCCTCTACCATTCTCTCAAGACACCTACAGACCAAATTACATTTTTAACTATTTGATATTATTCCAACTGATAGAACATAAGTAAAACAGACAAACACACATACACTGATAAAACAAAATAAGAAAATATCCTCCAGAAACCTCAAAAAACACTGAACACCAAACCATAAAAACAAAACTCATTTCTTTTTGAGCTATTGATGAACCATCAAATAAACACAAAGGTAACAAGTGGTCCATTTTCTTTTTTTTGTACTTTGGTTAAAGATACAACCTATCATTCTAAACAGATTATTTATGAATGTATGGAATTGAAGGCTGAAGGATCAGTTGACATTGTGTATTGACCCAACTGAACTCTTACATGTTTAGAAAGGAACTCAAAATTGATATTTTGCTGCATATGGGAAAATAAAATCAACTTCACTTTGCATATTTCAGGATATAAATTACAAAAGTCCTTTGCCTTCTCCATTCTCCTGAGATAACAAACGTGAAATGATCTAACATGGACTGAAACACGCATAGCAGGCACTCATAAATGGTAGTTCTACCATCTGTCTTTCTGTAATAACTTATAAAGAATATAAGCATATATAACAGTAAGCATGACAGCGTAAGAATTCAAAAGGACACTGATTTGGGTGGTAGGAGTCAGTTGGGTTCATCTCTATTTCTTCAAATGCAAAATGAAGTGGTTCCTGATTTTAAAGATTGAATTTTTCTATAGTGTAATTAATTTTACAGTCTATGAGCAAAGCAAGCATTTTTTCACAAAAGCATTAAATACTTTTAAATTTAGATTGCAAATAGGATAGATAGTATAAAACCAATTTATACTATATCATTCTTGTATATCTTTTGATTTAAAAAATGTACTAAGAACAGAAGGAAAAATATGTCCAATAACTAGCAGAACTGAAGTCCAGGCAACTTGTAAGAATACAATACACTATATGTGTGTGTTTTATACACACTCTCTATCTATATAACACATATGTAAATATATAGGTATATATGTATGTGCATATATACACATTATTACATGAATGCTATTTTAAATTGGTAGCTAATAAAACTTAAGCTTAAAATTTACCCTGGGGCTTTTTAAAGACCCACTCTAACTCAGGTCCTACCCATTTGTTTTTACATTCATGCACTAAAACAATAAATGGATATTTTGTAGACTTGCTTAGGTTTTCAACAGAAGCACCTGGTATATTATTTTCATTTTGTAAAATAATTCATAAAGAAGAGCAAAAAAATATATTCATATAAGAAATGTCACTGCAAGTATTTGCCATTTATCAAGTAAATATCTGCTAATTGTACTAGATGTTTATGGATCCATAAACATAACTGGTCTTACACAGCTTCAGCCAATGTGGGTGTAGTGAAAAGCACATGGGTTTCAGATGATCTGGGTTCAATACTAAGCTCTACCGCTTAAGTAACTATTGATATATAGTTAATTTCAGTTAAATAGTATAACATCCACTAGATTTTATGCCCTATGTTTCAGTGAGACTGGTGATTACATGTTCTCTCCTTATCAGATAAAATGAACTGGTTTAAGTTAAAAATATGAAAGCGTTACACAAGTGTTCATCATTATTAGAGTTGATATGGCATCCCAGTGTCATCATCCCTTTATCCTGTGGCTGTAGTTTCTTTCACACGCAATTCTGTACATTTAACATTCTAAATATTTCTTAAATCTCTGCTTTCATCTTCATCCCTACTACCACCTAACTAAGGCAGGACCTCATGCTCTGTTTACAGCCTCCTCCCTTTTTATGCCACTTAAAGCCATCTGGTAACAAAGATGCCACAATGATGAATCCCAAAACACAATCAGACCATGCTATATTCGTATCCAACATCCTAAAGTGATCCCTGTCAACTACAAAGTGAAGTTCAAGCAATAAAAGGGCATTCATAGCCTACCCTAATCTTACACCTGAACTACTTCTCCAGACTCATCTCTCACCACTTCCACCTTCAAAATTTCTAGACACTAACATAATGCTCTGCTCATTAAGAATTCCCTTCTCCCCTTCACCAGGTGACTATTTCCTACTTAACTGTTATGAATTAACTTGAGAACTTTCCAAGGCATGGCTAATAGGCTTAGAAGGCATTCTCACATACAAACTAATTTCCATGTTATAATACACCTATTTATTTATGTGTCTATCTTTCTGGCTAAAATGTGAGTTCTTAATGATGGAGACCTTTTTTTTTTCTTTGTCCTTCTAGCACCCAGGCTAATGCCTAGCACATATTAGGCACATTTGTTGAATATATATTGTTGTTTCTACCTGAACCACATCTGGGCCAAAAATCTCTACACAACACCAAGAAGCCAGAAATTGAAAATCATCAAATTAAAACAATAATAAGCTGGAATAGCCACATGACAAAGACCAAAATAATATTATTCCAGAAGTTAATCCACCATTCCTATGTTTCAAAGGCAATCTCATTACACCTAAATATTTCAAAGAGATATTTTGAAAAAATCAACTGCTTCCATTCATCATATCTAAATAAAATCACATAGCAATTATTAATGGTAATCGTGAGAAATATTTTATAAACTTTAATTTGAATGGTAATATCCATTTTGATAAAAATTTAAAGGAAAGATTGAAAATAATGTCACATGGGCCACATTGAGGAAAAACATATTTTTAAGTGAAGTGAAGATTGAAGGGTCCTGGGAACTAAGCCAAAAACTAAATATGTAGCAACTACAGTGACACGTTAACCCTCAAACAATAATTACCTTCCTACTGCAGTTATTACCTTAAAGATTATTCTTTCAGGGATTGATTCAGAATATTTTACCATATTAAGTAAAATGCAGCTGGGTCACAGATACTAAGAGAAAAAGAGAAAACCAAAAAGAAGAAAAATATCTATGATACATGTTTTTAAGTTATGTATTTCCCTCCATTAAAGTTCTAGGTTTGTTTCTGTTCTCATCTCTTAATAATTTTGAACATATCTATACCCAGATTTGGGTTTTCTTGGCATTTCTTTTTTCATATAACTAGTCCCTTAATGCTTCCTCCTGAGTCTTATTTTCCAAGCTCTTAATCAACATTTCTACTTTCTTCTGGGCTCTAATGTTACCAGTTGTCCTTTAAAAATGTGGCCATCTGCAAGTAGAAAATAAATAACTCCTAAACTCTTTTCATGCAATAGATTTCTTCTTTAGATTGGTTAATATGATTCCCAGCTAGTCCAGTAAGTGACTTTGCATAATAATAAGCAATTTGTAAATGGCCTAGTCTAGTTCAGCTATCCTTTTTAAGCATTTCTATTCACTGTTAAGTTTCTAAAATGCTTTATAATCATTTTTGCTTGATATTCTTCATAATAAAATTGTGAAATAGGTCAATATTAAACTCACTGGAATCGAAGTTTCTCAGAGATACTACATAATTAGGCTTTTATATTCCTCCAAGGTAAAACAGAGGCTAGCCTCAAAAATATTGGAAGAAAGAATTGGTAATAGTGTCACTATAAATTTGCACAGAATTGATGAAACATTCCTAAGGACTTGAAAAGGTAGCACTGAACAGATGAGTTTGCTAAACCTTTACATGAAGGTCACCTGACAGCCTTGCGGCACTCTGCGTTTAGAGTTGGATTGCAAGAAGAATTCCTGAAGCAAAATTCCAGATACAGTCTCCTTCACAATAAAAATGATTCAGCTTTCCTACCCAGCCTCTACAACTACATCTACAACTAACATCAATCCAATTTCCCACTAACTCTGCTAATTCTTCCTCTGCCATGGGTTTTGAACCCTACTGTAAACCTTAACTCTCCTAAACATCCTCCAAGTTTAGACCTATGTCACTTCACCTAAGGATTACTCCATTTAACCACTTACATCAATTTTGAAATGCCCTGTATTCTGGCTTCTAAAATATCCCCTATTCTTATCTGGCTGCCTTCATTTTCTTTTGAGGTTCTTTTCCCCCTACAAACCCCTTCTATGCCACTTGTTCCTGATGGGTTTACATTCTGCAGGATGATATATTTCGAGCTCTTCTCTCTTTAGTCTATGTAATTCTGAGGTGATCTTATCAACCACAACAGCTTCAAGCAGCACTTCTCTGAAATCTTTCAAATGTCTCTCTCTCCAACCTGGATGTTTCTTCTAAGCTGAAACATATGTCCCCAATACCTATTAAACATCTCTAATGGATACTGCATAAATACCATAAACTTTATATGTCAAACCAGCTTCCTTCAAATGTTTTTCATTTTGAATCTTAGTAAATGTAATCACCATCCACTCAGGAAACCGGGCCCTCAATCTTGGAGTCATACTAAAATGTTCTCTGCTTCACTTCCCACATTCAGTAAAACTTTATTTCTCCAAAATATTTGAGAAACTACTATGTACCAGATATTAAGCCATGTGCTAGACATACCGCAGTGAGCAAGGTAGACATCATTCTTATACTCATAGAATTTACAACCTAATGGAATGTATAAAGAGGACATTCATATGGTAATCTATGTGAAAGACATTCCCAAGAGTTTGGCAATATACAACCTATGGAGCTGTATATGGTAGTCCTGCAGACACAGTGTCAAAAGAACAACAGTATCATGTTCGTTATTACTTTTTTTACTATGCCTCTGCATTATAATTTTCCTGGATTGCCACAATAACTCTCTAACCATTTTCTGTCTTTTTTTCCTAGTCCCTATTGTATTCAGCCACTACAATGTTGCCAGAATAATCTTTCTAAAATTCCAAGCTGACCACAACCTTATCATGCTAAACACTACCTATAGGATACAATCCAAAGTCCTTAAACTGGCCTACAAAGCCTTCATGATAGAGCCTCTCTATCCTCCATTCCTCCACACGTTCTCCACTGAGGCCATGCTAAGCTCCTTGCCAATCTCCACGCTCAGAGTACTCTCTCACTGTTCTAGGCCTCGAAACATGCTCTACCATAAATAATCCTCCCCATCTGAAGCACTTCTTGCCCTTCACACTTATCCCTGGCATCAATCTCTATAAAGTCTTCCTTAAGATTCATCATGGTCCTATGGGTGTCCCACCTCTGCTCTCTCATGTCACCCTGCCACATGCCCAACATATTACTTATGGAATCAGATTATAATTACAAGTTTGCTTCTCTTTCCTGATAGACTATAAGTTTTTGAGAGTCAGGGACCCTGCTTTGCTCATTTTCATATTTTTGCTTCCTCTAACAGTGCCTTGCATGTAGGAGTTCCTCGATAAATAGTTGGTGAATAAATTAACTGGTGGTAAATAGTCTATCTTGCATAATGATATTGGGTTTTTCCTCAAATACCATGTTATGAAGTCATACCTATCTCGGAATGGACAGTAGTTTCCTAGCCTAGGAGGCCAACTCACCCTTCCTGTCTCCATTCCAGGTCCTTCACAGTGTCTAATAAGAGAATCCTTCCAAAAAATGGCAGTCTTACAGTTCCTTCAAAGTACAAGACTCACTTCCTGAAGGAAGCCCTCTTCATTACTTCAATAGAAATAGTATATTCTTATTCAGAACTCTCCATGTTTTAACACAGGAATAGATATTTGCCTACTTTTTTGCTAAGAAACTTTTCTATGTATATGTGTAATAGGGAAGAACAAATCTGACTCCATACTGGATCTGTTTATTTTACTTTAACCTTTGTGTTCTATTGTTTTTGCTACAAGTTAAAAATGTTGCCTACAGCCTGAAATATACAGGATAGCCCATTCTCAAGGCTCTGACCTTTAAAGGTATAACACTTTTCCATTCATATAGAGATAAAAAGTTGCAGAACAGAGAATAACATTTATGACCGGACCTGCCTGGACAGCTACAAGAACAAAGGATTCCCACACCAAGAAGTCTGCACCGACCAACCACACACCCTCCCCTTTTAGTATAAAAGAAGCCTGAATTCTAACTTGGATAAGATGGTTCTTTGGGAAGCTAATCCACCATCTTCTTGGTCTGCTGGCTTTCTGAACAAAGTCGCTATTCCTTACTCCAACACCTCAACTTATTGGACTGTCGTGCGGTGAGCAGTACGAGATTGCACTTGGTAATGTATGTACTCTCTTTACCATGACTGTATTAAGAGCCATATGAATAAAGACTCTTCTGTCTTTGAGTTGTCTCTATTATCTACCCATTGCTGTAAGTGTGACAGGTATTTAATATATCCTTTCTGAAAAAATTCCCTCTGGATTCTGGTCCCAACATGCTGCCACAACTATTCTTACAAATTCAATTATTTTCTATTTCATCTGATTTGATTTCTTAGCAGTGTCCATCAAAGCTGACCGCTCTCTTTCTTGAAAGATGGACTTTGCTTAGCTTTCCTACACTATTCCCTTCTGATTTTTCTTTTGTCTCTCTGGCTACTTCTCAGTCAGCTGCGGAAGCTGTTCTTTAACCAAACCATTAAACCTTCCTCAAAGGTGTCTCCTTCTCCCCCGGTTCCACTTCCCATCTTACTCTTCACAGCTCAATCAATCTGTGCTTTTTATAGCCCCATTTTGAAAGAGGTAGGAAAGTAACTTCATTCTGTCTAATGTATGGAAGAATGTGTTTTAATGAGCACAGTTCCTATGGTAATATTGAACAAGGGGGGAAAGAAGAGAAGAGCAAACCACTGGATGATTTTAGAAAAAAATTTCAGCAGATATATAGCATTAAAAGGACATTTTGTGATTAAGTTTTATAAAGACAGGGTTATGTGGAGGGCAGGGAAACTTAAGGGTTTTTTTGTTTTGTAAAATGTAACACGGTGATTCAGATCATGTTAGTGAATATAAAATCACCTGTGTTTGTATGATCTGGCTTTAAACCACCGAAGAGAGTACTGTGTATTTACCACTGCAAAAGTTGTAACAGCCTTCCTCAGACAGAAGTGCTTAAGAGTCTGATAATGTCTAGTAACTTACTTAAAAGAGGAAAAAACAACACACCCTCAGGCAAGCAAGCGGATTTAAATAGAGCCAATTTAGAAAGCATAGTTTTTTAGCAAATTCAGAAATTAATCCAGATTAAGACATTTTGCTTTCAGGATCTATTTCAAAAGACCAATTCTACAGCTCTAACTTAGAAGTGGGAGCAGGGGAGGGAGTCAAAATGTGTACACTATAAAAATCCTCATACGTTCAAAAGTATACCTTCAAAACTTATAGAGCAAAGTCATCAGCATGAATTATTTCAAAATGATAGAAATATAGCTTAATTTTTTTAAGAATAAATCCATTGGGAATGGGGAAGATTGTAATTTATTCTGATATAAAGAATCTAGAAATTTAGATAATATATCTGAAACACGTTTCTGTCTTTTGTATAACACAGTTTAAGATAAATTGTTTGTTCAAGGAGTTATTTAATCTATATGTTTCATCCGGAAAACTGACACATTTCTCCTATGTACATGAAGTAAGTTACTGACTGAAGTCCACAGGTCTCTAAAGCAAACTTAAGAATTTAATTGAAATTTTATTGCTATATATGCCTATCCAATCAAGTAGAAACTAGTGATTTTTTTACAGTTCAAAATTGTGTTCTGAGAGCTGAACTTTCACATCTGAGTTCAACAAACTCCCAAAGACAGATCCATAAGATTATATAAGTGAGACACATTAAATCAAGTGATTCCATATATAAAAACCCACCACTTTGCCTAAGAAAGGATGCATTTCGTTCACTGTTATTCCTGAAATTTATTCTGTTTATATAACATGAACACACAGTATCTACGATTATAAATTTCTTGGTAACCCATTGTTGGGATTTGTTTACAATATTTTTAGTGATGATAATCTTTATCTCTTGTATAAATAAGTATTTCTTTGTGACCTTCATGACCAACTTAAAAGTTCTTTGAAAATCGTAACATGACCTTACCTTGCTTCCATTTTCTCTTGCTTCTTGTTCCATCTTGAGGTCAGAAATTAGCAGATTCTTATATTTGTTTTTTCCATTACTGCTGTGGTCATCTATTCTGTATTCTGAAGTCAGCTGTGCTGAGAGGGGACTGTCACTCAAGTTCAGTGGCTGCTCGTCCTGCTCCAGCCCAGTTTTGCCATCACCGTTAGAGTCGCCCATCTCCCTGCTGTGTGTTCCCCCTGAAGCAATTGAACTGTGCCCCAGAGTCTCATTGCCATTAAAGCTCTCTGCAGCAGAATCATCTGTTGGAAAGAAAAATTTATATTTTGATTTTATTGACATGCTAATCAGTTTGTACTTCAACTAGCATTTTTTTTGGGGGGGGTACAAGAGATAAAAGGAAAATTTATAATGATAACAGGATAAATTTATCAAGAGGTATAACAATATTCATAAACAATACCCATAAAAATTTGCTATGATTTTGATTGGGATTGAGAACTTACAACGTGACAATATTGAATCTTCCTAGTCATGAACATGGAAGATGTCTCTATTTACTTAGTTCTTCTTTGATTTTGTTCATCAGAGTTTTGTAGTTTTCCTCATATATATCTCATACATATTCTGTTAAATTTATACCTAAGTATTTCATTTTGGCATGCTAATGTAAATGATACTGTGGGGTTTTTTTTTGTTTTTTTTTTAAACGTCTTTATTGGAGTATAATTTTTTTACAATGGTGTGTTAGTTTCTGCTGTATAACAAAGTGAATCAGCTATACATATACATATATCCCCATATCCCCTCCCTCTTGCGTCTCCCTCCCACCCTCCCTATTCCACCCCTCTAGGTGGTCACAAAGCACCGAGCTGATCTCCCTGTGCTATGCGGCCGCTTCCCACTAGCTATCTATTTTACGTTTGGTAGTGTATATATGTCCATGCCACTCTCTCACTTTGTCCCAGCTTACCCTTCCCCCTCCCAGTATCCTCAAGTCCATTCTCTAGAGAATGGACTCAACTAGCATTTATTGAGCTCCAATTGTGTGCTTGGCATTGTGTTACCTAATTTTACATATAATGTGTAGTTTATCCTTAGCAATAAACTTGTGAAGTAGCCATTGTTATTTTTAATCTAGTAGGGAAATTTAGGCACAAGAAGTGAAGTAAAATAATTAGAAGACAAAATAATAAGATGAAACAAAGAAAACAGTTCAATCTCAAATGCAATCCCAAAGAAAAGTAAATTTTTTTAAAAAAGAGAGAGACCAGGATATTTGCCAATTATTTTGCAAGAAGTTTTTGTTTTTCCAGGGAGAACAACCAGATTTGGTGAAAATTCTCTGATGAAAGCATCTTCCACCCTGCTAGTGGGGTATATATTGGTATAAGCTATGGGTGTTTAGTATGCATCTGAAACATTAAAAGTGCTCAGAAACTTTGCTCCAGTCATTATGAAGACTATTAAGCCTAAGGAGTTTAATCATTGCATGCATCTCTGTGCAGGTAAAAAGACAGTTAAATCAGTGTTGTTTATAATACAAGATTTAGAAATGATATAAATTATCAAAAATAAAAATTTGGCTTAACGTATGTTGGAACGTTTAGATTATGGAATTAATCAATATTCCATTTTAAATACACAAGAAAATGTGAGTCATGAGGCACTGAATGGAAAAAACTAGCTACAGTAAGGTGTGGTCAATATGATCCCGATTTCATAAAAAGAAAACACATAAACACAAGAACAAAAAGACTGAAAAGTTGTAGTCCAAAATGTCAATACTGATGTCCTCTTAACAGTGTGGCACTGGATTTTCTAATATTCTCTATTATCTACTCTATGTATAATTTATAATGTACTATAAAATGTATCATTTATAATATATCATTAAATGTATATATAATTTTTCTATAACAAAAATGGAAAAACTGTAGAAAAAAGGGAAAAAGGAGAAGAAGCAGAATTAGGAAAACTTTTCTGGCTTTAAAATATATAATAAGCTTGTTTAGAAGAAAATATATCAATAACAATGTACTCAGAGTGAGAAATAAAATTTACCTAAAAATAAAATTCTGTTTCTCTTAATTTCCTCTTTACATCTATGATAAGAACTTACTGTTAATTTTAAAGGATTATGATGGACAAAAGTATTAAACTGTTTCCTTTAGGGCAGGGCTATTGATGAAACCATGTAAATATCAGTGAGCAAGAGTAATAATATTCAGTGATTTCTTGTGACTTTTTTGTTTGATTTCTGCTATTCTCAAATATGCTTTCCTTTTGTAAGGTGCAATGAAATATTTGATGTCTTCTAATCAATTAAATTCACGGAAATAATGTTTACATTCTGAAGGAGTAGTACAGCTCACTTCTTCATTCATTTATTCAATAAACATTTACTGAGTGCCTATTTTTGGCCAAAAGGGGGTTAAATATTTGGCCAATAGAGACCCCTGCAGCTTCAATGAGTCAATGAGTTCCCAGATAATTTAAAGAGACAGAAAAATAAACATGCAACTAAACTACAGAGTAAAAAAGGAACAAGGAATCCAGAACAAGGGATAAAGGCATCAGAGAAGGTTTCTAAAGAAGGTGGCTGAATTCCAAAGCTTTAACCAGGTGAAGAGTTGGTGAAGAGCATTCCCCACCTAGACATCGGCAGGTGCAAAGTCACAGACGCAAGAATATGCAGGGCACATGAGGAATAAGAGTAGAGAGCTGAGTGCAAAAGAGAGACAGAAGAAAGGAAAACCTAAAAAGGGAGGAAGAGAAGTGTTTTGTGTATCAAAGAGCTTGGATTTTACCTTGAGAGTCAACAGAAGTAATTTAAATTTACTGTGGGAAGTGATGTGAAAAAAATATGCTTTAAAGAGATTACTCTGTCTTGGATGAGAATAGTATGAAGGCGACAAAATGGAAGTTGGGGAGACCAGTTAGGAGAAGCCATCTAAGTCAGCATTGCTGAAAGCTCAAACTAAAACAGCAGCAGTGCAGAATAAGAGTGGATGACTAAAAAAAATCTTAAGAATAGAAAAGATATCAAAAACAAACTTAGGGTTACCAAAGGGGAAACGTAGGGGGGAGGGATAAGTCAGGAGACTGGGATTAACATACACACGCTACTATATATAAAATAGGTAACCAACAAGGACCTACTGTATAGCACAGGGAACTCTACTCAATATTCTGTAACAACCTAAATGGGAAAAGAATCTGAAAAAAATGAATATATGTATATGTATAACTGAAACACTTTGCTGTACACCTGAAACTAACACAACCTTGTAAATCAACTATACTCCAATAAAAATCAAAAAAAAACCCAAACAGTTAAGATTGGTAATAGATAGACAAGGGTCCAGAGCAAAGCCCAGGTTCCTTGCTCTAGTAAAAAATGAAAACAAAGGGCATTCAGTGTAATTTTCAGCAAAATAGTATTTTTAAACAGTTTTCTGAACCTATTTTGTGAGAAAATTAAAACATGTTCACAGCACAAGATTCTACTTTTAAATTACTCTGTTTATGTACCCGTTCAAGAAAAGACCTCATTTGGAGAGAAGATAAGAGAATTTAGGAAACTGACCATAAGAAATATGACGTAGCAGTTTCCACGGCTATTAATTTGAGAAACTGATAACATTCTTTTAACAAGGAAATATCAAGGTTTGAAAAACAAAATTAGGGGAATAACGTATGAGTAATTTGGAATTTTATGGACGTTCTTTTATGCTAAGTCATATGGTTATGCTAAAGTATGAAAGGTCATTTCTCATTATTTCTTTCCAAGAAAATCCAAAGAAGAGTATAATGGACACATTCAAGTCCAATCATTTAATTCATGAAGAAAACTGTGATTTAACATTTGTGTACTAGAATCCTTTAAAAAATAATAAAAGTTTCATGTAAGAAATTTTTATCAATATGTTAAAAAAATATAACGCTAAAGATACATTTAAAAACTAAATCTACATGCATGAAACAAATCCAATGTCAATTATAGATAAAAATTAAACAAGCTATATCTGTTTCTTTAATCTGATATCATCATACATATTAATAAATAGTATACCATTTATTCATTTTTCAGGGAAGAGAAACATTATCATTTATCAGGAGAGTCTTTAATAAAAGTCATGTATTTATAATTTTTATATAAAGAATAAACAATAAAGGAGAAAATATTTTTAGACAGAGTGGTTCACTCCAGATGTTACCAAGGTAACTAAATTCAACAGCTTTACATATTTCATTCCTGAGTAAATCAGTATGTTTCATGAAGACCAAATTAATTATTCACTCATTTGTATCAAATATATATCCACATACTTTATCTTGTAAATGGTAAAAGAACCGATAATCTCACGTGCCACTGTTTCATAAATCAAAATTTAGAACAAAGTTTTTGATGTCTGTATTAGAAAAATTTAATATAAAGAGGTGAGCAGACATTGAGGATACCGTAACGAGTTTTTATTTTCTAGTTTCATAAAACCACGTTAATGGCTTTTATTCTCTCTTCCTTAAAGATACTTCTTCAGAATTATAGACCACAGATATAAGACTCCTATTTATCATACCAATTCACATCAGTTTACTGCTTTACACGGGAAATCTGCTTCCTTACCCAACAGAGTTTGCTCCATCCTGAGTGGCTGCTGGCGTGTGGGTACCGGGCTGCTACACAGAGAGTGTAGTGTTTAGATCTGTAGATATGACCTTTAGGTTCACAGGCCCTGAATGATGGCGTTTCTCTCAAGTTTCAGCCTGGATACCATAGCATTGGAATGAAAAACTCTGTATTTGAGTCCCAAGGAAAAACAGCACCTGGGGCTTTGGAAATCAAGGTGCCCAGGGTACCTAGCAACAGGGGAGAATGTGGAATGTGATGACAGGTAGTGTGGAATCTAGTGACATCAGGAGGGCAGTTGGATATTTATTTGGGTTGCGTTTGTGCTGAGGTTAGTTTTGATGGGATGAATCTAGTGTTGCCAAGGGGGCTGTCCAAGTGAGCTTGGCTCTTGTCTATAACACTAACCATGAGTGGCAGCCTATTTGTTTACTTCTTTCTCTTTCCCTACTCTCCATTCCCTCCACCAATTAGTACAGACCCTAGAAATACCATTTGTTTAACTTATTTCTAACATCCCCACCAGCATTTTGTGTGAAGTAGTTTCATCAGCACCGGAGTCAATGGTTAATTCTCCCTATATAAAAAGAATTAACCTATAACAGTGTGTGGTGTATGTGTGTATGTATATTTAAGTATATCTATTAATATACATAATATGTATATCTATCTTTCTCTCTCTCTATATATATATATACATACATATATCTATTTTCTCTCTATATGTATACATGTATATGTATATCTCTCTTTCTGTGTATAAATATATGTGATATATATTTGAAATCTCCCAAAGCGCCTGACCTACTTTTGTACTCACTTTCAGTAGCTCTTCATTATAGCCTTGAGGCCAAGTGCCTTGGGCAAAATGAATAGGAAAAATATATATATCATCTTCGTTTTAAGATTAATACTTGGAAATTTAATCCTAAAATGCAGGTCAGATGCTTATAAGGTCCAAAACACTATTTGTTACTTGCCCTAAAATGCAACATAGTCTCCCATCTCTAGTCCTTTGAATACATTTTGAAGTCAAAACATTCAGACTAAGGAGAAGTTTACTGATGCAGATAAAGTCATACGTGTGTTACATATGCATGCATGACTACTGCTAAAAGGTTAAAGGACATTGATTTTAAAATGATCAAACCAATATTGAGAGTAAGAAAGTAACAAGGAGATTCAGTTTTCCAGTAAATTAATTCTATGGAAGGGTGTTATCCTTGTTTGGGAGCTCTTAATTCGGCCCTTGCCATTGGAAGAATGGGCTCTAATTAAAGGAGCAGGATAGTGATGGCACTGAGATAAGCTACGGGTTGCAAAGCATATAACTTAAGCTCAGCACAATAATTAAGTAAGACTAATTCTAAGCTACCAATGAGGAAATAATGTATATTCTTTATATTACTTTCTTTACAAATTTTAACCAAATACCTATCGTGTGCTAGACACTTCTTGAGATTGTGAGTTCATAGAGTCTCCACATGGAATTTGTTCTTAGACTATAACAAAAGAATTACAATGCAAGGCAGAAAACAGTATCTATCCTACATGAGTTTCATATAAAGCACAATGAATAAAGTAGGTTCTTCGGAGAAAGAAAAGTTGCCTATACATCACTGGGGATGAGGAAGATATCAGAGAAGGCAGGTTACAAGAGGTACAATTTGAAAGAGGTGAGATATATGTAGATATATGATGGTGATGGTGGAGGTTTTTCTACTTCAGAGAGTATAAAAGAAAAAGAACCACAGGCAGGAAAGAGCTGGAAGAGGACAGGGAATTGAGTATATTCTACAATTCTACATACTAAGACAGGAAACTGTATATTTCAGTAAAGTTGTGGATCTTTTACTGTATATTCCTTTTTCTGGATCACAAAAAATCATTAACGGTTCTCCCAGGGTAGGTACTTGGAGAAGCCTACTGACTATGTGAGTCTAGTCTATTGAAAGTCTATCTCTGTTCCCACCTCAGAGCCACTGTCAACTGACTGGTAACAAAGCATTCTCCCAGTTCTAAGAGGACCTATTTTTTGAAATGGCCATTAATGTAATAACTTACAAATGGTTTCTTAATTGTCTAAATAAGTTATAAACTACTATGTTCATGCTTACCCATTAGCTTGTTTAGGGTTTCAAAGAACTAGACATTTTATAGAAAATCATAGGCATTAACATTTTTGAGAATTACAATGTGATTTGAAAATATCTGATTTATTTTGCTCATGAAGTCACAGTTATTGTGAATACTGTGTTTTACTGACTACATTTATAATACATTAAAATGTTAACTTTCAGTTAGAGGTAAGTGAAAATTATATAGGTATGGATATATATGTATACATATATACATGTGTGTATATATAGAGTGCTTTATACAAAGTTGATGTCATTTATATAAATTAATTTGATAATAAGACAAATGATGTCATAGATAGCATAATGCACTAATGCAGCTGAATAAGACATTCATGTAGTATTATCAACTCACTCAAGAAGTTATTTACTGCTATAACTTAAAACCAAAACGATTGATACCGTGGGTCTTTTATGTTCTGTCTCATACAACAAGCACTATATATGATGATAAAATCTCATTAAATTTAAAGTAAATCTAAGACAATTATACTATAGAAGTTCAATGTTTTCCATGAAAACTGACAGCTAACCACTGGAGAGAAATGTTCAAGAAAATACATTAAATGGGCAATAGAAACAAGAAACAATGTCATGCAGTATTACAATAAAGCCATTCTATTAGAAAGTGATTTGAAAATTTATAAAAGGAGTGACTCAGGGATTTACCATGAATTATCTCAAACTGAAAACTAAGTTAAATGAAAAATAAGGTAACAGATTTGGGCTAAGTGATTCTGAAAAGAAATATTCTAATTAAAGCTAAAATTAATGCAATCCAAAAGGAATTTCCCCTAATTTGGCATTTAGACAAACAACAACTCAAGAGGGTTTTTTTGCCTTGCCAGTAATAAGTCAGGAAATACTTTATCCTGAAAAGCTGAAAAGCAATGAAAAAAAACAAAGGAAAAGAAGACCAATTATAACAAGCTTACTATTTGAAGCAAGTGTCATGGAGCTGGATAGGACTTTGGCTATCTTCAAATTTATCCTTACAGCAAGCACTGTTGGGTCTTTCCACCTCACAGACGCTCCCCTCTCTGGGAAGTGCCCTTGGCTCACAGTGATAAGACATAAGCAGCCATACTTCTATTTTGTCTGTTAACCCTTTTGGATCTGATTCCTTCACTAACTTGAACAAATCAGCCATTATTCTGCCTAATGCATCCTTCTGAGTTCCGGTCCACCAGGTCACAACAAGCCATTTGCTTTCACTCACTGCCATGTCCCAGGATCATATTAATTCTCCGGTTCTGTACCACAATCTAGTTCACAGGGGACTTTAACTGCCAAACCAAATCCTACTAGAAACCACCACAGTTCTACAATATGATGAAACCATACTAAAATTTCTGGGGAGCAAAAATGGTAAAATCATGTCTGCCTTGGTAAGACATGATGATAAGGGATGGATGATAATTCTAAAATATAAGGGCCTGCATTCTCGATGAGGGGGAATCTAGGTTCCGGAGCATAACTATATACTATACACCCACTCCAAAGTGAAGGATATGTTGTTAAAACTTGACTTCTTTACCAATAAGAAGAAGGCACATCACCTAGTAGTTTTTGTCTGGTGTAGATTACAGTGAAAGGGGATTTTCCAATTAACCTTCATGAAGACAAAGTGAATCAGGTATCTGTAGCAGACCAGGATGGCGTATGGAGCCGGGGGTAATCCCTAACAGGAGAATTTCTGTCAGGACAGCCAAGGTTTTAGTGTAAGGCAGTGTATTCTTCCTTGAATGACTTTGCCTTTTGATAAGAGCTCCTAACTCTTTTCCACATGAACTGAGCACACTTGGTCCACTAAACATTGTATTTAGGCATGCTCAGTAGTCCTTCCTCATCAAGTGGAAGTGCAATATATAGAAATGAGTCTGTTCAGCCCCAGCGGTGTGTGAGCAGGTTGCTGAAAACTGTCACACAACAGTTGTTTCTTTCATCTCTGCCTAACTGTCTTAAAAGAAGTTCTTCATAAAAACCGAGAACGAAAAATGTCAGCCTGGTTTCCATAACTCTGTGAAACACTGCAAAGGTACAGTCCTTTCATGGAGAGACCCAAATATAGAAGAAAATCCACTAAATGGGCAAGACTTTGAGCAGTAAGTCTAGTTGTATATTCTCCTTAGAACAAAGATAATCTACGGTTATTTTTTACACCATTTCTTAGGAACCAGCCAAATGGTATAGAGACATGAAAAAGAACAGTTTGGAGTATTTTTAAAGAGAAGTTGGAGGAAGGATGATATTTGATAGATCTTTCACAATAGGCTAAGGGCTTAAAATGTTCATATCCATGTTAATTTCCAACAAAACCCCAGGTTTGCTCAGTGGGATCATGAACTGCGTGGCAATTAAAGCGGGGGTAGAGGATACACATGGGCAGGCACTGGGGGCTTCTGTCACCATGTTGATCTGAGTACCCAGTTTGCCAACAAAGTACCCAATCTTAAGATCTTGATAAAGTACAAAATCTGAGAAGCTTGCCAACTTCTCTGTGGCAGAGCATTTGTATTTGATGCCTTTAATTAGAGGGGATAGTTACTTGTCCTCAGTAGATGGACACTTACTTTTGACTTGGTCCTGTATTTCATGCCCATTCTTTCTCTAACACAACTATATATGAACCTCAGAATGTCTTATATGCTACCTTTTTCTCCCCCACACATTAAATTTAATCAATGAAATCACATCGCAGTAAAAGAAATGAAGCAACTGGAAGATTTCCCTTGGAGTCATTGCTCTTTTTACCTACTCCATCCCTAACAAATTACAGACCTTAAAAAATAATGGAATGAACTATTAAAAACTATAAAAAATAGCTGTGGTAGGGGACTTCCCTGGTGATACAGTGGTTAAGACTCCGTACTTCCACTGCAGGGGGCATGGGTTCAATCCCTGGTCAGGGAACTAAGACCCTGCATGCTGTGCATCGTGGCCAAAATAAGTAAGTAAATAAATAAATTTTTAAAAAGAAAAGAAAGAAGACAATAAAAAAGAAAAACATTTAAAAAAATAGCTGTGATGCCCTGAGAGATATTACCTGAGCCTGAGGGGTTGCCTTTCAGGATATGGTCATGTTCTAAACCAGCTACTGATACTTGGGGTTACCTCTCTTAGCCACAATATCAGTCTGGAAAACAAGGCTTTCCAGAAATGGAAGTGACACTTCTCACAATTCTTCTCTACAGCTGTAGGTTCTGTTGGCCTGTGGGAAGGATACTTCCAAGAAATGAGCTAGACAACTGACCATTTCACACCACGCAGGCCACTATGGGAAGAGAGAAACAGAAGAGCTATGTATTGCCTGCCATCATTGATCCTGAGTACCTGGGGAATAAAAGATGTCCAAAAACCAAAATGGGTTGGAATGAGGGTCCACGAGAACACCTGAAGCATTTCTTATTCTGCTCTGCAGAAAGAAAAATATTGTCAAAGCAATCCTTGCAGGCAGAGACAAATCTCATTTCCTGACATGACGCCCCACCTGGCAAATACCCTGAGTCATTTAATTGCTAGTGAAAGAAAAGAAAATATGGAAGGAGTAGTGGAGCTGGTTCACCATAACTACTAGCTATGGCTTTGGAATAAGGCACAGAAATAGTGCAACTAATGCAATATTTATCTAGATTTCTTTGCTGTCAGCTGTCAAGTGTCTGAGGATTAAAAACAGATGCCTCATTTTCTTAAGTTTTATTTCCACTGTTGTATGCAGGGGATAGTAGCAGTACTTAAATATACTAATTAGTCCATTAACTGCATAATTTCAATTATTACGGAACTAAAAGAGGTAAGAATATTCTTTTGTGATCCGGCCTCAGAAAGTGGGGTTTCTTAACATCGCCTCTCTTTCTCTGTGCAATAGCTGGACAGGACTTAGATTTAGTTATATTTGGGGAAAATGAGGTTGTTTGTGGTTTAAGTGAAATAGGTGGTAAGTTTTCAGTAGAATTATCTTTGGATGTACAAGAAAGTTGCGTGATGTGTGATGGTGTGATGTGTGTGTGTGTGTGTGTGTGTGTGTGCGTTTGTGTGTCTGTGTGTTAGCAGCAAAATGATGATATGTATTAGGCACCCATAGGGACAGAAACCTAGTTCATACAATCTCCTCCTAATACACAAGTGTAGGCTCCAGGAAGCATGATCACTTGCCATCCTGGAAAAATTTGGAGCTTTGAGACAGAGAAAAAGGGAGTCATTGGAACTAGGTCTTTTTATGTTAATCTTTAGAAAGAAAGTATAACAATTATGGTCGAAGGAGTTCCCATCCTTTAAAAAAAAAATTAGAGCTGCCTTTAGTTCTTGTCTTTCCAGATTATTAGGCAACCAAGTCCTTTATGAAATTTTGTGAGAAATTCCAGTGCCCCTTCCATAGATTCCCATTTTTTGTACTGTTTTTGCTTAATTTAGCCAAAGACAATTTTTAACTTGAAAAAAGAAAGCTTAACTAATGCATAATATTTGTTTTACTTCTGAAAAATCTGAGGAACAGAAATGTTAAGTGACTTGACTGGGTTCAGTTAAAAATACAAAGTACATGTTAAAAGGACTTGAGGTCATGTAATAAAATATAGTCACAGAACTAGAGGATGCTAAATTTGAAAAGAGAACACTTTTAGGGGTTGTAGGGAGAGATATAATTTAATCCAATATTTGAACATTTTAATGTGTTTTTATTACCTGTCAGAAGATTAAAGATTAGAAGTTATACAGATCAGTTTTTTGTGAAGTATATGAGAAGTCACTCTGACAAAATTATCAAAAGATCAAATAAGTTTCTCTCTAGAGGTGTTTAATTATGAAATGTAAGCTATTGGAGGGCAAGTTCTAGTTCTTATTCCTTTATCAATCTGTGATTAGCGCATGGTAATTATACAATAACTATTTGTTGAATTGGACAATCACAGGAGATCACAATCACATATCTATTTAGTGTCTGTTTAAATAAACTGTGAGTCTTTTTACTTCTCTTTATATGTTCGTGAACTATTTATTTATTAATAAATATTGTGTTACTGCATTAGACACTGGTAGGAAGAATCTAAAAGTGCCCCTCCCCACAAGATTCCACACCCTAATTCTTAGAACCTATAAATATGATGAGATATTACTCCTGTGATTATGGTATGTCATATGGTACAGAGGATGTTTAATAGGGAGATTACCTGACTGGGCTTGATCAATTACATGAACAGTTAAAAGCACAGAGCTCTCTCCAGTTAGTGGCAGAAAAGGAAGTTAGAGAGATCCAAAGCACAAAAGGTTTCTCACTGTGCCACTGATGGCTTGAAGATGGAGGAGGTCACATAAGAGAATGCAAGCAGTGTTAAGGGGCAGGGCTGACAGCTGACGAGGAAACAGGGACCTCAGTCCTACAACCACAAGGAAGTAACCTCTGCCTACAACTTGAATAAGCTCTGAAGTGGATTCTTTACCAGTCTCCTGATAAGAGGTTAGACAGGTTGACACCTTGATTTTACCCTTTGTGATACCCGGAGCTTAGAACCTAGTTGAACTTGCCTCAACTATTGACCTATAGAGCTGTTAAGCTTGTGGTAATTTATTACACAGCAATATAAAATGAATACAGTGACAAACATCAAGGAATGTCTATGGTGTATTAAGATAGGTAATACCACTCAAAATTATTCAAGTATATTTCAATGATTGGTGTGTATCAGTGTTTCTCAAACTTTAATTGCTTCAGAATTTCCTGGGTAGATTGTTAACAATACAGATTCCCTTGGGCACTAAAAACTTCTAACCCAATAAAAATCTGAAGTCTTGGTTTCATTTATCTTGGTCAGGGGCAGGAAGCAATTCTAGAATCTAGAAGCAATTCTTTTACAAGAGTTTTGGGGCCACATGTGAGAAATTAATGTAGATCATCTCCCACAACTAACTGGTTGAATATGCAATTGTGGGAGGTAAGTGTTGATACTAAGAGAACTGAATATGACTGACAGCTCTCAAATCTGAGCTCAGTAAGACAGAATCTAAGTATATTTTAATGCCATTTAACAAATCTCTAGGAAATTGTCAGAAAAAGAGGCCAGCCAAATATTCTCTCCCTTGATCAAAACTAATAAACAAGAGCCAGTCTGGGCCCACTTTTTAAAAGACTCCTAAAAGGATATGATTTTGCCCAAAGAGCTTATTTCAATACATACTGAAGAACTAAAGATGTTATTTTTGGGAAAAAGGATCACTTTGATTACCTTGATTAACAAACTCCTAGGCAAGAAGGTCTTTACCAAGGTCAAGTGTATGTTTACAAAGTCAAGAATCTTTACCCATAGAGCAGAACTGTGTACCAACTATGGGTATCACATGTGCTGAAATCATTGTCAGTTTTTGCTTGCATAGTAGGTAAAGAGTATCATTCTAGGAAAAATTGTCAAAATCTTCCAAATTTGTTCTCAGTGTCCCTCATGTTCTTTTTCCCATCTTCACGGCAAATCCACACGCTATCTGTGTGCACATTGGCTCTCTGTAAGCCACTTTACTGAGAAACAGATTGACAGATTGACTGATTGATTATCCCTTGACTGAAGTTCCCCCACAGGAAAATGCTACTTCAGCTAGGCACTTGTAATTTAAACCTTTTATCTCTAATTGTGGAATGAAAGGCTTTTCTCATGGTATTTTCAGCCATTAGCAAGCAGATGAAGAAAAGAAATCCTGCAGTCGTCTAGACCTAATTCATTCCCAGGTTTTCAGAGTAACTTAGAGGTGAATGATTAGAGTACATGATCTGTGATGTTTTCTCCTAACCCTCCTACTCTCAAAAAAGTCCCTCTCCCTCCTGCAGTGGGTGAGCCAGGACCACTCAACAAGGAAGCTGAAGCTCTCATGCCAACATCCTGAAACTTCAAGAAACCTGAGCCACCAAGCACTTCTTGGACTTAATAAGCAAATCCTACACTGAGAATTCTGAAAGGTTCTCCACACACTCCTTCCTCTTACGCACTGGTCATTTGCTGGTTTGCTCTCAGATCCATTCTTCTCCCTTTCTTTGCAAACCATTTCCCAGGTTTCCTTGACTATTGTCTTATAACTTGGTTTAAACAATGGGAGATACTGGCAGAAACAGGAGGGGAGAAAGAGAAAATGTCTGGGTATCCCCACTCCCCATCCCACACATACACCCTCTCTGATTCAGGAGACCTCTCTGTCTCCAACTCAGGGGGCATCTTCTCCACGTCTCAGTCCTGCCAGGAAGTGTCTTCCTGCCAGGGAGCATCTTCTGTGTGTCTGTTTCCCAGCAGGTAGCTCTGGCTCTTGGCCTCTAGTAACGCCAACTCCTCCCCAGCTTTTCCACCTCTAGCTCTAGCAGAGGTTTCCTTCTGTTATTAATTCCTGCATTGCTTCACACATTGCAAAGAGTGCCTTGTATTAAATTTTTCTAATGAATGACATGGAATGAACATTTTCCAGATTGGATCACAACTGATATAATTCGTTTTACTTTGGCCTCAAGACTTCTGTTTTCTAGCACCTGTGATGTTCTTATAGTCAATATTTTCTGACTTTTTTTCCTTCATAATGCCAATTCATTATCTGATATCCAAGAAGTTTTCCCCAAGATTTCTTTACTATTTCTACCTCTGGGGTTGAAATCCATCATCATCCATAACAGTGGTATTAATGAACTTATTGGCCATCTTGAAGGATTCAAGGTCACTAAGAGTTTTGGTGGCAATTATAAAGCATTATTATTTAGATGCTTGTCAAAGTATTGGTATCTTTCTAATAAACACTAGATTATTCTGATTTAAACAAAAAAAATTCATCTGAGTAATGCCAATTGTTTTGAATCATTAAACATCTTAATTACACAAATCCTTTTGGTAGTCATTTCCTTTACAATATTCAAAACAGATCTGGGCATAAAATAAGATTATCAGTTTTCCTGTTTTAAAGATCTTGATAAAGATAAAGAACTTATTTGCTCAAGTCACCTCAATGGTGACAAACATAGGATTAGAAACTGATTTCCTAATTTCAGACCAAATTTCTATCTAAATTGTACTGCTACACCTCAGCAGGAAACACATGTCTAGGTATTGTGAGGAGAAGTGCCTGAAAAAGCAGTGCTACGTGGGGAAAGAAAAGACTTAACTTTCGATTTAGGAGGCTCTTAGAGACACCACCAAATTGAAAGGTGTCATCTAAGGTTACCCATTTTGCAGTATTTCATAGAATCAGGAATCACAGTGAATAGCCTGCTACCACCTTCCCCTCACTTAACAAAGGCATTCTGCCTATGCTTCTTGTAATTAGCATAAACTGAACAGCCATGATATTTTTATAAATGCAGATGAACTTTCAATATCACCATGATTAGCAGAGTACTGGCTGACCAATGACATGATATTTATAACCAAAGACAATTCCATTTGACATTCAGGGCTGAATGATGTCAAACGATATTATTTTAGAAAACTTGCTAAAATTTTGAGTAAGTAGAAAAAAACAAAGAATTTACAATTATATGAGATCAAAGAAAACCGACATTAACATCAGTATTTAAAGGATACAGAAAATTAAAGTCCTCTTGTTGAAGGAGAACAGTAACATGTTTGTTACTTTTCTATTTAAAAAGTGATTTTCATCTCATCATCACAAGAAAACTGAAATTTGTAACTATGTGTGGTAACGGATATTAACTAGACTTACTGTGGTTAGCATTTCACAACCTATACATCAAATCATTATGCTGTACGCCTAAAACTAATATAAGGTTGTATGTCAATTATATCTCAATTTAAAAAAATAAAGGAGTTGCACTCAGACCACAGTTAAGATCTATGCAAAGCACCATGAAGCCAGGGGCCCTGCAGCCACCTCAACAGGGTAAAGCTCTGATACCACTTATATTCCCACCATCACACCCATCACCCCAGATCACCGGAGTCTGGGCAAAGGATAGATGAGGGCCAATGGTCACACTCATCGGAAAGAGTATGAAACCTGGATGACCATGAATGGCTTCATTGCTATGAATGAGTATTCAGTAAGTGTACATGTGCATATGCCACCAGGTGCAAGGTTGAATAGTTCTGTGAGTAAATACAAAAGAAATGGGGAGAAGGGGAGAAAGACCTACTCGCCCAACTCTAAAATAAACTTCTCTGCAAAAATAGCAAACGCTGTGCTTGCAATGTAGAGAGTAAACTATAAGTCAGGGATATTTATAAATAATAAAATGTTCAACTTTAATAACAGCAGGATCCTAGAGTGTTCATCATCAGTCCATAAAGCCTTCAGACATTTGTCACCACCCAGGGATAAAACGGTGAGACATTTTCAACAACAGACATAGTACTTGCTTTGGTTGTATTAACTGCAGGAACTTAACAAACAGTAAAGACAGAAGAGTTGTTTCCACATTTTACATTTCTACTTTACACTCTAAGTACTGAGTACCCTCAGTATACTTGAGTCAGTTTAAAGCTTTAATTGTATTAATCCTGAATTAAATAACCAAAGGTTAGTCTTAGCACCGATTTTGGGAAAAAGGAGGATCATGGTTCAAGGAAACCATGAAAGCCCTCAAAGCATTGACTTTGAAACCAAACAAACTCTTCCAAGTTGTGGGTGGCTGAGGAGCTGACTCTAATTGAGCAGCCTGGGCAAAATCAGGGCAGCCATCCTGCCCTAAGTCCTCCTCTAGAGAAAGGCTCTCCCAGGCCCATCCCTACCAATGACCACGTAACAATGTTTGAAACAAGGTCAACTGGTTTAAAAAAATGGTTGGAGGGTCACAAAGGTCCTGCTCTCTGTCTGGGGTGGAGCCTAACAGGTTCATCTCTCAAACCAAAAGCTGGAACCAGCATTCCAGACCAACCTCCCAGGGAACCAACAACTAGCCAGGGTCTGTTCTTTTTCTCTGCTGAGGTCAATTGCTTTATTTTGGAAGATGTTGTCCAGATCAGACAAAAATAAAGGTAATTTTCATAACTGACCTAATTTATACTTTATAGGGACCCAGTGAAGTAAAATTCATAAGCATTGTTAGTCCCATTTTACCAAAGTGAAAATAGTTGAGTCTTGAAAAGATCCTGTGATTCTCTAAAGGTAGCATAGTTAATGAATGACAAAGCTGGCACTTAATGGCAGACGTCACAACCAGCTCTTGGAAACCACTATGCTCTATTAGCTCTCAAGGAAGGTAGGCTTTAGAGATGGCTTGAGTATGGGGAGAGTAGAATATAAAGAAAGCAAACTAAGGAGGAAGAGGAGAAGGATGGGGAGGAGGAGGAAGACAAGATAAAGGCAACTTGGAACAAGCTCTACAACAGGGAGACAGCCAGTAGGCAGGAGAAGAGGTACTTGGTGAAGGGCACTGAGGCCAGGAATCATGGGATTAGGAAGAAATACCCTGGGAGGTGTCAGGAACCTGGTGAAATAAAGTGATCAAGTCATCGTCATTAGTGTCTGTGTAGGGGGTACTGAAGTTGGAGAAATACCCTCTAAGAACATAGCCTCTTCCTCTTGCTCTGATGCCCAAATCTGCTAAATCACAAACAATGAAAGGCTAAGCTTTTTTCTTTGCTGTGTGCCCTGAAGCTAGCATTATGACTTCTGTGGAGTGGATATTCAGCAAATGCCTCAAGAATTACATTGATTCCAAACCACATTGATTCTATTTTCTCAATTCTTGCTTTTCCTAGTTCAAAAATTTTATATTATATCATACATCAATTTTTCACACATGTAAGTCATTTTTCCCCAAATGTTTATGGCCCTTGCTTTAACATTCCTTTGCATAAAGTAGTATATATAACAAGTCGCCAAGTAGAAATATGATATTTTTTAAAAGTCAGTGGAAGAAGAGAAAACATTTGGGGTTTTGCTGATGTTTTATTTATTACAGTAAAAGGACTGTCAAAAAGTAATGTTGGAGTGAGTTTGAGAAAAATAAAAATGACTAAGTATTAAAAGGATTCTCAGGTAATAAATATTCTTTTTAGAGAAGTTATATATGTTCATTTTGATTAATACTGTTTCTATCATGATAAATCACTGAACTCTCCTCAAACTGAAAATAAAACATCTGTCTTGGTTGAGCATTAAAAAATAATATCTTTAAGTCTCTGTACTGATTGTATCCACTTAAACTCTCTGAATTATACCCAAATAAGAGCTGTTTACAAAGTGATTATTTCTAATTAGCCAAGAGCTGCTCAAAATATACTCCTCTCCCCCCACCCCCATGCTACTATACCAAAATTACATAACCATGTCCATCTATAAAATTGTCCTTTAGCTAAAGTGCAGTGGATTCTGGTTTGAAAGCCCTAGCTTCTTGATTTAAGCCAGAGAAGAAACATTTACTGAGCTTTGAATGGCCAGTTTAGTGCGGTGTTCATTGCTGATGGCACATTTTCATGATCCTTTCTCAGTGGCTCTCCATTCAAAGAAACTAAACAGGACAATTAATTACACTGAATACATCATTTTAGTGTATGGACATCCTCTCCATACTCCCTTCTGGAACAAATAAACCTGCCAACAGCCTACTGTCTTGGTAGCCACATGGCCTCCAAGGTCAATACTGCCAAGGCAGGCACCTGACCAAAGAACCATCAAACCATAAAAGGTCAAAACCACGACCAATGTGGTCAAACCAGAAAGGTGATTTAGGTCAAAAAGTTTCCATCTCAGAATTTGAGCTAACTCCTCTCTCCTCAGTGTGTGGGCTAGTGACGAGTAGCATCAAAATCATCTGTGAACCTGTTAGAAACACTGAATGTCAGGTCTTACCCCAAAGCTACTGGATCAGAATCTGCATTTTAACAAGACTCCCAGTCTATCCATGTGCATAATAAAATCTCAGAAGCCCAAACTCCTAACTGGGTTAGCAGTCACAGCTGAAGCAAAGTCACAAGGAAACACTGGGCTGAAGAGGTTACCAGGGTCCATGTTCAAGCCGAATTCAGCAGAGGAAGCCAGAGTGTGAGGACAGAGGGACACAGAGAAAAGGTACATAATAGAGGGACTATGTGGCAGGTTGGCCTCACATGGTGTCATCATAACTACTAATTGTGCCCCATTCGACTCTCAAATGTGTTCCTGTTTGGGCAACAGATTATATGATAACTGTATATAAGTCAGTAAGATCAAAGTTAATTCACAGCCTGGCTGTTCCCTACTTTCTGTTCTTGGATTCCTTAAATCACTGTCTCCCTTATTGTGACACATCATTCTTAAAAACACTGGCATCTCCCTTCTGCCCTCATTATTTGAAGCAACTGATGCAAATATATTTACTGTTTAATTAGTGCCTACTATGTACCATGAAAAATAATTAAAAATTATGTGCTGGGTACTTACTCTGTTATATCTATTCCTCAAAGCAGGCCCAGGTAATCTAATGTCACAGAGGCATATTCTGGGATCTTGATTAAATGACGTCCTCAAGGTCCCATAGGTGCCAAGGCCTGATTCACACTCGGGGCAGCTGACTCCACGGCCCTTGTCTTTTCCTCTCCACCCCATATCTCTCCAGGAGACGATCTCATGTCACCTAATTCTTCTGGAGATGCTGCAAACCCCAGCCATGAAAAGAAACCACGCTGGGACTTCCCTGGTGGTCCAGTGGGTAAGACTCCGTGATCCCAATGTAGGGGGCCTGGGTTCGATCCCTATTCGGGGAACTAGATCCCACATGCATGCCACAACTAAGAAGCCCACATGCCGCAACTAAAGATCCCGCATGCTGCAACTAAGACCCTTCATAGCCAAAACAAATAAATAAATATTTTTTTTTAAAAAGAAACCATTGCTAGGCATGATTGTCTCTGAAGGCAGAGAAACACTTTCTGTTTAAAGGATACTATCCTCTATCTCTCAGTTTTTCTGACAAAATGCTTGAGTGCTTTGTGGATATGAATTGAGCTTAATTTTTTTGGACCAAAGAAAACAAGACATAGATTTTTTATTTTACTCTACTTAAACATTTTTTCCAAAAAATATACCTTTTTCTTACAGGCATCAAGGTATAATAACCAATCTGTAATAGTAAATATAGTGACATAACAACGTAAAATAAATTAATGAATTAAACCAGGACAACATTTTACATTTACTCAACATGCATATCACTTCAGCTATTATTTACAGCTGTTATTAAGACAGTGCATGCCCGGGTTAAATATCTACAGAATCCTGAATTTCAATTCTCTTATTACTTTTGCTTATTTTTCCTTTTAGGGGTGGGAAGAGGGAATAGGAAGTAAGACTATAGTGGGATGCAAGGCACAGTGCTTGCCGCATAGCAGTGGCTCAACAAGTTCTAAATAAATCGCCCAGTAGATGGATGAAAGGAAGGAAGGAAAGGAGGAAGAAAGAAAGGAAGGTAGGCACATGCTCCTTGGTGATCAGAAAGAGAATATAATACTCTTCAAAAATCAGGATATTGAAATAGTTCTGGTTTTGCTGACTATGACTGATAATAAGATACTAATTGATTCTACTGAATAAAGTTTCTCAGATATAAGAATCAGAGAAGGTGAAAAACAAATGAAAGATGAAGGGGGACAGTAGGGAGAGCAAGTCATGGCAGGGGAGGGGAGGGAGGAGAGGAGAGATGAATGGGTGTAGAAGGGTCAGGGAGGGGAAGACAGGAGAGGGGAGGGCGGGGAGATAAAGAGGAGGGGAGAAGAGAGGAGGAGAGTGGTTGAGAAGGAACACTTATTTCAGTACGAATAACAATCACTTAGAGTTATCTGATTAACATGTGGGTCTCCCCCAGGACCCCAAGCTCTGAGAGAGCAGGGCCTAGGTCATTTTCACTCTCTGTTGTTATCTACCACAGCTCCTGTGCCCGAGTACTGTGCTTCTCTGTGATAAAGAATTGGATCCTTTTATTTCCAGTATCTCATGGACAAATAATTCGTAAAATTAAAAAACTAGAAACATACAAAATACAAACCCATTTATTTGTGATTAAATTCCACAGACATATAATTGCTCTGTTCCAAATCCATTACTCGCCATGGACCAGTAACAGTTTGCAGACCAACACTGGTCCACTAACGGCTCCTTGAAGAGCTTGACCTGATAGAAACTCATTAAAATTTAGTAAAATATATAAACATTATAGATATCTGAACATTAGCAGTTTAGCAATAAATTATAGGTATATCATGGTTTTTGTGGAATTTGATCTATTTATTTTCCTCATTTTATTGCCACCACAATTCTGGGAAGAAAACAGGGTGGTAACTATGACCCCTATTTTAAATGGTTACATCGATGACAAAGGACAGGCTTGTTTACTGTTGGTGACTCAGTAGAACAGAAGGGGACTCAGTTCTCTTGACCCCCAGGCCACTGCTTTCTCTGATAGGCCTGGGTGGCTCCTTTTTTCTGCCATCAAATTGGACATGTGGCATTAATTAGTGAGCTGTAAGCACTTTCGTTTTCACTTTTGGCTAGCAGACTCCAGTGAATCTCTAATTTACACATTTCAGCTCTGTAGACATTTGCAGACCAGTATTTCAAGAGCTAGTCTTTAATTTGGCTTAGCCTGCCTTTCAGTATCTATAACCTTAAAATGAGTATTTCACTGTCATTCCAGCAGAGACCCTGCCACAACTAATCAACGGTTCCCAAAAGACGTGTGTGGTCAATCCTATCCCACTTTGCTCTGGTCTGTAAATTGTTAGGTCTTTGGTAGTAAAAGCCGGCATACAACAACTCGTATAAAAACAATATGAAAACAATGACAACTTCAGCAAATCACTGGCAAAATGTTCTTTACAATCACTAATTCAAAATAATGATAAAAATGAAAAACACCTACATTCAAAATCTTAGTTACCATTTTTTAAATGGTAACTAATTTTAAATAAATTTTTTAACCATTTTTTGTATATCTACAATCTATCATTCATCTATCTATCTTGCTGGAAAAGTACGTAACAAACTGTTAACAAAAATTATCCATTAGGAGTACAGTGGGTTGAGAGTAGAAAATAGCAGGACTATTCATTTTTCTTTGTAATTTTCGTATTTTTGGAAATTTCTCTCATGAATGTATATTTAAATGAATACATAATTTATTAATAATACATTGGTAATACAAGTGATTCTAGAAAGTCTAAATGTTTTATTCATGAATATGTATTTTAAAACAAATGTGTAATACTTTATTAACATCTTCTGTTACTCTAGCCATTGAACTTTGAAATAAAACAACATGCAAGTCAGGTTCTCAGCCCTTCAGTAGACAGATGAGGAAACTACAGTGGAGGTACAGGGCTGAGATTCCAAGGGAAATCTATGCAATGCCAAAGTCTGTATGGCTCCCACTTCTCTATGCTGCCAGGCAATAAAAAATGAGTATATTGTAAAAAAAAAAAAAAAAAAAAAATGAGTATATGGTATCATTTAATGGAATCCCCTTTTCTTTCTAACTTAGGTAACATGGAGTGGATAAACAACAACAAAAAATATATCTGACATGCACCAGTAACAGTGACATAACCCAGAATTCTCTACCAAAATTGTTCATATAAGTTTGGTCAGAAGTATATTTTATATTTTAACTATCTACTGAATTTCCCCTCTGTTACTGTTAAATCAGTAAGAGATCCATTTAGTTTCTAAAAGGTTAGATGTGGGTGCAGAGACCATGTTGAGTTTGCAAGGATCATGTAATGCACTGTGGATAATTTCATCGGATAACCGAAACTATTCTAGGATGGAGAAAGCATGACGCAAATATTTGCCAGATTACAAATCTAATTTTCTATCACACGTCCAGTAATGCATAATTTGCTTCTCACTGATAATTCCCCAAAACTCAAACACTTAAAATATATTTAAAATAAAAGAGTTACTAATAATATCATGTGAGTCCCACCACTGCTATTTCTCTTGAAATAGTTTCAACTATATCATAGTTGAAAACTATCATATAAATTTTAAGAGAGGATGGTTCACTAAGAAAACTAAGTCTTGGGGTCAAGAAGAAAACATGCTCAATTAACAGGCTAAAATTCTAAGCTCTAAGGAAACCTTAAGAGAAGAACTTGGGAAAGATATCGTAAGGATTTGTAACAAAAACTAAACAGGAAAAAAAAAATCACATTTTTGAGCCTTTTTTCCCCCACTCCCCACTGTGAAGAATGACAAACAGAGGAAAGAACTAAAGGCAAAGAAGATTCCTGATATTCTCTATTTTCCAGGTGCTAAGAGAAGCACATGTCTCCTTCCTGTTATGGGTAACAGTCATCCCTTGGGACCTTATTAGCTACAGTAAAAAAAAAAAAAAAATTAGTCATCATCTTTAAATTTCCTACTTGCTTAAAGCAATTTCTAGAGAGAGGATATACGTGTGTAACATTCTCTAATAAAGTCATGGCTTCTGGGATTTTCTAAATTTTGAAAACTTCTTTCCAGCTATTAGAAAAGCATTATATGTAAGTTTTCATTCTTTTTCTTATTTTTTTAACTAATAGGAGTGACTGTTATTAGACAAGGTTGGAAGACATAGATAGCATCAATCAAAGTTAATTTCTTATTCTCCTTTCAAAATCTACCTTAGGTTTGTTCCACAAATCATTATATTAACTATAGTAAAATGTGGATTGCTGTCCTTAATATTTATTATACAAGGCTAAACTTTACAATCCTATAGTTAGCTCTTACTAAGAGGTATGAGATATCAGTGATTCTGTCACAGATAAAGCAATAGTTTTCAAAGAGGCTTTGAAACAAAGAGGTTTTGTTGCATTAAGTTTTGCATGCAATTTAAAAGTACAGAATCAGGCTGCAGGATAAAATCGTACATAGACATGAACTCAGGACCAAAAAGTGAAAACCTTTTGCTACAGGTCACAAAGTTTGAATATCTTTAGTATATTTTGATGTTTTGACTCAGATATTGACACACAGACTCCTTTGTAGACCTGATTATAAACTCTACCCTTTCTTTTCTCTGGCTCTAATTTTCTTATTCTTCTCTACAACACATTCAGTGAAACCTATGAATGAAGTCTGTGTAGAGAAAGAAGCAAGTTCCCTAGCTACAAATAGTACCCTCACTTTTAAAAATGAAAAGCTCTCAAGACCTCCCTCCCACCAAGCCCCTTTCTCTCTTTAAGTCTGAAAAAGAAAATTGTGCCAGAAAACATGATCGTGTTTTCTAAAGTTTAAAGGAATATCTCCACCATTTCCTATCCCAATTGTTATGAACCCCAGTGCATTCACATTGAAGATCAGATGTTAGAAGAACTGTCTATGGATCTTTGATTAGAAATCTCCCAAAGTTGTAGGCAAAGTGAAAGGAGAGGTAGCATGTATATTCACAGACTGTTTATGAAACAATCAAAGACGTAAGAATAAGAAAGAAAAGGAAAGAAAATCCAGAGCAGTATTGAGACTTAAATTGGTGGATGAAGGATTGTGAGTGATCGCTATCATATATATTAAGCACCTAATACAGTGCAAGTTTCTTTGTATTAGTTAATCTCCTTTAATTCCCCAAACCATTCCTTGAAATAGTTATTATAGAGAAAAATTCTATCTGCTAAAGAAAAAGTGTATCTGCTAAGGCCTTCCTAGATGACCACCCCTACCTTGTTGCCACATACTCCTTTCTGTTAGCACTTGTATGGCACTAACCTTCATCATAGTACGTTTCACAGTTGGGCAATAGGTGGAATAATACTGTGGTTAAGAGAATGGGTTTTGCAGCCAGAAAAACATAAATTCAAATGCAGGTGTGTCACTTACAAGTTGGGTGGTTTGGACATAATCTCTCCGAGCCTCAGTTTTCTCATAGGTACAACAGAGACAGGTATAGTATTTACATTACATGACAACTGATACGATTAAAGAAGTTAATGTTTGCAGAGCATCTAGCCCCAGTCTGATCTATATCAAGAAATAGTTTGGTATCATATGTGAGGGGAGACGCAGCCTCTGGTTATCTTCATTTTCCTGCAGTGTGCCCAGGCAGAAAGACGTCCAGAGTAATGGTTTTAAATGCTCGTTGAATGAATGAATCAATGAATGGATGGATGAATAATCTTCTGAATCTCCTGACAGCATTCTTTCCATTAAAATCCCCAATTGTCAAAATATTAGACAATGTAATTTAATTAATAACTTACTTCGTGTAATTGTAATTGTTAATAAATGATTTTCACCCCCCCCAAAAAAAACCCTCCAGTTGTCTTCATCATTTTCCTTTTCCTGGAATAGAATAAGTTTCTATAATCTTAAGTGACTAGTATCATTTATTAAACACCAAGTATGAAGCAAGTGTCTTTACATTAGTTATCTCCTTTAATTCCCAAAATAATTCCATGATGTAGTTACTATACATAACAGTTGGACCAGACTGTGTCCAATAGCCTGCTTACTGATAACACAAGGCTTATGTGTACATAGAAACCCAAGACAAGACAATAAAAATAATTGTTTCCTCATCATTACCTCTCCAAGGAGCATCCAAAAACAAGTTTCTACAATGCCTCATTTTAGAAATAAGAATGTGAGATAAAGAGTGAACTGGAATAATCCTATGCTATTAGTTATACAACTTTAAAAATATTCCTTGACCTCTCTAAGCTTAACATTCCTCATTCAGAAAACTGAGACATAACAGTAATTATATGTGTCCGGCAGTATTTGATAATTAAATGTAATAATGTGTGCAAAAAGGTGCACTGCATAAGGATAAATGAATGAATTTTCTTTGAGGAGAGAGGTAGCTGTCTCCCCACCATGCCCTCCTTAGGGCATCTTCTTGAAAATATATAGGTGTGATAAGAGGACAAACCTGTTGATTTTTCCATGTAAGATTGGGACTTCTGACCCTTCAAACTGTAAATGCATGCCTCCAGAATTAGCTCAGGGCTTTCTTTCACAAGAGGAACAGGAGACATCACAGATGCGTCTGTTTATCTCTCAAAGAGATAAAGAAGTTGGAATTGTTTTTTATTCTACATTACTGTATAAATATGTGTGAAATTGTCCAGACTCTGCAGTCGCTTTCATGTCAGCTTACATCCTTACTCTGTAATAAATTGTGTTTTCTTTCTTGCTTCTATATAGGTATAGAGGGGTCTTTTAGGGGGCAGGATTGTTTTTATTTCCCAAAAATTATAAAGTACCAAAAATGTTCGTTTTTGAGACTGCTATCGTAATCATTACAATTATTATCATTTCAGGATGACAGTAATAGAAAATTCTGCCAGTTATCCAGATAAAAAAGGCAATACAAAATACTTCTGTCCCTAGCTAATCGGGTAAGCTACAAAAGTGGTTTTCTCAAAAATTCAGCTAAATATATACTTTTTTCCTTTGTACTGAATTTATTTTTATCATATATTAATGCCAAGAGCAGAGTACAAAAGTCCCCTAGTTAAAAACTATTAAATTTTAGAATTGTCAGACTCCAGTAATGAAAGTTAAACTTCTTTTTGATCACACTAAAAAAGTTGTACTTCAAAAGGAAAATACATGTCAAGTTCTCACATATTCTAATTGCTATATATAAATATTACAGAGGAAACAAAATACAGAGAGTGGTAAAATAAATGCTAAGATGCTAGGAAATTTCATGTAGTAACGTGACCTTCTAAAATAAACTACATTATGAGTAAGATAACTACTATAGGGACTTCCCTGGTGGCGCAGTGGTTAAGAATCCGCCTGCCAACGTAGGGAACATAGGTTCGAGCCCTGGTCCGGGAAGATCCCACATGCCGCGGAGCAACTAAGCCCGTGTGCCACAACTACTGAAGCCCGCGCACCTAGAGCCCGTGCTCTGCAACAAGAGAAGCCACCATAATGAGAAGCCTGCACACCTCAACAAAGAGTAGCCCCCGCTCGCCACAACTAGAGAAAGCCCACGCGCAGCAATGAAGACCCAACGCAGCCAAAAAACAAATAAATACAATAAATAAATTTATAAAAAACCAAGATAACTACTATAATTAAATTCAGTATTTGTTTTTAAGGCATATCTATCAAACAAGATGTCCAAAATCAAACTCACAGCTGCCGCAGTTACCATCGCCACTCTCCTCCCAAACCCTCTCCTCCTACTGACTTTCCCTCTGTCTAGCAATAGCACCCATGGGTTTCGGGTTTGAAGGTTCTTTAATGCTATCCAATCATTGGCCAAGTCTATCTTCTGCTTGTTTTATTACACTGCTTACCACAGATATTTTGATTTTCTATCTTACAGTCATTCTCACCAGACTGTTTTGATGAATGCCTGAACTTTAGCATTTTGCTCTGTAATTCTTACCATCTGTCTTGTTGCCTGTCACTTGGCAGAGGTCAAATAAACCTTGGTTGTATAAATTCACACATGAAATTCCATAGACTACATGTCTATAATTTCTTTTTCATCTCTTCCCTACGTTTAATTGTCAGTGTTTCTATGCTAGCTTAGGCTCTCCATCCTATTCATTTCTCTATCACTCAGACCATCTATTTATCCTACCCCACATGTGTAGGATACATCTTCACAGAGAACTGCTCCTATTTTTCACTCTTGGTTCACAAACGCTCATTGGTCCCCAACTGCCCTCAAAAATATGTATCATCAAAAGCACAAAGCCCAGACTGATGTTCTGGTCTTACTACAACTGGATTTCAACAACTGCCCCAGCCACCTTCCCCATACACTATGCACCATGCCACCCATTTGCTTACATGCAACCCTAAGAAAACATAAATTTAGCATCTTACATATTTGTCCTGAGACATACAAAGTAAAACTTAAAGAGTTAAAGTAAAATTTGAAGAGATTTTTACATCAACATAAGTCCCAAAATTTTAAAAAGAGGCATCGTTGCTAAATCACAGTTCTCAGGTGGCCTTCCAACCAACAATGTGTCATAGAATCAAATCTTACATAAATAGTCAAATTGAACCTTAGTTTGATTTTTAAAAGCAAGTACAAAAAGTGTTCATATCACAGTATTACCTTTTGTGCTGAAGATTTTTATTTTTAATATTTACTATAATACACATGCCAATCATCAACCATACTGGGTAGTTTTGGAACCTATCCTCAGTTTACATAGTAACTGACCATTAGCAAATCATGTATTAATGCCTCCCAAGTGGGTTTGTTTGTTGAGTTCTCCAGCAGAAGTTTATGTTGTAATTTTTCCTGTGCCATTGTTTCCTCTTTCTCTTTTCTGTATTCTGGTTCCCCATGCAAACGCTCAGACCATTTCTAGATCACCTAGTAACCCCAGAGCTTTCAGAAGACCTTTACATCCTGAGGATTTTTATCCTTAAAACTGACTTTTGGACTTTCCAAATGACATTTCAAACCTCTGAGACCTGTTCAAGAATGGAGCAACTCGCTCTTTCAAAAACTCCTGAAGCAGTGCCTTTCAAGGAATAATTAGGCTTTGGAGGATGACCTGTTCCCTCTCCAAGCAAGACCTTGACAGACTAGGAGCCCAAAGCAAACCCTGCCTCAGGGATGTGACAAAGTCCCACTAGTCTTCAACCTATAGCATCTGGGTCCAGTTCAATCATTACTGTATTTCTAAAATAATGATGATGATGGTGATGATAATAACAACCACAGAACACAGGAAATGGAAAATTCTAAGTGATATAACAAGTTTTGAGGGTTTTTTCTTTACACTGGTTAAGAATACCTCTCCAAAACCATTGGTTAAGGTAGTGAATGGACTAAATCCTTGACTTACTTTTCAATTATTATTAAATTATATATTTGTACATTTCATTGTTATCTCAGTAAATGGTGCCCATTTTTTATTAGCCATCCTTCTTCTTTCCCAGTCCTGTTCTATTCATTCTGAGCTTAGCATCATAGAGTAGACCCGAAGTTTCTCCCTTTTTAGCATAAGGTCATTCATTGGTTTGCTCACTTTTGCCCAAAGTCTATGAAGAGAGATAAGTAACTCTAGTTTGCTTTCTGCAGGGCTGGGCGTTGAGGATGGGGGTCGGGGGGAGAACAGCAGATTTGCTTTTCCTCTCTGTGATTTTTAAGGGTCCTACCCTGAACTAGTGATAGAAATCATAGAAAAGAGGTTGTTACAATAATCTGCAATCTTTTAATGAAAGGGGTTCCTGACTTCCTGCTTTGTCTCCATTTTCTTGAGAGCACCAGGCTTCTGCATGGTTACAAGTTGAATGCTATTAAGCCAAGTACCACCCTTATGGTTTTGTGTGTTTTTCCTGACATATGAAGAGAATAATTTTACGTAGCCTTTTAATGTAATTGTTCCTTTAAATCTAAAGCATGTAGTCTATTCTAGCATTAAGTTTAAGAGAAAAGCAGTATGTGTGTGATCTGTGCTCTGCTTTTCCAGCAGCACCTAAATCTCGTCCATTCTGATAAAGCAGCACATATCAAATGGCAATTAAATATTTTTTATGATAATGGCTATATTTAGCATAGACTGTGATGGTAGTTGTAGTGTGCTAGTACATTAGTAGCCTAGGATTTGGTCCATGGGAAACAAAACTCACTTTCTAAATACACATTATACATATATGGTCACAATCAAAACATCTGAAAAACATGATGAACACAGCAAGATACAATTTTTACCATAAATGCTTTAAATAAAAAACATATGTACTTTCAGGGTAATACACACTGATAGTCAAAACCACTCAATTTACATATTAGTAATATCATATGTAAAATCTATATATTTTTGAAAAAGAATTTTTAAATTTTCGGTTGTGGATTAAAGTGTACTTTGAAGTAATTAAGTTTTTGACAGACTGGACATCTCCACAATAGCTATCAAAATCAAACATTTCAAATCCATAACAAGGTTTCCCAGCACTTTAGCTAGAATACATGCAATCCTTAGTAACTGCGTAAAAAATGTACAAATTCAACCAAGGGGGAAAAAATCTAAATAAATCCATATGGACAGCCCCCCAGAACAAAATCCATTTGAGGCAAGCAACAGAAAATCCTGAAAGATTTACACATCGCACATGCTTTATGCTGAGAAGTTGAAGTAGCAGCTCAAATAGAAAAGCTAAATAAATTAATCTTAAATAAATTAATCTTACCCAAAGAATACCGTTTTATAATTTTATAACTACCTTAAAAGAACTCTACCACTTGTATGTTTCTAAAAGCATTTTCAAAAAATGTATGCATAACAGAAAAAGAACATTTACAATCCTAAAATGAATTCTCATCACTTTGAGTGTTGAAGAAACACACCTGCTTAGACATATAGGTTTTTTCATGAGTTTCTTTTTCTTTCTCTCAATGAAATTTTAAATTTAAATGCACAAAAACCTAGGGTAAATAAATTAAGTGCCCAAAGCATATAATACATATATATATACATTTTGCCTATCTAATTTTGACTTGCTCCCAGGATTTTAGATGGACGTTTCAAAAGTATTTAAAATTTGTCCTCAAGTTCCTGATGTGGTCAACCCTTTAAATACCATCTAAACTAGGAAAACATTGGCAGTCTCATCAGAGTCTCCTGCTGTCCTTCTACTGCTGCATGGGACAGTCTTCAACAAGACTTAGACAAACCTCATTCATCAATATTCTACTCTGGAGGAGCTGACACTTACTGTGAATTCTGCTCTTCAACTTAAATACCAGTGTCTGTGGCAGGCCAATTCTATCATGGCAGAGACAGCATCCCTCAGGCGAGGTCCAACCTTTCTCTCCAAGTGCACCCAGGGATTAGTCTGACTTCCCCTAAATTCTCTCCTCTGCACAGTAAGAGCTAATCTTTCCTGTATGAAGCAGGAGATGGTGTTGCTATGACAACAGAGCACATTCTAGCAGTGGGACTACGGAGATGAGCCTTCAAAGACTCAGGGAAACATTCACTCAGTTTTCCTCCAGGGCTATGGGCTCCTTCCTTTAGGATTTAATCTCCCAACAAGTTTACTGACAGGCTGGGTTGCTGATTATCTATGCATTTTGCTACGGGGTGAGCACTGGTTAAGAACATGGCTGGAAGATCACAGCATTCTTTAATAAAAGTGCCATTCTTGGTTATATTAAATTTCCAATTTTAAATGCTCTGTATAGCTCTTTTAAAACACTACCCTCTCTTAAATTTAAATCATTCTCCTTACTCTAAGTTTTTCTAAAATGATATTAGTATGTTGCGAACGGCATTATCAAGGGGAAGGCTTTATCTTTTTTTGTTGTTTGTACATCATCACCATTGTATCAACTTGAAGGTTAGATACACACACACACACACACACACACACACATCCATTTTCTCTCTCCAGCATAAACGTCTGGAGCCTTGAGGTTTCAGGGTGGGGGAGGGGATATGCTAACATAAGCAAATCCTTGCAGCCACATTTTGCATACATATATTAGCCAGAGAATAATCACAATGAGCATTAATCATTTAGAAAAATAATCATCAGTGGAATTTAAGTGTATTTGCAACAGCAGAAGAGATCTAGTATCAGGTCATACTGTATGAGGGCAGATTTATATATTATTTTCAAACAGCAGTTATATTTTTGGAAAATAATTAACATATACATTATTAAATATTTTAAATAGTCGTTAATGTATTTGAATTGCCCTAACTGTGTCCTATTTTGAATATTCATTTTTCTTCAGAAACATTCCCGTGCATTCAAACACGTCCATTTCCTTCACTGGAAGGGAAAGGACACAGGGCCAGTTTCCCCCTCTGCAGCCAAGGTTCAGTTTACTACCACCGTGAATGAGGATCTCACCCAGGGAGTCATCCACACTGTCTTTTTTACTCCTTGATTTCCCCATTATCCTTTCCATTTCTCAGTCCTTTATGTCAGGAGCAGCTCTTACTAAGCACCACCCTTCCCCCACAGGAAGCTGTGATTACTCCCCTTTGTGGCTGAAGCAATAGAATCTGCATCATCTACATCTACTCTTTCCAGTAAAGAGGGGAAACAGGACCTACGGATGTTGCTGTCACTCAGAGGCGAGGGAATCTACAGGTTCAAAAACTTCAAGGTCCTACTGGTTTTCTAGGAAAATCACCAGGCTATCTTTAGTTATTTCTTGCTTATCACCCAAATATGTATGAAATGCTTTACGATATTAACAAGAACATCAATATTGCAAATAACACAGATATTTACATTTAGTAATTCATATCAAATGAACAGGGCATTTGAAAACTCATTTTGATTTGTGTTTTTGATTTCTAACATAGTAAGAAATAACAGTTAAGTTTGTTTAATGTGTACCTTGGAATATATCTCCAGGACACATATGTACTCACCTCATAGGTATATGCAGAACTTTTCCCCCCCAGGATCCTACTCCCAGAGCGTGTTCTGAAAATACATTCTCATAATTCAAAAACTTACGGCACCTGTTTTCATTATGTTCATTATTATCTAATTAGTAAGAGGCTGTTTTTTTTTTCACTTTCACTCTCATCTTCAGGGAAACTGGATAAATGCCAAAACATGTAAACAACATATGGTTTATTTTCAAAATCAACCAACCAGAATTACTTATTCCTAAAGAATCTCTTAGCTCAAAAAAATATGGTGAAGAAATAATTTCCTGCTCTTATAGCTAATGTTTACCATCTGCTATTCCTTTAAGACTAACTACCTGGAAATCAATCATGCTATGTATTTTCCAGCTCCCCTGCCCCCAAAAGACAATATTATTTATTTTTTAAAAGTTTTTTAAAGTAGGTCATGCTGAAAGTGTCACAACTTAGATTTGAATTTTGCGAGTTATAACCAACCAAGCTTATATGAATGCCAGCAACCACAGCTGTTAGAAGTTTGTTTATCATTTTCTCCACTGTATTATTTTTAGAGTCCATGTTTTCCAACATAATAATCAATATATCTGTTAAACTATAACAATGTTTGTCTTAGGAAAAGCTGGTGGGAAGAGTAGGGGAGAGAGCATTTTTCTGAAAACTCATCTTGAAGATGGACACCAAGGCAGTTCTGAGGAAAGAGGCTAAGACACTAGAGCCCAAGGCAAGGGGGCAAAGAGTGGGTCAAAATCCATTTTTTTCTAAGCAGCCCCCTTTTGTAGAAAGGCTTAGATACAGTCTCTAGACTTTAGCTGGACAGTGAGCACAGACTCCAATGACAAACTATATGACTAATCTCTCTGTGCCTAAGTTTCCTCCGTTCAAAATGTGGAAAACAATAGCACAATAGTACTTATCTCATGGAATTCTTATAAAAATTCAAGGAGTAAGTATACATAAATTTCTCATAAGAATGTCCAGCAAGAGAAAATGCTACTTAAATGTTAGGTAATATTTAGGATTTGGAAGCCAGAGACTAAATATTACTCATCTTTGTCCCCCCATTCCTAACATAATATCTGCTATAGTATATGTACTCAGTCAATGTACAAAAATATTTTTCATATCATTTTTATGGTGTTAATATATAATAAAGCAAAGTGACTATATAATAACTAGGGATTCTAAAATAGATCAGATACAGGCCAATATCACTGATGAACACAAATACAAAATTCCTCAACAAAATACTAGCAAACAGAATCCAACAGCACATTAAGAGGAACGTACATCATGATCAAGTGGGGTTTATCCCAGGAATGCAAGAATTCTTCAATATATGCAAATCAATCCATGTGATAAACCATATTAAAAAATTGAAGGAGAAAAACAATACGATCATCTCAATAGATGCAGAAAAAACTTTCAACAAAATTCAACACCCATTTATGATAAAAACCCTACAGAAAGTAGGCATAGAGGGAACTAACCTCAACATAATAAAGGCCATATATGACAAACCCACAGCCAACATCGTTCTCAATGGTGAAAAACTGAAACCATTTCCTCTAAGATCAGGAACAAGACAAGGTTGCCAACTCTCATCACTATTATTCAACATAGTTTTGGAAGTTTTAGCCACAGCAATCAGAGAGGAAAAAGAAATAAAGGGAATCCAAATTGGAAAATAAGAAGTACAGCTGTCACTGTTTGCAGATGACATGATACTATACATAGAGAATCCTAAAGATGCCACCAGAAAACTACTAGAGCTAATCAATGAATTTGGTAAAGTAGCAGGATACAAAATTAATGCACAGAAATCTCTTGCATTCCTATACACTAATGATGAAAAATCTGAAAAAGAAATTAAGGAAACACTCCCATTTACCATTGCAACAAAAAGAATAAAATACCTAGGAATAAACTTACCTAAGGAGACAAAAGACCGGTATGCAAAAAACTATAAGACACTGATGAAAGAAATTAAAGAAATTAATTAATTAAAGAAATTAAAGATAGAAACAGATAGAGAGATATACCATGTTATTGGATTGGAAGAATCAACAATGTGAAAATAACTATACTACCCAACACAATCTACAGATTCAATGCAATCCCTATCAAACTACCAGTGGAATTTTTCACAGAACTAGAACAAAAAAATTCACGATTTGTATGGAGACACAAAAGACCCCGAATAGCCAAAGCAATCTTGAGAAAGAAAAACAGAGCTGGAGGAATCAGGCTCCCGGACCTCCGACTAAACTACAAAGCTACAGTAATCAAGACAGAATGCTACTGGCACAAAAACAGAAATATAGATCAATGGAACAGCATGGAAAGCCCAGAGGTAAACCCACACACATATGTTCACCTTATTTTTGATAAAGGAGGCAAGAATATACAATGGAGAAAAGACAGCCTCTTCAATAAGTGGTGCCGGGAAAACTGGACAGTTGCACGTAAAAGAATGAAATGAGAACACTCCTTAACACCATACACAAAAATAAACTCAAAATGGATTAAAGACTTAAATGTAAGGCCAGACACTATAAAACTCTTAGAGGAAAACATAGGTAGAACACACTATGACATAAATCAGAGCAAGATCCTTTTTGACCCACCTCCTAGAGAAATGGAAATAAAAACAAAAATAAACAAATGAGACCTAATGAAACTTAAAAGCTTTTGCACAGCAAAGGAAACCATAAACAAGATGAAAAGACAACCCTCAGAATGGGAGAAAATATCTGCAAATGAAGCAACTGACAAAGGATTAATCTCCAAAATTTACAAGCAGCTCATGCAGCTCAATATTGAAAAAACAAACAACCCAATTCAAAAATGGGCAGAAGACCTAAAAAGACATTTCTCCAAAGAAGATATACAGATTGCCAACAAACACATGAAAGGATGCTCAACATCACTAATCATTAGAGAAATGCAAATCAAAACTACAATGAGGTATCACCTCACACCAGTCAGAATGGCCATCATCAAAAAATCTACAAACAATAAATGCTGGAGAGGGTGTGGAGAAAAGGGAGCCCTCTTGCACTGTTGGTGGGAATGTAAATTGATACAGCCATTATGGAGAACAGTATGAAGGTTCCTTAAAAAACTAAACATAGAATTACCATACAACCCAGCAATCCCACTACTGTGCATATATCCTGAGAAAAACATAATTCAAAAAGAGTCATGTACCACAATGTTCACTGCAGCTCTATTTACAATAGCCAGAACATGGAAGCAACCTAAATGTCCATCAACAGATGAATGGATAAAGAAGATGTGGCACATATATACAATGGAATATTACTCAGCCATAAAAAGAAACGAAATTGAGTTATTTGTAGTGAGGTGGATGGAGACCTAGAATCTGTCATACAGAGTGAAGTAAGTCAGAAAGAGAAAAACAAATACCGTATGCTAACAAATATATATGGAATCTAAAAAAAACTTGAGGTCACAGGGATGGGGAAGGGTAAGCTGGGTCGAAGTGAGAGAGTGGCATGGACACATATACACTATCAAATGTAAAACAGATAGCTAATGGAAGCAGCCGCATAGCACAGGGAGATCAGATCGGTGCTTTGTAACCACCTAGAGGGGTGGGAGAGAGACGCAACAGGAAGGAGATATGGGGATATACATGTATGTATAGCTGATTCACTTTGTTATAAAGCAGAAACTAACACACCATTGTAAAGCAATTATACTCCAATAAAGATGTTAAAAAAAATAAAATAGAAGAGAAATATAAATCTGTCTATATAACTAATTATTATAGGTTTATAAAGTTAATAAATAAATATGTATTCAAGGAATGAAGTTTTAAATACATAGTACTCTTGTGTACTAATTCTATTTTAAGAACTATTTGCTAAGGCTACAGATTATAATGAGTACGATTCACCTTTGAATATGAACAACAATCCCTTTTGGTTTTACAAGAGAATGAGTTTTCACTTATTAACAAAAATACTCAGCACCTGCTAGAGGCTGGGATACTAAGACTTAGATCACTGGCCCTGTCTCACTGAGTTCACCATCTGATGTAGGAAGCAGACATTTATTCAACACATACTCTGTGTGTGAGGCACAGTTCTAGGTGCTAGGGATACAACAATAAGCCAAACAGAGAGAAATGCTTACTCTCAAGAAGTCTGCCCTTGCTGTGTGTGTGTGTTGGGGGCAGGGAATGTGAGTATGTAAGTGTAGTACTACTACTGGAGAGAAAAATAAAGCCAGATTGGGAAATAGGAAGTACAGTGTTAACAGGGACAAGATTTTAATTTTAATCATATGTGTATCATGCAAGTTGATAAGGGCCATAAAAAAGCCACAAACAAAGAACTATGGGCAGCTATGAAAGGGATTAGCTAACTCTCTCCTGAGGAATATGGAAAGGCTTTGTAGAGGAAGTGGTTGAATTCCAACTAGGAAATTTAAAAATAAATAGAGGAAAGTTCTTGTTTGTGTATCAAATAATATTTTTTCCCACCATCTATATAATTTTAATACCTAATATAACAAAGAGAATAAATAACATCTAAAAATACTAAAATAGGTCAGAAGCTAAATGTAAATATTTCTATGAACTAATTTTTATGGGTTTACAATGTTCAAAAATATTTCTGTCAATTAAAATGTACATTATTCTACCAACTGAAATAATATACATTTGATCCATAAAAGTAATTTCCCCTTATTTTGGAAACTATTGTCTTATTTTCCTAAGATAAAAAATAACTAAAGAAACAGAATTATAGGGCTTCCCTGGTGCTGCAGTGGTTAAGAATCTGCCCGCCAATGCAAGGGACGCGGGTTAGAGCCCTGGTCCGGGAAGATCCCACATGCCGCGGAGCAACTAAGCCCGTGCGCCACAACTACTGAGCCTGCACTCTAGAACCCATGAGCCACAACTACTGAAGCCTGTGCACATAGTGCCTGTGCTCTGCAACAAGAGAAGCCACTGCAGTGAGAAGCCCGCGCACCGCAACGAAGAGTAGCTCCCGCTCACCGTAACTAGAGAAAGCCTCAGTGCAGTGGCGAAGACCCAACGCAGCCACAAATAAAACAAATAAATTTATTTTTAAAAAAAGAAACAGAATTATAACTCTATTTTGCTTTGTACAACAAACTAATTTCCAGATGGGTCAAAGATTTAAATTTTTAAAAAGAATAAAGTTATTAAAGTATGGGAAGAAATTGATGTTAAAAACATAGAGGGAGGTAGGGGCAAGATGGCGGAAGAGTAAGACGCGGAGATCACCTTCCTTCCCACAGATACAGTAGAAATACATCTACACGTGGAACTGCTCCTACAGAACACCCACTGAACGCTGGCAGAAGACGTCAGACCTCCCAAAAGGCAAGAAAATCCCCACGTACTTGGGTAGGGTAAAAGAAAAAAGAAATAACAGAGACAAAAGAATAGGGATGGGACCTGCGCCAGTGGGAGGGAGCCGTGAAGGAGGAAAGGTTTCCAGGCACTAGGAAGCCCCTTTGCGGGCAGAGACTGCGGGTGGCAGAGGGGGGAAGCTTTGGAGCCGCGGAGGAGAGCGCAGCCACAGGGGTGCGGAGGGCAAAGCGGAGAGACTCCCGCACAGAGGCTCGGCGCCAACCAGCACTCACCAGCCCGAGAGGCTTGTCTGCTCACCCGCCGGGGCGGGCGGGGGCTGGGAGCTGAGGCTCGGGCTTTGGTGCTAGCCGGGAGGGAGTCTGGGAAAAAGTCTGCAGCTGCCAAAGAGGCAAGAGACTTTTTCTTGCCTCTTTGTTTCACGGTGCGCAAGGAGAGGGGATTCAGAGCGCTGCCTAAACGAAATCCAGAGACGGGTGCGAGCCGCGGCTATCAGCGCGGATCCCACAGCAACAGGGGCGCAGAGGGAAAAACGAAGAGATTCCCGCACAGAGGCTCAGTGCCGAGCAGCGCTCACCAGCCCGAGAGGCTTGTCTGCTCACCCGCTGGGGCGGGCGGGGCTGGGAGCTGAGGCGCGGGCTTCGATCGGATCGTAGGGAGAGAACTGGGGTTGGCGGCGTGAACACAGCCTGAAGGGGTTGGCGTGCCGTGGCGAGCCGGGAGGGAGCCGGAGAGGAGGTCTGCAGCCGCCGAAGAGGCAAGAGACTTTTTCTTGCCTCTTTGTTTCGCGGCGCGCAAGGAGAGGGGATTCAGAGCACCACCTAGACGAACTCCAGAGGCGGGCGCGAGCCGCGGCTAACAGCGCGGACCCCAGAGATGGGCGCGAGCCGCGGCCATCAGCGCGGACCCCAGAGACTGGTAGGAAACGCTAAGGCTGCTGCTGCCGCCACCAAGAAGCCTGTGTGCGAGCACAGGACACTCTCCACACTGCCCCTCCCGGGAGCCGGTGCAGCTTGCCACTGCCAGGCTCCTGTGATCCAGGGACAACTTCCCCGGGAGAACACACGGCGCGCCTCAGGCTGCTGCAACGTCATGACGCCTCTGTCGCCGCAGGCTCGCCCCGCCTCCTCCGTACGGCTCCCTCCCCCGGCCTGAGTGACCCAGAGCCCCCGAAGCAGCTGCTCATTTAACCCTGTTCTGTCTGGGCGGGGAACGGACGCCCTCAGGCGACGTACATGCAGAGGCGGGTCCAAATCCAAAGCTGAACGCTGGGAGCTGTACGAACAAAGAAGAGAAAGGGAAATCTCCCCCAGCAGCCTCAGAAGCAGCGGATTAAAGCTCCACAAACAACTTGATGTGCCTGCATCTGTTGAATACCTGAATAGACAACGAATCATCCCAAATTCAAAAGGTGGACTTTAGGAGCAGGATATATTAATTTCCCCTTTTCCTTTTTTTGTGAGTGTATATGTGTATGCTTCTGGGTGAGATTTTGTCTGTATAGCTTTGCTTTCACCATCAGTCCTAGGGTTAGGTCCATCCATTTTTTTTTTTTTTACTTAAAAAAATTTTTTTTTTCCTAATATATGTTTTCTTAATAATTTTTTCCGTATTTTCTATTTTTAGAAATTAAAAAAATTTTTAATAAGTTTTTTCATATTTTTTATTTTAAAAAATTAAAATTTTTTTCTTAATAAATTTTTTTCTCAAAAATTTTTTTCTTATTTTTTACTATAAAAAATTAATAAATCTATTTTTAAAAATTAAAAAAAATTTTTTTCTGAACACATTTACTCTTAATAATTTTTTTCTTATTTTTTTATTATAATAGCTTTATTTTATTTTATTTTATCCTCTTTTTTTCTTTCTATTTTTTTCTCCCTTATATTCTGAGCTGTGTGGATGAAAGGCTCTTGGTGCTCCAGCCAGGCATCAGGGCTGTGCCTCTGAGGTGGGAGAGCCAACTTCAGGACACTGGTCCACAAGAGACCTACCAGTTCCACATAATACCAAACGGCAAAACTCTCTCAGAGATCTCCATCTCAACATCAAGACCCAGCTTCACTCAACGACCAGCAAGCTACAGGGCTGGACACCCTATGCCAAACAACTAGCAAGACAGGAACACAGCCCCATCCATTAGCAGGGAGGCTGCCTAAAATCATAAGGCCACAGACACCCCAAAACACACCACCAGACGTGGACGTGCCCACCAGAAAGACAAGATTCAACCTCATCCACCAGAACACAGGCAATAGTCCCCTCCACCAGGAAGCCTACACAACCCACTGAACCAACCTTACCGACTGGGGACAGATACCAAAAACAACGGGAACTACGAACCTGCAGCCTGTGAAAAGGAGACCCCAAACACAGTAAGATAAGCAAAATGAGACGACAGAAAAACACACAGCAGATGAAGGAGCAGGGTCAAAACACACCAGACCTAACAAATGAAGAGGAAATAGGTAGTCTACCTGAAAAAGAATTCAGAATAATGATAGTAAGGATGATCCAAAATCTTGGAAATAGAATAGACAAAATGCAAGAAACATTTAACAAGGACTTAGAAGAACTAAAGAGGAACCAAGCAACGATGAAAAACACAATAAATGAAATTTAAAATACTCTAGATAGGATCAATAGCAGAATAACTGAGGCAGAAGAAAGGATAAGTGACCTGGAAGATAAAATGGTGGAAATAACTACTGCAGAGCAGGATAAAGAAAAAAGAATGAAAAGAACTGAGGACAGTCTCAGAGACCTCTGGGACAACATTAAACGCACCAACATTCGAATTATAGGGGTCCCAGAAGAAGAAGAGAAAAAGAAAGGGACTGAGAAAATATTTGAAGAGATTATAGTTGAAAACTTCCCTAATATGGGAAAGGAAATAGTTAATCAAGTCCAGGAAGCACAGAGAGTCCCATACAGGATAAACCCAAGGAGAAACACGACAAGACACATATTAATCAAACTGTCAAAAATTAAATATAAAGAAAACATATTAAAAGCAGCAAGGGAAAAACAACAAATAACACACAAGGGAATCTCCATAAGGTTAACATGTGATCTTTCAGCAGAAACTCTGCAAGCCAGAAGGGAGTGGCAGGATATACTTAAAGTGATGAAGGAGAAAAACCTACAACCAAGATTACTCTACCCAGCAAGGATCTCATTCAGATGCGATGGAGAAATTAAAACCTTTACAGACAAGCAAAAGCTGAGAGAGTTCAGCACCACCAAACCAGCTTTACAACAAATGCTAAAGGAACTTCTCTAGGCAAGAAACACAAGAGAAGGAAAACACCTACAATAACAAACCCAAAACATTTAAGAAAATGGGAATAGGAACATACATATCGATAATTACCTTGAATGTAAATGGATTAAATGCTCCCACCAAAAGACACAGACTGGCTGAATGGATACAAAAACAAGACCCGTATATATGCTGTCTACAAGACACCCACTTCAGACCTAGAGACACATACAGACTGAAAGTGAGGGGATGGAAAAAGATATTCCATGCAAATGGAAATCAAAAGAAAGCTGGAGTAGCAATTCTCATATCAGACAAAATAGACTTTAAAATAAAGAATATTATAAGAGACAAAGAAGGACACTATATAATGATCAAGGGATCGATCCAAGAGGAAGGTATAACAATTGTAAATATTTATGCACCCAACATAGGAGCACCTCAATACATAAGGCAAATACTAACAGCCATAAAAGGGGAAATTGACAGCAACACAATCATAGTAGGGGACTTTAACACCCCACTTTCACCAATGGACAGATCATCCAAAATGAAAATAAATAAGGAAACACAAGCTTTAAATGATACATTAAACAAGATGGACTTAATTGATATTTATAGGACATTCCACCCAAAAACAACAGAATACACATTTTTCTCAAGTGCGCATGGAACATTCTCCAGGATAGATCATATCTTGGGTCACAAATCAAGCCTTGGTAAATTTAAGAAAATTGAAATCGTATCAAGTATCTTTTCCGACCACAACGCTATGAGACGAGATATCAATTACAGGAAAAGATGTGTAAAAAATACAAACACATGGAGGCTACACAATACACTACTTAATAACGAAGTGATCACTGAAGAAATCAAAGGGGAAATCAAAAAATACCTAGAAACAAATGACAATGGAGATACGACGACCCAAAACCTATGGGACGCAGCAAAAGCAGTGCTAAGAGGGAAGTTTATAGCAATACAAGCCTACCTCAAGAAACAGGAAACATCTCGAATAAACAACCTAACCTTGCACCTAAAGCAATTAGAGAAAGAAGAACAAAAAAACCCCAAAGCTAGCAGAAGGAAAGAAATCATAAAGATCAGGTCAGAAATAAATGAAAAAGAAATGAAGGAAACAATAGCAAAAATTAATAAAACTAAAAGCTGGTTCTTTGAGAAGATAAACAAAATTGATAAACCATTAGCCAGACTCATCAAGAGAAAAAGGGAGAAGACTCAAATCAATAGAATTAGAAATGAAAAAGGAGAAGTAACCACTGACACTGCAGAAATACAAAAGATCATGAGAGATTACTACGAGCAACTCTACGCCAATAAAATGGACAACCTGGAAGAAATGGACAGATTCTTAGAAATGCACAAACTGCCGAGACTGAACCAGGAACAAATAGAAAATATGAACAGACCAATCACAAGCACTGAAATTGAAACTGTGATTAAAAACCTTCCAACAAACAAAAGCCCAGGACCAGATGGCTTCACAGGTGAATTCTATCAAACATTTAGAGAAGAGCTAACACCTATCCTTCTCAAACTCTTCCAAAATATTGCAGAGGGAGGAACACTCCCAAACTCATTCTACGAGGCCACCATCACCCTGATACCAAAACCAGACAAAGATGTCACAAAGAAAGAAAACTACAGGCCAATATCACTGATGAACATAGATGCAAAAATCCTCAACAAAATACTCGCAAACAGAATCCAACAGCACATTAAAAGGATCATACACCATGATCAAGTGGGGTTTATCCCAGGAATGCAAGGATTCTTCAATATACGTAAATCAATCAATGTGATACACCATATTAACAAATTGAAGGAGAAAAACCATATGATCATCTCAATAGATGCAGAGAAAGCTTTCGACAAAATTCAACACCCATTTATGATAAAAGCCCTGCAGAAAGTAGGCATAGAGGGAACTTTCCTCAACATAATAAAGGCCATATATGACAAACCCACAGCCAACATTGTCCTCAATGGTGAAAAACTGAAACCATTTCCACTAAGATCAGGAAGAAGACAAGGTTGCCCACTCTCACCACTATTATTCAACATAGTTTTGGAAGTGTTAGCCACAGCAATCAGAGAAGAAAAAGAAATAAAAGGAATCCAAATCGGAAAAGAAGAAGTAAAGCTGTCACTGTTTGCAGATGACATGATACTATACATAGAGAATCCTAAAGATGCTACCAGAAAAGTACTAGAGCTAATCAATGAATTTGGTAAAGTAGCAGGATACAAAATTAATGCACAGAAATCTCTTGCATTTCTATACACTAATGACGAAAAATCTGAAAGTGAAATTAAGAAAACACTCCCATTTACCATTGCAACAAAAAGAATAAAATATCTAGGAATAAACCTACCTAAGGAGACAAAAGACCTGTATGCAGAAAATTATAAGACACTGATGAAAGAAATTAAAGATGATACAAATAGATGGAAAGATATACCATGTTCCTGGATTGGAAGAATCAACATTGTGAAAATGAGTCTACTACCCAAAGCAATCTACAGATTCAATGCAATCCCTATCAAACTACCACTGGCATTTTTCACAGAACTAGAACAAAAAAATTTCACAATTTGTATGGAAACACAAAAGACCCCGAATAGCCAAAGCAATCTTGAGAATGAAAAATGGAGCTGGGGGAATCAGGCTCCCTGACTTCAGACTATATTACAAAGCTACGGTAATCAAGACAGTTTGGTACTGGCACAAAAACAGAAATATTGATCAATGGAACAGGATAGAAAGCCCAGAGATAAACCCACGCACATATGGTCACCTTATCTTTGATAAAGGAGGCAAGCATATACAGTGGAGAAAAGACAGCCTCTTCAATAAGTGGTGCTGGGAAAATTGGACAGCTACATGTAAAAGTATGAAATTAGAACACTCCCTGACACCATGCACAAAAATAAACTCAAAATGAATTAAAGACCTAAGTGTAAGGGCAGACACTATCAAACTCTTAGAGGAAAACATAGGCAGACCACTCTATGACATACATCACAGCAAGATTCTTTTTGACCCAGCTCCCAGAGAAATGGAAATAAGAACACAAATAAACAAATGGGACCTAATGAAACTTAAAAGCTTTTGCACAGCAAAGGAAACCATAAACAAGACCAAAAGACAACCATCAGAATGGGAGAAAATATTTGCAAATGAAGCAACTGACAAAGGATTAATCTCCAAGATTTACAAGCAGCTCATGCAGCTCAATAACAAAAAAACGAACAACCCAATCCAAAAATGGGCAGAAGACCTAAATAGACATTTCTCCAAAGAAGATATACAGATGGCCTACAGACACATGAAAGAATGCTCAACATCATTAATCATTAGAGAAATGCAAATCAAAACTACAATGAGATATCATCTCACACCGGTCAGAATGGCCATCATCAAAAAATCTAGAAACAATAAATGCTGGAGAGAGTGTGGAGGAAAGGGAACTCTCTTGCACTGTTGGTGGGAATGTAAATTGATACAGCCACTATGGAGAACAGTATGGAGGTTCCTTAAAAAACTACAAATAGAACTACCATACGATCCAGCAATCCCACTACTGGGCATATACCCTGAGAAAACCATAGGTCAAAAAGAGTCATGTACCAAAATGTTCATTGCAGCTCTATTTACAATAGCCAGGACATGGAAGCAACCTAAATGTCCATCGACAGATGAATGGATAAAGAAGATGTGGCACATATATACAATGGAATATTACTCAGCCATAAAAAGAAATGAAATGGAGGTATTTGTAATGAGGTGGATGGAGTTAGAGTCTGTCATACAGAGTGAAGTAAGTCAGAAAGAGAAAAACAAATACAGTATGCTAACACATATATACGGAATCTAAGGAAAAAAAAAAGCCATGAAGAACCTAGTGGCAAGACGGGAATAAAGACACAGACCTACTAGAGAATGGACTTGAGGATATGGGGAGGGGGTGGGGTGAGATGTGACAGGGTGAGAGAGTGTCATGGACATATATACACTACCAAATGTAAAATAGATAGCTAGTGGGAAGCAGCCGCATAGCACAGGGAGATCAGCTCGGTGCTTTGTGACCACCTAGAGGGGTGGGATGGGGAGGGTGGGAGGGAGGGAGATGCAAGAGGGAAGAGATATGGGAACATATTGTATATGTATAACTGATTAACTTTGTTATAAAGCAGAAGCTAACACAACATTGTAAGGCAATTATACTTCAATAAAGATGTTTAAAAAATAAATAAATAAAATAAAATAAAACGCAAAAAAAAAAAAAAACAAAAACATAGAGGGAAACAAACTCTGAAATATCTGTCAGATAAATGACATGTTGTTTGATCCAGAAACCTACAGATACATACCCACACCCATGATGATTTATTAAACAATCATTTATTCAGCAGCAATCGTGTGCCAGGTATTGGGAATACAAAGAAAAATAAGACCGTCTGCCTTCTACAGGTTTTTGGTCTAGCGGTAGAGGTAGACAGGTACATAAGCCTTTACCATTCAGAGTGATCATTTTTATGATGAAATTATACTCAGAATGCTATCAGAGGATCTAGGAGAGAATTTTGTCCTGGTACAAGGAGGTAGAGCTATGATATCATCAAAGGGGCAGCAGATACATCCATAATGCAATAGATTGGAACAGGCCAATGCTACCACTGAGAATAACCAGGAAAGCTAATTTTTAAAAATGTATACTTGAAATATGTTTGAAGGCATCAAACAGCTTATAGAAAACCAGGATTTGAGAACCCAAGACCCCTGAGAGAAGGAAATCAGAGAACTGTGAACCAACATTCTCTAAACAACTTTTCCCCTCAGGGCAAATGCTGATTTTCTTGTGAAGAGAGACTGAAATCTGAGTATACATTGGTAAGAGGCAGAGAAAAGAGTACAACTTTTAGAAATATCATAATACTGTAAAGAAAAAAAAGGATTTCATATTGAAAAAGGTAGCCAGTATTCGAGGAGTCAAGATCCCAGAGAGAGGGTGGTAGCATGGAAGTGAGACCACAGCTCATGGTTTTGCCCTTAAGACTTTTGCCAGTTCTTAAGTTTCACAGAGCAAAAGATAAAGAAGATAAGCAGAAAATTCCTAAAAACAGAGCAATGTTTACTGTCATCCTAGTTCTGGACTGAAAAGACAAGGACCTATAATGGAGGAAGGGTTTTTGTAAATAATCCAGGCTATCTCTTGGCGCCTCTGGAAGGTTAGACCCTATGAGTCTAACCTGAGGAAGAAAAACAGATGCAGAAGGACGCTTATTATTATTATTATGATAGGCTTTACCATTGATAATAGTTGGAGAGAAAAGTAGAGAGGATTAGTGAATTGGAAGCTGATCAGTAGAGAATATCTAGGTTGAAACACTGAGTTGAGGGCATGACAAGTAGAGAAAAAAGAATTAGGGACATATAAGAAACAGGAAAACGGCAATATCTTTGATGTATTGGTACATGTTTAACAAGTTCTCCAGAAAAGTAAGGCATACTTTACTCTCTGAGCAGCTTGAGAGTAGAATCTGCACTATATTTATCTTTGTACTCACAATCACTGGAACAGTACTTTAGACAGAATCCTTTTCAATACATGCTTGCTAAGTTGTATTAATAAATTCAATTCTCCTCAATTTGAATATGCAAAATAATCCACACAACTCTGTTTTTAAATATTCATTTTGAACCAATATATTGCTTTGTATAGTTGGTTTCTGTACCAAATGGATTAACCTATTTACGTCCCCACCCAATGGCCTAACTTACCCCTCACTACTTTGTTTTTCCTTTGCATTTATCTCTCATCAAAAGATTATATGTTACTAATTTATGGTGTTTATTGTCAGTCTTCCCCATACCACCCACTTTCTCTCATTAAAATATAAGTGTCAGGAGGACAAAGGGAGGGTTTTTTTCCTGCGTGGCTTATTGATTTATCCCAAGTACTGAGAACAACGTCAATCCGCAGATGCACAATATTTGTTGGTTGAGTTAATTCATCATTTTAGGATGAAATGGACATATCTGTGAGCCACATTGCAGAGAAAACCAGGGCTTAGAGAAGGTATATAGTTGGTGTCTAAGGAGGAGGACTTCATGATCTGAGGCAAGAAATTTTACTTCTCTGTGTTTTGGCAATTACTACAGAAGGAAAATCTGGGTGGAAATGAGATAAATGTACATAGAACACCCTGACCTCCTCAGAATAAAGGTGCTATGTAGATGCAGAAAGATATTACATTCTGTCTTGTTGTGTGACTTATTTCAAGTTGCAAAGTTATTTCTAGATATTCAGTATTTTTCTTTCTTCAAAAAACAGAACTTCAAATTAACTTAGAGGAATATACAAGGCTGATGTGCTCTAAGTGACCCGAGTTTCACACAGAAAGAAACTCTAAGATGTCTTATAAAACAAAAACAGCTTTATGTTATCATGTAGCAACCACTTAAATATATAATATGATATAAAAATGTCAGAGAGAATCTAATTAAGGACTAGGAGTATATACAGGTATTTAGCTTAAGCACTGCTTCATAACAGATATTTGGAAGATGTTTTCTGAATTAGTGTTGGATGAATAAACAGTAATCTTATATACAATAATTTTAATAATAGCGTCTATTTTTAAGATAATAAACAATATCTTACCAGTGTTCTCCAAGATATGGTGAATAAGAAAATTTCAATGAGGTGTTATTATCAACATTCTAATCCTAGAGTCCTAGCTTTATGGTGAAAGAAGAACACTGTTAGTCTCTTATACTATTCATTACAGTAGTTCTAAGTGGAGACAGCTCAAGAGCTCTTTGGAAAAATACCATGTGCATAAGATGAATTTATGGGATGGTGACCAGGGCATTAAAATGTTACCACAAGAAGGTTGACCAGTAGTCTGGCTAAACACATTCTTTCAAGGCACATATCCAGCATCACTAGAGCTATACTTTTGGGTTGATTATAAAGTTGGCTTAAGGAAGATACATTTTCTGTTTTCATCAGCTCTATATTAGTGGAGTAATAACTCATAAGAACCATACATAAATTAAGGAAAAGAAAGTATAGTCAGTTCACTGTAACATCTACAGTTTATTTTATTTGTGTATTATGTAATACTTCTTAACTAGCAATATTATAAATTCATTGAGGTAAAGAGACAACATCTTAAATACCTGTTGTATCCTACAGCATTTAAAAAGAGTGAACAGTTAGTAAATAGTTACCATTCTTTATCATTGTTTAACATATCCTCTGGATATGTTATTAGGAACTAACTCTTGCTTCAATTACTAAAGGAAGTAATTGTGTATTATTTAGAATGATATATGCCAGAAAAGACATTAAGTCTATCATGATAAGAAAAAAGTAGAGCAGGGACACAGAAAAAAGTGAAATAAGAACAAGACTGGGTGAGGTAAGGGAAATGGGCAAAAGAAGAAAGTGAGGAATTAAACTAAGAAATGGCAAATATCAAAACCTGGAATATTAATGAGTAACATAGTGATTCATTTGAAGGAAGAAATGAAGAAAAAGATCTGTAGAAGTCTAGAAGAAAGAGAGAATGAAAAATAATAAATACTTCAGAGAAGTACAGAAATATGGCACTGGGTGATGGACCTTAAATCCCAATTAAATACATGAACCTCACTTGAGGAGCAAGGCGAGGAAGTGGCAGAACCTCAACAAGCATGAATCCATCCTAAGGAAGCCCCTGCTAGAATATTATAAATTAGCTAAAGATATAAAGCACGATCCTCCCTTCATAAATGTGTAATATGCTGGAATAGTAATACCTGCTATTTCTATCCCATTTCTCATTTGAAGTGGTCAAAATTTCTGAGAAAATTTTGATCTAGTTTATAGGCAGAATGTGTCAAAGGAAAGATCATCTGATTATCTGATTTTTAAAAAATAGTAATAATATATTCAATTTTGCTCAAATATCCATTTTACATATACACATATATATTTACATATCAAAATTAAAATAGGCAAATGGATGGAAATATGTCAATATTATATCACAGAAAGAGGTCATTGGACTTTGATATGAGCAAGTAGAAAGCAATAGTGCATAGTCACAAAATAAATTAACTATATCCAGAATAAAATGTTTGGGATATTTGAAGTAAATGCAAATCACAAACCAAAGAGATTGTCAGTTTATGGAACCAGCTAGTCATCATTAAGTTTGTCATGTAAAATGCCATTCATCATTCAATCACCTATACATCCTCTAATTATGAAGAGAAGTTACTTACTGGTACTTTATTGCCTTTTCTATCAGTACTAAATCCCTGCTTCTCAATATGTGGGGAAGATAACTTTTACCTTCTCACTCATTCCTCAATCACTTGTATTCCTGGATGAGGCATAGAGAAAAGATGAACAATTGAACGCAAATGAAATGAACAGAGAAAGTAAACCACAGTCATATCTTAATTTGACCCAATGGAAGTGACCAGACTGTGGGAAATAAAGCTGAAAAGACAGAAAAACCTTCATAAACCATTATATGTGACAAAATATAAACAAACATCATTGCTTCCAGATATTATGTACTACTTTATTTATTATTATATGATGATGGTTAATAAATATATAAACTAGTCATATCAATAATATATCACTGAATCTTACACTAAAGCTCAAGTATTTTCTCTCAAGTTGAGATTGTCTTGCTGCTTAAAAGCAATACATTCTAGCAATTGTAAAAAAGAGCTTTTATTAGGGCTAAACTAATGTACAGGAAACAATTAATTCTATATTTGTAGTTGGAAACTGACATTTTTTCTTTCTTGCCATATGTTGAGAGGTATAATTGAATGGTTCTTATGTTTAGAAAGAATTAGCAATTATAAATTCAAGTACAACCTATAGAATACAATCAGCACACTGATTTATGAAACACAAAATATATTTACTCTTTTATTGGTACAAGATGAGCCTTATTGAAGGATCAAATGAGTCCAAGGAAAGTGAAGCAGAGACCACTGGACTAAAGAGTCTCTCCTTAGCCAGCTTCTCTTACTTGCTGAAATTTAATGAAGCATGTCAAAGAATAAAGAAAAATAAAGGCTACAACGCAGAATTACCATCAACACCTTATACAAATAGTATTATTGTGCTTAGACTCAATGGATAGTATTGTATAGACTATATATAGCCTCAAGGCACATGTCCTTTTTCTCCCTCCACATATATTATATCATAAAAGCCTTGTAACCTATAACCACCATTCAGAAGTTCATCTGATGTGGTGTCAGGAAATACAGAGTCTGACATCTAATCATTTACAAAGAGAAATTTTTTTTGAGGGTCGCACGCTAAAGTATACTTTATCCTGGAAGATTTGCATGCATTCCAAATTACGAAATGCCCAATTCATGCTCCTAGATAATTATTGTTATGAAAATTGCCCTTTGAAATTTTAAAATGTGAAACAAATATTATTAATAGTAGTAGATGTAATACATATTCTTTACTTGTGAATTGTGACATACTATTCAAGAGTATTATTAATTATGATATAAATCGATCGTTATATAAATTTCTGTAGTTTGTCTTTATGCATCATTGATTTCTCCAAAATTGAAAAAATTGATTCAAGTCTTACAAATGTTCCAAGCATATTTCAGATTGTCTACCCAAAGCATCTTACTATGGTCATTCTAACGCATAAAATTTCCAAAATCATGACTTTTATTCCCCATGGTGTTTTTAGCATATATGTAATTTATAAATATCTTATTTTTATGCCAAAAATGTTTTGAATACACAATATTTACTTACGTACTAGATAACGCCATCTATGTAGATAGTTCTTTGATTTTATTAAACCAACTCAACAAAATAGGCAATTAACTTAAACAACAAGAGTTATTCAAATAGGGATATCACTGCATTCTTTAGAAGAGAAAGGAGTACAATCTTATTAGAAGTTAGCACAGAAATCTAGCTTAAGGCAGTTTTAAGATATGTTAGAAGGGAAATCAAAAAGTGAATACACACATAAAATTTAGTTTATTGTCTCAAATATCACCAATCATCTCATAATTTCATTTCATTGTATATCTTTGACACTTGGTATTTATTAATTTTATTTGGAAGTTAAAATATTAAAGTAACTAAGAGCCAATAACAGTTTATTAATCCTCACATAAACTGCCTTCTACCACGCTTTCAGTTAAATGCATTCTCCCTACATGCCCAATGAAGTTAAAATGATATAAAAATGCATTCTAAAACCCAGAGATCAAAAAAGTTGAATATTAGACATGCTAAAAGTTTCATCAAAAGAAATTAGTTTTTCTTTAAAAAAAAAATGCTAAAATGCATGACTTTTACCATCTGTAATATTAACAAAGCTTTCAGCATGCAAATGAGTTCTCCCTCAAAAAAGTATTCTACAATGTATTGCTACAAAATTATATAATGAAATGCACTGAAATTATAATGATTCTTTGTTTTATTTTTTAATTTGAAGGCTCATATACATCTATATCTCCTCTCTAATATACTTCCATAACTATTTTAAAATGTTGAATAATCTGTTAGCTACATAATCTGAAGATAGGTAAAAGAGGCTAAGGACTTCTGATAGGAGATTATAAGAAACACTAAGTAATTAATTTTTAGTAATTTTTAAGAACATATGTTTACTTGATTTAATGGAGGACATTGTTTGAATACTTGAGGAAATTTCCACGCAGAAATTTCCATTTTTTTTGCCACTAAATGACATATAGTTATAACACTTTCAGAGGTTTTGAATATCCATATAGATTTTCAAAGCACAACTCTTAGAAGTTTGACTTGGGAATTTTTAATCTCTAAAAAAATATAGGCAGGGAGAACATTCAAGATGGCGGAGGACTAAGACGTTGAGATCACCTTCCTTCCCACAAATACATCAAAAATACATCTACATGTGGAACAACTCCTACAGAACACCTACTGAATGCTGGCAGAAGACCTCAGACTTCCCAAAAGGCAAGAAACTCCCAACGTACCTGGTTAGGGCAAAAGGAAAAAGAAAAAAACAGAGACAAAAGAATAGGGATGGGACCTGCACCTCTGGGAGGGAGCTGTGAAGGAGGAAAAGTTTCCACACACTAGGAAGCCCCTTCATTGGTGGAGATGGGGAGGTGGGTGGGGGTGGGGGGAAGCTTCGGAGCCACGGAGGAGAGTGCAGCAACAGGGGTGCAGAGGACAAAGCGGAGAGATTCCCACACAGAGGATCACTGCTGACCAGCACTCACCAGCCTGAGAGGATTGTCTGCTCACCCTCCGGGGAGGGTAGGGGCTGGTAGCTGAGGCTTGGGCTTCGGAAGTCAGATCCCAGGGAGAGAACTGGGGATGGCTGCATGAACACAGCCTGAAAGGGGCTAGTGCACCACAGCTAGCTGGGAGGGAGTCTGGGGAAAAGTCTGGAACTGCCTAAGAGGCAAGAGATCATTGTTTCAGGGTGCCCAAGGAGAGGAGATTCAGAGCACCACCTAAACGAGCTCCAGGGATGGGTGCAAGCTGTGGCTACTAGAGCAGATACCAGAGACGGGCATGAGATGCTAAGGCTGCTGCTGCAGCCATGAAGAATCCTGTGTGCAAGCACAGGTCACTATCCACACCTCCCCTCCTGGGAGACTGAGCAGGCTGCCACTGCCAGGATCCCGTGATCCAGGGACAACTTCCCTGGGAGAACACATGGCATGCCTCAGGCTGTTGCACCATAACACTGGCCTCTGCCTCTGCAGGCTTGCCCTGCATTTCGTACCCCTCCCTCCCCCAGGCCTGAGTGAGCCAGAACCCCCTAATCAGCCACTCCTTTAACCCCATCCTGTCTGGGTGAAGAACAGATGCCAGAGGGCTACCTACATGCAGAGGCGGACCCAAATCCAAAGCTGAACCCCAGGAGCTGTGAGAAGAAAGAAGAGAAAGGGAAATTTCTCCATGCAGCCTCAGGAACAGTGGATTAAATCTCCACAATTAACTTGATGTACCCTGCATCTGTGGAATACCTGAATAGACAATGAATCATACCAAAACTGAGGCAGTAGACTATGGGAGCAACTGTAGACTTGGGGTTTGCTGTATGTGACTGACTAGTTTCTGATTTGTATGTTTATCTTAGTTTAGATTTTAGAGCTTGTTATCATTGGTAGATTTCTTTATTAGTTTGGTTGCTCTTTTCATTATTTTTTAAATTTTTTATTTCAATAACTTTATTTATTTTCTTTCTTTCTTTTTTTTCCTCCCTTTTCTTCTGAGCCATGTGGCTGACAGGGTCTTGGTGCTCCGGCCGGGTGTCAGGACTAGCCTCTGAGGTGGGAGAGCCAAGTTCAGGACATTGGACCACCAGAGACCTCCTGACCCACGTGTTATCAATTGGCAAGAGTCCTCCCAGATAGCTCCATCTCAACACTAAGATCCACCTCCAAACAACGACCAGCAAGCTCCAGTGCTGGACACCCTATGCCAAACAATTAGCAAGAGAGGAACATAACTCCATCCATTAGCAGAGAGGCTGCCAAAAATCATACTAAGTACACAAACACCCCAGAACACATCACCAGACGTGGTCCTCCCCACCAGAAAGACACGATCCAGCCTCATCTACCAGAACACAGGAACCAGTCCGCTCCACCAGGAAGCCTACACAACCGACTGAACCAACCTTACCCACTGGGGGCAGACACCAAAAACAATGGGAACTACAAACATGCAGTCTGCAAAAAGGAGACCCCAAACACAGTAAGTTAAGCAAAATGAGAAGACAGAGAAATATGCAGCAGATGAAGGAGTAAGGTAAAAACCCACCAGGCCAAATGAATGAAGAGGAAATAGGCAGTCTACCTGAAAAAGCATTCAGGGTAATGATAGTAAAGATGATCCAAAATCTTGAAAACCGAATGGAGAAAATACAAGAAACGTTTAACAGGGACCTAGAAGAACTAAACAGCAAAAAAAAAAAAAAAAAAAAAAAAAAAAAAGATGAACAACACAATAAATGAACTTAAAAATTCTCTAGAAGGAATCAGTAGCAGAATAACTGAGGCAGAAGAACAGATAAGTGACGTGGAAGATAATATAGTGGAAATAACTACCACAGAGCAAAATAAAGAAAAAAGAATGAAAAGAATTGAGGACAGTCTCAGAGACTCTGGGATAACATTAAATGCACCAGCATTCGAATTATAGGGGTCTCAGAAGAAGAAGAGAAAATGAAAGGGTCTGAGAAAATATTTGAAGAGATTATAGTTGAAAACTTCCCTAATTTGGGAAGGGAAATAGTCAATCAAATTCAGGAAGTGCAGAGAGTACATATAGGATAAATCCAAGGAGAAACATGCCAAGAAACATATTAATCAAATTATCAAACAATAAATACAAAGGAAAAATATGAAAAGCAGCAAGGGAAAGGCAACAATTAACATACAAGGGAATCCCCATAAGGTGAACAGCTGATCTTTCAGCAGAAACTCTGCAAGCCAGAAGGGAGTGGCAGGACATATTTAAAGTAATGAAAGGGAAAAACCTACAACCAAGATTGCTCTACTCAGCAAGGGTCTCATTCACATTCGATGGAGAAATTAAAAGCTTTACAGACAAGCAAAAGCTAAGAGAATTCAGCACCAGCACACCAGCTTTACAACAAATGCAAAAGGAACTCCTCTAGGCAGGCACAAGAGAAGGAAAAGACCTACAATAACAAACCCAAAACAATTAAGAAACTAATAGGAACACACATATCGAAAATTAACTTAAATGTAAATAGATTAAATGCTCCAACCAAAAGACATAGACTGTCTGAATGGATACAAAAACAAGACCCATATACATGCTGTCTACAAGAGACCCACTTCAGACCTAGGGACACATACAGACTGAAAGTGAGGGGATGGAAAAAGATATTTCATGCACATGGAAATCAAAAGAAAGCTGGAATAGCAATTCTCCTATCAGATAAAGTACACTTTAAAATAAGGACTATTACAAGAGACAAAGAAGGACACTACATAATGATCAAGGGATAAATCCAAGAAGAAGATATAACAATTGTAAATATTTATGCACCCAACATAGGAACACCTCAGTACATAAGGCAAATGCTAACAGCCAGAAAATGGGAAATTGACAGTAACACAATAATAGTAGGGGACTTTAACACCCCACTTTCACCAATGGACAGATCATCCAAAATGAAAATAAATAAGGAAACACAAGCTTTAAATGACACATTAAAAAAGATGGACTTAATTGATATTTATAGGACATTCCATCCAAAAAAAACAGAATACACTTTCTTCACAACTGCTCATGGAACATTCTCCAGGATAGATCATATCTTGGGTCACAAATCAAGTTTTGGTAAATTTAAGAAAACTGAAATCATATCAAGTATCTTTTCCAACCACAACGCTATGAGACTAGATATGAATTACAGGAAAAAAAATGTAAAAAATACAGACACATGGAGGTTAAACAATATGCTTCTAAATAACTAAGAGATCACTGAAGAAATCAAAGAGGAAATCAAAAAATACCTGGAAAGAAATGACAGTGATAACTTGATGTCCCAAAACCTATGGGATGCAGCAAAAGCAGTTCTAAGAGGGAAGTTTACAGCAATACAATCCTACCTCAAGAAACAAGAAAAATCTCAAATCAACAAACTAAACTTACACCTAATGCAATTAGAAAAAGAAGAACAAAAGAAACCCAAAGTTAGCAGAAGGAAAGAAATCATGAAGATCTGATCCGAAATAAATGAAAAGGAAATGAAGGAAACAATAGCAAAGATCAATAAAACTAAAAGCTGGTTATTTGAGAAGATAAACAAAATTGATAAACCATTAGCCAGATTCATCAGGAAAAAAAGGGAGAAGACTCAAATCAACAGAATTAGACATGAAAAAGGACAAGTAAAAACTGACACTGCAGAAATACAAAGGATCATGAGAGATTACTACAAGCAACTCTATGCCAATAAAATGGACAACCTGGAAGAAATGGACAAATTCTTAGAAATGCAAAAACTGCTGAGACTGAACCAGGAAGAAATAGAAAATATAAACAGACCAATCACAAGCAATGAAATTGAAACTGATTAAAAATCTTCCAACAAACAAAAGCCCAGGACCAGAGGGATTCACAGGCGAATTCTACCAAACTTTTAGAGAAGAGCTAACACCTTTCCTTCTCAAACTCTTCCACAGTTTAGCAGAGGGAGGAACACTCCCAAACTCATTCTACGAGGCCACTATCACCCTGATACCAAAACCAGACAAAGATGTCACCAAAAAAGAAAACTACAGGCCAATATCACTGATAACATAGATGCAAAAATCCTCCACAAAACAGTAGCAAACAGAATCCATCAACACATTAAGAGGATCATACACAATGATCAAGTGGGGTTTATTGCAGGAATGCAAGGATTCTTCAATATACGCAAGTCAATCAATATGATAGACCATATTAACAAATTGAAGGAGAAATAGCATATGATAAACTGAATAGATGCAGAAAAAGCTTTCGACAAAATTCAACACCAATTTATGATAAAAACTCTCCAGAAAGTAGGCAAAGACAGAACTTACCTGAACATAATAAAGGCCATATATGACAAACCCACAGCCAACATCGTTCTCAATGGTGAAAAACTGAAACCATTTCCTCTAAGATCAGGAACAAGATAAGGTTGCTCACTCTCACACTATCATTCAACATAGTTTTGGAAGTTTTAGCCATAGCAATCAGATAAGAAAAAGAAATAAAGGGAATCCAAATTAGAAAAGAAGAAGTAGAGCTGTCACTGTTTGCAGATGACATGATACTATATACAGAGAATATTAAAGATGTTACCAGAAAACCATTAGAGCTAATCAATGAATTTGGTAAAGTAGCAGGATACAAAATTAATGCACAGAAATCTCTTGCATTCCTATACACTAATGATGAAAAATCTGAAAAAGAAATTAAGGAAACACTCCCATTTACCACTGCAAAAATAGAATAAAATACCTAGGAAATAACCCACCTAAGTAGAGAAAAGACGTGTATGTGGAAAACTATAAGACACTGATGAAAGAAATTAAGGATGATACAAACAGATGGAGAGATATACCGTGTTCTTGGATTGGAAGAATCAACATTGTGAAAATGAGTATACTACCCAAAGCAATCTACAGATTGAATGCAATCCCTATCAAACTACCAATGGCATTTTTCACAGAACTAGAACAAAAATTTCACAATTTCTATGGTAACACAAAAGACCCCGAATAGCCAAAGCAATCTTGAGAAAGAAAAATGGAGCTGGAGGAATCAAGCTCTCTGACTTCAGACTATACTACAAAGCTACAGTAATCAAGACTGTATGGTAGTGGCACAAAAACAGAAATATAGAAGAATGGCACAGGATAGAAAGCCTAGAGATAAACCCATGCACATATGGTCACCTTATCTTTGATAAAGGAGGCAAGAATATACAGTGGAGAAAAGGCAGACTCTTCAATAGTGGCACTGGGAAAACTGGACAGCTACCTGTAAAAGAATGAAATTAGAACACTCCTTAACACCATACACAAAAATAAACTCAAAATGGATTAAGGACCTAAATGCAAGGTCAGACACTACAAAACTCTTAGAGGAAAACATAGGTAGAACACTCCATGACATAAATCACAGCAAGATCCTTTTTGACCCACCTCCTAGAGAAATGGAAATAAAAACAAAAAGAAACAAATGGGACCTAATGAAACTTAAAAGCTTTGCACAGCAAAGGAAACCATAAACAAGATGAAAAGACAACCCTGACAATGGGAGAAAATATTTGCAAATGAAGTAACTGACAAAAGATTAACCTCCAAAATGTACAAGCAGCTCATTCAGTTCAATATTAAAAAAACCTACAACCCAATCCAAAAATGGGCAGAAGACCTAAATAGACATTTCTCCAAAGAAGATATACAGATTGCCAACAAACATATGAAAGAATGCACAACATCACTAATCATTAAAGAAATGCAAATCAAAACTTCAATGAGGTATCACCTCACACCGGTCAAAATGGCCATGATCAAAAAATCTACAAACAATAAATGCTGGAGAGGGTGTGGAGAAAAGGGAACCCTCTTGCTCTGTTGGTGGGAATGTAAATTCATACAGCCACTATGGAGAACGGTATGGAGGTTCCTTAAGAAACTAAAATGAGAACAAGCATACAACCCAGCAATCCCACTACTGGGCATATACCCTGAAAAATCCATAATTCAAAAAGAGTCATGTACCAAAATGTTCATTACAGTACTATTTACATTAGCCAGGACATGGAAGCAACCGATGTGTCCATCGACAGATGAATGGATAAAGAAGATGTGGCACAGATATACAATGGGATACTACTCAGCCATAAAAAGAAGTGAAACTGAGTTATTTGTAGTGAGGTGGATAGACCTAGATTCTGCCATACAAAGTGAAGCAAGTCAGAAAGAGAAAAACAAATACTGTATGTTAACACATATATATATGGAATCAAAAAAAAAAAGTTTCTGAAGTACCTAGGGGCAGGACAGGAATAAAGACACAGACGTAGAGAATGGACTTGAGGATACGGGGAGGGGGAAGTGTAAGCTGGGACAAAGTGAGAGAGTGGCATTGAGATACGTACAATACCAAATATAAAATAGATAGCTAGTGGGAAGCAGCCACATAGCACAGGGCGATCAGCTCAGTGCTTTGTGACCACCTAGAGGAGTGGGATAGGGAGGGTGGGAGGGAGATGCAAGAGGGAGGGGATATGGGTATATACGTTTACGTATAGCTGATTCACTTTGTTATACAGCAGCAACTAACACAACAATGTAAAGCAATTATACTCTAATAAAGATGTTTTAAAAAAATCTAGAAAGATATCAAAATGTATTTAAACAGATTATTGAAATCATAAGCACTATACAGTTTTGTGTTATGATTTTTTTTCTTAATATTGAATCAAAGTCATGGGGTTGTAATGTACAGCATGGTTATTATAGTTAACACTATATACGAATATCTGAAGAAGGAAAGTAGACCTTAAAAGTTCTCATCACAACAAAAAAAATTTGTAATTATGTGTGGTGATGGATGCTAACCTGACTTCCTATGGTGATCATTTCACAATATATACAAATATCAAATTATTATGTTGAACTCCTGAAACTAATATAATGTTATATGTCAATTATATCTCAGTTAAAAAAAAAATTTAAAAAAAGCATACTTTTTTTGGGGAAAAATATATAGGCAGACTCTTAGGATGAATTGATTTCAACTGTATATTTTAACAGTAAAAATAACATTTTTGAAATCTGCTTTGAGATATTTACATGGAGATTCAAAGTAATGCCTGTGTAAATTTTTAAAATAATGGTTGTGAATAATTCATCTAAAAAAGAAGATAACTTTGTGACAAACCTTTTTATTTACTGCAAAATTAAAATTATTTTTTCTAGATGAGTCTGTCTCGAGATTTATCAAAATATCACTCAAGAGATTTTTATCTTTTCATTACATTAAAATGCGAAGTTCTTTATTGCTATTCTTAAACATGAGCAGTTACTCTTTTTTTTTTTTCAATTTCTGCTTTTCCCTCAATTATTTAAGAGTCTTTACACCTGATTAAAATATGGTTATAGGTATCACTATGAATTCAAATATCCTTGAATTTGCTATAAAGGGAAAAATTATTTTGGAACATTGTTATAAAAGTATTAAATTATTTACATGGAATTTGAATGTTCAAACTTACATTGTAGGCCCCACAATATTTAAAAGCAGCATGCAGTTGCCAGTGAAGAGCTGATGTGTCAAATCAGTACTAAAATATTCCAAAGCTGTCTACTATGCAAAATATTTTAATTCCTTATATTTGAAAAGTGCTTTAACATTTACAAAGCAGTTTTTTGGAGGATGGAATACAAATATATGTTCCTTTTCTGAGGGTAACACTTAACTTTCATTCAAGAAAATTGTGTTTGCTTTTTCTATTCTAACTGTAACAATAATCCCCAAACTCTAGCACAATTAAGGTAAGATAATAACATGAAGGGGACAAGGGGGTCACTGTAAAGCAACGAAACCTCTTCATCTTTAGAATGTCACAGTATAAAGACTCAGGTTGGCAATATGAATCAACAGGCAAGTTAGAAAAAAACAGCTAGCAAAACATAGACTCATTTTAAAATACCTCTATGTGTCCAGCATTATTCTTTGTATACAGCAGTAACAAAACAGGGAAAAAAATCTCTTTTACCCCACTTATATTCCAAAGGGGGAGGAAAGAAAATAAAACAAAATACTAAAGTAAGTTACATAGATAGTTGAAGAAAAGAGTGTTACATGGCAAAATATAGTGGAGGAGTTGTATAGGATTTTCAATTTAAATAAATTGGTTTTTAAGACCTCACTGGGAAGATATTTGAGCAAATCCTCAAAAGAGGCAATGGGGCAAGCAATGCAGGTAAGAGATTCTCAGATAAAGTTAACAACAATCACAGAGATCCCCGAGGCCCTTGTATACCTGGCATGTTTGAGGTACAGCACAGAGGTCATTATAGCTAGGACATACAAAGGAACTTAAAATTTACACTGAGAGATGGGGAAGCGTCTGAAGGGTTTTGAGCAAGAGTGACATGATCTGACTCAAGTTTCAAAAAGATCACCCAGGTTGAGAATATAACGTAGGATAGGAAAGGAGACAAGAATGGAAGCAGAGAGACTAGGTCTGAGGCTACTTTAATAAGCCAGGCAAATGATATTGATGGTTTGGACTAGGATGGTAGACTTAGAAGTGGAGATAACTGTTCAGATTTTGGATATGATCTAAAGATGAAAGGAAGAACCAGCAAATTTTCTGATTGACAGCATGCTGAGTATTATAGAAAGAAGGAAGCAATAGATGACTCTAAGTATTTTGGTCTGAGCAACTTGACAGATGGAATTACCATTGAGGTGGAAAAGACTGCAGGGGGAGTAGGTTTTATTTATTTGTTTGTTTATTATTTTGTGGAGAAAAGTTCCATTTTGGATGTATTAAGATGTTTATTTTGAACTCAATTGGAAATGTCAAATAGGCTATTGGGAATACAAGTCTGGGGTTAAGGGTAGAAGTCTCATTTGGAGATTTAACTATGAGTCATCAGTGCATTAATGATATGGAAAGACAAGTCTAGACGACATCACCATAGGAGTGATTGCACACAGAAAACAAAATATTTAAAAACTGAGCTACAAGGCACTGCAAATTTACGAAATAGGAGAACTAACAAAAAATTAAGAAACGAACTGAGAATAATGCCAGTGAGACAGAAGGAAAAACAGGAGATGAGAAAAGAGCTATTACAGCTTCCATTCGTGGTAGTGGACATGAATGTGGACGGACAGTAGAGGAGCAGACCTGCTACAGATGGAGAGGCTTTGCAGGGATGAGGAGAAATCAGCCAAGACAAGATGACAATTTGGTCTGGCAGAATGGTTTTATAAACTGAAAATAGTCCCAAATATAAAAAATACCTTAGTATGTCAATTCTCCTTCCTCCTCTCCCCAAATTTTACCAAGAGCAGCAGTCAAGAGGAAACAATGCAAAGAGAAATTGCTTATTCCTAAGCATTCTTGCAGTAATTGTATTCCAAAACCCTTTGCAATTGGAACCCAATAGTAAACAAACATACTTGTGACTACAATACACTCTCCTCTCAGTCCAAGTACTGACAAGATGAAAAACTCCTGGGAGGTTAGGGGTTTGACAAATCAAAGATGAACTCAGTATATTTAAAACTATGGCTCAGCCATAAGAGGAATTTGGTATGGCTAGCTCCTTAGCCTAACCACCAGACAATGGAAGAGACTTTATTACCTGGGAAATAAAACAATAAAATGGTATACTTCAACCACTCCTTTATAACAATGTCCAAAATACAATAAAACTTTAAAAGATATATGAAGGGAAATTTTATCCATAATAAAGGGAAAGCAAAGTAAATAGAAGATCCACAGATAAATCAGTTATTGAAATTAGCATGCCTAGACTTTAAAATAATCATTACTAATATGTTAAAAAAATGTACAGCAAAAGATTGATATAACGGGTAAAGTGATAGTGTATTTCAGTAGAAAATTGGACATTCTAAAAAACCATCAAATGTAAATTATGGAATTGGAGAATACAGTGTCTTTGGATGAGTTTAACATGCAATTTTACAACTAGAATATCAAAAGGAGAGAAGAGAGGAAATGGGACTAAATTTTTTTTGGAAAATGAAAGTATAAAAATTGAAGAAACTGATGAAAAATCTCAACCCACACATCTAAGAAGCTCAACAAATCCTAATGAGAACTTACACACACACACACACACACACACACACACCCGGGCATATCACAGGCAAACTGCTGAAAACCAAATATAAAAGAAAATCTTAAAAGAAGACAGAGACAAAATACACATAACTGAGAGAATGAACGTTCAAATGGGCAATGGCCAGGCCAAATACAAAAATAGAACTCTGACCCACATCTGCAGCAACCATCCCATGAAACCAACCTATTTTCTATGGTAACTAGACCAGGAAGTCAGCCTACTTTCAATAAGTCAGACTTGTAGGAAGTCAGACAACTATCTCTAGCAACCAGCCTAAGATGTCAAACAATAAGCCTTGTAACAACTGCTTTAAAATGGCCAGACTTGGGGCTTCCCTGGTGGTGCAGTGGTTGGGAATCTGCCTGCCAATGCAGGGGACACGGGTTCGAGCCCTGGTCTGGGAGGATCCCACATGCCGCGGAGCGGCTGGGCCCGTGAGCCACAGCTGCTGAGCCTGCGCGTCTGGAGCCTGTGCTCCGCAGCAAGAGAGGCCTCGATGGTGAGAGGCCCGCGCACCGCGATGAGGAGTGGCCCCCACTTGCCGCAGCTGGAGGGAGCCCTCGCACAGAAACGAAGACCCAACATAGCAATCAATCAATCAATCAATAAATCTTTAAAAAAAAAAAAAAAATGGCCAGACTTGATTAATTACTGACAGCTTCCCTAATTTTTGTCCCCATGCCCAACTTAGGACCAACCAGAGAAAGCCCTATGCACCCCTAACTACTTTCATAGGATGTCACTTTTAGTTAGCCCACCTCCAGCTTCTACATGCCAATAGCTTCCGATCAGGGCATATCTGAAACCTTTCCTTTTTTTCATTATAAAGCTTTCCCTCTCCTCTCTCTGCCTCTGAGTCTCTGTCAAACATGAGCAATGGTAGCTGACTCTTATTATAACAAGTTCTGAATAAATAGCCATTGCCTATTCTTATTTAGTTGGTCTTCATTTATTTCCACCTAATGTACAGAACAGGAGTGATTGCTGACAACACATAACAAACAATTCAACCCAGAACAACAATCTTTAAAGTACTGGAGGGATAAATACTCGTAATCTAGAATTCTACCATCAGTAAAACTGTCCTTGAAAAATGAATGCAAAATACAGATATATATATGTATAACAAATAACAGGTGAGAGAATTTGTCACTAGCAGCATCTACACAACAAAAATAAAACAGTAAATACTTCAGTATGAAGGTAAATAATTCCAGATGGAAACTCAGCCTAAAAGAAAACTGAAAGAAGTTATAAATATATAGGAAATAGAAATGACTATTTTCAATATTTCTTACTTTCTATAAAAGGATATTAAAAGCAAAAATAGTATTATGAACATGGAGTTTATAAATTATGAAGTGAAACATGAAAACAATAGCACAAAGAAAGGGAACAAGTGGAAATAAATAATTTTAAAATTCTTACATTAAAAATAAAACAGTAAAGTATGAATTCGAGTTGTGCTATAGTAAGGTAGATACATATTGAAATTTCTAGATAACCACACACACAAAAAAACAGTTAAAAATAGAACTAAAAATCCTCCAATTAAAAGATATTATCAAGCTGAAGATATATACTTAGATCGATTGATCTGTCTATCTATCTATCGAGAAAGGCAGTAGGGGACATTCAACAGTATGGTGTTATACAGAGCTGTGTTTTAAATATAAAGAAAAAAGAGAGGTAAAAAGTAAAATGACAGAAAAACAAGTAGATAAAAAACAGTGAGGATTTAGATTTGAATGACACTATTAACTAAGATGACTTAATTGACATATATAGAATATCACAAAAACAACTACAGAATATTCTTATTTTCAGGTGCATGTGAACCTTTCATCAAGTCAAATCATATTCTGAACTGTGGAATAAGTCTCAATAAATTCAAAAGTATGAACATCATACAAAAACACTTTTAAAAATCTAAAATAAAAACACAAAACCCTCCAAGATTTGGAAACTGAATACTCGCTTCTAATTAAAACATGAGTCAAATAAGAAATTGCGAGGAAATTTTTAAAATATTTTAATCTTAATTAATATGTAACAAAATGTACCAAAACACACATGAAGAAGCTAAAGCTGCACTTAAATAGAAATATATAGTTTCAATGTTCACATTAACAATGAAGAGTTTAAGAAGCTAGAAAAAGAAAAACAAATGCAAACTAAGCAGAATGAAGTAAATCATTAAAACTTAAAAGGGGTAATAATTTAAATGGAAAGCATACAAAATATAGAGAATAAGCAACACAGCTGATGTTGGTTCTTTGACAATATTAATAAAATTCATAATCCTTTGGAATAACTGTTAATGAAAATAATAAAAATACATGAATTACCAATATCAGAAATGAGAAGTACAACAACATGGATGTATCTAGAGGGTGGATCTTGCTAAATGAAATAAGTCACGCAGAGAAAGGCAAATACTGTAAGATCCTAGTTGTATGTGGAATCTAAAAAACAAAGGAAAGAAACAAATAAAACAAAGTGTCAACAGACTCATAGATACAGAGAACAAATGTGTGTTTATCAGCTGGGGGTGGGGTGGGGAGTAGGGTGTTGGGTGAAACAGATGAAGGGAAATAAGAGCTGAAAAACTCCAGTTATAAAATAAACAAGCCATGGGACATAATATACAGCATAAGAAATATGGTCCATAATATTGTAATAATTGTGTTTGAAACAGATAATTATTAGACTTGTCCCTGCAATCATTTTGTTACTTACACAAATGTCAAATCACTATGTAGTACACCTGAAACTAACATAATACTGTAAGTCAACTATATTTCAATTAAAAAAAACACAGAACCCAACAGTATATTTTCTGTAAGAAATTTACTTTAAATACAAAGACACATATAGATTAAAAGTAAACGGGTGGAGAAAATTACCACTCTAATAAGAATCAAAATTAAGCAGAGTAGCTATATTAATTTCAAGAAGTACAGACTTCAAGGCAAAGAAGGTTATCAGGGATAAAGAAGGGCATTATATAATGATAAAGAGGTCACTTCTCCAAGAAGACATAACAAGTCTTAAAATGTATGTTCTTAACAAAAGAGTGTCCAATTATGTGAGGCAAAAAGTGGTAGAAATGCAAGAAGTAGATGCATACTCTATCATAGTTGAAGATTTCAACATCCCTGTCTCAGAAATGGACAGATCCAGTAGCCAGAAAATTGGTAAGGACATTGTTGAACTCAACACTGCTCAATTAATTATATATAACTGACATCTAGAGATTATTTTATCCAACAGTAGTGGAACATACATTCTTCTCAAGCTCACATGGAATATACACTAAGATAGATCACACTCTGGACCATAAAACACACCTTGAGACTTTTCAAAGAAGAGAAATTATTCAATGGATGCTCTCAGACCACAATGGAATTAAACTAGAAATCAATAGCAGAAAGATAACAGGAAGATACCTAAACATGTGGAGATTAAACAACTTACTTCTAAATAACACATGGGTCAAAGAAGATACCTCAAGAGAAATTTTAAAATAATCTGAACTAAACGGAAGTGAAAACACAGCTTATCCAAATTTGGGGGATGCAACGAAAACAGTGCTTAGAGTAAAATTTATAGCATTAAATGAATATATTGGGAAGGAATGATCTAAAATCAATAATCTAAGTTTCCACCTTAGGAAACTAGAAAAAGAAGAGAAAATTAAATCCAAAGGAAGAAGAAGAAGAAGAAAAACAAAGAACTACAATAGAAATCAATGAATTTGGAAATAAGAAATCAGTAAAAAAATGAAACCAAAAGATGATTCATCATAAAGATTAATAGGGGCTTCCCTGGTGGCACAGTGGTTGAGAATCTGTCTGCCAATGCAGGGGACACGGGTTCGAGCCCTGGTCTGGGAAGATCCCACATGCCGCAGAGCGGCTAGGCCCGTGAGCCACAACTACTGAGCCTGCGCGTCTGGAGCCTGTGCTCCGCAACAAGAGAGGCCACGATAGTGAGAGGCCCGCGCACCGCCATGAAGAGTGGCCCCCACTTGCCGCAACTGGAGAAGGCCCTTGCACAGAAACGAAGACCCAACACAAGCCAAAAATAAATAAATAAATAAATAAATAAAGATTAATAAAATCAATAAGCCTCTAACTAGGCTAAGGAAAAAAAACCCAAAAAGGCATATTCTACTAATATCAGTAATGAAGATGGGACATTACTACAGGTCCCATGGACATTAAAAGGATAACAAAAGAATATTATGAACAACTTTATGCCCACAAATTTAATAACATAGATGAAATAGAGTGATTCCTTGAGAGACACAAGCTGCCAAACTCAAACAAGAAAGAGAAGACTAAATAGGCTTGCATCGATTAATGAAATTTAACCAATAATTAATAACATTCTAAAACAGAAAGCACTAGGACCACATGGGTTTAATGGTGAATTCTACCAAACATTTAATGAAGAAATTATACCTAAATGGTGTTGGGAAAACTGGACAGCTACATGATGCAAAAGAATCAAATTGGACTACTCTTTCACACCATGGACAAAAGTAAATTCAAAATGGATTAAAGACTTTAATGTAAGACCTGAAACCACAAAACTTCTAGAAGAAAACATAGGCAGTAAGCTTTTTGGCATCAGTCTTAAAAATATGTTTTGGATATGTTGCTTCAGGCAAGGGAAACAAAACCAAAAATAAACAAATGGGACTAAATCAAACTAAAACGCTTTTGCACAGAAAAGGAAACTATCAACAAAACAAAAAGGCCACCTACTTAATGGGAGAAGATACTTGCAAACAATACATCTGATTAGGGATTAATATCCAAAATACACAAAGAAGTCAAACAACTGAACATGAAAAAGAGAAACAACCAGATTTAAAAATGGGCAGCAGATCTGAATAGACATTTTTTCCAGAGAAGACATACAGATGGGCAACAGGCACATGAAAAGATGCTCAATATCACTAATCACCAGGGAAATGCAAATGAAAACCACAATGAGATGTCACCTTACTATCAATCAGAATCGTTATTATAAAAAACACAAGTAACAAGTGTTGGTGAGGATAAGGAGAAAAGGCAACCCTTGTGCACTGTTGGTGGGAATGTAAATTGGCATAGCCACTATGGAAAACAGTATGGTGATTCGTCAAAAAATTAAAAGTAGAACTACCATATGATCCAGCAATTCTACTCCTGCATATTTATCCAAAGAAAATGAAAACACTAATTCAAAAAGATGAAGGTACCCCTATATTCTTTGCAGCATTATTTCCAGGAACCAAGAAAGATATGGAAGTAACCTAAGTGCCTGCTGATAGATGAATGTATAAAGAAGATGTGGGGTGTGTGTGTGTATGAATAAAATCTTGCCATTTGTGACAACATGAATGGACCTTCAGGCTATTATGTTAAGTGAAATAAGTCAGACACAGAAAGACAAATACTGTATGATTTCACTTACATGTGAAATCTTAAAAATAAATGAACAAACAAAATAAAACAGAAACAGAGTTAAAGATACAAAGAGCAAATGGGTGGTTGCCAGAGGGGAGACAGGTGGTAGGAGGAAAGAAATAGGTGAAGGAGACTAAGAGACACAAACTTCCAGTTGCAAAAGAAACGAGTCACAGGTATGAAATGTATAGCGTGGGGAATATAGTCAATAACCATGTAATATCTTTGTATGGTGACATATCATAGCTAGATTTATTATGGTGATCATTCTGAAATGTAAAGATATACCAAATCACTATGTTGTATAACAGTAACTAACATGGTGTTGTAGGTCAATTTTACTTCAAAACAAAGAAAGATACAAACTCATAGAAAATATCAGATTTGTGGTTCCCAGAGGTAGGGCATGGGGGAAGGGGGAATTGGATGAAGGCAGTCAAAACGTACAAACTTCCAGTTATAAGATACATAAGTACTACCGAAGTAAGGTACAACATTATAAATATAATTAACACTGCCATATGATATATATGAAAGTGGTAAAGAGGATAAATCCTAAGAGCTCTAATCACAAGGAAATTATTTTTCTATTTCTTTAATTTTATATCTATATGAGATGATGGGCATTCACTAAACTTATTGTGATAATCATTTTGTGATGTATGTAAGTCAAATCATTATGTTGTACACCTTAAACTTATATAGTGCTGTATGTCAATCATATCTCAATGAAACTGTAGAAAAGAAAAGATAACATATGAGTCTTTGGAAAAAAAGAAACCAATTCTGTATAATCTTGTTCAGATGAGAGAAACAGTGATAATACTTCTTAATTCATTCTATGAGGTCAGCATAATCCTTATACCCAAACCATAAAAAGGCATTAAATGAAAAGAAAACTACTGATCAATCTCTCTCATGAACAAAGATGCAATAAACTATCAGCAAATCAAATCCAAAAAAAGTATAAAAAGAATTGTACATCATGGCCAAGTAAAATTTATCCCTGTTATGCAAAGTTAGTTCTACATTCCAAAGTCAATGAATGTAGCCTATCACATCAACAGATTTAAAAAATTACATGATCATATCAACAAAAGCAGAGAAAGTTGACAAAATCTAAAACCTCTTCATGATAAAAACTCAGTAAACTAGGAATACTTTCTCAACTTGATAAAGTCTACCTACAAAAACCACACAGCTAACATCATACTTAATGGTGTAAAGTTCAAATCTTTCCCACAAGAGCAGATACAAGGCAAGGATGTCGCCTCTTACTTCTCTTTTCCAACATCATACTTAAAGTACTAGTTAATGCAATAAGGCAAGAAAAGGAGGTAAAACATATACATATTGGGAAGGAAGACATAAAATTCTCTTTGCTTACAGATAACATGTCTGTATATGTAGAAATTCTGAAGAATTCACAAAAAAACTCCTAGAACTGAGTGATTATGCAAGGGTTGTAGGATACAAGATTAATACACACAAGTCAATTGTTTTCCCATATACCAACAATGAATAAATGGAATTTGAAATTAAAAACACAATATCCAGCCCTCAAAATGAAATACTAAGGTATATGTTTAACAATATATGTACAATTTACTTTTAAGAAAAATTGCAAACCTCTGATGAACAAAATCAAAGAAGAACTAAATAAATGGAGAGATACTCCATGTTCATGGATAGGAAGACACAATATTGTTGTCAGCTTTCCAAAATTAATCTATATATTCTATTTAATCCCATTCAAAATTCCAGCAAGTTATTTTATGAAAATAGACAACCTGTTATAACATTTACATAGAAAGGCAAAAGACTCAGAATAATCAATACAATATTGAAGAAGAATAATACAGTTGAAGAACTAACACTACCCAAGTGAAAGGTTTACTATAAGTCTACAGTTGTCAAGACCATGTGGTACTGGCCAAAGATTAGATAAATAGATCAACAAAAGAGAATCCAGAGCCCCGAAATAGATCCACATAAACATAGTCAAGTGGCACTCCCTCTTGCGAGAACACTGGAATCACAACTAACTGCTGAACAATCATTGACAAGAAGACACTGGAACTCACCAAAAAGATACCCCACATCCAAAGACAAAGGAGAAGCCACAATGAGACGGTAGGAGGGGCACAATCACAGTAGAATCAAATCCCATAACCGCTGGGTGGGTGACTCACAAACTGGAGAACAACTATATCACAGAAGTCCACCCACTGGAGTGAAGATTCTGAGCTCCACATCAGGCTTCCCACCTGGGGTCCGGCAACAGGAGGAGGAATTCCCAGAGAATCAGACTATGAAGGCTAGCAGGATTTGATTGCAGGACTTTGACAGGACTGGGGTAAAGAGACTCCACTCTTGGAGGGCACACACAAAGTAGTGTGCACATCATGACCCAGGGGGAAGGAGCAGTGACCCGATAGGAGACTGAACCAGACTTACTGCTAGTGTTGGAGGGTCTCCTGCAAAGGTGGGGGATGGCTGTGGCTCACCATGGGGACAAGGACACTGGCAGCAGAAGTTCTGGGAAGTACTGCTTGGCATGAGCCCTCCTGGAGTCCACCATTAGCCCCACCAAAGAGCCTGTAGCCTCCAATGCTGGGTCACCTCAGGCCAAACAACCAACAGGAAGGGAACTCAGCCCCACCAATCAGCAGACAACTGGATTAAAGTTTTACTGACCTCTGCCCACCAGAGCAACACCCAGCTCTACCCACCACCAGTCCCTCCCATCAGGAAGCTTGCACAAACCTCTTAGATAGCCTCATTCACCAGAGGGCAGACAGCAGAAGCAAGAAGAACTACAATCCTGCAGCCTATGAAATGAAAACCACATTCACAGAAAGACAAACAAAATGAAAAGGCAGAGGGCTATGTAGCAGATGAAGGAACAAGATAAAACACCAGAAAAACAATTAAATGAAGTGGAGATAGGCAATCTTTCAGAAAAAGAAGTCAGAATAACGATACTGAAGATGATCCAGGACCTCAGAAAAAGAATGGAGGAAAAGATCGAGAAGATGCAAGAAATGTTTACAAAGGCCTAGAAGAATTAAAGAACAAACAGAGATGAACAATACAATAACTGAAATGAAAAATACACTAGAAGGAATCAATAACAGAACAACTGAGGCAGAAGAACAGATAAGTGACCTGGAAGATAGAATGGTGGAATTCACTGTCGAGGAACAGAATTTAAAAAAAAAAGAATGAAAAGAAATGAAGACAGCCTAAGAGACCACTGAGACAACATTAAATGCACCAACACTCACATTACAGGGGTCCCAGAAGGAGAACAGAGAGAGAAAGGACCTGAGACAATATATGAAAAGATTATAGTCGAAAACTTCCCTAACATGGGAAAGGAAAGAGCCACCCAAGTCAAGGAAGCACAGAGAATCCCAGACAGGATAAACCCAAGGAGAAACATGATGAGACACATAGTAATCAAACTGACAAAGATTAAAGACAATGAAAATTATTAAAAGCAACAAGGGAAAAATGACAACATACAAGGGAACGCCCATAAAGTTAACAGCTGATTTCTCAGCAGAAACTCGGCAAGGCAGAGGGGAGCAGCACGATACATTTAAAGTGATGAAAGGGAATAACCTACAACCAAGATTACTCTACATGACAAGGATATCATTCAGAGGCGACAGACAAATCAAAAGTTTACAGACAAGCAAAAGTTAAGAGAATTCAGCACCACCAAACCAGCTCTACAACAAATGCTAAAGGAACTTCTCTAAGTGGGAAAAACAAGAGAAGAAAAGGACCTACAAAAACAAACCCAAAACAATTTAGAAAATGGTCATAGGAACATACATATTGATAATTACCTTAAACGTGAATGGATTAAATGTTCCAATCAAAGGACACAGGATCACTGAATGGATACTAAAACAAGACCCATATATATTCTGTCTACAAGAGACCCACTTTAGACCTAGGGACACATACAGACTGAAAGTGAGGGGATGGAAAAAGATATTCCATGCAAATGGAAATCAAAAGAAAGCTGGAGTAGCAATACTCATATCAGATAAATAGACTTTAAAATAAACAATGTTACAAGAGACAAGGAAGGACACTACATAATGATCAAGGGATCAATCCAAAAAGAAGATATAACAATTATAAATATATATGCACCCAACATAGGAGCACCTCAATACATAAGGCAACTGCTAACAACTATAAAAGAGGAAATCAACAGTAACACTATAATAGTGGAGCACTTTAACACCTCACTTACCCCAATGGACTGATCATTCAGACAGAAAATTAATAAGGAAAAACAAGCTTTGAATGACACAACAGACCATATAGATTTAATTGATATTGGTAGGGCTTTCCATGTGAAAACAGCAGATTACACTTTCTTCTCAAGTGCACACAGAACATTCTGCAGGATAGATCACATCTTGGGTCACAAATCAAGCCTTGGTAAATTTAAGAAAATTGAAATCATATCAAGTACCTTTTCGGATCACAATGCTATGAGACTAGAAATCAATTATGGGGGAAAAACCATAAAAAACACAAACACATGGAAGCTAAACAATACGTTACTAAATAACCAAGAGATCACTGAAGAAATCAAAGAGGAAATAAAAAAATACCTACAGACAAATGACAATGAAAACACGACGATCCAAAACCTATGGGATGCAGCAAAAGCAGTTCTAAGAGGGAAGTTCACTGCAATAAAATCCTACCTCAAGAAAAAAGAAAGATCTCAAATAAACAATCTAACCTTACACCTAAAGGAGCTAGAGAAAGAAGAACAAACCAAACTGAAAGTTAGTAGAAGGAAAGAAATCATAAATATCAGAGCAGAAATAAATGAAATAGAAACAAAGAAAACAATAGCAAAGATCAATAAAACTAAAAGTTGGTTATTTGAGGAGATAAACAAAACTGGTAAACCTTTAGCCAGACTCATCAAGAAAATGAGGGAGAGGAGAGGACTCAAATCAATAAAATTAGAAATGAAAAAGGAGAAGTTACAAAGGACACTGCAGAAATACAAAGCATCGTAAGAGACTACTACAAGCAACCCTATACTAATAAAATGGACATCCTGGAAGAAATGCACAAATTCTTAGAAAGGTATAAAATTCCAAGACTGAACCAGGAAGAAACAGAAAATATGAAGAGACCAATCACAAGTAATGAAATTGAAACTGTGATTAAAAATCTTCCAACAAACAGAAGTCCAGGACCAGATGGCTTCACAGGTAAAATCTATCAAACATTTAGAGAAGAGCTAACACCCAGCCTTCTCAAACTCTTCCAAAAATTGCAGAGGAAGGAACACTCCCAAATTCATTCTACGAGGCCAACATCACCCTGATACCAAAACCAGAGATACTATAAAAAAAGAAAATTACAGACCAACATCACTGATGAATATAGATGCAAAAATCCTCAACAAAATACTAGCAAACAGAATCCAACAACACATGAAAAGGATCATGCATCATGATCAAGGTGGATTTATCCCAGGAATGCAAGGCTTCCTCAGCATATGCAAATCAATGAACGTGATACACCATATTAACAAGTTGAAGAATAAAAACCATATGATCATCTTAGTAGATGCAGAAAAAGCTTTTAACAAAATTCAACACCCATTTATGATAAAAACTCTCCAGAAAGTGGGCATAGAGGGAAACTACCTCAACATAATAAAGGCCATATACAACAAACCCACAGCAAACATCATTCTCAATGGTGAAAAACTGAAAGCATTTCCTCTAAGATCAGGAAGAAGACAAGGATGTCCACTCTCGCCACTATTATTCAACATATTTTGGAAGTCCTAGCCACAGCAATCAGAGAAGTAAAAGAAATTAAAGGAATACAAATTGGAAAAGAAAAAGTAAAACTGTCACTGTTTGCAGATGACATGATACTATACATAGAGAATCCTAAAAATGCCACCAGAAAACTACTAGAGCCAATCAATGAATTTGGTAAAGTTGCAGGATACAAAATTAATGCACAGAAATCTTTTGCATACCTATACACTAATGATGAAAAATCTGAAATGGAAATTAAGGAAACACTCCCATTCACCATTGCAACAAAAAGAATAAAATACCTAGAAATAAACCTACGTAAGGAGGTAAAAGACCTGTACTCAGAAAACTATATGACACTGATGAAACGAATCAAAGATGACACAAACAGATTAAGAGATATACCATGTTCTTGGATTGGAAGAATGAATATTGTGAAAATGACTATACTATCCAAAGCAATCTATAGATTCAATGCAATCCCTATCAGATTACCAATGGCATTTTTTTAAAGAACTAGAACAAAAAATCTTAAAATTTGTATGGAGGCACAAAAGACCCCGAATAGCCAAAGCAATCTTGAGGGAAAAAAGCAGAGCTGGAGGAATCAGACTTCCTGACTTCAGACTATACTACAAAGCTACAGTAATCAAGACAATACAGTAGCGGCACAAAAACAGAAATACAGATCAATGGAACAGGATAGAAATCCCAGAGATAAACCCATGCACCTATGGTCAACTAATCTATGACAAAGGAGGCAAGGATATACAATGGAGAAAAGACAGTCTCTTCAATAAGTGGTGCTGGGAAAACTGGACAGCCACATGTAAAAGAATCAAATTAGAACACTCCCTAATACCATACCCCAAAATAAACTCAATATTGATTAAAGGCCTAAATGTAAGACCGGACACTATAAAACTCTAGAGGAAAACATAGGAAGAACACACTTTGACATAAATCACAGCAAGATCTTTTTTGACCAACCTCCTAGAGTAATTGAAATAAAAACAAAAATAAACAAATGGGACCTAGTGAAACGTAAAAGCTTTTGCACAGCAATGGAAACTATAAACAAGACAAAAAGACGACACTCAGAATGGGAGAACATATTTGCAAACGAATTAATGGACAAAGGATTAATCTCCAAAATATATAAACTGCTCATGCAGCTCAATATTGAAAAAAACAACAACAACTTAATCAGAAAATGGGCAGAAGACCTAAATAGACATTTTTCCAAAGAAGACATACAGATGGCCAAGAGGCATATGAAAAGCTGCTCAACATCACTAATTATTTAGAGAAATGCAAATCAAAACTACAGTGACCTCACACTGGTCAGAATGGGCATCATCAGAAAATCTACAAACAACAAATGCTGGAGAGGGTGTGTAGAAAAGGGAACCCTCTTGCACTGTTGGTGGGAATCTAAATTGATACAGCCACTATGGAGAACAGTATGGAGGTTCCTTAAAACACTCAAAATAGAATTACCATATGACCCAGCAATCCTAGAGCATATACCCAGAGAAAACCATAATTCAAAAAGACACATGCACCCCAATGTTCACTGCAGCATTATTTACAATAGCCAGGTCATGGAAGCAATCTAAATGCCCATCGACAGATGAATGGATAAAGAAAATGTGGTACATATATACAATGGAATATTACTCAGTCATAAAAAGGAATGAAATTGGGTCATTTGTAGAGATGTGGATGGACCTAGAGAATGTCATACAGAGTGAAGTAAGTCAGAAAGAGTAAAACAAATATTGTATATTAACGCATATATCTGGAATCTAGAAAAATGGTACAGACGAACTGGTTTGCAAGGCAGAAATAGAGACACAGATGTAGAGAACAAACATATGGATACCAAGGGGGAAAAGCGGGGTGGGGGTGGTGGGATGAACTAGGAGATTGCGATTGACATATATACACTAATATGTATAAAATAGATAACTTACAAGAACCTGCTGTATAAAAAAATAAAAATTAAATTAAATTTAAAAAAAAGGAAAAGATGGAGCAAACATTTTCGCAGAACTCTTCTATAACAACACACGGTTTCCTCTAAGAAAGTAGTCTTTTATAAACCTACCTGTTTCACTGACTCAAACCACAAAACAGTGGCTTGAACAAGAACAAAATACTACCATGATGTACACACGTTACCTTAACCGTATGTGGTTTAAAAACTTCCTCTCATAAATAAACTTTGCGTCCTCCACCTTCTCCCACAAAAACAAAAACAGAAACAAAAACACAGTCATCTGATCTTTGACAAAGGAGTAAAGGCAATGCAATGAAGCAAAGACAGTCTCTCCCACAAATGGTGCTCAGACAAATGGACGTCCACGTGTAAAAAATGAATCTAGACACAGTGCTTAAACCCTTCACAAAAATTAACTCAGAATGGTTCACAGACCTAAATGTGAATCAAAAACTAGAAAATTCCTAGATGATAACCTAGGAAAAAACCTACATGTCGTTGAGTGTGGTAATGACTTTTTAGATATAACATCAAAGGCATGATCCATAAAAGAAATAATTATCAGCTGAACTTCATAAAATGAAACTTTCCTTCTCTGCAAAATGCGGTATCAAGAGAATTAGAAGACAAGCTACAGACTGAGAGAAAACCTTTGCAAAAGACACATCTGATAAAAAATTGTTATCCAAAATATACAAAGAACTCTCAAAACTCAAAATTAAGAAAGCAACTCAATTAAAAAATGGGCCGAAGACATTAACTGATGCCTCAGCAAAGAAGCCACACAAACGGAAAATGAGCATATGAAAAGATGCAAATCTATGTCATTAGTGCAGTACAAATTAAAACAACGAGATACCACTACATATTTAGTAGAATGGCCAAAATCCAGAACACTGACTTCATTAAATGCTAGTGATATGGAGCAACAAGAACTCTCCTTCTCTGCTGGTGGGAATGCAAAATGGTACAGACTTTTGGAAGAGAGTTTGATTGTTTCTTAAAGACTGAACATATCTTACCACACAATCCAGAAATCTTGCTACTTAGTACTTACCCAAAGAAGTTGAAAATTTTGTCCACACAGAAACCTACACATAGGTGTATATAGCAGCTTTGTTCATACTTGCCAAAACTTGGAAGTAACTAGATGCCCTTCAAAAGGTGGATGGATAAATAGACTGTGGTACATTCAGACAATGGAATATTATTCAGTGCTAAAAATAAATGAGCTATCCAGCCATGACAAGACATGGAGAAAGCTTAAGTGTATATTACTAAGTGAAAGAAGCCAATCTGAACAGGCTACATACAGAGTGATTCCATCTACATGGCATTCTGGAAGAGACAAAACTAGGTAGACAATAAAAAGATCAGTGGCTTCCAGGGGTGAGAAGTGAGATAGAAGAATAAGCAGAGCATAGAGGATTTTTACCGAAGTGAAAATACTCTGTATGATATTATAACGATGGATATATATCACTATACATTTATCCCAACCCATAAAATGTATAACATCAAGAGTGAACCCTACGGTAAATTATAAACTTTGGGTAATTATGATGAGTCAATGTAGGCTCATCTTTGGTTAAAAAAAGAAGTACCATTCTGGTGAATGATTTTGCTAATATTCAGGCTATGTATGCGTGGAGGCAGAAGGTGTGCAGCAAATCACTGTACCTCCATCTTAAGTTTGCTGTAAACCTAAAACCGCTCTTTTAAAATAAGAAACAAAAGATAAAGTTTTGTATCTGGTTTTCAGGGAAAAGAACTGGCAAAACCATTTTATCTTTAATTTTTGCAGCAGGAAAATAGGAAGTAGTCATGTTCCTGTCACCTATAGCAAGTGTATGGTGTTTTTTTTTTATAGTTTTGAAAAGAATGTACTCTATGAAACATAAGAAACCCAAGTTCTTATACAGTTTTACTTACCTCAACTGATAAAACTTTTAATTACAAGTTTTTACAGTAGTCATTCTTTTATGGCATATCTTATTTTATAAATTATGAAAGTAACTCAAGCATGAAGAATCATTAAAGTGTATTTTATAACAGAGTATGGAGGAGTACAAGTTTCATAGCTCAAGAAAGATTGATTTTTCTCAGGTACCAAGAATTTAAAAAAAAAGTGGAGCACAGTACAACAAACATATAGATACTTTTTCAGACTTTTCCTCTTAGTTATTAAACAATTTTAATAAAACATTTTCCTTTCTTAAAAGAGAAACTTGTATTTCTGATTCTCTTTTAAAAAGTAGTTTTAATGCTCCATACTTCCTCTCATATACAGGACTTAGTGTTTTATTTTATATCTTATAATTAGGTTTTCTTTTGTTAGAATATAAACTCCAAGATAGCACTTATGCTGTCTGCCTTGTTCATTGCTATGTTCCTAGTAGTAGGAAGTACCTGGCTCATAGTAAGGGCTAAATAACTAAGGAACAGGTAAATTATTTTAAGGCCATTATATTAAGAACTATAAGTCCTTTCAATCATATTTATTAAATGCTTCCAGAAGTAGTAAGTGAAATAAATTTTTTCATTCATTATATCATGTTGCTCAGAACTGAACAAAAGGAGAGAAGGGACTAATCTCTATGTAGTTTCCACCATGATCGTGGCACAAGAGGCATGGCCGAAGTGAGAAAAAATTCTGAAAAGTCAAAAGCATGTTTTCTTTCAGTGCTCTTCTTCCCCCAATTTAAACAGTTTACAAGTGAATAATTTTTGAAGCCGGGGGATGAGTACATTCTGCTATGAATACATACGTATGGTACTATTTTCTCTATTTGCATATGTGTTTGAAATTTTTGTATATATTTTATGCATTTTGTGTATATATATATATATATATTATATACATATAAACAGACATATATAGTTTCTCCATAAATGAAAAATAAAAAGCCTTTAAGTTCCCATAGAGCGTTCCCAGTTAGAAGTTGGTAATTTAAATTTGGACAGTCATTCATATTTGCAAAGGTCTCACTTTGAGGGCTGTATATGTTAATTTTGATAAAGGAGAAAATATAAGAACCTCCAGAAACCAAAAGTATAATGGTAAAATCTGATACACCATGATAGGTGAATGAGGATGATACTTTAGTAGGGGCAGGCAGTAGCATGCACATGGGGTTCCTTGAGCAAACTACAGAAAGGCTGGCTACTTGCAAAAGGTGCTTCCTCTTGACAGATGAATTATAAAAAGATGCCCATTCGTCTGGACAGATGAAGCCTTGCACCAGCACATTTGGCTTGGCAGAGCCAAACACAACCTGGAATCAGCCTTCACTCACCCCATGGCCAGCAGCCTTTGTAAAGTGCACAAAGGTCATCACTTCATACCCAAACACAGCAGCCCAGGGGAACCATTTCTGGCATCCTCCAAATCCCTAACATCAACAGTAGCATATTCTGCTTACTCAAAAGATCATCCTGGATACTGTAAAATATGATTATCCAGAAACATGTGGCAAAAAACAATTATTGCTGGCTAACTGGACTGAATGAAAATCACCCTTCTGCTGCATTCATAATGTTGCCCCTGCCTCTTAGGTAGAGTGATGTCTGAAAATAAATTCAGTTCACTAAATGGCCCCCCAAAATGTAGATGTGATGTTTCCTTAAATTCAGATGGTTTTCTCTTTATTGCAGATTGCAATAAATTTTGCTAGCTGGGACTCTTCAAAGTGCTGTAGGTGCGGGGGACCCTTGGACTACAGGCTGTTCCTTAGTTCAAATGTTCACCTGTGCTCAACTACAGGAAGACAGAAAAGTCACCTGAACAGCATTAACTGAGCTTCTCCTAAGCACGAGAGTTCAAAGAGGAGCTCCTTAATTCTTTCATGCAGATTTGAATTGCTACCTTCTTTTATATAAAATAATGTAAATGGCAAATCCCACTGAATAATACAGTAACATTTAACACTTCCAGTGTTCTCAGACATAAATTTTCTACACAATGGTGGCTACTCAATTTATTATTTCTAACAAAATAGAAAGCATCTATTTTTAGCAATGTGACTGACTACGACATAAGTCTTTGAATGGTGAACTCTACTTATGCTTAATTGGAATGTACACTGCAAATTCCCTGGAGGTGTATTCACAAGTCAATGTGAAAATGCGTTATACCAGACAGTAAGTTCTTGCTTGAATCAAATGGAATTCATACAGTCTACTGAATAAAAAGCAAGACATATTTCTTTTTAACTGTTATAATATATATATATATACACACATGCATATATGTGTGTGTATACTTAAAGTATCCAATGCCCACCAATCACTTAAAAGTTAAGTTTTCCTAAAAGTTAATAGGCATTATATAACATTTAAACACAAGAGAAAAAACAAAACACAATTCAAACAAAAACAAAAACAAAAATACTACCAAGTACCCTCAATTTTAAGTGGAATTAAAGTCCACAGAATAAAAGATATGTAACAAAGAAGAGGAAAATCACTTTAATTCATGACATACTTAATTTTAAATATTTATAGAAATGAAGAATGTTGGTAGAAATTTGATATCAGTAGACCTCTAGTGGTTATTAGAGTTATTGATAATTTTACTATTTTCCATTACTGCCTCTCTCAGCATAAAACAAAAAGTGTTCAAGTGTTCCAGGATATTACCTTCCATGGTAATAGTGCAAATAGTAGCAAATATCTATTCATGTCTTCGGAAAAACAATATAAAAAATAAAACTAACTTCCAAAGTAGGTTGGCTACAAACTACCAAATAAAAACATCCTAATCTTGCTACCCTTGAAAAATGCCTTTATAAGTTTTAAAATCCAGATATTTATCTTTCCCATCACAAAATAACTTCCATGAAAAGAGGAATCCAATGCATATGTGTGTTTTATTTCTTTTCATCTCAGATAGTTGAAATACGCTAGCATTGTCTTGAAGCCAAGATACTTTAGTCTAAGTTTAAATATGTGAACAATGAATACATGGTTTTACTTATAAGGGAGACAATAAATACATGTTTTCTCTTTATATTAGAATGAAATAAATGTCAATTTTGGAGGATGATGGATATAAACCTCTCAGCATTGGTCGGATCACAGAAATTCGCATTAGGTGGACATAAATCGGATTCTAATTGAAGGTAAAATACCTCAGGTGAAGTTAATTTCCTTCCTCTAAATTTAAGTCATTGTTATGAATGATGGCTTCTGCCCTTTACTGATAAAGACAGTTGGCAGAATGCAAAAGCTATCTTGAAGCAGCAGCACTCTTCGGGTGACACTAGGTGTTGCAGAGACAGAACAACTCCCAGGAGACAATGCCACACAGCCTCAATACCACACTTTAACAAACCAATTACCTCCCACAAGAATGTGTCCCTTTGCTACATATTATCAACTAATTCATTCTAAAAAGGTAAGTGGATGGGGGGGTGGTGGTGGTGGGGTGAATTGGGAGATTGGGACTGACATGTATACACTAATATGTATAAAATAGATAACTAACAAGAACCTGCTGTATAATAAATAATTAAATAAAAATTTTTTAAAAAGGTAAGTGGAGGAGAAGACAAAATATTTAGTAAGTCATGTTCAAGATAATTATGTGTACATAATGACAAGCCAATATGAAAAGCAGCAATTCTGCGATTACTCTTGGGATCAAAATATATAGTTTTAAAACATCTGTTTTGATCTGGAGGAGGATTTCTATCAATAAAATGCCTAGTGATCACTTATAAAAGAACATAGGTATAAAATGAACCTGGTATCCAATTTCCTACAAAGTATTTCAAAAGGAGGGAAACTGATCAAGATGATAAATTTAAGGTAACTGTGAAGGTCCCTTAGAAATGTTAACTCTGGGCTTTTTGTCCCAGATTTAATGATGGTTACTACTGACATGGTCACCAACTCAAGTGTACAAAAAAGAGAACATTTTCCTTTGTAACTGATTTCAGTTTGTTTGCCCCACTTCTGGACAGGGAGGGAAATTTATGCCAAGTGAAAGTGGTTCAGTCATTTCCAGTGAAAACTCAGTCTTTTTTGTATAACTACTCAATCTCTCTTGTAAACTAATCAGGATTCTAACCTCCACCGGCACCCCTGCCCCTTCTCCCTAGGAGCCTCGGTGAACTTGTGTTGTATGAAGCTTGGAAAGGGTAGGTGAGAAGGAAAGAGAGACCAGTTTATTCTGCCTTGACTGTTTCCCCATGGGAGAGTAGCTATCTCATGAGATGTCTATTCTTACTGGATTTGCTGATGATAACCATGACCCTGCCAGGGCTTCCAGTGATAAATTCAGGACTTTTTCATCCCAACCACGAGATTCTTCCAGCTCACTAGACCTCTCACCTGCTTCTTCCTGTCACCCCATCTCATGCTGGTATGTGTCTGTGAGACTTTCCTTTAATCTATTATCTTAGTACCTCATGCTACCGTTAATGCACTCTTCAGATGTGATGTTGGACACATGGCATCTATGAGGTCTGCAGTCTTTCTGAATAAACCCTGGGTAATGAGACCCACACTCACTCTGTTCTTTGATCCTTCAAGCATATTCCAATTACCCTGCCACCCCATCCATGGCCACTAGACTTTTTCCAGAGAACCTTGCAGCTCATCCCTCTAAATTGCTCTTTTCCAAATACAGTTGGACCATTAACTTCTTTGGGGAGGAAAAAAACAGTTCTTATGTAATTATGCATTCTTATCCATTCTATAATTTATTCATTCAGACCTCTAGGCTTTTGCTCCTATCTTAAGCCAATTTCTTAGAATTGTATTCTATGTTTGGATCTTGCCAGTGAAAGCCATGGTTTTAAAGCTATATATCTATGCTATTAATTTTAAAATATCTGCTGAAGTACTCAAAAGCCAAGCAATTGATTCATTATTCTTTCTATCCCATGCTTAGCCTGAGGACAGTTCATTTGGAAAGCCCTGGATTCTGCTTGAGAGGAGATGTGGCTAGCAGAAGCAGGATTTGAAACACCCAGCACACACAGTTTAACATCAAAATATTGCCCCATCACACCTTAACATCTACAAAACACACGGCCTTTGCACATGCTGTTGCTTCTGCCTGAAGTGCTCTTGTGTCTTTTTTCACCTGTGAACTGTTTTTCATCTTCTGGATCTAGATCACTTCTGAGTGGTATTTCCAGCTCCTCCATGGTCAGGTTAAATCCGTGCCACTGTTATACTCTTTCATGAGGGAGTATACTCCTTCCCCTCATAGTGGTTGCTATAATTTGTAATGATAAATTTAGTCATATATCCCCACCCCATTAGACTCTATATCAATGTTAACAGTGTAAACCCCTTGTATGTTTTGCACGCTGCTGAACTTCTAACACTTCATATAGCAGTTCTCACACATAGTAGATGGTCAATAAATTTTTGTTGTAAATGACTATATTATCTCATTGGTTCCTATCACAAACTCTGATTTGTAAAGCAAGCATTACCCCTACTTGAAAATGGAGGGCTCTTAGGCTAATTGTATGTGAAATGGCATGTATCAGGACACACAGGTCACGTCATACAACTAGGATCTAAACTTTGGTCCTGTGAACCCTGGTCCACTGCTGTCCGTCATACCACATCCTTGTCCATTGTCACTGTCATCTTTAATAATAGTTTGGAATCCGGTATATAAAGAATTCTTAGTAAATGTTTGCTGTACAAGGTAAAATATTATTTTTAGTAGCAAACAGCAGTATGGTTTAACAGAAAGAAAACAAAAGACACGGTTTAATTTTGCAATGAGAATAATATGTAACCCAAGAAACTATTTTGACTATTAAACAGCATGATAGTATTATAATAATATCACCACAACAGGGTAAGAAACGTTTTTCGAAAGAAAGTGAAAATACCTAGCGTATCTGGAGCTTATTTATAAATTGTTCATACCCAGAATAACATTTTGTAGTCTTCTTTTTAAGAAAGCAGGAGTAGACCCTTATCTATAAATGTAAATGCAGAAGGTAGCCTATTTACAGATTGGCTGGCTGACAAGTCCTAGAACACATGTAGGGATATTGACAATTGTTAGACAAAAAATATGCCCAAGTGGTAAATGGTTCTATTATTAACCACTCAATTTACCAAATATAGGTTCTCAAAACCAAAAGCTCTCACAATCATCTAATAAATTTTACTGGGCTACTTTTATTCTTTTTGCAAATGCAAGTAATTTTAATTTATAATATTAAAAGGTTTCTTTTGAAGTTTGATGGTTTGTTTATTTTGAAAGTTTGCTCACATCTGGGTAGGGCTGAATATCCCATTGTTATACAAGTCTACTTCACTTAATCTGGATAATTTCCACTTTCTGTAACCTTTAACATTCATTTTTAATGTTTTCATTATATTAACATGACTATTATTGTTATATAAAGTATGCCATTTTAAGACATGTGACTTGTTTGAATTATATTTCAAAATAGTCTATTCATCTGGATGCTTTATGCAGGAAAATGGTACTCTTTATCCAAAAAGGAGTACATTTTATTGTTATTTCACACAAAGCAAAGCTGAAATGTTACCCAAAAAAGCTTATAAGATAAAATAAGTCATTATGGGCATGAGTGGATGGCCATGAGTGACAAATGGTATATTTTTTTTTCCCCTTCTGCCAAACCTTGGTCGTCTTATTTAGAATAAAGCACAGTAAAAGAAAATGAGAAGATTCTAAATAAGGAATGCAGTAGAGGAGGTAAATCACAAATTCTCATTGTCCTTTCCATACAAGGAAAGAACGGGGGAAATGAAAGAAATTTTCAAAAGTCAATTACATATTTAACAGATAAAAGGAAATATGAATGTTAAACACAGGGCAATTATTGGCAAGAGATATTATTGAAATAAACAGAATTTAAGTTTGCTACTTCTATTTTAGAAAGCTAAGTGAAACCAACATATTTCAATGGCTAGAAATAATACCTTAATTTCTTCATAACAATGCAGAAACAAAGATACGTGCATGAAAATAGGAAAGTATGGGGATACATCTACAAGTAGGTATTACAGACAGATTAAAAAGCACAGATAATAGTGAAATATTAGTCAGAATATTAATGCTCTGTCCAGGAAATAAGAACTTGATGGGATGGTTGAGCATGCATGGCATAAAATAATATGTGTAAATAAGCATAGTTACAGAATATAATAAATGCAATGAATACAGACCTGGGCTTGGGGCAACTTGGAAACTCATCTTTAAAAATGTAGATCCAGAATGCCTGTGTTCCAATCCTGATTCTACCACTTAACAGTTGGGTAATGACAGTTACTTAGCCTCGGTTTCTTCATCTATGCCATCAAAATAACAAGCCCCTACTTCATAGGATTATTGTGAAAACCCACAAAGTTAATTCTTGGGACAGTGCCTGGCATACACTAAGCAGTCAAGACATTTTATTTCTCCTCATCATCTATCTTCACTTTCATTTGGAAATATGTAAAACAATAATCTGATTTTTAGATGGTTGGATCCAGATGAGAATTTAGATCTTTTTCATCAACTCTAAAATAGAATTATGCACATGCCATTTTAGATAGATAAACCACTGATGCTGTGGGCATGCAGTAAGAGAGTAAGCATGTCCTCACTGACACCAATTTAGAACACTGACCTCAGGGTTCAGTGTACTAAACTCCCCCGTACCTATAATGCTAATCTGATTTTCCTGATTGCCTTATCACGGATTTGAATAAAGACAGAGCTAAGTAGTTATGAGCTGTATTTTTTATTTTTATGATGCTAGAATCTATTCTCCAAGACGCTGTTATACTGTAGCAATAATGAGATGTTAGTGGATATATTAGTGAAATAAATCTGCATACTGAAAGATAGGCTGATTGATGATATTTGATTGTCAAAACACTCAAAATTTCTGAAATGTATATAGACATTTGAAGTTGTCAAAGCTTTAATGATGTTGCTGTTGAAGGAAATCCCAAGACCCTCCAGTACCTCAGGACAAATTTTATGAAAAACACTTGAAGGAAAACAATCATTATTGCTGAAAGCACTAAAACTCTCGTTCTTTCTCTCTCCCCCTCCCTCCCTCCTTTTCTCCCTCTCTACATACACACATACATATATATGCACATGCTTATGTACACACATACATTTGGGAAGGAACAGGAATAAGGGTTCTTATAAATGATGTTCATAAAGAAGAGGAAAAGAAGGGAATGCTAATTTCACATTTTAGCAAGACCCATCGGTCTTTGTGTTAAACACAGTTTCTTACCAAATGCACGGAAGATTGGCAGTAAAAAGAAGACAGAGAATGATTCTGGGTGACTCCTGCAGTCAAGGAAAGAGGGAAAAACTGGGCGAGTGGGAAGTCTGCTCCTTCAGCAATCACCCTGGTTTTCTAAGTACTCATCATATGTGTATCTTGGAATTAAAATGGCTCTTTAAAGATGGGAAAGGCTGCTGGGAGAAGGATGGGGGTGTCTCCATCATTCTTTAATCCCTTTTCTCTAGCATGAGAAAACACTTAAACCAGTTTAGAGACACATAGAAAACAATGGAGCCCTGTTTATTTTTTAAAGGAAAATGTTTTGTCAGGATGAAGACAACAGAAAATATTATAGACGAAAAAGAGAATCCTAAAAGGGTGAACACTCAGAGTGTTCTGGGGCTAGGATGAATCTTACAGAGGGTTTATCGAAGCTTCTCATGTTCAGATGTAGAAATGGTTGCCCAAATATGTTAACAGTTCTTAAATAAGGCTGAAAAATTAGTTACTGGCAGAGCTGGGCCAAGAAATCAGGTCTCAAGATTTAAAATTAAGAGTTGCTTTAAAATTAAGAGTTGCCTTGTGAATGAATTCACTTCCAGATCTCAAAGTTACTTTACTGTTCCATTGCTCCTGACAGGATTTAGGAGGTAGACAAGGCAGACAGCACAGGCATCAGGAACTCCAAAGAAAGGTGTAAAAAAAGACAGCTGACTACTCACTCATGTGCAAGGAAATCAACTAACTTCCTGTCCAATATTTGGCAAGAAAGACTGAGTCTAAGAGTTGAGTACATTTTCACTACAGAAGTAAGCAAACGAAGAAAAAATCTCAACACACCATTTCAATTCAAAAACTACATTCTACTATATGTCAAACACTGTGCTGGGCTCCAAGGCAGTAAGCTAGGATGCACAAGATACACTCTGTTTCCTGCCCCCAAGGCGCTCCCCATCAAAAAAAATGAGACTGATAAGAAAACAATTATACCATAAATTTATAATGAATGAAATGAAATATCCTTTCAACTGCTTTCTTTAATACCCTCCAACTGTTATTTCCTTCTATCAACCTACCATCTAACTATGATCTTTGTAAACCTAGTAAATAAAGATTTTTTATGGTCAATTTAGCCCATTTTGTAACTGCTTTATCTCTCTATACAACTCTCTTGCAACAGCAGCTTCAAAGCCCTACTCAACACTGAGATTATTTTTGCCTAAAGGCTAAAACTGTTTTATAACAAAATAATAGCTAGCTGACCCACATAAGCAACAAGAAATTTGTAAAGAAACACAGCATGGTGTTGGCTTTACAGTGAGAGCTTATAAAGGCTAACCAAGTGATAGTAAAAGGAAACAAAAAAAATTAGAAAAAAAAGTTCATTGCTCAAGACTTTCAAATTGGGAAAATTCAAGTGGTTCTGATTCTATAATATGGTAAAGATTCATGGATTTATAGGTTCAAATTTTATTTGAATAAATTCACAAAGGATATGTACTTTCTAACATCCTTCCACAGTCATGTGAATTCTTGACCTTATTTATGCATTATCAGACAGATAAAAATCAATATTCAAGGACTAATGGTTCTAGCATCTTCTACTTGATTCCAGTAGAATTTTGGCCTCTCCCAGGGACACTGAAACATTGACCACTGGATCCATGGGTAAAAAAATTAATAAGCAGAAACCTCAATTAAAAAGAGTTGGGAGACCAGAAAGAGGAGCTCTCATACCCTGCAATGATAGCAGCACTCAACGGGGAGAAGAAAGATACCTCTTCTTTACTGGCACGAACTCAGCCAACAAAAACCCATGACTCTTTGTTTACTATAGTCCTCCAAATTCCCTTTTCCCTTCTGTAGAAAAGTGCTCCTTCCCTTGCATGTGGGGACTTGTGTGAGGCTCCTCATGGCTAAAGATCCTAAATTATAATTTTATAATTCTCTGCTGCTCCTGAATAAACGCATCTTTGCTGGAGAAATATCTGGCAGTCTATTTGTTTTACGTCAACATTTTGGTGGCCGTACAGAGACCAGAGAAGACCCCTGAAGGCTCCTGGGCTGGTGGGCAAGTGAGTGTGGTATCCATAAATGAGCCCATTGTTGTTCACTGCTTTCTTGCCAACCTTGAAGTTTGAAGGTATATCTTTCTCCTAGATCTGAGTTCACACCCTCTTTGTGTTTGAAGCTCTCCAGGCTTTATCTGGAATCTATTTTACGGTTTTTGTCTATCTGGTTAAGGCCTTGTTCTGTATGTGAGTACTCACTCAGTGCTACGGTCTGATTTTGAGATCAGACTGTTTCAACCAAAGCTGGCTGAGAAGCCATCTGCCCATTCCTTTGGGAACAGGGGCTGCTTCACTAAAACTGTGAAAGTTCAGCCATCCTGCTGGCCCATTCTTTTGGAATAGAGGCTGTTCTCTGGCAACTGGCTGGAAAGCCTTTGGTTCCTCCAGGACAGTCCTGTTTCCTTAGACTAGGTGGTGTTAGGCCTTAAAGGCTATTCAATTTGGAAACTGTTTAAGTTGGAAGCTGTCTGAATTGAGGTGTTTAAGCTGTAGGTTACCTAAGCTGTTTGAAAAGGGTTCTTTTACTCTAGAAAAAAACCTCTAAGAAATGGGATCTCAGTTATCTAAATATTTTGAGGGTGCCCCCACCAGACTCTGGCCAAATTTATGCTTATAAACCATGGTCTTTCCTCATGTACATCTATAATTAAATGGACTAACTTGACCAAAGACAATTTAGAGTATCGAAGGTCATCATGGAGAACTTTGGAAATTACCAAACTTAATTTCCTGAAAATGGAATTGGACTACATAACTCAAAAATTTCCAGAACTGAGTGGAATACTTATTTTGATCGGTATTTTCAGGCTTTCTAACATTACAAGGAGTCTGAAATTGCCTCTCTGAAAATTAAGGTTTTAAGGTTAACTGAGGCAAACAAATGATTAAAGAAAGAAAAATGGCTCCCAAAGCCTCAGGCTCTTCTTCCTTCAATTGTTTGTCTCAGGTTCGGCCTCTGGTGCCATCTTGACTCTCTCCCTCAGCTGCTCATGGTCAGACTCAACCTCCAGCACCATCTTTCTCCTTCCCTCCTACTACAACTATGCCTCCTCTATGCCCTCAATTCCCCCATACCAATTCTCTCTCCTAACTTCCCCCTCTTTCTGAAGCTCTTCCCTCTCCCTTTTTCTCTACACTTACCAGGATTTGCCCCTTTAGAATTAAACCCTCTGAGGATCCAGAGGCTAAACCCTTAATTTCTTATATTCCCTGGACTAAAGCTTAACTGCGAGCCATAGCCAAAAATTTTCCTAAAGTAACCAAAGATATTCACGGACTTGCTGAGGAATTTAATATAGTCATTTAAACTTACCAACCTGGTTTCTCAGATTTGTATCAGTAGATCATAAGCCTGTTGGTAAAGGCCGGGCCCAGCACTGGATGAAAATCACTAATTGGGAAAATTCTGAAAGGTCTCTGGAATTAAAATAGGGAGACCAGCCCGCTAACTTATATAGGATCAGGCTTGAACAATTGCTAGGCAACTTCATCGGGCAATTCGCAGGGCTTTTCCAAAGCTTGTTGATTGGAACAAGATTCAGGCCTGCAAACAAAAATCCGATGAACCTGTTCATGACTTCACAATTGACTTCAGATTATTTTTAAAGAAAATTCTGGTCTTCTTTCAGATATTGGTTCCTTCCAGGTAGCTTTTAACTCTATGCTTATTAAAGGGCTGAACCAGGACCTTCCCCTTCTAGTAAAAGGGACAGGATGGAATGGGAAGCTATGTCCACTCCAGATTCAGTTAATCTAGAAAACCAGCTCTCTCACACCCTAGATAAGTCACCTAAAAGGAAGACCACCAAAATTCTTAATCTTCACATCCAGCAAACGAAGACTCCTAAACGAAACCAAAACCCTCTTAGTTTCTGCTATCATTTCAAAGAGCCAGGACATTAGAAAAGAGACTGTTATAAATTTAGGAACTTTAGGTGCTTTCTAACCTGTTTTTCTAACGTCCTGCCGACTCTCAATAACAAGCCTCCAAAGAACTATAGGGCTCTTCCCAATCCTCCCTCTTAATTGGCTTGGAGAAAGATTTTTCCAGATTCAGGATGAATTTCTTCCAATCCTGACACTGGAGCCACCTTCTTCGTACTCAAACACACTGCTATAAAGCAGCGCCTGTCTCAGAATACTGGAACCGTTCTAGTGGGGATCTCTAATGAAGCTGTCTCTGAACCTACTCCCTTTTGTTTAGGCCCTTTGAGAAATATACATCCTTTTTTTCCCCTTTAGTTCCTCAGTCCCTATACATTTATTAGGCTGGGAATTCTTAGGGAACTATCATGCTGGGATTTTTTTTCTCCCAAAAGGGGTAAATCATTCTAGAATTTCACAGTAGTCATCAAGTAACCAACCAGGTGAATTAAATAACCCTTTGGCATATTTCATTTGTTCCATTTCTGATGGTACTAGAGCTGATTCTGGAAACACTCTTTGTTCCTATTGAATTAGCTACCGTACTCCTTATGGGAAAAACCTCCAACTGATACTGGCAAAATTCACAGCACACCTCCCATCAAAATTCAGATAGATCCCTCAAAACCTCTTCCCAGAATCAATCCATACCCTATAAGTAAAGTAGCCCTTCAAGGCATAAAACCCAAAATAGATTTCAAGGCTGAAGGTCTCATTATCTCTTGTAGTAGCCCCTGGTGCTACTATTTTACTGGTGCAAAAACCTAAGGGCTGAGGGTGAAGGTGTATCTAGGACCTCTAAGCAATAAACGATACTGTTAACCCTCTACACTCTGTTGTTCCTAATCCTCATAGGTTACTAATACCTATTCATTCCTACCGGAAGTAAATTCTTTACTGTAATTGATTTAAACAGTGCATTTTTTAGTATTCCAGTATTGATGAAGCTGGTCAATACCTTTTTGCCTTCACTTAGGAAGAAAAACAATTCACCTGGACAGTAATGCCTCAGGGTTTTACTGAGAGTCCTTCTTATTTCTTGCAAATCCTGAAGGCTGATCTGGATGATATAAAGTTCTCTAGAGGTTCTATTTTGTTGCAAAATGTGTACAATTCGCTTCTTTGCTCTCATTCTCAAGCCTCCTCATAGGAAGACCACATCCATGTGCTAAAGCTTTCAGCCTTAAAGGGACATAAGTTGCCAAAAAAATTGCATTTTTTCCAAACCCAGGTTCAATATAGCATCTGATATCAGAACAAGGGCTACACCTAGATGCAGACAGGCTTCAAGTTGTCCTAAACTTCCCTAAACCCAAAGCTCAGTGCCAGCTGCAAGGCTTTCTCTGGCCAGTTAGTTATTGCTGAAATAGGATTCCAAATTTCTCTCTTATGGCCAAACCTCTATATGTTTTACTAAAGAACAACAACCCTGAGCCAATGCTATGGGAGTAACTGAATGGCACAGCCTTTAAAGGAGAGTTTGATGAACCCATCTGCCCTTGGGCAGCCCAATTATCAGATGACCTTTTTTCATTTTGTACATGAAAAGGAAGGAAATGTCCTTGGGGCACTTGCCCAAAAACATAGAGACCACCATCTACCCAATAGGGTATTACAATCAGCAACTGGACCCTGCCACATAGGGCTACTCCCCTTGTCTTAGAGCCATTACCACCACTGTTCATTTGGTTAAGACCACCAAGAAAATCGTTGTGGGATTTCTTTTCACCATTACTGTACTTCATGCATTTTTGTACTATTTTTGTACCGCTCCTGAATTCTCATCACACTCATCATTTCTCATTCAGCCACCTCACCTCCTATGAAGTCCTTTTATTAACTGCTCTTCACATAACTCTTTTACATTGTAGCAACCTTAACCCTACTACTTGCCTCCCCTCTGTCACTGATGAAGTCCTTCACAACTGCTCAGCACTGATGAATCACCTCCTGACTCCTCGTGATGATCTACAGGAAACTCCTCTGGAGCAACCTTTTCACAGTGTGCTATCAGGAGATGAAGACCTTATGCACTGCACCTTGTAACCTGGAGATTTCATCTACTGGAAAAAAACACCTCCTGAAGAACTCCTCAAATTCCATAGAGATGTCCCTATCAGGTACTTCTAACTAACTCTTGTCCCACCAAACTCCAAGAAATAGATCTTAGATTCAAATGACACACCTACAGAAAGCACCAAACCCAGAATGGACCTACACATCATCTGGTGACATGAAAGTAAAGATCTCCTGGAATTGAAGCAGGTGACATTTGATAGAATAACTTTCTTAAGATATCAGGACAAGGCTTGTTGGAAGATATCTGGACCAAACCTTTGATGGTGACATAACACTTCAGATGATATCTGATGTCTATGATCTTGATAACATATGGACCTTAGATAAAATGTGACTGAGAGTTCCCCCTACTACCACTCCTCATTATTCAAATGTGACCTCAATAGTTTTCTAATCTGTGCACTTTCCCTCTGACATGAAACATTACTCCTAGGAAAGGTCCTTCTTGGAACTGAGGGACAAAAAGCCACTAAAACTAGAAAACCTTATGCTTGATCAGTGAGGCGTTCAGAGAAAGAACTTGTTCAAAAGGGCAACATGAAAAAGATAAATAGAAACCTCAATTAAATAGAGTTGGGAGAACAGAAGGGGGAACTCTCATGCCCTGCAATGACAACAGAACCCAAATGGAAGAAGAAACACCTCACTTCTTTCCTTGGAAGGACTCAGCCAATGAAAAGCCATGGACTCTTTGTTTATTATAACCCTCCCAACTTTGTTTTCCCCTCTATAAAAACATTCTCCCTCCCTTGCCACTAGGGGACTTATTGCTACTTTGTATGTCTCACCATGATTGCAGACCCCAAATTGCAATTCTCTGCTAATCAGGAATAAACCTATCTTTCCTGGAAAAATATCTGGCAATCTATTTGTCTGGCAATCTATTTGTTTTAGGTCAACACATTGATGAACCAGCAAGCACTACCATGAAGAAAATGACAAACCACAAGAGCAATACTTGAAAACAAAGAACTAACCCAGAAGTAAAATTCCAAATTAATTTGACGTCCTTTAATGATCAGATTAGACTCTCCAAGGCAAGCCTGGAACCAAGCCAGTTTCCCCTGATTTTCCAGACACCCAGGACCTAGCTAAGATTGGATTGGTCTCTGGGGTGTGCAAACTTCAGACTGAGATCAATAAGCTAAATTTCTATCAAGCACTCACTTATATGAAAAATCACTTACGTAATACAAGAATGAAAAAGCAGAATTTTAACCTAAGAGAAAAGTAAACTTTCAAATAATATGATGCTAAATGCAAGAAGAAAATAATATTCCCCACAAAAGTATACTAAATAAATGCATAATTCAGCACCTTTTTTCCATACTTATGCTTTATATGTAAGTCAAGTTGCTATTTCTTCTTCTGCTTTCGGAAATAGAGAATTACTACTTAAAAGCAATTTCAAATGATTAAATATACAAACACCAAGACACACACACACACACACACACAAACACAGGCATACATAATATTACAAAAAAATCTAGCAATCAAAATTTCCTCTAATTCATAGTAACATTCTTTATAATTAATTATCGATTTTCTTTATTTAGTTATAATAATACTTTATATTTCTGCAAATTATAATATAATTACTTATAGAGCAACTGCAATGAAGAGGAAGCTCTCTAAAAGCTTCATCAGCTTAACTACCTCAACCCAGAATAATTAATTCAAGAAATTTACCATGAGAATTACTTTTTAATCAGGCATTAGAACAACTTGTTCTAAGAAAAAAGAGCAGCACTGTAACATTTTCATGTATTTTAAGTCCATAAGTGTATTCAGCTTAAAAATTGAGAACAGTAACAGTGTTAAGAATAGACTCAAATTTGGAAGTCAAAAACTTTATTACACTTATGTAAAAAGAAAATAAATCAACATTCGTTTGACCATTTTTGCTTTATGCAAAATTTCCTAAACAATTAGAAACAGTTAAAAGAAAATAAAATTGTAGAACAAAGAAAATGACTTACACAAGACAACACAACCTCAGTAGGGAATTTGGTGTTCAGTCTGAACAAATTTTAATAGCTTTTCTACTTAAAACTCACCATCATTAAAAATTAATTACTAAATTTAATTTTCTATTATGTATACTGTTTTACATCATTTTTATTAAAAACATGTTTTATTAGATTTTCCAACTAAATTAAATGGCAAATAGTAGTTGTTTTATTGCTGGTTTGTATGCTTTAATAATTACCCAAAACTATTCTATTCAGCTACATTAGATGTAATTTTAGTCACAAACATATTTTTACCAAAATTGTATTAACATGTACACAGAGCAGTAAAAAAGTATTGTGTGTTTTCTTAAGTCCAATGTGTACAATATTCAGATAGATCGGACTGCAAACAGACTATAAAACATAATAGCCTAGTAGAAGGATATTTTCAAAAGTAATAAAAAAATGCAGCATGCAGCAACTTTCATAATGAAGAAAACAATGTTAACTGAAACCCATAGAAACTTGCACAATCCTCACTCAGAAAGTGACTCAGAAGGTACCACTGACCAAAAACAGCATTTGAGCATCTGAACTACACCCACCTGACTCAATTCTGTTGTCATCTTCACATTCCAAAACTGCCAGGTAGAAATGTGAGGAGTATCTTCAAAAGTATAGTCTGGAACATCGGCACCACCCTTTTCCCCACACCTTAGTCATCCCATGTGAGGTGGGGCCCCTAGATCTGTATTTTTTAAATAAGTTCCCCAGGTAGGAGTCTATGCTGTCAGCTCAGCATATAACCTAAACAAGGACAGAAGAAAAAGTGCAATGGCCACTACAATATCACTTTACCCAGTTATTTACCTCCCAACTAAATTGCTATTTTTAAATTTACTCCCTTCCATGTTTACACTCAGAACAAGACTATGGTCATCTTAAAAGTGTACTAGTCAAGATACATAATGTTTGTTGTACATATGTATGCATCACTGTTCTGAAACAGTATATTTTGAAATATATCCCAATTTCAGAATCATTTTGCTTTCATAATTTTCATGTTCTATTTTATTTTAAGTTATTCTAGAGCTTAAACTATTAGGTTGAGTCAATACGGCAAGTTCATATGGTTCAACCTAATACATCATGTTCATGTTTGGACATTAGAATTCAAAATATTCACCTATTACTCGGAGATAATGCAGGTTCGGTTCCAGACCACCACAGTAAAAATGAATACTGTAATAAAGCAAGTCATATAAACTTTTTGGTTTCCCAGTGCATATAAAAGTTATGTTTACATGATACTGCAGTCAATTAAGTGTGCAATAGCATTACATCTCAAAAAACAATGTACATACCTTAACTTAAAAATACTTCATTGCTAAAGAATGTTAACTGTCATCTGAGCCTATGGTTAGTCAATCTTTTTGCAATAGTAATATCATCGATCACTGAGCTTTTGCATCAAAGATCACTGATTGCATATCACTATAACAAATATAATAATAATAAAAAGGTTTGAAATATTACAAGAATTACCAAAATGTGACACAGAGACACAAAGTGAGCAAATGCTATTGGAAAATTGGCACTGATAGACTTGCTCGACACATGGTTGCCACAAACTTTCAGTCTGTAAAAAAACAAAATATCTGCAAAGCACAATAAACTGAAGAGCAATAAAATGAGGCATGGCTGTATTTAATTACCTATAATATATTAATAGCTTATATGAATTATTACTTAATTTTCACTAAACTGATATTTATGTAAAAAATTTACCTGCTCTTAGCAGTGAAGTAAGACCTAAAGTTCTTCTAAGTCTATTATAATTAAGCATTATTGTAAGACATATATATATATATGATTATATATACACACACACAGTATTCTAATATTTGTATGCACATTAGCCACTAAATTCCAATTCATTTTTTCCTGTTTATCAAAAATGGCCTAACCAATTGAAGCATATCAAAACATTTCTAGAATACAAACATTATACAGAAAGAGGGAGATTTTCAAATTCTGGCAAATGAACTATGCATTTCTAAATGATATTAGAATTATCAAATACATCTTTGAATGAAAAAGTTGCCTTAAATACATTATTTACAAGTCCATCACAGGTAGAAATTCACATAAATGTTGATGAATGCTTTAAGAGAATTCTTAACTCTGAAGTCTTTCTCCCTCTTTTGTTGTTTCTAGACATTACAACGCTTTGCTTGGCACATGGAGCATTGCTAATTTTCAATGTATAAACAAGTCATTGTTTGATACATTAATGAAGTACCAAATATTGCAAAAAAAAATTATGTTAAAAAATATCTCTACATAACTTCATTGAGTCAAGAGACAGGGCAAATTCAACACATTCCCCTAAGGGATATATATCCTGTAATGTCACAACCAAAACAAAACAAAATGAGGGCCAAAGAGAAATATATACTTTTTTTCTATTGCAGTCCCTTACTTTTAAAGCTGATTAAGCTGATGTGCAAAGAGTTGAAGGTTTCAACTTCCTTTTGTATTCCTATAATCTTAAAAAAAAATGGCAAAAGGGCAAATACAATTTGTTGTGACTTAAAAATACAGAAATCCTTTGCTGGTAATAACGTAATAATATTTTTTGAGTTTCAAAAAGCACACATAGGGGCTTCCCTGGTGGCGCAGTGGTTAAGAATCCGCCTGCCAATGCAGGGGACACGGGTTCGAGCCCTGGTCCAGGAAGATCCCACATGCCGCGGAGCAACTAAGCCTGTGGGCCACAACTACTGAGCCTGCACTCTAGAGTCCGCGAGCCACAACTACTGAGCCCACGTGCCACAACTACTAAAGCCCATGCGCCTAGAGCCCGTGTTCCGCAACAAGAGAAGCCACCACAATGAGAAGCCCGCGCACCGCAACGAAGAGTAGCCCCCGCTCGCTGCAACTACAGAAAGCCTGCACACAGCAACGAAGACTCAACACAGCCAAAAATAAATAAATAAATAAAATAAAATTTAAAAATATATATATTAAAAAAAGCACATATATTCTCTTATAAAAATATCAATAGTATACAGTATGCTTTTAACTCAGAAAAGCAATTAAAATGGTTCTTAGAAAAGTATTTCTCTATCAGAAGAAGTTGAATATTTATTTTGCACTGAATCTTTGTCTGTTTCTAAATCTGACACTTTTGCCAGACATCTTTTAATAAACAACCTGAGACAACAACAAAAAATAAATCAGCTGTTTTTAGATTGCACAGATTCAGAATAAATAATTGATTAAGAAAAAAGAATACTATTTTGAGCTAATCCACGTTTCCACAAATTTCTAGGATCTGAGATTGGAAGACAGACGTCTTAAGTGACAATATTCCTACTTATAAACCATCGAAATGGATGACAGAACAAGAACACTTACAAATTGATGAACATTCGAGTACAGAGCACCTTTAAGCTTTTTGATCCAGGAACGCTTTTTGGAATTCCATCGACCCCAGCCACTACAGAGCAGAACCTCTTTCACAGTAAGCCCCTTATATTCCACCGCAGCTTAAAGGACCTCACGTTTTCATGAGTAACTCAAATGATTATACAATCTTTAAATGATTTTAAACTAAAGGCATTGTTTTAAGACTGCAAAAAAGTTTTAAATAGCATAATATATTTTACTCAAAAAATGGGTGAGGTGGTCAAAAGGTACAAACTTCCAGTTATAAAAGAAATAAGTCCTAGGGCTATATTGTACAGCATAGAGTTAATAAGACTGTAATGCGTATTTGAAAGTTACTTAGAGAGTAGATCTTAAAAGTTCTCATTACAAGAAAAAACAATTGTAACTATATGTGGTGATGGGTGTTAACTAGAATTATTGTGGTTCTAATTTCAAACTGTTATGTTGTGTATCTGAAAATAATATGATGTTATATGTAAATTAGATTTCAATTTTTTTAAATGAGGGTAAAATGCTTCCTATGCAAAGATTCAAAGTTTCTGTGCATTATCTATCTTCATATTTTCATTGAGTTAGGGGAGCATTATAAAGTTAAAATGAGCAAAAGAAGCTGAATATTATACATCAATGGACACATTCTTCTCTTTACCAAATTCCTCATTCTGGTTTGTGTCTTCTTCACCTTTACCTAATTATCTAGCCTGGTGGCAAGATATTTCCATTCTTTTCCTCCCTTTCCCCGATATGCATAAGATAATTATATTTCCAAAATGATCTATATTTTATATTCTTTCTTTCCCTTGGTATTGAATAGATTGCAGATCTTTTATAACCATAGTGAGATGAACACTGAAAAAGTTTTTTTCTATTTTATAGAAATATGTGTCCAATAACACACTGTTATACTTACTTGTGTTATACTTAGTGGGAAGGATTCCTAAAAAATCACAATACGCTATTTCAATTTCTTTACAATAATATCTTAACAGTAATCACTTAGTGTTAATGAAAATAGAACATTTAACTTTAACCTTCAAAAGTTTATATTGTTCATATTTTACGAATATTAAACTGGAGTTTCAGCTGTTAAAATATGAATTTCTCTTACAATTTCTCCAAAGACTTCAGACACATCTAATCCAAGGCTGCAGAGAAAGGAATTTAACTGCCAAGTCAAAATAAAATAATGCTCTAGACTACACTGTCCAATAAAGTAGCCACCCGCCACACGTGGCTACTGAAATATAAATTAACATTAATTAAAATTAAGTCAAATAAAATCAAAATTAGTCTCTCCATGCACCAGTCAGATGTCAAGTACTCAATAGCCACAATGGTTAGTGACCATCGGTACTGGACAGTGCAATACAGAACATTTCCACAAACTCAGAAAGTCGATTGAGCAGTGTTTCCTAGACTTTCCTTCTCAAGGAGAAGTGTGAAGAGAAGTCATTGAACATGTAAGGGAAGGCTTAGGCTTAGGTCGGAGAAGGAACAACTAGGTAAGTCCTTACCCTTGAGGCATACATCAATGTACGATGAGAAAGTGCTTTCTCCTAAAAGGAAGTAATATTTGACATTATTCCACTGCAGTTTATTGATATAGATTTATATCACATCAGCTGTCCCCTAGCCAAAGATCCACCATAGACAAATCAATCAAGAAAACAAAGAATTTCCATCATGAGAGATATCCTCTTATTATTTATGGTCCCCAAAATTAAGGAATAAAAAAGATGATGGTATAAACAGGCAAAATACATGGATAAATACTAATAGAGTGATATATATATAGTTATTAGTTATATACAGTTATATAGTTATTATTTTTATATAGTTATATCATTACATAGTTATATATATATATATATATATGTGTGTATATATATATATATACACATATATATATAGAGAGAGTTATTCCATCATCCTGGTACTACACATTTTCCATTAAAACTTAAAATCTGAAGATCTACTAATATTTTAGAAGAAAAAAAGTAATTTATACCCACACCAGAAGAACTACACTCTTAGAAATTTCCCAAATAAATGTCATTTCTATTGCAATAGCTATTTTACTATGTAGCGAGTAATATATGATTTTAAAACCACTGATGATCAATGTACTGCTCCTTCCTCGTAACTCATGCCAACAAGGACACCAACATCTTTTAGACGCATCTGAAGTGGGAACAAAAGCCCCTTCACCTTTTTAAAGACTTTTTGTATGCTTAAAATTAGGGATTTCTCATTTGACAACATAAGAACACAACAGCAGCTAGAAATGCAGCAATCTTTTGTAACCAGTTTTTAACAGCAAGTGTCAGAGAAAGCAAGGAAAGATCTTTTTTTGTTCTCAACAGATGTAGGCACAAAAATACACAGCCAGAAAGCTCATTTAAACTTGCTAATTACAGGAATAATAAACTAATTTTGAATAAAACTGGACAATTTCCTTCTATTTGTAACCCTGAATTTTCATCCACAATTACCCAAGTAAGGTACATTTACTTGCATACATAATTTTATATTTACAAAGACAAAAATCTACAAAGATAGTTTTAAAAGATCTCTGAATATATTAGACCTAAAGTGTTAACTGCTAAGTCTACTTTCTCTACATGTCCAGTTTTCTCTACCTTAACTGTTCTATCAAGAAGAGTGGGATGACTCAGGAATCTTCAATGGACCCAGGAATAAAAGATCACAATCTGTCCTTCCTTTACAGCTGAATAAAATAGCTCAAAATCGCAGCAAAAATCTTCTTACCCAGCAAAATCCCTATGGTAAAACCGTCCTTTTATAGCAACTGTTTTTGGCAAAAACTTTGTCTTTTAGTAAAATTAAAACATCCAAATTAATCTTTTGACCATTTTTAAACTCTTAATTCAGTCAGGAGAATAATGGCCCAAGAAACCAAAGCCAGAAAACATCACAGAAACCCAAACTCCATTGATAGAACTCATTTTAAGTTCAGAGAGCAAAACATGGGCAAGCCTGGATTTTACAACCAGTATTTGCAGTTTTAAACCAAATATTGATACTTGAATCTAAAGATAATGAAGCGGATAATATAACCTGAGTGCACAGAAAAAAAGTCTCCATGGAAACAGATAAAAAATTAACACAAGAATAAGAAGGAGTTGTTTTAACAAATTCTGATCCAGGTTTTTGTTAATGTTTTGTTTTGTTTATTTGTTTGTTTGCTCAATTTGAAAGCCTTACCATCCTGCTGGCCATGAAGAGCCTGGGGACTTTGCATCCTTTCCTCAAGATTGGAGCTAAGGTCAGAGTTCACAGCTGACATCCGTGTTGAATCACTCATATCAAATTCATCACTTTCTATTGAACTTTCATCCTGAAAATTGTTTTAAAATATCATCAAGTATCATAAAATATAATACATTCAGATAATGACCATTTTATCTATAGGGTCAGTTAAAGTTTAGCCAGTTAGTAAGCTTTTACAGAACTCAGTAAAATGTTACACATGAATAGATTCTTGAAATAACAAATAAGAAATATGAAAACGTGTGAAGATTCAATGTTCTGTGTAAAAGATGTAAAACATAAAATAATGTATTTAGGAAGGACGTAGTTGAGGAATTATCTGAATAGTGAAATAATGGATTTTTTTTAATTAGTAAAAAAACTTCCTAAAAGAGTCAATCACAAAACATAGCAGAAAAAGAAATACATGTTTTGATTTTTTAAATAAATGACAATAAAATATTGTAAGCAAAAATCTGACACTGCAATAAAAAATCTTAACTAAAAATTTTTCTTTGGTAAACAAAATGGAATCTAAAAACAGACAAATTTACACAGCTAGATTCAAAGTCCACATTTGCTGGAAAACAAGTTAATCTTAGCACAACCTTTCTTTCTTCACAAGAGAATATAAATGGCATTGCAACCACAAAAAGTTCAAGGTAAAAGTGTGCAAGATCCATTTACCAAAAGCCAGATCAGCAAATGGCTAAATTACCAAAAGGCAAGTTTGCCAAATGGTCAATTCATCAAAATCTGTCAAATATTAACTTAAACCAAATCTATGCTATGTTGCTATAGTAATTTCCTCGAAGCAAACTCCTTTTTTGCTTTGGAGAACTGATTTTTGGACAAATGCTGTGCTTATGTAGGCAGGAAGGCCTTAGAAACCTGCGTAAAATATCATAAATGTTTAATTGAAACCACCAGGTTTAACTTCAATTTGTAAACATTTGATCTGAAAGTTTAACATTAATCTAATGATTACCAGTAGCAGTAGTGCTGCTATATATATTGCAGACACTGTTATTTATATTTGCTTACATACTTCATCTTCATCACAGCCTGTGACTTATGTGCCAGCATTTACCCAATTTTACAGATTGAGAAATTGAGGCACAGAGCTGTTAAGTAATTTATTATACTATTATATACCAGAACTGGGATTCATTATGATGTCTCCCAAACTTAAGAAAAGAGCTTCTTTGAATAGGAAGAGTTCTCCTGGCTTCATAAATGACATCTTGGTATCAGCAAAGAAGTTGCTATGGTTAAGGTACAGGAGCGTTTTAGCAGACTAACAATGGGCATTCTGATCCCTAGGTCAGGCCCAGGTGATTTGGGTGTTCTTCCCTTACCTAAGGTCTGATTGTGTCTGGGTCTACTGAGTAGCACTAGCTCTTCATTAATTCAGCGAGGAAATGCCACCCTGGGAGGCCTCTGGGCAATCAGTCACACAGACTGCTCCCAGCCACGTGCCCTCTCGGTACATTATGTTATCTCCAATTCTAAATTCTAAGAAAATCCAAAGCATCTGAAATATTAAATATATATGTTCAAAAGAGAAGAAAAATAACAGAATTCAGTGCACACATCCATGTTATCAATGTGTACCATATACATATATGTACATATATACACACACATAGCTAGATGATATAGATATCCATTATATACACTCTAAGTGTCTGTAATATCACAGTATTTTAGAGCACATTCTCTGGAACCAGACTGCCTGGATTCAGATTTATACTCTGCCACCTATTAGATGTGTTTCCTTAAGCAAATTACCTAACATTTCTGTGCCTCAGTTTCCTCACCTATAAAACGGGAATAATAATAGTATCAATCTCATAGGGCTATATAATGATTGAGGGGCTATAATATATTTAAAGTAGTTAAAACAATGTCACATCCATAATAAGCACAAAACTGTTTGATATTGTTATATAGAATATGTAACAAATTCTACAGTATATAAGATTCATATTTATTATATGAACATATACAAAAATAAATGTAATGGTAAAGATGATCAATATGTATTTATAAAGTAGCTGTGGATACTATATGAACATAGTCTTTATAAAAGCATTTATTATATACCCTACAAAGAGCTAACTAGATGTAATCTAGTAAAATACTGTTTCCATGGTATGTGTATGCGTGTGTATGTACACACACAACCATCTGAGATATATGTATATATAAGTGCGTCTGTGTAAAAGGTATGTGTGTGTATGTTTAAGAAGAGCTAGACACAAAGATTGAGGCTGCAGTCTCTGTTCTATAGAATGGTTAATACAAACTGCACACTATGGCTAATCAATGTAGCTAGTGTGACTAAAGAACTGACAATTTAATTTTAGTTAACTTGAATTAATTTTTATTAAATTTAAATATCCCTGTATGTCTAGTGGCTACCATGTTGGACAGTGCAGATTCAATATTCCTCACTGTTGGATATTTCCAACCATCACTATTAGCAATACAATAAACATCCTAACACTTAAATTGTTTTGTGCATCAAATTCCTTAGTATACATTTCTAGTCAAAGCATATAAATAACTTTTTAAAGTTTTAAAATAATTATTGCCAAACTCTCCCCCAGAAAGTTTGTTATGGTTTAAACTCTCATCAACAGTTTGTAAGAAGGTCAATTGACCTCACTTTGGATATAGTATTTTGTAATTTTAAAGGGATTCCCATTCCTGGCCTTCTTTATCTCTCTGAATAGCATTTAGTATTGTCCTATATACATACTTTCATAATTTACTTCCTTTATTGTCTAGATAAGCCACTAGAAGATAAGCTTAATAAAGGCAAGAATTTTGTCAATTTATTCACTCTTTTTCTCCATTACCTACAAGAGTGACAGTTACAGAGAAGGTACTCAATAAATATTGATTGAAGTAATTGAATAAACATTTATTAAAATTTAACTTATCACAAAGGAATATCTTACTTGATTTCCATTTTAACATGACTTATCTTACTTAACCACCTTCCTTTCTTTCAATAATCACAATTTCCAAAATTTCATAAATAATCTAACTCATCATTTATCTGAATAGTTTTAAGACAGTGTACACCCAAGTTAGCATTTTTGAAATGTAAGGATAAGAGTTATTTTCCTAACCCAGTTATAATTTAAAAGGATCTGTCTCTCTTATGTGAAACACTTAGGATTCTTTAGAAGCCAGAAGGATTTAGCATATGTGGACTCTATTGTTGGCACAAAGTTGATCTTACTTTTTGGCCTAGAAATAAACAGATCAATATCTAAATGAGTTTCCTACAAATAATTTGACAGCTTTAACTAGTTTATGAGTTTTTTAAAAGATTTTCAATTATGTGATGACTCATGGGAATAATATTTTTATTCTCAGGGATGGATAACCAGTAATATTTTCTTAATTGTCTTTCCTGTCTTTGAATGATTTTATTACTAGTTATTCAATCATTTATATACAGCTATCTAATAATATGGAATCTGATACTGCCACTGCCCTAATACAGATATTCTTACAGAATGTACTTTTCATAAAATCTTGAGATAAAACAATTTTTATAAACATAGTTTTGAGATTAAACCTGCTCACATAAAGAGGAAAATCAAAAATTTGATTTGTGTTTTATGAACAAAGTTAACAAATTGTAAAAGAATTTAGTAATATCTCACCAAATAATGCTATATTTAAAAATAAATATTTAACCACATTTCCTGTTCTAGAGAAATTTCAAAAAGGAGAGAATGTATTAGCCTGAGAAACTATTCCTAATATAGTTACTCTGAATGTGTATATTAACTAATGGCTACTAACTAGTTAAAAAGGATTTACTAAGCCCATATTGTTATAAGTGTTTTGGGGAATATACACAGGGTATACATATATAACTTAGTCCCTGCCTTTGAGATACTTCAACCAAACTGGTGAGTTAATTAATATCGTAGAGAAGAATATTAAACAAATATGCATTTAGTATCTAATATACGCCAACAAGCACATTGCTAGACTCTTACTATACAAATTAAATAATTTGAAACATCAAAAATCTCTAGTTAAGAAGAATCACCACAAATTGTAGAAAATGCAGAGAAGTAGACAAACACTTAGGATAATGATTAACTGAAAAACAACTTTAAAATATACACAAGATTTGGATGGTGGGGAAATGGTTATATTTGAAATACCTATGAAATTGAACTTTCTGATTTCCAGGTAAAATAGCCTTAGTACTAAAACTTCCCTAGATACAGACTCATTTGGAATACTTTCCCCTGAACTTTCTAGCACTTTACCTAGGTTAGCTCGATGGTGGGCTATTAAGGAAAATGAATCTTTCTGGGGAATGAGCAAATTCCCACACAGCAGTAAGGCAGAAGTGGTAAGATAGGGTATCTCTGTTGAGGACTAGAAATTTCTGCATATTTCTCTATCTGTGCAGTCCTAGTGACACTCCTTTCATTAAAAATAAATAAATTACCATCTTCAAAATGCCGTCATGCTTAACATGATAGTCATGGTTATCAAACTTCATTCTGACTTGTGACATAAGTGTAGATATTTCCATTTTACCTCATCTTGCTGTGAGTTTAGCAGCTGCAGTTTCATGTGCTTCATATAGGCCATAGTAATTGGCATGTTGTAGTCAATCATGCTGGTCACCAAAGTGGGAGGTTTTCCATTATCTGTAATAAAACATTTTTAATGGGTAATGAAAGTGATACTGCCTTCTACCTGTAATTTCAGAATGATCCAATTTGTTCAAATTGAAATAAGATTCTAGATACCAAGTGTTTAGGAGATTGGTAGCATTAGAGATGGATCGTAGAAAAAATAAATAACTGGTAAGATTCAACAAAGGTGTTTTGGGACAAATTAGCGCTATGGATAAATTTGTTATTTCTAACTACAAGGGGAGATTTTTGATATCCTGGATAACAATGAGTGAAGCTAATCTAGTGATTAAACAAAATTATTGGTATTTTTGTATTTTTCTCCTTTGCTGCACACTTACAGCAAAGGAGTTTTTTTTTTTTTTTTTGGTCGTGCCGTGTGGCATGAGGGATCTTAGTTCCCTGACCAGGGATCAAACCCGTGCCCCCTGCAGTGAGTCTTAACCACTGGACCACCAGGGAAGTCCCCACATTTGCTTTCTACATGGACTACTTGAGCTCAAGAGGAAATTTACTTTTTATTTTTTGCTGTTCCACCCATCCTCCAACACAAGGGAATAGGCTAGCCTAAATGTATCTTTGAGATTAATCTCTGAGAGAAACTCATACATTAGGAAAATAATCCAAATAATTTGTAATGAAAGCCAAAGACAAATTATAACTTTTTTGTAAAAATTTTCAGTGAAAGAACTCCATACTATTCATTACTTTTAGAAATAAGAAATTGGTAGATTTAAAAGAACACAGATGGAACATCAATTTCCTTGCTGAAAATATCTAAAATACCATGAAATACACACAATAAATGAAAATTAAACATTATTATAGGAAAAAGTTATTTGCTACAGTCAAAACTGCTTTTCTTCTGAGAAAGGACACTGAATTGCTTTGTAGTGAATCTTCAACATTCACTGTCTCCTGCTTGAATACAAGAGACGATCTGACTTGTTAAACTGTTTCTGTCTATCACACTCTTATAAAAATGTGGGATATAAATTGCCATTATGAATAAAATTACTTGAAATCTCACTATTTGACACTACAGCTACCTTTATGATCTGTTCCATCTGGGTTTAAATGCATTCTTTTCTGGCACTCTGAGCAGCTCATTAGAAACCGTGTCACCGCTTCTCTTGGTAGGAAGGCATAGCTCTCTGAAATCTGAAATGATTCACAAAATAGAGGTGTTATTATATAAGCTGACTGGGCATGATTCAACAGAAGTGATCATTGTATTTCCAAATAAGACGCATTATTCCATAATGGCAGGAAGCACAATGAAAGCATGCACTGCATACCATGCATCATTTCAAGAAATATCTATCCAACTGGATTGCATGTCTCTTAATAATCGCTAATAATGCAATGTGGAGGAAAAAAATCAACCACATCTGGATGGAGATCTGTTTATATTTCTGCATTTCTTTTAGGAAAAATAATCACAGTGTACAGATACTCTAGTGAATTTTCCTTATTAAAATTTGCCCACGATTGTTTTGGCAATTAAACTTATTGCTAGCACTATTAAAATTTTATCCAATTTTACATATATTTTAAAAAATTTAGCCCCAAGGTGAAACAATAAACTTTGGATTTTGCAGTAATAAGCATTTCTTCCTTATTGCTTTTCAAAGTACTTTAAGGAAAAATAAAAAATAATCTGAACAGAACTCATGTATCTATTTACTGCAGTGAATCATCCCTTCCACAGAAAATGACACACTTGGAATGCATTCTGGCCACCTATTTCAGTTGTTATTTTATGTCAGTTTTTCATAATTTATGTCCACAATAGTTCACACTGATTGTCAGAGCCAGCTTTTCCAGTGCCCTATACAGAGCTTCTCTTTTCAGAACCATGATCTAGAATCAAGTTAGAAATCATTACTCTTGTCAGTGATTCTTTAAATATTAACTTTTCAAAAACCAAGGTATTTCTCTCAAGAAAGCAAAGATTTCTGAAGTGAAACTGATAGATTGTTAAACATCTCTAAATAAAAGCTGATGGTGTTGCTAAGAAGTCTGATGCAGGGCATTAGTTTCCCACCATACTGGCACTGACACTGGTCCATGAAATATGAGGTAAGCAAAAGGAATAAGTGAGTTGTAAATTAGACATAATTGCCATAGACGATTCCTCAGGTGCACGCAGAGCTGTTATGAATGTTGATGTATTTTAAGCTTGTAGAAGGAAGGAAAATATGCAACTTGCATATAATTGAGTACAAATCTGCACCAATTCCATTAATGGTAATGGGGTTAACTTTTGCTGGAGCACAGCATCGAGGAAACCTCATATATTAAAATCCAAAATTGTAAAGCATATTTTTCCCTGAATTTCATGTGAAAATCAGTTCACATCGCTTAGCCTATCTCTTTGACTCTCAGGGAAAAGAAGCCGTAAGAGAAGGAACAAGTCTACAATTAAAAATCTGCCATGGATGATGCATACACAGGTAATCCACAGTCAACTCTACTGGGATTGGAATATGAAACTGATTTTTAATATAACTATCATTTGTAAATTAAGGTGTTGTCCAGTTAAAAAAAAAAAACAACAAACTTCCTTGTACTATACAAGGAATTGCGGGAGAAAAGAAGCAGAGCAATTTGAAAGTATTTCATCAAAATATTTTATATTAGCTATTGAATAAAGAAATACATAAATGCAATATAAATGTTCATTCATTCTCGCTCACTCTCTTTGTCTCTTCACACACACACACACACACACACAAATTTGATTCCTATTCATCTATTTTTACAGAGGGAACTAACACTTTAGTCTGATTTATTTATCTGATTAGAGATCATTTTTTCTGACTCTCTGAAAACCTATTTTACAATAATTCAGAAGTTGAGTCTCTGAATTCATGCCCAGTCTGACACTTCATATTTTAACTCACATGGAATTATAATCCATGGGAACTAATAGAGCTGACCAGTAAATTCATTAACAAACAGGATTTGAGAAGAATGCTCCATTGATTTTCATAGAGGATTTCTATTAAGGCTTTTCTCTCCTTATATAAAAGAGAAACCATCAATTGAAAAAAATAGCCAACTGGTGGAGTTAAAGAGATGCTGCATTTGCTTCGACGGTCCTGATGCTCTCCACAATCTGCTCTTTTCTCAGTGCTAATAAAGCACTTATGTAGAAATCCCTTCTAGAGAGCTTTATCATTGACCTGACTCAATTGTATTATGTGTCCTAGCACTACTTAGCTCCAAATCAATTTTTTCTTGGAATCGTTAATCATATTATATTTCCTTTATACTTTTACTCTGAAAAACAGGTTACCTGTATTGACCACAAATATGTTATATAAGTGGATAAATATGCTATGTGTACATGTATGAATGAAATAATATCAAGTCCCACCTTGTATCTTAGAAAAGATTTTTTAGTAAGTATTATATCACATTGTTCTCTGTGGTCTTATTCTGGGCATGTCACTATATGTTATATAAGTGGACAAAATCCCTTATTAGGGGGTACTTTCTTGGTGTTCAGAACCCATTTATAGGGAGACCTACTGAGACACCCCCGCTCTCAGCAGATCTTTTCTACCCCACCTCATGTTCACTGGGACCCAAGGATCTCAGAGTCTTCTTAGGCACAGGGAGAAGAGACCCTCACAACAGGCTCTTCAAGTCTCACACTCATTTCTTTTCTTTTTTTTTTTTTTAGAGGGAGTATTTCTTTTTTAATTAATTAATTAATTTATTTATTTTTAGCTGTGTTGGGTCTTCGTTTCTGTGCGAGGGCTTTCTCTAGTTGTGGCGAGCGGGGTCCACTCTTCATCGCGGTGCGCGGGCCTCTCACTGTCACGGCTTCTCTTGTTGCAGAGCACAGGCTCCAGACGCGCAGGCTAAGTAGCTGTGGCTCACGGGCCCAGTTACTCCGCGGCATGTGCGATCTTCCCAGACCAGGGCTCGAACCCGTGTCCCCTGCATTGGCAGGCAGATTCTCAACCACTGCGCCACCAGGGAAGCCCCTCACACTCATTTCTGAAACAATATTTCTCCTGCCATGGAGGTGAAGAGGGAAAATGATTCCTTTTTCTTTATCTAGGCTCTTTCCTCTCCAGCCTCTTTGAAATTAAGGGTCCTGGGCAACCTTCACTGCTGAAGTTCTCAGAACATTTTTAAACAATGAGGAGATGTCCTTTAAAAGTTCTGAAATTATGGTACATTTAAATAATTGCATTTCACAATTAAAGCCCATAATGAAATACTGTGGTTGGTCCTGCCAATATCCTTCCATGACCCCATTCAGAGATTATATGGAAAGCCTACACGAAGACTCTTGAACTTGAGGCCTGAGCTAAATGCTCCTCTGGCTCTTGCTCTAATGAAAGGGTCTGTTTCTGTGAGTGTTTCAAATGCTAAATCAACTTTAAATAGATGTTCATAAATGGTGATAAAATCAGGGACGTGTTCTTCTAGGCTGCCTATTCATCAAAGTCCTAACATTCTTCATACAATATGTAAAAGCAGGTGCAAATAAAATATAGAAGGGATGGAAATTGCAAAACATGTTGATTCAGATACTTGAAACACCGTTCTACTAACACTATAATTAATGATATAAAATGCTATAGTCATTCATAAATGTCTATTTCCTTGACCCACTTTTCAAATCTAAACACTTCTCTGTTTCTAAGACAGAAATTGGACTTTGAATATACAGTACAGAACATTTCTAGAACACTAGTGAGGATAATATTCACTTGAAAAATGCATTCTTAGAAATATCTTTATATTTGGGAAAGATAGAGAGTATTTCCTTAGAACTGGTTTATCAACACAGAAATGCTGCATCTTGTGAGTAATACGAAACAAAACATCACATGAATGGATATTAATCTTGCTCCATCTGAATTAAACACTAAAACAAACAAACAAAAGACAACTGCCATGGGACAAGCCACATATATTGCCTGTAACAGAAATAAACATCCAAAGGAAGGACTAGAACATAGCCATACTGAATCTTATAAACCAACGATCTCACACTATTTATCATGTAAATAATTGTGAGGCATCTCTTTCTTAGAAATGTTATTTTCTATGAATCCAGACTTGTTTTCTTCGATTTATGTAATAGTTTTCATCGGGGTTTGCATCCATTATTTTAGACAGTGGCTAAAATAGATTTTACAGTAATTTTTTGACAATGGGATCCACTGGTATAAAGAGGTTAAATGAACTGCCATTGTTACACAATAGAGGGCAAAGCAAAGAGCTGCAACTTGAACCTGGATCTCTCAAATCCTGGTCTGTTTCTATACATTGAAGGGACCATGGTGGGTTCATCCAACAGACAGATTAGACAAATGCATAGGGTCCAAGGAAAGCAGGAACATCAAAATAGATTTTTTAAAAATTTAGTATTTAAAAAAAAAAAAAAAACCCAAAGTATCAAAGTGTTACCAAAGTCAGGACTTGGGAACTTCTTCTTTTTCTGCTATCACTGTTATTTTTTATTATAATAAGTATTATAGCTACAAAGCTCTATATGATACACATATTACAGAATATTGAGCAGAGTTCCCTGTGTTATACAGTAGGTCCTTGTTTGTTATCTATTTAAAATATTCCTGAAACTTGAGTTGTGCCTGAAGATTTGCTGTTGTTGCTATTTTTTAACTTTGAATTAGCTATGGTTGAGGGGTGGGGTGGAAATGCTGTAGCACAACACAATTTTTTCATTGCTTATCATTTCTAAAGACCTTAATTCAACTGTGTATTAGACAACATTGATACTGTTTTCAATGAAAATATTACATTCTAAGTCTGTTAAGACTGGAATTCATCAGTAATGCAGAAATAATAAATTGCATTATCATCCTAAATTAGAAGTAGAAATCACCTCTCCAATTAAATAATATGGTAATACTTCTACATAAAAATAATTGAACTGCAGCATCTTTTGATGGACTAAGCAAATCAGCATCTAGAGCAAAGATAGTATGATATTAGTGATCTAATGATAAACCTATCCACCTGAAGAGGGTATCATGATTAAATCCCATAAGGAGCACTGCTATTGATCTTGCACTTGTAGGTTAAAATAAAAAATTTTAAAAACTAATGGAAATACATTTCTGAAAAGTTTACTGACAAATATTATAGTTGAAAGGAGGATGAGCATTTTTACCTTGCTAATGTCCCTGTCTTCTGAAGGAAGAAGAAACAGTATCTTTTTAAACACTGCAGTTATAAAACCAAATTCTGGCAGTTCTCAAGTGCCACTCACCTTCCCCTCAACAACTTGGTTAAGGTAAAACTGTAACTTATTCAAAAGAACTGATATTTAAAAAATCAATCACAGTCAAGTTAGTTTGCAAATCTCATCTTATAAGTTTGATACTATATATAATTCCTAAAATTTTCTTACATTTACTTTTGAATAGCACAGTTTTATCTCCAGAAATGTCTCCTTTCTTACTTGGATCTGAACATATGAAGCAATATAAAATTAGAAAAAAATTTAAAAATTAATTAATCAAAATAATTTAATAACAAATTGTTCCTTTGCTGTACATTTCCAGACTGTGTGTCACAATTACATGATGCAAGTGTATCTCACTAACTTGAGCCATTAGGTTTTATAAATTAAGAGCAAAATTGATAACAGACAAAAATTTTGAAACAGGACTGCTTGTCCTGTCCCGCTTCCTCAGTCCCAAGCATTCTTCCTCTCTAATTTTAATGGTGTTTAATTTCTGAGCATTTTGAATAGAAAAGCCCTCAAAATTGACTCAGCTTGTCCATAAACCTGCAATTCTCTGGCTCCTGAAATGGCAGAAAATTGACAATTCTCTAAATTAGGATTCTCACTAACTATATGACAACTATTACTTGCTTCGGCTGTTTTACACAAAAGGAAATGCTTCCTAAAAGAGTATACATATGTTTGTTTCCCACTGATGGAGTGCTTAATAATAATTATGCCAAGTAAGAATTTTATATGGATTTTATCATTTAATTCTCACATCAGTCCCAGGAATAGATTACTATCATCACCATTATAATCTCTGTTTAACAGATGAGGAAACTAAGCTTCAGAGAGGTTGTATAATTTGTCAAACAAGGAGAAGAGACAGGACTCATGTGATAATCTGGTTTCAGAGCCTATCTTTTATTCACTTTTAATCACCATATTTTATAGCCTCTCCTGGTCATCAGTATTAAAAATGAAAGAGACTGTCTCATCCATAAAAAGCGGGAATATTAACCTTACAGCATAGGTTAATTATACTAAAATGTTTATAATGTTCCCTGGTGTGAGATTCTTTGTAAGTATAAAATGCTCTGACTGGTTTGAGGTGACCCTTTTGAATACAAGGCCAGTCAAGGGCCCTGTACCTTGTCTCAGGTTACAGAGTTCCACAAGAAGCACATCAGACTGTGCAGTTACAATACAGAGCTCCACCTGGAGGAAATTAACTGACCATCTGTCCTGTTCCAGCAGAACTGACTGCTAAAGTAATGGCTTTGATGATGGCCATTCTGACTGGTGTGAAGTGATACCTCATTGTAGTTTTGATTTGCATTTCTCTAATGATTAGTGATGTTGAACATCTTTTCATGTGTTTGTTGCCCATCTGTATGTCTTCTTTGGAGAAATGTCTATTTAGGTCTTCCACCCATTTTTTGACTGGGTTGTTCGTTTTTTTGATATTGAGCTGCATGAGCTCCTTGTGTAATTTGGAAATTAATCCTTTGTCAGTTGCTTCATTTGCAAATATTTTCTCCCATTCTGAGGGTAATCCTTTGGCAGTTGCTTCATTTGCAAATATTTTCTCCCAATCTGAGGGTTGTCTAATGCTGGAGAAGGTGTGGAGAAAAGGGAACCCTCGTGCACTGTTGGTGGGAGTGTAAATTGATACAGCCACTATGGAGAACAGTAGGGGGTTCCTAAAAAACTAAAAATAGAACTACCATATGACCCAGCAATCCCACTACTGGGCATATACCTAGAGAAAACCATAATTCAAAAAGATACATGCACCCCAATGTTCATAGCAGCTCTATTAACAATAGCCAGGACATGGAAACAACCTAAATGTCCATCAACAGAGGAATGGATAAAGAAGATGTGGTACATATATACAAGGGACTATTACTCAGCCATAAAAAGGAACGAAATTGAGTCATTTGTAGAGACGTGGATGGACCTAGAGACTTCATACAGAGTAAAGTAAGTCAGAAAGAAAAAACAATATCGTATATTAACACATATATGCGGAATCTAGAAAAATGGTATAGATGATCCCATTTGCAAAGCAGAAATAGAGACACAGACGTAGAGAACAAATGTATGGATACGAAGGGGGAAGGGGGGGTGGGATGCACTGGGAGATTGGGATTGACATACATACACTACTATGTATAAAATAGATAACTAATGAGAACCACCTACTGTATAGCACAGAGAACGCTACTTAATGCACTGTAGTGACCTGAATGGGAAGAAAATCCAAAAGGGAGGGGATGTATGTATTTGTATGGCTGATTCATTTTGCTGTACAGTAGAAACTAACACAACATTGTAAAGTAACTATACTCCAATAAAAATTAATTTTAAAAAATGAATAAAGTAATGGCTTTGCAATAACACTGTAACACTGTAACAACCAGGAACTAAATGCAGAGGACTTCCATTTTTAATAGAATATACAAGAAGGAGTGTAAGTAGACTATTTCTAAAGGAATAAGACTTCTAATTGTTCAAAGAAATTCACCAGTAGAGAAGTTATTGTTGCTTTAAGATTTGAACCTAACACATGAGCTGAAATAGAGACATCACATGACATGGGTAAATCATGAGCATTAGCAAAACAAAAAAAGCTAAAATCAAAAGATTTATCAACCAAAATCACACCATTTCGTCCTAAGTTCCCTAAGGTCTTAGCAAAAGGAAAAATCATAATTAATGTTACTAAATATTAGTAATTTGGAAAAGTAGCAGGCAAGTGCTGAATTTCATTATAAGTAACATTCCTCCACAGCTTGATGCCTTTGTCTATAGTGTGCTCCATTTCAGACACCAAGCTTTAGAGCAAAATAAAGTTGGTCTAATCACACTCTTTTTAAAATTACCTTCTCCACCTTTGCTCTATAAAATGAATTTAGAAAATAGAAATAACACCTTTATTTCACTGGAATAATAACATTAAAACTTTTTGCCAAATATCATGCAGTGCACTCATGGAAGAATTTGCCTTCAGGGCCAAATTTTTAACATTTTCTCTTGTGAAACTCTTGAGATTATGAATAAAGAAATAGTCTCCTAATGAAATTTGTTTATCATATCACTATTGTGATATTTAATATTTAATACTGTGATATTCTATCACAAACCACCTGCAATGTACATAACTGGATAACGAAGCTGTAGAAAATTTATTTTTAAAAACTAATAAAATTAAAATGTAATTGAACAGAACCTATAAATCCAAATGCTATTAAAGACCTCATATGTCCTGATTCACAAAGACACCATAGTCCAGAGAGACCCCTATCTAAGGAAGGGAAGTCTTGTTTATGGGCACTATCTCCAGTTCAACAAGGGCCACTCTGTCTTTACCTGGTTTATACACTGTATATTTTTGAATACATCTGAAGAGAGGGAATTAGGAAAAAAAATACATATATATATATACACACACACATATCATGTACATATAAAGCTTTACAAACACTATAACATTTGGCCCAGATATTTTTATAGATTTGTTACAAAACTGAAAAGTCCAGCCAATGGTTTTCTCTTATATTTATATGGATTCTCTTTTACCCATTTCATGCATGAGAAAAGGTAAGCGGCGAACATAATTATATTTCTACAGAGGAATTTATTAATCTGGGGAGTTGCACATGGAAACAGTCTTACGAAGATGAAGACATTTTTCATCTAAACATTTATTTACTGAACAAATATCTATTAAGTGCATAGGCACTATAATTATCCCTGAATACTGCGAGATATGGTTCTACACCACTAATGTGCCCGGCTATAGCAAATTATTGGAATCACCTGTTGGTAATTGTTTGGTTAATTTTGAAGAGATTCCGAAAAATGCTTTGATCAGGACTCAGCATACTCCTAGGTTAAAAAGTGTATTCATAGCAATAATCAATTAGACAAAAAGCCAGACATTTGGCCTGCCTGATCAAATTTGCATGTACTCTGGCCCTCAACAATTTTTGCTTCCAAACCCTAACTACTATTTCAGAAAGACTTCCTGTTTAATTGTATCTATTTGACCTCTAAACATCTGATAAATAACCAAATGAATTCCTGTACCTTAACAATATTTCCAATACTGAAACTAGGATGCTGCCAGATTTGCACTTCAGCTCCAAACGTGCCACTGCCCCACTGGTGGCAGATTCTCACGTTTTGGTTGGGTTCCTAACAATCCCGAAGTATCGCTTGTTTTGCTGCACTCTGGTACTGTTATCACCTACTCCAACATACTATTTTCAGTTCATATCACTGTCTACTATTTCCCTTCATTCTTCTCTGAGTACTTTCTATATATTCAATCATCACACCCATTCATCAGCTTCTCCTGTCTTTTTCATTTAGTTAAGGGGGAAGGGGGTGGCCTAGCCCAGTCTGAAATATCTTGGGTTGCTTTTTAAAGAATATTAAGGTTCCTAGATAAAATACAGCACACACCATTAAGTGTGAATTCCAGATAAACATGTGATATTGGGAATAACTTATATTAAAAATTATCATTTATCTGAAATTCAAATATAACTGGGCATCCTGTATTTGTTAAATCTGACAACCTTATACGGTACATTTATCTAAGATGAATGAAAATATGGGTTAGAGCCCAAAGATAATCTTAAATTTGGAACAAATTGTTATGTCAGGAAGATCTAAGAATATACCAAGAGCAGAAGTGAGAAGCAGGGTAGGTAGAAGTGATTATTGGGCATCTGCAGGCAATCTGAAATCAAAGTGCCCATTGAAAGCAATATTTTCCAACTTTTTAGACCAACAGCACAGGTAGAAATACATTTTATATCATGAGCCAGCACATATACACATTTCAGCAATAAAACAGACCATTTCTATCTTCTTCTATTCCATTTTTTAAAGTTATCACAACCCACTAAATTGGCTTGAAAACTCACTAATGGGTTGTGATACATAATGTGAAAAACACTGGTCTAAAGCAGAGGGATGCAGCCTGTCAGTCCAAAGATATTTGCTGTGGTGTTGAGAGAAGATGGTAGTTATGTGGTCAAGTTTAAAATGAAGGCTGCAAATTCAAAGGAGGTCTAAAGCAGGCAGGACTATTATTAGACAGTTCGGGTCAAATTTTAGACAGCTAAAAGCAAGCTGGAAATCTGAGGCAAATGCATCAAATGAAGAGAAAAAGGAATAAAAAGTGAACGAGGTGCAGTCTGAATCCTCCAGGGATAGGGTAATGGTACAAGTGCGAGGCAAGAGGCAAAGACAGTGAACCTGGGCCAAGGCACAGAAATCTGCTATATGATGAAAAGAAACTAGAGGAGGAAAACAGAGAGAGGTAACAGCATTCCAGGGCAACATCGTATGAACTGGGCACCACATCACCATGCATTAGTACATCGAGGTGTAGGCAAACAAGAAATAGAACGTGATTTAAGTCAATTATAGCTAATTCCTTTTTATTAGAAATAGTTTTTGCTCCGCTGATAACACTTCAAATTTAGCTATATTGCTTTGCAGAAAATAACTTTATTTTCTATTGTTTTATCTTACTTATAATGATGAACATCTTTAACTTGGAGTTGTATTTTACAATTATTAAAACAGTCATCAACTGAGCAAATGTGACAATATCAAAAAGAGAGAGAGTCCAATAATCTGGAGGTACGTCTCCAAAGTTGTGGGTAATGTTTTTGTGTCTCTTTTTATGTTAGAATAACTGGCTGTTAAGGAACAGATTGTCATAACAGAGAATTCTTACATTAGATGAAAAAATGAGCAGATGGGCACTGAAAAAGTTTTTCTTCATACGTGACTCCTAATAGTAAAATAAAGAGAATTTTTAAATGTTGCATGTAAATAAAATGACTCTGCAAAGCAAATATTTATACAATTACTTGCAGCATGAATAGCTACATTAAAATATACAATTACACACATGGAAGAGTGGGGAAATGACTCCTTCTCTTGATGTTTCCTGAAGAAGGTATATTCTGTGATATATTAGTGTTTTTGCTGGGGCTTAGGGGAGAACAAGTTGAATCCAACCTTTCTGGTCTAGAATTCAGTGGCATGTTCAAGCTCTCCTGGGCTCCTGTTGCAGCTTCCTTGGTTAAACATTACCCTCACTAAGCCCTGCTAGGCAGTGGGAAGACAGCACTTCTTTTAAAACAGGTAGCCAAGAATACTGCTGCCACAGTCACTTAAAGCAGGCAAGATTTAGCCATCTTAGGGGAAACGGAAGAAAAATGGAGGTTAGGCTTCACTTTTCTAGGGAGTACAGTGAGTCGCACAACCCTCATATGTTTGTGAAAACTACAGAGTCTGTGAGATGGTAATAATGAGATAATGGATGCAGAATTCGTTGTCTGGATTCTTCAACTGCTCCACAACTGGCAAATAATGAACACATTTTTCTGAGATGCCAAGTAAAGAACTAGCCACATGGTTTCCTTTGGAAAACGTCTCTCAACTTGGGTGTTTACTGTGCTCTAGAGGTTGCAATAGGGAAGAACAAATCCGGCTCCATATTAGATCTGCTCCTTTTACGTTAACCTTTGTGCTCTGTTGCCGGTGCTTGGTCATGCTGGCCTTGCGCCTTTAGTAAAAGAATGTTGCCTATAGCCTGAAATATACAGGATAGCCTATTCTCAAGGCTCTGACCTTTAAGAGTCCATTCATACAGAGATAAAAAGTTGCAGAACAGAGCACAGCATTTGTCTTGTCGGAGGTGTGTAGAAACATCGTAACCTGACCTAAGTGGACCGCTACAAGAACAAAGGAATCCGACACCAAGAAGTTTGCAACAACTAACCACACCCCTCCCTCACCTTGCCTTTAAAAGTGCTTTACTGAAACCCTTCCAGGGGTTTGGGAGTTTCGGGGCAGGGCACAAGCTACCCGTCTCCTTGCATGGGCTTCCAATAAACCTTTCTCTGCTCCAAACTCCAACGTTTTGGGTTTTTTGGCCTCACCATGTGTCGGGCACATGAACCTGTGTTCAGTAACAAGGTGACTTTTGAAAACGGAATAACTGGGACTTGTGTTGCTGCAACTTAGACCCCAGGGGTTAAGGATAAAGCTCTGAGTACTTGGGGCAATGCCAACTGTCTGACCCCAAAGTCTATAGTGCCCTATTGAGAAATATTGCTTTAGACTACACAAATAACTATGCAAACTAATGGATACATATAACAAAAGATATCACGTTAATATGTTCTCCACTGAAGAAGTAAAACACACCAAGACAGAAATTTCTTGGTCCAAATTCCAAATTCTCAAAATCTGTTTCTTTCATGATTCACCTCCTTTCCGATTGCTAGGGTTAAGGAGCAGAGCAATGCTCAAATACGGCTGTGATGTGGGACAGGACATTCCCAGAAAAATGAAGGTAGAGGAGAGGACGAGGAGTAGAGCAGATAAACATAAAAAACAGGTAAAGGCTTGTCACTTGTTACTTATGATGAACTGACTAAAATTGCAGCAGATGAAGTTAGTGAATAACACTTTCAATTCTGGAAAAGTCATGAATGAAGACATGGGTGTGTGTTATCCTTGGGCCACTGGGGATCACAGATGATACAAAGAAATAGACCTCTCAATATCTAGTTAATAGAAAAAAGTCTGTTTACAGCATCTGTTACCCCCCAAACAATGCCATATTTTTTTAAAAATCACATTGCCTCACTATCATAATATCATGTTTGAAGCAATTATTAAGTTAAAACCTTTACATACATTATTATGAGCCTCAAAGCAACCCTAAAAATAACACATGCCCAAATCACACATATAGAACTTACCTAATCAGGATTTGAACCCAAGTCTAGCTGACATCAAAGCTGGCACCATTTTCTTTCTATTACTTCATACCAATAGCCCATGTCCTAGTCCTCTTTCCTATTATATTTTATCCCAATTAAATACATATATAGGTATTTATACAGGAGCATATACTGTAAGAAATTCAGGAGATTTTATTTATTACATCATCACAGTACCCAGGAACCTCTGGATCTGAAGAGGAATCACCCACTAGTAGGTACTAATCTTCCAAGTAGTTTTAAAAGCTGCATTTCCACATTTTCACCACAAGGGTGCACTGAAGTAGCAATTTATCAGGCTGGACATGAAGAGTTAATGCTGTTTCTCCAAAAGGTTAATTCCCTTTCAAGGAATATACCTAGTCACAATAATACGAAAATTATTAATGACAGGGTTTGTGACATTAGTTGATGATAAACTGGTTTGGGTGAGTTATGTCTTTTGACGGTCTCTACTACCTAAAAGAAAGGTTCTGAGTATACAGGATTTGTACTGTTACTCTGCTCACCTGTGATAATTCTCACTACACCTATATAAGAAATAAATCAATTTTGGTGAATGGCAGAACACTATTCTTCTCTTTTAAGATTGTTATTTAATAACTCTAATTCTCATGCCACTGATTTATTTTTTCCTTCTGAGGTGATTTTACACATCTGACTTCTTAGTCTGAATAATATTTTTAGTTATCTAAAACAATGAGGCTGTTCCTACATAAATGTAGGTTTAATATTATGTGCACCATGTTTAATAGCTGTTCAATATTTAGCCAGAATCACCTTTATAAAACTTATTATGTGTGTGGGGGGATATGTGGATATGGGTGTGCAATCTGATAAGAAATAAACCAATGTGTGGAAATGTAATTGATGTGTTTACATTCTGCCTCTAAGATGATAGTATAATTTAATGCAGCATCAAAGTTTTCCCTGAAAAGCAAGTGGGAAGCACTTGTGTTAAATAATTTTGTTATCTTATTCATAGCCTGCAAAATTGCAGAAATCCAGGGTGCTGTTCAAGGTAAACATGAGTTGTGTAGTGCAGGGTCTTTACAGCCACGGGCTACAGCTCTGATCTTATTTCATTATCTCTATTTATAGTAACATCTTTATACTACTTAGTTGGTATCAAAAAGGCAAGGACTTCACAGAGGTGAAGTAAATTTTTTCCTTCAACGAGTATCTATGGAATACTCTACCATAAGACGGTTCTTTTACTAAGCTGTGATTATACAGTAATATGAGAAACAGACATGGTCCCCCACCATTAGGGACTACAAGATTTTTTTTAACTTTGACCCTAGCTATAAATAAAGAAAAAAAAGAAAAAAATTTTGCCATTTGCAGCAACATGGATGGACTTGGAGGGCATTATGCTAAGGGAAGTAAGTCAGACAGAGAAAGACAAATATTGTATGATATCACTTATGCGTGGAATCTAAAAAATACAACTAACTAGTGAATATAACAAAAAAGAAGCAGACTCACAGATATAGAGAACAAACTAGTGGTTACCAGTTGCAGGGGGAGGAGCAATATAGGAGTGGAGGAGGTACATACTACTGGGTGTAAGACAGGCTCAAGGATGTACAATATGGGGAATATAGCCAATATTTTGGCTCATCTTGAGCCAAAGCTCAAGATATTGATGAGCCAATATCAACTCATCTTGATAACATGAGTTCTCAACTTCTATAAGATACATGCCAAAGGCTATTACTCATGATGCCACACTGGGATTCACACAAAAGTCAGGACGATGCTATGCTACTTGGAACATCAGTAGGTCTATGTATGGCATGTCACACAATTCTTTCCTATCTATTCTTGAGTTAAACCCAGCTAAATATGAGAGACAAACACATGTACAAAATGATCATACAAAATGTCAATGACTGCTATCAGCCTAATTTATTCTATAGCTTCTCTTGCCCAAGGATATTTGAAGTCCATATAAAGATATATAGGTCAATGCTTTAATCCAAAGAAATTAAATTCTAATTGTAAAACTTGAGTCATTGTGATAGGGAAGGGAAATATATTCAGAGAGCAAGGCGTTCCTGGTACTAATCACAGAAATAAATATAACCCCCTATATTTCAACAGTGTCTCAGATTATAGGACTATAAGACAAGCAACACTGATGTTCACAGGATCATTTATGTTTACAACGAAATTTGAGGTGTGGTCACATCTGTTGCACTGCAGCTTAAAATCACATTATAACTTAAGTAGCCATCCGTTGACAACATGGTTCAGATTACTGCAAAATTTTTAACAAAAATGGAGAGCAGTGAAAATCTGCTGACACTTGAGAGTCATTTTTATGGACTTTCTTCTTATATCGTTATTTTAAAATCCTAGATATAGGAAGTCTAAGGACTACAGATCCTTTTCGTGATTATTACCATCATCATTATTATTATTTATAGGAGAGCTCTCTAGATGATAATGAAGCCAAAATCTTCTATCTCTCTGCTATGCTCATCAGCCAATCTGCTTTTTCAAGAGCGGGAGGCATTTCCCTATGTTTGAACATTTCTTGTGCCAACCTATTTGCTCACTTTGGTTACTGTTTTCCTTGTGCCCCTTCCACAGTAATGGCTCCACACACACCATGAAAACTGCTGTAATTCCTTCAGAGCTGGGAAAAAAACAGAAATATAGTCCCCTCATTTTATATGTGCGAAAACTGTGGCCTAAGTCAAAAAGAGGGTAAATTAATTGCTAGGAACTCTCGAATTTTAATTTAGTGTTATTTTTTTCACACCACAATGGCTGCAAATTTTGGTCATTGGCCTCATTCTAAGTTGACAAGAATTCTGGGAATTTTGACATAGCAAACTAGCCCAAATGGTGCAAGTTAAAATACCCCATTTAGCAGTAGAGACACTGAACCAATAGATATTAATAAAACAGAACAGGATAAAATGACACTAACTGAAGTTTTAAGGTTAAGAGTTGTAGACCTGCTAGCATAAAGACTTTTCCTTTTTAACATTCAGAGTAGGGATACAGACATTCTCCCTAATATATTATTTTTCTACAGCATGTCCCTGGAAAGGAATATTCTATTCATATTGAAAGCAAATTCTTTAAAGAGATCCAGTTTTAAAATTTTTCAGAAAAGCAATTTAAAATTAACGTAAGACTGAAACTTGGGTAAAAGCAAATGAAATAACTGAAATTCTCATAAACTTCATCTAGCAGGAGAGCTCCTAAACACAGGTACCCTGGCTTCTTCCATGCTTCCCTTCAGCCCGGTCAAAGCTTGGAGAACAGTTACACTGTGGACTGCCAGAGATAGTGACATTTATAAGATGTACATAAGAGAATGCCTAAGTTATTACTATTCCTCTCTCTCCCAACACGGAGGCATTGGGGCAAGCAGAAGAAATTACATCCATAATTATAATTAGGGCAACGATGGAACTATGTTGATTGTCCCGTTTGTCCTTCTACCTGGAACATGACTAGTGATTGGATAAAGGAGAAAAAATATTATTCAAAAGTTGACCATAAGGAAAGCACTTCATGCATATTAACTCATTTATTTTGCCACACCATGCATATCGTTATCTCCCTCTAAACAGGAGGAGAAAAAAAGTAAATAATTGGCCAAAAGTGACACAGATAGGAAGTACTAGATTTGAAATTTGAAACTGAGTTTGTCTGGCTTCTAGCCTATTTTCTTTTAGCTGTAGCATATGCTCTCCACTCAGAATTAAATGAACGTAATTATTGGCAGCTATGTATGTGAGTAATACATGTAAACTTACTGTATCACACCACAAGTTGTGTGTGTGTGTACATATACACATATATATGCAGACTGTTCTCTCCACTGAAAACACTGACTTTCCCTGCTAGTTCCTGGATTTCCACCAGTTACTTTTATTTTACATGTAGCAAGAAAGAGTTTTGAAACTTTATCTTTAATCGGACCATAACTGAAGAAACCTTTCTGGAAAGGCAGCTGTGCTTTAGCCTGTGATGAAATGCAAGACATAAAAGACAACTAGAGAAGAGTCATATATTCCCTGAAGGTAGAATTCAGACAATAGCTGAGAAAAGTTAAGGACTGGAAGACAACTTCCTGCATTCATGATTTTTTTTTAAACTATGTTACCACATTAATTTTGAAGTCACTTTCCAAATTGCTAAGCACACTTGCATTCAATTTTCAGTAGAAAGATATAGTTAAGTTCAAATATAAGTGATATCTGAATGATTCACACTTCCTCTCCACTCTGTTAATGTAGATAATCAACCCAAAAATATTGAAGGAAACACATTCAGTGCACCAGTAAAGGTTAATATATACACAGGGACAAATGAAGGGGGGAAGAAAAGACCTAAAAGACACTAGAATTCAACAATGACTAAAAAAATTACTTATGATAGCCTTTACATATTCCTAAAATGTGTCATTTTATGTGGATTTTTAAAAAGAGCTCATGAGTAACAGAATATACACCCTCCAATTTTTTTCTCTAGTCAGATCAGATTGCAATAAAATTTAAGTTGTATAACGACTAGATATTTCAAGGAATGATATACTGCAGATAGGTAAAAACAAATAGCATTCAAAAGTTAATCCAATATTAAAGGACCACCATTTCCTGCAGAGTGAAAACATAGAAAGATTTGCAAAAAAGGCAAAGTAAATAAAATGACCGCTAAATCTATTGGTAATATTATCAAGACAAAATGACACGTTTTAATGATTAGTTGTATAAGTATGGTTTCTTGGCCATGTAGGATAAGGGAGAAAAAGAAAGTCAATAATCATGCATGCTCTATGAGCTAATGTGTTAGAAGTAGGAAAAAAATATTAATCTTAATGGGAACCATTATAACTGCAATAGGTATCTAGCTAATTCTACCAGTGACTAGCCAATTCCAGCATTAGTATTGAGAACTAAATTCTGACCCAACAGTCTAGGGCCCTAATAGCACTACACCATTTCATTTCAAATTGCATTTAGTTTCATGCCCCATTAGTTGAACATTTATATTAATTTTAACATTAGACTTAAATTCATTGTGGCGTCATGTGCACAGTTTTGCTGGCAATGAAGCAGTGTTTTCTTCCTTTTTTTTTCTACGATCTATTATTACTCCATGAAATGGAAATGTTTTCTAGTTAGGATTCAGTTGAGAAATACCAGAAGGCAGAAGGTGAGGCCAGAAGAAACCTTCATGATATTAGGAAAAGGTGAGAGTACTTATATGCGGAAACAAAAAATAAACTTGGGAAAGAAAAGAATCTTCAAATAGGACATTCTCAAGAGGGAATGGATGATGTTTCAGATACTATTTATACATTCAAAGTTGGTATCCAGCCCTACCCCAGAATGCAGAAAACATCTTCAAAATGTTAATGCAAAATGATATATGTTGGAAATGTGTTTACCAATTTATTGGAAGTGTTTAGCATGCATTATGGCAGTGGATCAGATTCTCTACATTTCATTTAGGAAAACACCGGGTGAGAGACTTGGGTTTATGTCATATTTCTCTTTTAATTAAAGGTCTCTAAATAAGTGGATTTCAAAGATTAAATCACTTTAAATTGCTTTTGGCACCTAAACAGATTTGGCTGCCACACTATTCCTGACAGTGAAGCCACTTGTTTTTTGTTGGTTTGTTTTCATTGAATACAACTGAACTTATGTATTCCTACCTTACAAAGTCCTATCAAGTTTAGGTAGCTATTTTGTGAAAATGAATTATCATAAGAGTACACAGTTAGTGATATTAGTAGATCAATATACAGTTTTTTTCCCTATTAGTATCCAGAGATACAACCCTGGCTTAGGAGGCAAGCAAAATGAGTATGTTCAGTAACATTAGTCTACACAAAAGTATCTTAAGAAGCTAGGTCATTATCATTAGTCATGATAAAGATGTCTCCTCAGATATGTAAGTCAAAAGAAAGTTTATGTGGCAGAGTTATGTAAGGAAACTTACAATAGTGCCTGCCCACAAACCATGCAATTTGGAAACAGCCAAGAAACAAAACCATAGAGAAGGAGAGATAAATACAACATGTATTAGGGGTTATTATGCAACTATAAAGATTCAATATGACCCTGGAGATATAGCAAAAAATAGTTATGGAAAAGAAGCTATTTCTTATGCTCAGTAGCTAATTTTCAAACATATGTACCTGTATTTGAAACTTTGAGCATTTCACACATTTTTCTGTATCTGAAAAAAAAATGGATCCAGACTGATATTGTGTATAAATATAGCTGAAAACAGTTAATATAAAGGTAGCCAAAAGCAAAGTTCAATAAGAATTCTAAAAAAGGATATTATTCTGATTGCTGATAAAGTATTTCTGATGTACACTTTGCTCATATTGGAAAAGAATAATTTACTGTTCAATTTTCCTAGAAAGGATGAATTATCTATAGTAAGATGATTTCATAAAATGTTTAATTAAATAGAAAACTAGATTAAAGTGTCTAGATCAAACAGTAAGTATAATTAAAAACTTTAGAAATAATATATAACTCCATTTTGACAATATATATTTCAATATCTAACAGTTAGTTAATCTGTTTTCTAGATAATTTACAATAAAAGCATTGTATATTTTCATTTTTAAATGTTCAAGGGCATTAGGCCTATGAAAATAACACATATTTTTAAATAACTTATACTGGAAAATTAAGAAAGGCATACCCTTCAGGGCAAATGTATTTAATATAAGGTAACATAAGAAAAGCACATAAAATTTTCTTATTCATGTGACTATAAGTATTAAATAAGAAATACCTGAACATATTAATATGTTTTGAAGGGGAAGGACTGTTAAGACAATAGTGGTAGTACAAAAGTTCATATGTTCCAGTAGATAATTTATATATTATGATTTGAACACATATTATATATTGAATATATAACACAAATAATCTTCCCATTTGTGGGCATTTCACTGGGACTACCACATTTTATGCATATTTAAAGAAAAGAAAATGATAATGCTAGAAACAGTTTTCTAGCAGTATATGCAATAGACTTAGTGAACATACAACCAAAATAGAATTCAATAATAATAGTTTAAATGTTGGGTGTGACCATGATATAGTCTAATTTATGTTGAAGATAGAATACTCATAACTATTTAACCCATCTTTAATAAGCATATAATATCAAATTTCAAAATGCATGCCTTTTTCTTTTCTTTTTTTGTTTTTTTAACTTACTGCTTTGTAAGTTCTCTTTTGTCCAGCATGTTTCCGAATTTGTTCTCCATTTGGCCCTGTTTCCACATGCATTGAATAGATAATGTCAAAGAAATCTTCAACCACGGCTACCCGCCGCAAAGATAGCTTCTCATCTACCCCTACGCCATCCTGGAAACAAAACCAAAACAAAAAACACAAAAAGGCACAAGATTAATAAAGAAATATGGAAATATGTATTTAATATATAAGGTTGACACAGAAAGTTCATTAGACAAAAACATTTTAATAAACTGATCCAAATCATCTAGATAGTAAAGTTCAAAAAATTATGATTGAATATCTCATCATTTTATATATTATTTACATACAAAACTTTAAGAAACATGAAAAAAGATATTTGGCATAGTTAATCACGCTTACCCATTAATGCCACCTTTTATATTTTAAAATGACTTACTTGTAACCATCAGTGTAACTTTCTTAAATTACTCTGAAATACATTATTAAGGTCCAGTAATTTTTTTATTGCAATAATTTCTTCTAGATATTGATTTCTTATCTAATCAATATCTATTGTGTCCCTGGGTACTGGACATTGTGATTAGAGAAATGAAAGAAATAATATGAAACCTCTACCCTTAATATCATACAATCTAGGAAAGAAAATTCATCTACTCTGCTATCCGTATTAGACTAAGGGAGAGTATGGGTTAAAGGTTAAAAATGTGAGCTCTGGAGATGATCTAGGTGTGAACTTTGGATCATCCACTCAGAAGTTGTATATTTTGTGCAAATCTTTTAAACCTCTCGAAATTTGTTTTCTCACCTGTAAAATAGGGATAATAGAGCCTACTTCACAGACCTGTAATCATTAAATGAAATAATGTATCTAAAGGATATAACCCAATGTTTGGCATATAGTGAACAGTCAATAAATGGTGGCTTTTGCCATTTTGATGATCATGATAAAAATATAAGTCAAGTAATAAGGGAGTTCAGAGAATAAAGATGTCACCTCTTACTGAAGCAACTTCATGCAAGAAACAGAATTTGACATGGGTGGGAGCTGAAGCAGGGGATAAGTCATGGCAGTGGGAAAGACAGCAAAGAGCCAAAAGTTTCCGTATATGACTGAGAAGAATAAATAATAAGTTTGGAATGAGATAAGAAATAAATTTAATCTTACATGGCTGCCACATGAATGAATTCACTACTTCGAGTGGAGGATCCAAAGTTAACACCTAGATATTCTCTAGAGCTCCCATTTTTAACCTTTAACCCATCTGTCCCTTAGTCTAATGCTGACAACACAGTAGATGCATTTTCATTTCTGAAATGAAAGGGTTTCCTACTTGCAAACACACACACACACACACACACACACACACACACTCTCACACAATGTTCTTAGTCAGACCTTGAGGCATAACCTGCAGTAACATGACAGCTTCATAAATGCTGGCATACAACACCAGAAGATGATTAACCTGAGCAAAATCATTACGCAGTCAATGAGTCAAATGGCAAAAGCCTCTCTGAACAGTAGTGCTAGCAGACTGAGCTCACTGCAAAACTGAAAGCAAATCACCTGATGCTTTTTGTTAGCTTGGTTTTTATTTTATTTATTTCTTTCTTCTGGTTTACGATAGGTCTCAGTAGCAGCAGTGCCTAAAGCAGGATATGCAAATAACTATATACATGAAGTTTTACATAAGGCCAAACAGCCAGGCGTTCCACCTTTGTTAAATTTGAAGTGCTCCCTCACAAATTATCTGTGATGCATGTGGTTCCTCACTAGGTTTCAGACCTTTCTGACTTCTCTCCTTTAACATCTTGAGCCATCTCTTCTTCTACACTGGGCTCCATGGATAATCCTTCATTGCCTTATGATGCAAGACCAATCTGTAGTGAGAGGACAGGGAAGCTGCATGAATCACAGCAGTGACCAGCCTGGAAATTAGTTGAAACTAAGAGGATACTGTCAGGGAAGCACCATTTCAGATGTCCACCCACCAGCTCTCCTGGCCTACCCCCTCCTCCTCAGAGAACATCCACTCTTCCTAGGCTGGAAATCCAAATTCTAAGTCCACTGACTAGCAAAACTACCCTCAAAACTTCGTCTTCTTTTCTCTCAGAAATAAAACTTAGAGTTTCCTCTCAGTTCCCTTGCCAGATAACCAAAAATACAGTAATTCTGTACAGTTAGTAAACTATGAGTGATGTAGGGATCATAGCCTATGAATTCATTCCTTCAACATGTATCCTAAAAGTACCAACTACTGTCAAGCCCTCTTTTGCTAGGTGCTGAAGTTATCAAAGTGTATGAGACAAATAACCCAGGTTTTTGTGCTTTTCAGTCTAGTAGAGAAAATATTAAACAAATCATTGCTACGGCTATATATTAATTTCCTGTAGCTTCTGTAACAAATTACCACAAAATGGGTGGCTTACAAAAAAGCAAATTTATTCTCCCATAGTCCTGGAAGCTAGAAGTTCAAAATCAAGATGTTGACAGAGCTGCTCTCCCTTTAAAAGCTCTAGGGAAGAATCCATTCTTTGTCTTTTCCAGGCTCTGGAGGTTGCCGGCATTCATGGCTTGAGGGCATATCACATTGACTTCTCTTTGATGTGTTTCTCCTCTGTGTCTCTCATTTACAAGGACCCATCTTATATGAGGGAATGTAGGGCCTGACCAGATAATCCAGGATAATCTCCTCCTATCAAGATCCTTAACTTAATTGCATCTACAAAGACTCTCTTCCCAAACAAGGTAACTTTTACAAATTCCCAGAATTGGGATTTGAAATCTTTGGGCAGGCATTATTCAACTGACTACAGATAATATGTATCAGAGTACAGAAGGTACAAGTTGTGCTATGGGAGCATATATTGGAAATGGCTTACAATTATTGGTTAACAGTAAACACTCCCTGATTTCAGACTACACTACAAATCTACAGTAGTCAAAACAGTATGGCACTGGCATAAAAACAGAAGCATAGATCAGTGGAACAGGACAGACAGCCCAGAAATAAACCCACACACTTATGGTCAATTACTCTACCTCAAAGGACGTAAGAATACACAGTGGAGAAAAGACAGTCTCTTTAATAAGTGGTGCTGGGAAAACTGGACAGCTACATGTAAAAGAATGAAACAAGAACGTTCTTTAACACCATATACAATCTCATTTACTGTTGCATCAAAAAGAATAAAATACCGAGGAATAAACTTACCTAAGGAGACAAAAGACCTGTACTCCAAAAACTATAAGATGCCCATGAAAGAATTAAAGGTGACACAAACAGATGGAAAGAGATACCATGTTCTTGGACTAGAAGAATTAATATTGTTAAAATGACCATACTACCAAGGCAATCTACAGCTTCAATGCAATCTCTATTAAAATATCAATGGCATTTTTCACAGAACTAGAACAATTAATTTTAAAATTTGTATGGAAACACAAAAGACCCCAAATAGCCAAAGCAATATTGGGAAAGAAAAATGGAGCTGGAGGTATCAGGCTCCCTGACTTCACACTATACTACAAAGCTACAGAGATTAAAACAGCATGGTACTGGCAGAAAAACAGGAATATATATATAATGGAATATTACCCAGCCATAAAAAAGAATTAGATGTTGCCATTTGCGACAACACGGATGACCTAGAGAGTATTATGCTAAGTGAAATCATTCAGAGAAAGACAAATACTGTATGATTTCACTTATATGTAGAATTTAAAAAACAAAACAAGTGAACAAACATAACAAAACAGAAACAGAGTCACAGACACAGAGAACAAAGAGATGGTTGCCAGAGGGACAGGGCGTAGGGGATGAGTGAAATAGGTGAGAGAAATTAACAGTTATAAACTTCCAGTTACAAAATAAATGAGTCACAGGGATGAAATGTATGGCATGGGAAATATAGTCAATAACAATGTAATATCTTTGTATATTAACTAGTCTTATTGTGGTGATCATTTTGTAATGTATAGAAACACTGAATCACTAGATATGCACCGGGAGCTAACAGAATGTTATAGATCAATTATACTTCAAAAAGCAAACAGTCATAGAAAAAGAAATCAGATTTGTGGTTACTTGAAGAGAAGGGTAAGAGTAGGGAAAATTGGATTAAAGTGGTCAAAAGGTACAAACTTCCAGTTATAAGTCCTAGGGATATAATATACAACATGACTAATATAATTAACACTGCTGTATGTTATATATGAAAGTTGTTAAAGAGTTTTCATCACAAGGAAAAAATTATTTTTCTCCTTTTACTTTGTATTTATATGAGATGATTGATGTTTACTAAACTTATTGTGGTAATCATCTCATGATGTATGTAAGTCAAATTATTCTGCTGTACACCTTAAACTTATAGTGTTGTATTTCAATTATACCTCAATAAAACTGGATGGCCAAAAAAATAAGAAAAATCTCAAATCAGATTCCTATCTTTCCACCTTAAGTAGAAAAAGAGTAAAGTAAAATGAAGCAAAAGGGGGAAATATTTAAAAAGAGGAGAAACAAATAAAAGAGAATAGAAAACAATGAACAAGATCAGTAAAACCAAAGAGTAGTCTTTGAAAAAGTTTTTTAAATGACAAAACTTTAGCTTTACTGCCCAAGATAAAGAAGGAGAAGACTCAAATTACTAAAATCAGGAATAAAAGAAATATCCCTACTGACCTGACAAAAATAAAAAAGGGTTTAAAAATATTATAAACAACTGTATGCTAACAAATCAAATAACCACATAAAATGAACAATTCCTAGAAAGATGTAAATTACTGAAATTGACTAAAAAAATAGAAAATCTGAATAGGTCTGTGACAAGTAAAGATACAAAATTGGTAATGAAAAAAACCCTTTCACAAAGAAAAGCCCAGGTTCAGAGGGTTTTACTGGACTAAACATACAAGGAATTATGGCCAATTCATCAGAAAAATAGATGAGAAAACACTTCTGAAATCACTCTAAGAGGCCAGGATTACCATTATATCAAAACTAAATACATCACAAGGAAAAAACTACAGACAAATATATTTTATGAATATAGATGTAAAAATCTTCAACAAAACACTAACAAATTCCAATCATATATATAGTAATTATTATTATATACCACAACCAAGTAGGATAATCCCAAGTTGGTTTAACACAAGAAAATGAATTAATGTAATAAACCATTTTAATAGAGTAAAGGGAAAAAAAGCATATGATCACCTCAACAGATGCAGAAAAATATTTGACAAAAGGAACATACTTTTCTGGCAAAAACTTAGCAAACTAGGAATAGAAAGGAATCCTCAATCTGATAAAGGACATCTTTAAAAACCCCACAACAAATATCTTATTTAATGGTGAAAGACTGAATGTTTTCCCTCTAAGAACAGGGGCAAGACAAGAATGTCTGCTCAAGCCACTCTATTTAACACTGTATTTTGAGCTTCTATTCAGGGCAGTTAGGCAAGAAAAGGCCCCTAGATTGGAAAAGAGGAATAAAACTATCTCTTTTTGCAGATGACATAATCTTATACATAAAAAAGCCTAAGGAATCCACTAAAACAACTTAGAATTCATAAATGAATTTTGCAAAGTTAACATACAAAATCAATATACAAAAATCAGTTGTATTTCTGTTCATTAGCAATGAACAACCCAAAAATAAATTAGGAAAAATAATTCTATTTATAATGGCATATAAAAGAACAGAATACTAGGTATTAATTTAGATTTAACTAAGTTATAGTTAACAAAAAAGTGCAAAGCTTGAACACTGACAGCTGCAAAACATTGTTTATAAGAAATTTAAAATCATCTAAATAAATGTAAAGACATCCTATGTTCATGGATCAGAAGGCTTAATATTGTTAAGATGGCAATACTCCAAAAAATAATTTACAGATTCAATGCAATTGCTATTAAAAAGCTAACTAGCTTTTTTTCAGAAATTGACAAGTTACAATTCATATGTAACTGCAAAGTATTAAGAAAAACCAAAATAGTCTTTTAAAAGAAGAAATTTGGAGGTCTTACACTTCTTAATTTCAAAACCTACTATAAATCTAAAGTAATAAACATAGCATGGTACTGGCATGAGAACAGATATATAGATCAATGGGTTAGAACTGAGCTTCCAGAGATAAATCCTTACACTTATTTTCAATTCATTTCCAACAGGAGTGTCAAGATAATGCAACTGGGAAGGAATAGTCTTTTCAACAAGTGGTGCTGAGACAACTGGATACCCAATGCAAAAGAATGAAGTAGAATCCCTACATCACACCACAAAAATTAAATCACAGTGGATCATATATCTAAACATAAGAGCTAAAACTTACAAGAAAACAGGAGTAAATATTTTTAATCTTTAGTAAGGCAAGGTCTGCTCAGTTATGACACCAAAAGCAAAAGCAACAATAGAAAAACTAATAAATTGGACTACACCAAAATGTTTTTTTAATTCATGCTGCAAATGATACAATCAAAAAAGTGAAATGAGAGCCCATAAAAATGAGAGAAAATATTTGAAAATCATATGTCTAATAAGAGACTTTCATCTGTAATACATGAAAACACTTGCAACTCAATAATAGAAAGAAAAATGACCCAATTAAAAATTGGTAAAAGACTTAAAGACATTTCTCTAGAGAAGATGTTCAAATGGCAAAATAGCACAAGAAAACATGCTCAACATCATAAGTAATTAGGGAAATGTAAATCAAAATCTCAATAAGATACTACCTCACATTCACTGAGACTGTTATAATCAAAATAATAAATATTGGTGAGGATATAGAAAAATTAGAACCCTCATGCATTGCTGATGGGAATGCAAAATAATGCCATTGCTTTGGAAAGTTTGGCAGTAACCTGGAAAATCAAACGTAGACTTACCAAATGACTCAGCAAGCCCACACATTTGTATATATTCAAGGGAACTGAAAACATACATTCACATAAAATATATTGTACATAACAAAGCAGCATACTCATAATAGCCAAAAAAGTGGAAACAATTCAAATGTCCCTGAACTGATGAATATATATAAACAAAGTGTGTTTATACAAAAAATAAAACTATACAAAGAAATAAAAAGAGATGAAATATTGATTCATGCTATGCCATGGAAGAACCTGGAAGATATCAAGATAAGTAAAAGTGCCAGACACACAAAAAAACATATATTATATGACTCCTTTCATACAAAATATCCAGAAGAGTCAAATTTACATAGATATATTTTACATTTGGTAGTGTGTATATGTCCATGCCACTCTCTCACTTCATCCCAGCTTACCCTTCCCCCTCCCCGTGTCCTCAAGTCCATTCTTGGTTGCTTAGGACTTGGGAAGAGGAGAGAATGAGGATCGACTGCTAATGGGTACAAGTGTCTTTTAGAAGGGACAAAAATGTTCTAAAATTAGTTGGTGGTGATATTTTTATACCCTGTGAATATGCTAAAAACATTGAATTGTACACTTTAAATGAATGGATTGTGTGGTGTGTGAGTTATATCTCAATAAAGCTGTTAAGTGTGTGGTCTCCAACAGTTTTGGATTTTGAGTTTAAAGATTCAAAACAACAGGAAGAGGAGCTCATACAGTACAAATTTAAACAGTCTGCAAACACATGAGCATCCAGTGCAAATAGAAGTGGTTTAATCACCAAGGCTTATAGTTGTATATTGGTAAGTGTTTAACAGCTGTCTCATAAAAAATAAATACATAAGGTTACTGTAAATTTTAATGATATAAAAGATGTGTAGTATGTAACTTATAAAAAATAATAATATACAATACTTTTGTAATATTGTAATATACAATACTTTTTATTGTAAATTTCATATAGACAATTAGCTCCCATGAGCTAATACAACCTAGCTCCAGGATTCCACTGTTTTTATGTCATTCAAGATGAGTGAATGACATATTTAACGAATTAAATGAATAATTTATAGTATAGTTCCTGTGGTTAACCACTGACCAAAAAAGCCTCTGATAACAAAAACAAAAAATTAACTGATCTAATGTGACAATTCAGGGTGCCATAAAAGAAATACAGCTTCTTTTGGATAAACTTTATATTAAAGCTAATATAATAGCAAAACTAATCAAGTTTGTAAATTGAGTCTGTGATGGCAAATCTGTGCTTAAAAAAAAGATTATTTTTAATGCCCTTATTGTATTATATTAACATACTAAAATTATATTGAAGGAAAACAATGGTTAAGCTCAAAAATGAGTCACCCTCACTTACTTTCTGCTAGCTTTCTGATTGCCAGTTGTCAAGATGATACACATACACATAAAAATTTAAGGCAATCATATGAAATTGATAAATGAGAGACACCAAGCCTAGAGCTGCTAACATTATTATGATGAAATCAAAATATCATTCATGTTAAAAGACTACCATATAGTTCTACATGTATCTTCTTGGCCCTACAGGATCTATTGTGAAGATACTATTCCTGAATAGTATCTACAAATTCAACTTCTATTGAAATTCCTCATTTCCAACTATATTACAAAGCCAGAGAAGAATAACTGATGAAAAAAGAACCATTGTGGGATAGATCTCTCTCCTGCAATCCTTCCTGACTATCATTCTCCACAGGAGACTGTATCTGCTTGGGAGGTAATATGGCAAGACATGGATACACATTGACACTAGTATGTCACTCAAGCATACTATTCAGATCAAAACAGGAACATTTATGAGAGTTTTCCGCTCAATTAAAAATTGTAATTTGGGACTTCCCTGATGGCACAGTGGTTAAGAATCTGCCTGCCAATGCAGGGGACACAAGTTCGATCCCTGGGCTGGAAGATCCCACATGCCACAGAGCAACTAAGCCCACACACCACAACTACTGAGCCGGCACTCTAGAGCCCACAAGTCACAGCTACTGAGCCCTCATGCCACAACTACTGAAGCCCACCCTCCCTGTGCTCCACAACAAGAGAAGCCACCGCAATGAGAAGCCCACGCACCGCAACGAAGAGTAGCCCCCGCTCGCCGCAACTAGAGAAAGCCCATGAGCAGCAATGAAGACCCAACGCAGCCAAAAATAAATAAATAAAATAAAATAAATTTATTTAAAAAAAATTGTAATTAAAAGTCCAATTTTTGATACATCAAATATAACATCTACTGAAATAATTTTCTTTTAAATTATAATAGAGAATTCAAACTAAGGTCAATGAAGCACATATACTGCCTAGAAATCAATGAATGAAAATGATTATCACCTTCTCTCCCTCAGTCCAACTCTTATCAAACAGATATCCTAACTGGCAAAATCATTATCATAAACTAACTGATGTGATAGATAACAACTTTAGTGAAATATCTAGAAATAAAAGCCATATGAAGGGCTGCCAATTCATAAGCAACAAATAAAACAACATAATAAAGAAAAAAGAAGAGATAGTGAAATAAATCTAAATCCCCAAAATTCAATTTTCAAGAGTCCTAAACTCAAGAATTCACAGAGAACATCTATAAATAACCTAACCTAATTTTTACCAATACCTTTGAGGCTCCACCTAAACTGAGAGTTAGCCTTGCTCTTATCCTATTCTGTGGACTCCTGCTCACTCTCCATTGGCAGATTAGTCGTCCCAGGCTGAGACACAACGATGAAAGATGAAAGAAGAAGAGGGTTCAGTCTGTGAAGACCGAAAGGTATGCAAAACATAGCTTACCGCAACTACATAAGGATATCCAGGTGCTGTGGAATATAGCTCTGCAGGAGAGATGCAATCAGGAAGCCCAGGAGTGGGGCAGTATGAAATACAGGTATTGGCAAGGCTTAGGAATTTACATCTACTATCTGCAAGATACCACGATAGATCTTTAGCTGATTTTTTAGCTGATTTTTTTTTGTTTTTAAAAACCAACTTGTAAGATGTATTTCCCTTCCTGAAAGAGCTTGTGGTCTACCACTAGAAGTTCTGATGAAGTATGCTGAAAGAGACTATAATTAGTAGAGTATGATAAAGCCAATGTGCTCCAAGACAGGTTCCCAAACTTGGCTACACACTGGGATCTCCTGGTGAACTTTAAAGAACAGCCTGATACCTAGATTCCTCCCACAGAGAATGTGATTGAATAGGTCAGGGGTGCACCTGCGCATGGGTTTTTAAAATACCTCCCTCGGTGATTCTGACGTACAGCCAAAGTTGAGAAATCGGGAGAGGGGTGAATTAGAGATGAGGATGGAAGAGAATGCCGGGCTCACGGACATCAGACCCTGTAGTCATTTGTTACTTTAAATGCAGTGGGAAACCATTCAAGGATTTTTTACAATGAGAATTCCAAAATATATCAGTGCCCTAAAACAACTCCTGTAACAGTAAAATGTAAAGCATAACCAGATTAAACAAGAGAGGTAGTGACAAGAGGGGAAAGAAAGGCAAAGTTAAGAGAAAATGTGAGAAGGTAAAATTCACCCATTGCTGGTGACGGCTTACATGTAAAGGTGAGTTGAAGAATGAATGGATTTAAAATGAGGCAGAGAAGTGAATGAGACCAAAAAAAGGGTGGGGGGATAGGTGGGGTGGAGTAAAGAGTAGAATGAAAGGGAGAAATTGGTAGATGAAGTAGAAGCCAAGGGGCTGAGGTTAGAGGAAACGAGCAGCACAAGAGCTGCTTTGCCCTGGTCCCTGCTAGTGTGGTACCCGCATGGTACTTTACCCTTGTAGCTACTCTTGGGGTCTGACAATGCTGCTATTCCCAGTTTACATACAGGACACTGGGCACAGAGAATATAAGTAACTTTCTCAAATCACTAGACTGTGCTAGGATACAAGGCAGGGCTCCGGAGCACAAGCAATTACCCCTATGAAGGGGAAATGTGACACGACAATACCCATCTCCACTCTTATTCGAGCAGAATGTGCTAATGTTCAAAGAGGCCATCTGCAGCCCTAAACTCTTTCTTTTTAACCTTAGGGAAGATCCTGCCACTTGGCCCTCAGGGCTTCAGTTCACTCGTATATTAAAAAAACAAAAAAAACAAAAAAAAATCTGATAAATAATTTACAAGAAGCCTTCAGCTAATAAAAAAATTTGATTTTATGTATTGATGATTGAAGAAATTCACCCTACTTATGTGTGAAATATAGTATGTTTAAAAATGAAATTAAAAACATTGAATTAGTGGCGTTTTTTAGCTAACACCTTCTAAAGGGTTTGAGTTACTGACTGTGTTTTAAAAAGGAAAATAACATGTAGAATTTTAAACAAACAATATTTCAGGGGAAAAACAGTACAAAGTAAAGATAGCATAAAGAGAAAAATGAAGTATTTCACCCAAAAAATACATGTTCATGTGAAAGGCAAACCTCTACAAAATTCATTAATTTTGTACCAGCAATTTATTGGCAAAAAAATAGAGAAAACTTAATTCGACTTCTTTCTAAAATTGATGATTTACCCAAGAAAACAGCATTGAATTCCAAGCTTATGTTTCTTCAATGAGAAGATAAATTATAATTATTTATGTGGAATATTCATCTTTTCTGCAGCACAAACAAAAGTCCAAGTTACTAGGAGGCCAATCCCCGCCAGCACAAAGAAGCCTGGAAAAACATTGCTTTGCCATATGTTTAGATACTGACAAAAGGAGCTCTCCTTGTCAGATACTGTCTTATAGGAGGGACTTTTCACCATATCCCTCACAGACGTTGTCGCTGCCTTTGAAGTACAAATAACTTTCAATTTTGAGGTTCTGATTAACCAATTAACATTTAGGCTGCATGTTTCCTGCTTTTTTCATTATTTCACCTCATTAGCATCTATTAAACAGTCTGTAGTAACCAACAAAAAGGTAAAAACTAAATATCTCTCCTTAACTGACTTGTTTAATATAAACTGAGCATTCATCTGGAGATTTAATCATTTGAGCTATCTCTTTTAGTCATCACTGTGGATCATTCAGTATTTGGCTCTGATTTGAGAAGTTCAAATGCATCTTCTTGCATTTTCCATTAATTAACAGTCACAATCATTACCTAAAAGAGTGGTAAAGTCCCTTCTATACTTTGGTACCAGCAACCTAGAGCAAGGCAAATAAAAAATGACTTTTAGAGATACTGGTACTCATAGCAAACTTAATGATAAAAAATTAATAGGTCAAAAGATGTATAGTGTTCATGGCCAATAACCTATAACGCATGAGTATATTAAGAAGAAAATGATAACAAGAAACAAATCATTTAAAGCCTTTGGAGATAAGAAGGCTACCTTTTGAGTCACAATCCCGGGGTGGGGGCTAGAGAAAGACTTTATTTTTGGAAAACTCTGAGGGCAGTAAGTGAGTTAGTTACATATGGTCACAAAGCAAGAATTTTTTATCTAATTACAAGGCAAGGAATTAAAGCCTAGAAAGAAAAATTCTTCGCTTCTAAATTGATCAGAAGAGCTGCAACAGAGTTTCACTGGGAAGTAAACATGAAGATTTAGCTAGTGAGGTGTGTAAGTAAGATCTCTGTCAAAACTTTATCACATCAAAACTATAATGAGGTATCACCTCACACCTGTCAGAATGGCCACCATCAAAAAAATCTACAAACAATAAACGCTGGAGAGGGTGTGGAGAAAAGGGAACCCTCTTGCACTGTTGGTGGGAATGTACATTGATACAGCCACTATGGAGAACAGTATGGAGGTTCCTTAAAAAACTAAAAATAGAACTACTATACGACCCAGCAATCCCACTACTGGGCATATACCCTGAGAAAACCACAATTCAAAAAGAGTCATGTACCACAATGTTCACTGCAGCACTATTTACAATAGTGTACATGGAACCAATCTAAGTGTCCATTGACAGATGAATGGATAAAGAAGATGTGGCACATATATACAATGGAATATTACTCAGCCATAAAAAGAAATGAAATTGAGCTATCTGTAGTGAGGTGGATGGACCTAGAGTCTGTCATACAGAGTGAAGTATGTCAGAGAGAGAAAAATAAATACCGTATGCTAACACATATATAGGGAATCTAAAAAAAAAAAAAATGGTTCTGATGAACCTAGGGGCAGGACAGGAATAAAGACACAGATGTAGAGAATGGACTTGAGGATACGGGGAGGGGGAAGGGTAAGCTGGGACAAAGTGAGAGAGTAGCACTGACATATATACACTACCAAATGTAAAATAGATAGCTAGTCGGAAGCCGCTGCATAGCACAGTGAGATCAGCTCGGTGCTTTGTGACCATGTAGAGGGGTGGGATAGGGAAGGTGGGAGGGAGACACAAGAGGGAGGGGATATGGGGATATATGTATACATATGGCTGATTCACTTTGTTATACAGCAGAAACTAACACAACATTGTAAAGCAATTATACTCCAATAAAGATGTTTAAAAAAAAAAAAAAAGACCAGTCAGGAGTGTCTCCTGATGGATCTCATAAAGGGGACATAGTGTCCTTAACAACTTCCTGACAATGGTCATGACTATGAGACATAGAAAGTTAGTAGAATTACATGTAAGTTAGTTAGTAAATGGTTCCTTTCTAAAAAAAAAATAGAATAAAGCTATGGTTAAACAACAAGGTCCTACTGTATAGTGCAGGGAACTATATTCAATATCCTGTGATAAACCATAATGGAAAAGAATATGAAAAAGAATGTATATGTGTGTATATATATATATATATATATACACATATGTATAAGAGTCACTTTGCTGTACAGAAGTATTTAACAGAACATTGTAACTCAATTTTACTTCAATAAAAAATAAATTAAAAAACACTTTATCATACTTCCCCAACACATTCTATGCCCTGTATTATTAATATTATTACTATTATTATTATCATTATGTTTTGATTAATAGTACTGACACCTAGATTGGCAATCTAGAATTCTGAATCTTTCTCTTACCCAGTAATCAAATAATTCTACCTCTGGACTGGCTCTCCAATCCACTCCTATCCCCTTTTCTACTGGGCTCCTGATTTACTAGCCCAGGAAATGACTTTTGGAGCCTAGACCAGGAATTGCAGATAGGTCTAATTACATTGCCGAATCTATTTTTGATGGTGGCTATACAGTATGTAAAGCCTTGATTTGGGATGATGAGGAAGAGTACTTTTCTGAGTCAGCACTGTCTCCTATGGACTCAAAAATATGAGGTGGCACATGTACTGAGTTTCTGCCAACCCTGGAATTTTCTTTATCACTTTTCCATTAATTTCTCTCTTTTCCACTCTGTCCGCAAATGACTAAAATAGTCTTCCTTAAAAATGATAACCATATCAACTTATGATTTATAAATTTCTATTAGACTCTCCTGCCTATAAGATAAAATTCAAGCTCCTTAATTTATTACACATAAATCTTCTTAATTTGATTCCAACTTACTTACCATGACCCAACTTGTCTCTCACTATCCAACACACGCTAATCACAATGAACTTCTCAACATTCCCTGAAAATTCCATGAACTTGTGACTCTTGACTTCCCCATTAGAATCTAAGCTTTCTCAGGCCAAGACTGAGTTTGTCTTTTTACTGCTATATCACAAGGACCTAGAATTGTACCAAGCAGAGAATAAATGGACCATAATTTCTGAGCAGATACATGAATAAATTAAGGAATTAATAAATGAATATTATCTGCTTTCTTCCTAGAATGTCTCTTTTCAACTGGTAAATTCCTGTTCACCCTTCAAAATCCATCTCACACATCCAGCGTTCCATGACGCTTTCCCTGAATCTTTAAAGTTAAGTTACTCACGTTATCTCCCCTGTGTTTCTACCTCCCTTTGTTCATTCCTGGTTTTAGCATTTAATATGCTATTTGGGTTTTTTTAAATTTTCTTATAATTTATATACAGTGAAATGCTCAGATCTTAAGTATACTGTTCATCCAGTTAAGAAAAAGGCATCAAACAACAAACATTTCCATCATCCTACAGAGTTCTTTCATAATCCTTCTTAGTCAATTCCTTCAAAGCAATGCCTAATGATTTAAATCCCCAGAGGCTAATATTTTGCCTATTATATAAATATTTATATAAGTGGGATTATACAGTATGTATTTGTGTACTTGTGTCTCATTTCTTTCATTTAGAATAATGATTTACATATCTATTCATGTTTTGTGTGCATGAATAGTTATTTATTTTTATTTCTGAATAATATTCCATTGCATGACTAAGCCACAATTTGTCCACTTTCCAGTTGATGGGCATTTAGGTTGGGTCCAGTTTGGCACTATTATGAAAAAAAGCAGCTATGTTGTATTTTAAATGGTCCCTTCACTATAAGGTCCTTAATCTGCACAATGAGTTCATCCAGAGAAGATGTTTGGTGACAATTATTTTGCAATTTTAATACTTAGAGTAGTCCATGGCATATAGTACTTGATCAGTAAAGGTGCAATTAGAGTATAAATCATATTTCTATAACCTGGATAATTTGTAGAATCTCTTTGTCAAACAGCTGGCTCATGCTGTAGGTATTGGGAAGTGATACCACATATTGCCTCTTTGAAGCAAACTACCATATTCCACCATTTACTTCCTAAGTTTCCTTGGGAAATTCCCTTATATTTCTCTGGGCTTTGGTTTCCTTATCTGAAACATGAAGATAATTATAGCACTGACCTGTTTGGCTTAATTTGAGAGTGACTTTAACTTTACATATAATTTAATAAGGACTCAACAAAGGTTAGTTGTTACTTTGTTATAGATAATATGTATCCTTCAAATATCTGACTAGGCCTTTTAATAAACAGACAGTTTGGGGGATAGTTCTGTAAAAAATGTTAGAAAAAGTAAAAGGTGCCCAGAAGGGCCAACACAGTATTAAAGGAGAAGAACAAAGTCAGAAGACTGACACTACCTGACTTCAAGACTTACTACGAAGTGATCAACAGTGATCAAGACAGTGTAATATTGGTGAAAGAACAAACAGAACAATGGAACACAATATAAAGTGCAGAAATAAATCTACATGAATATAGTCAACTGGTCTTTGACAAAGAGGCAAAGGAAACACAATGGAGAAAAGATATTCTTTTCAACTAATGGTGTTGGAATAACTGGACATCTATATGCGAAAAAAAAAAAGAAAAGAAAAAGAATCTAGACACAGACCTTACATTCTTCACAAAAATTAACTCAAAATGAACCACAGACCTAAGTGTAAAATTCAAACCTATAAAAACTCCTAGAAGATAATATAGGAAAAAAACTAGATGACCCTAGGCATGGCAATGATTTTTTGGTACAACACTAAGGGTAAGAAATAATTGATAAGCTGGACTCCACTAAAATTAAAAACTTCTGCTCTGTGAAAGACAGTATCAAGAGATCGAGAAGACAAGTCATAGGTTAGAAGAAAATATTTGCAAAAATATCTGAGAAAAGATTGTTATCCAAAATAGACAAAAAACTCTTAAAATCCAACAATAAGAAAATCAACACACTGATTTTAAAATGGGCAAAAGACCTGGACAGATAGCTCACTGAAGAAGATATATAGATGGAAAGCAAGCACTATATGCCATCAGGAAAATGCAAATTAAAACAATAAGATACCCCTACACACTTATTAGAATGGCCAAAATCCAGAACACTGACAACCCCTAGTGCTGGTCAGGTTGTGGAGCAACAGGAACTCTCATTTATTGCTGATGGGAATTCAAAAGGGGACAGCCGATTTGGAAAACGCTTTGGCAATTTCTCACAAAACTTAACATACTCTTACCATGTGATCCAGTAATTATGCTCCTTGGTATTTACTCAAAGGAGCTGAAAATTTATGTCCATATAAAAGCCTGCACACGGATGTTTATAGCAGTTTTATTCATAATTGCCAAAACTTGGAAACAACCAAGATATCTTTCAGCAGGTGAATGGATAATAAATTGTGGTATACCGTGCTAAAATGAATGAGCTAGCAAACCGTGAAAAAGACATGAAGGAATCTTAAATGCATACTACTAATGAAATAAGCCAATCTAATAAGGCCACACACTATACTATTCAAACTATATGAAAAGGCAAAACTATGGAGACAGTAAAAGGATCAGTGGTCACCAGGGGTTAAGAGGGAGGAAGGGAAAATAGGCAAAGCAAAGAGAATTTTTAGGGTAGAGAAACTATTCTTTATAGTATTGTAATAATGGATATATTTGTCAAAACCCATAGAAGGTATACCAAGAGCAAATCCTAATGTAAAGTATCAATTTTGGATAATAATGATGTGCAGTGTAGGTTCCTCAATTATAACAAATGCACTACTCTGGTGTGGAATGTTGATAATGGGGGAGGCTGTATATGTGTAAGGGCAGGGGTTACACGGGAAATCGTTGTAATTTTTACTCAATATTGCCATGAACCTAAAATTGATCTAAAACAATTTAAAATATAATTATTTTTAATAATTTTAAATTATTTTAAATTTTATTAAACATATAAAATTTAAGTTTAGAAAAAAATTATAAGTAGTTTAAAATATATATTTTAAAAGAAAAAAAAGTAAAAGGCCATGGACTCCTTTGGAGAGTGAAAGCCTTGTTTTACTGTGTGACACAGTGGGAAGTTATTCAAGGGGACCAAAAATCAATTCAAGACATTTTTTGTAAAGTGACCTTGGTCAATTTTTAAAAATCAATTGAAAATTCACAGAAAATTAAAATATAACAAAAATCTATTATACCTATTTTGAAGTATATATATTTCTAAAAATATTTCTTCATATTTTTAGAACAATTCATATTGAAAAATAAAAATCTGCCAAGGATCTAAAACATCCACTTCCATTATTTTTTTTTTTAAAAAGAAATTTTCCACCAAGTAAGGCAAATTTCTAGGGTTATGCGAACAGTGACTTAAAACAGAAACCACCACCTAAAAACAGGACTCTGAAAAAAAGATTAACACATATAGTGAAAGGATGGGGTAGAAAAAAATTTGCCCATTTGTAAATAGAGGCGACAAGGTGACTTGTTTTGCTTTCATTTGTCTCTTCGTTGGGGGAAACACTGAGGGAAAATTGATAGAGCTATTAGCCCTCAGATTTAAGAAATACAAGGAATTCCAAACAGGATAATTTTGTTTTAAAAAATACACTCTTGAATATGTCATAGTAAAATTGCAGATAACTATATCAACGAGCAGCCAAAAAGATACGACAAATCACTCTTAAGGACCAACTCTGTATCTGACTACAAACTTCTCAATAGTCACAAAGTCAGAAGATAGTAGAATAATAGCTTCATGATTCTATGCGCAAATACATATTAATTTAGAACTGTATAGTCAGGTAAATGATCATTCCAGAATGAGAATTTTCAGACAAACAAAGACCAAAAGCATTAATCACCCTTATTCAGAGAATTTAAAGTACTTTAGATACAAGAAAATTGCTAGACAATTCTAGAAAATACTCAAATTAAAAGTATAATTTATTTGTAACATGTTTCTGGCAATTTTTCCCAAAGCACTGTGTAATATATAAGTCACATTCTTAAGGAGTCAACAGTCAGGAATTATTATCCCCTATATTTAAGGGGAAAGAGAAGCATGGGACAGTTAAAAGAAATATGCCACCATTAAGAGATAGTTTTGCTCCTATAGATAGGAAACAACTGAGTCGCTTCCATTTGTCTATTAAAAAGAATTCTGCTGTGAATATTTTGTGCATAGTTTTGGAATACTCATACACTTACTTCTTTTGGATATATAACTAAGGTAGAGTTGCTTAGTCATGAGTACATTTATGTACACATTGCACTATTTTCAATATTTATGAAATAATCACAAATTTCTAGAAGGCCTGGAGTCATAAAACAAGACGAGCTAGTCTTTTAAATCCCCTTAACTTGGATATCTCCCTCTAACATACAATGATCTTCTGTGCTATGCCTTTGCTTAATTCTACAATGTCATGAATGTAAATTCAAACTATTATGTGAAAATAAGATTATATCTGTTGACAGCTTAATATGTACCCCAGGCTGTGCTTAACATTTACATGTATTATATCTTTTAATCTTGATAATAATCATGTTATTCCCATTTCACAGATAAGGAAGCTGAGGCTCATGGTCACATATACAGGAAATGGAAAGCACTGCAGGAGATAAAAAATGAATACGGCACAGCCTGGAGGCCATTTCAGTAGGAACCTAGGAAACCTCTGGAAAGAGTGATTTGCCTCACTTAATGGACAGGGGCACATAATGAGTCACAATGCTTACGAAATACTAAGTGTGCTAAATGCAGAGACTATCTTGTAATAAACAGACCTCAAAATGTTGTAGCTTAAGTGAGATAAAAACATATTCCTCTCTCATCTAAAGTCTTGTGGGTCAAAGCCAGCCTGGTGGCTTTGCCATTAGAAGCATGTGACTTCTGAGGATTCTCCAGACATCGCTAGTTCCCACCCAGAAATAAAAGTAAAAAAGAGAAAGTATAGTGAATAAGTTGCATTCAGCACGGCTGGTTACATGACATCAGTCCAAACTTAATCACAGGACCACACCTAGAGGCAAGGAAAGCTACAAAATGTAGTCAGTAGATTGGTCAAAAGCAGTCAGGTGTCCAACTGAAATTCAGAGGGTTCTGTTTCTAAAATGAAGAAAATGATATATATGAAGAACAAATGGAAGCTTCTGCCTGATTTACTAATCAGTTCTGATGGAAACACGGGACTTGTGCAAAGATAGAAGAGGGATGGCCTGGAAAACTAAATTACAATCCAATCTGGGGAGGCTTGAATGCCAATCTGGAGTAACCTAATACAACAGTTAATGAGAAGCTTTTTTTTTAAATAAATATTTTAATAGAAATATAACACAGTAAAAAATGCACAAAACGTATACATCCTGATGAATTTACACAAATTAAACACACCCATGTAAAGATCACTCAGATTAAGAAATATAAGGGTAGCAGCATAACCACAAGCTTCCTCATGCCTCTTCCCAATCACTAACTTTGCTCACCTCCCCAAAGATAACCACTACCTTAACTTAACACAGATTAAGGTTGCCTATCTTGTTATGCCATTATGTTTGTGGGATTCATACATGTTGTAGTGTATAGCAGTATTTTTTATCTATTACTGCTACATAGCATTTATTCCATTATAGAATACGCCATAATTTACTTAACCATTGTCCTCAAGATAAACATTTGTGTTGTTTCCAGTTTTCAGCTATTAAAAATAATACTGCTATGACAGTTCCCTTCCTTTTTTTTTTTTTTTGGTTCACCCATTTCTTTTTAGTATATACCCAAGGAGTAGAATTTCTTCATAGAGATTCATATATTCAACTTCTGTAGATTATGCCAAGCATCAGTGTTAATTTACTGTCCCTCCAGAGTATCTGACATGCTTCTTGTGCTACAATCTCACCAACACTTGGCAATGTCATTCTTTTTCATTGCAGTCATTCTGGTGGGTATGATTTTCATTTCTCTGATGACTTTCTTGTGTTTTTTTCATTCTCTCATGACTAATGAGACTGAAGATCCTTGCTTTCATTTATTAGTCAATTGGAGAGCCACTTTTGTTGGGTATCTCTCCTAGTCTCTTGCTCAATTTTTTATTGGGTGATCTGTCTTTTTAAGTTATAGTTCTATATATAGTCTGAATATGAATCCTTTGCCAGTTTGTAACTTTCATCTCAGTGAACAGCTTTTGAATTTTTTGAATGAAAGAGTGACATGAATAGCTGCATACTTTGAGAAAATTAATCTGCCATGAATATGTAAAAGTCAAGCAGAGAGATTTTAAAAAGATAACACATATATTCCTGGAGAAAGTGAATGAGGGTCTAATTTAGACAGAGGGCAACAATAATAGAAAAAAAAAGCAAAAGGATGAAAATGATACTCTATAATTGATTAATTCATCCATTTATTTATTCAATACTGAGAAGCCTTGATAACTGATTTAGAAAATTATGGAATATAGGTCATTCATGAAGGACAGTGATTACTTCATAAAACAAGGCAATCAATATTGGCAGATGAGAATTTAGGAAAATGAAAGTTTGGAATTACTGAGGAGTCTTTAATATGGAATCAGCAAGACAAAAAAAAAAAAAAGATCACCAAGTAGCAGCAAGCCCCAATTTTTCCCAACTTAAAGACATTCTATCATCCTCGCCATGATTAAAATTCCATATTCCTTTTTCTTGCAGATCACTCAAATAAGAAAAAATAAAATAGCAAAACACAGGCTTAAAAAGTCAGAATGGAAGAGAAAACTCTTTTCTCATGGTCAATTTTTCCAAGAAGAGATATTTGAGGGGCAACAACCCTAGGATCCTGTCTGTCAAAACATTTCCCATTTCCTTTCACCCTAAAGTTTAGCCATAATGCCCTTCCTCTTCCGATTCTTAGACTTACTAGTAAGTTAAAAGTAAAGGCTGTAGAACTTCCCTCTAATGGGCACATTCAAATGCTCATCAGAGTGAGATCTCAAGTCCTCTATCATTATCATCAGCACCAGCATCATCATCTAACACTTACTGAGCATTTACCATGTACTGTGTATTATATATATTAGCTAAGCCCTCTAAAGTCCTGTAAATAAGTATTATTACTATGATTCCTGTCGTATAGCTGGAAAAGATGAAACAGAAAGGTTAAGCAATTTGTCCAAAGTGACACAGCTAGTAAGTCATGGAGCTTGGATAGGAGCCAAGGCAGCTTAACTCTAGAACCTGCTTTCCTATCTATTATCTTTCTTTCTTATCTACGGAAATTCTCCCTGTCAGCTATCACGTAACGATCATTGACAGTTAAGGTTTTCAAAGAATAAGGTCTTATTCTTTTAGGAGGTAGTAGTCAGGACCTGGGTGTGGGAAGCCCCAGATGGCACAGTGCACTCTAAGGACAGAAATGAGATTGAGACCCAATCTGAGTGATAAAAAAGACCACTGAAAATACCTCGTATTTGTTCCCTTGTCTCCCTTTCCATGCCCACACCCGTACTGTCACAAGTCTGGATCACTTCCACAGTCTTTAATTTCCTCTCCACCTCCAAACTGTCACCTCCTCCAATTCATTCTCCACCCCACAGTCAGAATCATCTTTTAAAATGATAAAACAGTTCATGCCACTCTTCTTAAAAACATTCAGCAGCTTCCCACTGCACATAAGATAAAATCCAAACTCCTCAGCAGGGCCCACAAAGTCCTGTAAAATCTGTCCCCAGCCTCCCTTTTCACTCTCACTGTGCCCCACTTTTCCCTTCCCAACATGAACATTGGCATTTTTTTTTTTATAGCTACTTTTATTTTTATTTATTTATTTATTTTTGGCTGTGCTGGGTCTTCGGTTCGTGCGAGGGCTTTCTCTAGTTGCGGCAAGTGGGGGCCACTCTTCATCGCGGTGCGGGGACCACTCTTCATCGCGGTGCGCGGGCCTTTCACCATCGCGGCCCCTCCCGTTGCGGGGCACAGGCTCCAGACGCGCAGGCTCAGTAGTTGTGGCTCACGGGCCCAGCTGCTCCGTGGCATGTGGGATCTTCCCAGACCAGGGCTCGAACCCGTGTCCCCTGCATTAGCAGGCAGATTCTCAACCACTGCGCCACCAGGGAAGCCCGAACATTGGCTTTTATGCCAATTCCTTGAACACAAGAAGCGCTTCTCCACCTCGGATCGTTGTGATGCTCTGCTCTCTGCCTAGACTGTTCTTTCTCCAGCAACTTAAATGTTCACCTTCTTCTCATCCTTCATTGCAACTTAACACACAGAACTTTGCTTTGATCATCCCATGCTCCTCCCACCTTATTCTTTGTCATACAACACCCCAACTTACTTATGTAGTAGACTTTGTCAAAAGCTGTCATTTGATTACTCAGTTGTAAGTATAGCCCTCTGTCTTTCCTACTAGAATTAAGCTTCATGACAGTGTTGGCTTGGCACATGCTAGATACCAATAAGAAATCTGATCAGATAAATGTAAGAATCAATAAATGGCTCTCATGGTTCTTATCTTGGGTAACTGGGGGGCTAGGAGGGTCACTCATGGAGATACAAAATACAGTTGGAAAAGCAAGTTTTGGAGAGGAACGTAGTTCAGTGAAAGACAGGTTGAATTTGAGATGCCCATAGGGAAGACAAGTAGAAATGTCCATGAAGTAGCTAGAAATAGGGGTCTAGGGTTCAGAGAACAGTCTGCACAAGATAACACAGACTTAGAAGATGGGAATAATAGGGCAGATGCAGCTATGGATGTCAATAGCAAGGCCTGGGAAAATATGCAGGATGGATAAAGCAGAAGACCAACAAGTAATATTTAAAAAAGAAAAGGAAAAGACTAAGAAAGAGCCTTCAAAGAGGTCAGAGAAGTGCCAGGAGAAGACAGGACAGATTTTCAAGGAAAATGAGAGGTTCAATCAGGAGGGTCAAATTCTTGGGAGAAGTCAAGTAGGATGACAAACGAAAGGGGGGAATCAGATTTATTGTTCAGGAAACCCTAGTGTCCTTTGGAAGAGGTTGCAACCAAACAGATTTGGACACCAAAGACAAAAGTGTTTCCAATTCATAGCTTTAGCTAGGGCTTGGACTCTATAAAAATCTTTTTCAGTGGCTTTGAAAACCCTGGGACACAGGAAGTGTGACAAAATGAAATTATTAAGTACCTCACCTATCAGCTTTTGGAAAAAAATAGTTACCCTGCATTGTTGGGATTTTCTAAAGAGGTACCATTAAAGTCAGTTGAAAAGGCTGGTCTATTCAAAACTGCAGAACTATGTAAGGAAACTCATGATTAACAGTGGCAAAAGCTACCAGGGTGCTTTCAGAGAATGAAAGCTGTATGATATACACATTAGACAGGAAAGAAATTTGACAGGTAAGAGGTTGTGACCAACAGCAGTTCACAGAGCCTGCCAGGGTATGGCTGGCAATTCAAGATCACAGATGTGTCAACTTGCTCTAATCAGGGAGAGTCCTTCTTGCTAAGTGCATTCATGCTGGTAGTCAGTAGAGATGCAATCATGAACTAAATTTTGAACCTGAGCAGAGTATAAGTATTCTAGAGTATTTAATTTACCCCCCTCCCCCTATTTCAAAGGCAGACCCATGCTAAAATAACCCCCCTTGCAAAGCCAAAAATTGATCTCAAATGTGGATGGAATAGAGCCCAGAAAAGAGAGATTTTAGCACTGGACTGGCATAAAGAACTGGAAAAAAACAGGGAAGGGGCTTCTGAACAGTCCATTCTCTCTCTATTATGATAGATATTCCGACACATAATTATTCCACTCATTTGTCCAAAAGTGGTTAATTTCAGTAAAAAGACATTCCTATAAATATTACCCATATCCTATAAATGAAAACTAGAAATTTCACGTATCTGCGGTAATTTAAAATAAAAACAATTTAAAATCCCTTTCTGTTGATAATTAGATTTGGCCAGGACAGTGTTCTGTGGAAATAAATAAGCTGTTAAGAAGAGGTGTAGGGCAGACACAGTTAAATATCAAGGGTGCCGCTTTTTCATCCTTCCAGACCGGTTATTGTGGAAGACACTGAGATATAAAATTCTGGGTGGAAAGCTGAATAAAGAAAGACATGGTGGAGGAACCCGGGGCGAATTTTGGACGTCTGCCCTCGTTTCCTGTTTGTGGGAGGCGAGCAGTGGCAGCTGCTGGGTTAGAGCTCCTGGTAGAGACCGCTGGGGCAAAAGAGGGCTCCGGGATCTGTTCCTTTTACTTAGGCAGCAGCAGCTGTAGCAGCGGGTACAGGTGAGGGTGCCCTGACGGTCTCCATGGCAACACTGGAGGGGTGGAGGTGAGAAAGGCGCCCTCCATCCGGCAAACCTCCGCCTCGCCAACCCCGCCCCCGTCCGCGACCTCGAGCTGGCTCTCGGCTAGTCCTCCAACCACGCGCACGCTCCGCAAAGGGGATCCGCGCTCCAGCCTCCCTAGCGTCCACCGCCAACTGCACGGTTGCCCTGGCAACGATTGGGGGAGGAAGGCCAAGGCCCTTTCTCCTCTGCGTTCTCCGCCCCCATGCCCAGAGTGTGAGGGCTCACAGGAGATCTGAGTCCTTCCCTAGCAGGGCTGGGCCACGCAGGGCACTCAGCACTCAGAGGACAAGGCGACGCAGGCTGGAGACCCCGGCCCCGACTCAGCAGCCGCCACGGTAGCAGCTCAACCTCCTGGCCCTGGAAAGACATCTCTCTCCTCACTCCTCGGGGACAGAGGCGCAGTCATGCTGGGGTTGTGATGTCACCTTCCAAAGGTCCAAGGACCAGAAAAAAGCTTGCCTCGACCCAGTCCATCGCCACGTTCCCACATGGAAGCAGGGAGGAGGCCGCCTTCCCAGGGAAACGGAGGAGTCCCTGCTGGCCACCGGCTCTCTTAGCGGGATTCCCTCCAGTCCCAGCAAGCTCAGCCATACCCTCTGCCGGCCCCTTCCATCCACTTAAGGTTATCTCCAAGGACTAGGACACCGAGTCCTCTCCCTATTCTATCCTCTTCCCTGGCCTTTGGGGAGCGAAGGGTAGAGGCCCTCGGAGCCCTGCAGAAGGCAGCAGGACCCCAGGCTTCCCTAAGGGTCAGTGGCTCCGCTCTGCCTAGACCTCCCATGGGAGAGGGACGCGGGAGGGGGGTTTTCAGTAGGCAGTGTCCTACCACCCGCAGCCAGGTAAATCGTGTCCAGGAGAGGCACCCCTTAGGGATGATTCAGTATTGCATACAGAAACTGATTTTGCTCAGAGCCCAAAAGAAATAAATTGTGTGTTTATTTACTGGAGCAAAACAAGCACAGGTGGAGAAGGGTGTCTCTTCTGGCAGCTAAGTCAACGGACATTGTTGCTTTTCTTTCAAATGCATCAGAAAGCACCTCGATTTTGAAAGAAATTATTGTTTGGATGCAGACGAAGAAAAAGCCAAAGAAACTACGTTGCATTCTCTAGTTGGAATTTTGAGGACAGTTTTTCTATAGTTTACAATACAGACCTGTCCTCTTCTTGAGCAGTAATTAATATTTTATTGCTATAACCAGGAGTTTTCATAAAGCTTTTATTATCTTTTTAAAAAGATGCACAAAATTTGAAATTTAATAAAACCATAGGCAATACCTATGTTGCTGAAAATACACTGTATCATTGATTTTTCCGAATATTTATGGAGATGCTTGATGAATCAGCTTATTGTTAAATAATTGTTTGTTACCTAGCACTTACAGAAAAGATTATATTTAACTGGAGAAAATATGTAAGAAAACAAAAAGTATTTATCAAATAGAATTAAGTTTAACAGTTTGCTTAAGAGATTTGAAAGTGATTTGTTTTATATATATACATAATTTGTTATAAATATATATATATACTTGAATACTAAATAAATTTGGCTACCAAAACATAAAGGATCTTTGAGTTAAAGTTCTGAGATTAGATATAAGCTTTAAAATGCAAATTAAAGTGTTATCTGATTGTTAACTCAGATATGTCCTGTTGTCTTTGCACTGAAATATTCAACTTTACAAGGCAGTTCTTTCAAAAGATGATTTCATCATTAATAATTAATTAAATTAATAATTAATAAAGACAATCTTCCTTTAATCACCTTCCAAACTGCCAAACTATTTCAAATATTACTGGCAGAAATGTTTCTACTATCTCCCTAAGGATATTATCCATGCTCTTAATGCCAGATTTGTTCCTTTAAAAAAAATTTTTTTGGCCCACATTGATTAAAAGTAAATGTATGTTTCAATTGGGAGACAGATCTGTCTATAAGTCATAGAATGTATACTGACTGATGTTTAATACCTCGGTTTATGTTATCAGGATCCCACAGAAGGAGGCTCATGACCAGAGTACCCCATGTTACAATGTGAAGTTTAAGTGAATGGGAAGTGAGAAGAAAAGGTTTTAGCTTTCTGGACTGCTTCTTTTGCCATTTGGAAAGATTAGCCTCGCCTCTCACCACTATTATTTCACATGGTATTAGAAGCTCTCAGCAGGTCTGGCATGCTTTCAGTTAGGTGTCAATGTTTGCATATTCAAGTACTGTTCCACTTCCTCAGGGTACAATATATATTAAATATATATAAATATAAAACTTAACATTAAAATATAAAACTTGAAACAGAGCTGCTAACTAAAGCTTTCAAAATGAGTAATTATCTGATCATTTAATATTAGTGTATACTAGAGCTGAGGAAGCTGGGAAAAGCAAAGTACATTAAGAAATGATTTTAAAGAAACATATATCATATCTTCAATATGTAATCTGTGTTAACAGATGTCTCTAGATAGCAGAACAGTAGTTTTTTTCTTTCGTTTTTCTTTACTTTTCAAGAAATCTATAATAAGCAGATCGTAATTTAATAATAATAAACATAATATATATTTAATATTAATAAATGTCTACACTTTTAAAAGCACATCATATATTTATTTTAATTTATTAGTTGTGACTAACAGTGTTGTATTTTTTCAATGTTTAAAATCTTTAGGTTGTACTATGTACTAGAAAAAAAGTCAAGTGAATGAAAATTTATAAAATATGTCTTTCTAAGAGTTGGGAACATTTCCCAGGTTCTTAAAATCAAATACAGAAGGAGAGAAACTTGTATGTAAATGTCCAGCTTACTCACTAAACAATGTTATATTACAAGAAATTGTTATATTTAAAATGTCCATTAACCTTACTACAAGACTGTCAAACCCCTGAAGTATCATATAATGGAAAGCTGACAGTTTTTATCCACAGTTCTATCAGAATATAATCACATCACAGTTTATCTGGGTCAGTAGATACCAACAAATTTATAAGTTGGAAATAAAATGTTTGATAGAAAGGCATTAATAAAACAATAAAAGGACACAACATAAAAATAGCCACCTTGTAATTCTCACTTCAACAGGGTGTGCCACCTGAATTTGAAGTAAATAAACAGATTCTGTCATAGGTAAGCAGGGAGGAATAGAAAGATGTTTGTATTTTACAGAAAATAGATTACACAAAAATTTGTCTATATCCATTTCCCCAAAGTCCCATTATCAGAGGTATATCATTTGAACCTGAGCTAATAATAAACATCTATCAATGCAATAATGTCCACTAAAGAAATAGAACAATATTAACTAGAGTTTATAAATTTATAATGATCAAGCTGTTACTCCAGGGCTTCCCTGGTGGCGCAGTGGTTGAGAATCTGCCTGCCAAGGCAGGGGACACGGGTTCGAGCCCTGGTCTGGGAAGATCCCACATGCCGCAGAGCAACTAGGCCAGTGAGCCACAACTACTGAGCCTGCGCGTCTGGAGCCTGTGCTCCGCAATGAGAGGCCCGCGCACTGCGATGAAGAGTGGCCCACGTTTGCCGCAACTAGAGAAAGTCCTCGCACAGAAATGTAAGACCCAACACAGCCAAAAAATAAATAAATAAATAAATATTAAAAAAAGAAAAAGCTGTTACTCCAAAAAGTATGTAATAATTGATATACAAAGTTCTGTTAAGCTTTAAAATAGTCATCTTTGACTTTTTGCACCTCCCACATAATCCATATTAAACTGTTCTCTAATCTGCTGATACTTGCCTGTATCTCTTGCTTGGATTACTTATTCAATTTACTACTTTGTTCTACTTGTTTTATTTCTGATTCTTACAATTCATTCTTCTCAGGGTAGCCAAAAGTATCTTTCTAAAATGAAAATCTGAAACTGCTTATTTAAGTATTATATATAGATAAATGGGGAGAGAGAGAGAGAACACAAGCATCTTAAATGTATTATTGAGCTCACTCATAAGTACAGGTAATCCTCAAGGACCCAAAAATTAAAATTTAAAAGAAATGGCAAAATGAAGCCAGAGGAGTAAGCTATAACAGAAAACTAAAGCTTAATTTTCTCTGGGAGCAACTGCCTATACCAGGAACCTACAGCTTCTGGGACTGGAGAGAGTGGGGGGGAAAAAGAGACTAAACCTTGGATTCTGGTGAAGTAAGGAAAATGAAGCAGATTTCTAAGTGCAAGGAATTAGAGGGAAAGGAATGAATGAACAATGACTGCATTTGGGGAAATATCTGCACATCCAGATTTCACTTCATCAATTTTCTTTTCAATGTTATCTAAATTTCTATTGAAACCTTAGAGTTCCTACTTTCTAAATTTGTTGTTTTTCTCTTTTATTATTTTCTAAATCTTCCTACTCATTTTTACATAATTTCTTTCCCTCTTTAAGTTTAAGAAGATAATAATTCTCCACAACTGATAAAAGTCATGAATTCAGAAGTTTAAGAAATATATATATCAAAAAGCATAACTATTTTGAAATCTCCCCCTAGACACATTGTAGTGAATCTGTAGAACACCATAGAATGATAAAGAAAAAAATGTGAAGACCTTCAAGAAAAAGAGACAGATCATCTACAGAGAGGACAATAGGACTGACAGCACATTTCTCAACAGGAGGTATAATGGAATATAGAAAATAAAATAACCTTTTTAAAAAGAGTTTAAGAGTTAAAATAATAGGTCTAAATAAAAATATTTTCAGCTAGAAAATAACCAACCACTGACTAACTAAAGGAACTTCTAAAGCACTAATTTTAGGGGGGAAAAACACCTGCAGAGGAAAATACCAACTGACTAGAAAAAGAAATATGGAAAGAAACTAGTGAATTTGGATATAAGCCTAAAAACAACTGGATTTATGAAATAAAGATAAATAAGCTTTATATGTTATATATAATATATATTTAGAAGAAATAATTATATAAAAGAAGAACAATAATATTATCTACATTCTGGAGTTCAAAAGACTAAACAAAACAATTGTAATCCATGAAAATACGGTAAGAGTAAAATGACTAGCAGGAAGGTCAAGATGTAGAATTTAATAATTATGCATGATCTCGAATGTAAATGGCAAGCACTAAGACAAATCTAGTGTATAAATTCCAAATTATAAATGGGAAATGTGAATTAAAAAATAATTTAAAATGTCAATGTAATGGAAAAGGGACATTAAGAAAAGCAAGGTAAATAGAACACAAAGAATGAGATTTAAAATATACAGACATGTATAAATAATCACAGTATTTTTTTAAAATGATGAAAAGATATATTGTCAGACATACAAAGCCAAAAGAATTTGGCTAACAGACTTATACTATAAGGAATGTTAATATCCTTCATGGAGAAATGTCTTTCAGGCAGAAAGAAATGATACCAGATGGAAATATGGATCTATAAAAGGAATGAAGGGCACTAGAATGGTAACCACATGGGTAAATATATTTGAATATTATTCTTATTATGTAAATATCTTTAAAGATCATTGATATCAGAACAAAATAATGTATTATGGGATTTATCACATATCTATAGGAAAAACACTGTTAATATATATTAATAGCATAAATGTCAGGAGTGTACTGAAAGTGTACTGTTATAGGCTTCCTGAACTATACAAGTTGTATAATTCTTGAAGGCAGACTTTCATTATTTAAAGAGGTACACTATAAACTGTACAGCAATCACTAATATTTAATTCAAAAAATGCAGAGAAGAGGGGGAAAAGAACAAAGAACAGACTGGACATATAGAAAGCAAACAGCAAGATGATAGACTTAACCCAAACCACATTAAATATAAATGTTCTTATGAACACCCAATTGAAAGGCAGGCATTGTATTAAAAAAGCAAGACCCAACTATATGCTATTCACAAGAAATGCATTTTACATTTGACCCTTGAACAAGTGTTTTAACTTCCTCTAGTTCCATCTCCTAATATGTTGCTCTGCAGTAGCTTTGATAAGTAACAGCCCACATTATTAGTGCAACCTTGTAGCCACCAGAAGAAAGAGAATGGAACCGCAACTTTTTTGAAGCCTTAGTCCCAAAGAACGTTCACATTATTTTATCTGTCTAGTAGTTCCCTGGGAGACCCCACTTAACAGGCTGTCTGAAGTTGAATGACTCAGAACTTACCTAATGTGAAAAGCCCTCCCCTCAGGAGCATTTATGGAAAACAATTACAGGAAAATGTTTTACTTTCATAGCTGCCTAAGACAGTGAATAACATCTGAGTCAAGCAATAGACTAAACAAAAGCTTAAAAATAAAAACTATGGAATGAGATGTCCATACGGTTTTGGAAGACTCCAACATATTCCCTAGGACTCCAGAAGAACACACACATGTATAGAAATGTGTGCATGCTCAGAGAAGGTCTAAGAAGGACCTAGGTTCTCACCTCTAGCTGACCTTGAGGCTCTGCACACACAGGAAGTAAAGGTTAGGAAAGAGCTGTCGGCTACCCAGCTGAGTGTCAAAGGTTTGCCCTAACACACACAGATAGCCTCTTAGCAAATACTGGGAGATTTACTGGTTCCAGGAATTTAGGAGCAAAATTTTATATGCTATTGAAATTATGCTGATAAAAATCCTAACTAGACTGCTATATATTAAGAAATTTTTTAAAAAGAAAGAAATTGATGGTAATCCTCACAGCAACCACTAAGAAAATAACTCAAAAATGTATAGTAAAGGAAACAAAAAGAAAATTAAAATGGTACAAAGTAAATAAGTATTGAATACAAATGAAAATAATAAAGAAGTAATTAAGAAACAAAAAAATGACATATAGAAAACAAGTAGCAAAGTAGAAGAAATAAGTCCTTCCTTATCAGTAATTACATTAAATGTAAATGGATTAAATACAACAATTAAAAGACAGATACTGGCAAAATGGATTAACAGAATCATTCAAAAAGACATCTGCAATAGACATACTTCATATTCAGGCATAAACATGTTGAAGGTGAAAGGATGGAAAAAGATATACCATGCAAACAGAAACCAAAAGAGAGGTGAAGAGGCTATATCAACGTTAGACCAAACAGACTTTAAGATAAAAATTATTACTAGAGGCAAAGAATGACACTTTATAATGATAAAATTGACAATCCTTCAAGAATACATAACAATCATTAACATATACATGCTGAACAGAGCCACAAAATACAAGAAGAAAAAACGGACAGAATTAAAGGGTGTGACAGTTCAAAAATAATAGTTGGAGACTTCAATACTCAACTTTCAATAATGCATCAAACAACTAGACAGAAGATCAGCAAAGAAATAGACAACTTGAACAACATTATAAACCAACTAAACCAGGAATCCCCAACCCTGGGGCCATGGACTGGTACCAGAACCAGGCCACACAGCAGAAGGTGAGCAGCGGGTGAGCAAGTGAAGCTTCATCTGTATTTACAGCTGCTCCCCATCATTCTCATTACCACCTGAGCTCCACCTCCTGTAAGATCAGCGGTGGCATTAGATTCTCATAGGAGCACAAACCCTACTATGAACTGCACATGCAAGGGATCTAGGTTGCACGCTCCTTATGAGAATCTAATGCCTGATGATCTGAGATGGAGCTGAGGTGGTGATGCTAGGCTGGGGAGCGGCTGCAAATACAGATTATTATTAGCATAGAGCTAATGTATGGTCTCTGCACAGAGACCATAGTAAATCAATTGCTTGCAAACTCATATCAAAACTTTATCAGTGAGTGCCAAGTGACAAGCTGCATCTTACCGAGTAGACTGGACATAAGCAACACACTTTGGGTGTCACTGTGTCCCATCACCCCCAGATAGGACCATCTAGTTGTAGGAAAACAGGCTCAGGGCTCCCACTGATTCTGCATTATGGTGAGTTGTATAATTATTGCATTATATATTACAATGTAATAATAATGGAAATAAAGTGCACAATAAATGTAATGCCCTTGAATCATCCCCAAACCATCCCCCCTCAGCCGGTCTGTGGAAAAATTGTCTTCCACGAAACTGGTCCCTGGTGCCAAAAAGGTTGGGGACCACTGAACTAAATTGAACAGGCATCTTTAGAGCCCTCTGCCCAACAACAGCAGAAATACATATTCTTCTCAAGTGCACATGCAACATTCTCCATTATAGGCCATATACTAGCCCCAAAAATAAGTCTCAATAAATTCGAAAGGATTGAGATCATATACGATATGTTTCTACAACCATGATATAAAGAAATTAGAAATCACTAACAAAGAAATTTGGAAAACTCACAAATATGTTAGAAATAAAACAACACACTCTTCAATAACCAGTGAGTAAATACTCTGAGATGAAGAAAAACAAAACCATATCAAAATTTAGGGGATACAGCAAAAGAAGTGCTTTGAGGGAGTAAATTTATACAATTTATACCATTTAAATTTATATCATTTATAGTGGTAAAGGCATTTACTACAGTTTAAAAAAGAAGGATCTCAACCTAATTTTCTGTCATAAGAAATTAGAAAAACAAAGGCAAGCTAAATGCAAGACATGCAGAAACAGAGTGTAGAAAAACAAGAGAGAAAATCAATGAAACCAAAAATTCATTCATGGAAAATATCAAAAACACTGATAAATCTTTATCTACACTAACCAATTACAAAAAGAGAGAAGACTCAAATTACTAAAATAAGGAATTAAAAAGGGAACACTGCTACCAACCTACATAAAAAGGATTACAAGGGGATACTATGAACAGCTGCTTACAAAAAAATAGATAATATAGATGAAAGTGGACAAATTACTAGAAAAATACAAAGTACCAAAATCGACTCAAGAAAAAGTAGAAAATCTGAATAGATACAGAACAGAAAAAGAGATTGCATATCAATTTTTTTTTAAGTTACAACAAATATGGGCCCAGGACCATAACGCCTCACTAATGAATTCTACCAAATGTTTAAAGAAGAATTAATACCATCACTTTATATATACTCCTCCAAAAAAAAAAAAAAAAAAAAGTAAATACTTCCCAACTGATTCTCTAAGGTCAGTATCACCCTGATACCAAAACCATGCAATGACATCACAGGAAAACAAAATTACAGATCAGTATCCTTTATGAATACAGATACAAAAATCTCCAACAAAATAATAGCAAGCTAATTTCAGCAGCATATAAAAAATTATATACACAATGACCACATGGGTTAGTCACAGGAATATAAAGCTGATTCAACCTGTAAAAATTAATGTATAGAGAATATCCTTACAAACCAACTGAAAAACTGATAGGATTAGTAAATGAGTTTAGCAAGGTTGCAGGATACAAGAACAATATGTAAAAGTTGTGTTTTATACACTAGCAATGAAAAATCTGAAAATGAAATTACTAAAACAATTCCCTTTGCAACACCATAGAAAATACTTACGAACAAATTTTCGAGAAGAAATTACTTCAACACTGAAAATTTCAAAATACTGTTGAAATAAAGGAGACTTACACCCCTATTTTACACGATACCTAAAAATCAACTCTAAATGGATTAAACACTTGAATGTAAGATCTGAAACCATAAAACTCCTAAAAGAAACATAGGCGGTAAGCTCCTTGACAGTGGTCTTTGTAATGATTTTTTGGATTTGACACCAAAAACAAAGGCAACAAAAGAAAAAGTAAACAAGTAGGACTATATCAAATTAAAAACCTTCTGCACGGTCAAGAAAACCACCAAGTAAATGAAAGGGCAACCTACTGGACTAGTTGAAAATATCTGCAAACCATATATCTGATAAGGGGTTAATATCCAAAACAGAAAAAGAACTTATAAACTTAACAGGAAAAAAGCTCAATTAAAAAATGAGCAGAGGATCTGAATAGACAGTTTTCCAAAGAAAACATCCAAATGGCCAACAAGTACATGCAAAGGTGCTCAACATCACTAATCATCAGGGAAATGCAAGTCAAAACCACAATGAGATAACCACCTCACACCTGGTAGGATGGCTATCATCAAAAAGAAAAGCCATAACAAGTGTTTACAAGGACACAAAGAAAAGGAATTGTAAATGGCTGCGGGCACTATGGAAAACAATATGGTATTTCTCAAAAAAATTAAAAATAGAACTACTGTTTGATCCACCAATACTTTTCCTAGGTATATATCCAAAGGAAATGAAAACAAAATATTGAAGGGATATCTGTACTCCCATGTTCACTGTATTTATTTTTTAAACATCTTTATTGGAGTATAATTGCTTTACAATGGTATGTTAGTTTCTGCTTTACAACAAAGTGAATCAACTATACATATACATATGTCCCCATATCTCCTCCCTCTTGCATCTGCCTCCCACGCTCCCTATCCCACCCCACTAGGTGGTACAAAGGACCGAGCTGATCTCCCTGTGCTATGCGGCTGCTTCCCACTAGCTATCTATTTTACATTTGGTAGTGTATATATGTCCATACCACTCTCTCACTTCTTCCTACCTTACCCTTACCCTCCCCGTGTCCTCAAGTCCATTCTCTACATCTGCATCTTTATTCCTGTCCTGCCCCTAGGATTTTCAGAACCATTTCTTTTAGACTCCATATATAGGTGTTAGCATACGGTATTTGGTTTTCTCTCTCTGACTTACTTCACTCTATGACAGACTCTAGGTCCATCCATCTCACTACAGATAGCTCAATTTCATTTCTTTTTATGGCTGAGTAATATTCCATTGTATATATGTGCCACATCTTCTTTATCCATTCATCTGTCGATGGACACTTAGGTTGCTTCCATATCTTGGCTATTGTAAGTAGAGCTGCAATGAACACTGTGGTACATGACTCTTTTTGAATCATGGTTTTCTCAGGGAATATGCCGAGTAGGGGGATTGCTGGGTCATATGGTAGTTCTGTTTTTAGTTTTCTAAGGCACCTCCATACTGTTCTCCATACTGGCTGTATCAATTTATATTCCCACCAATAGTGCATGAGGGTTCCCGTTTCTCCACACCCTCTCCAGCATTTACTGTCTGTAGATTTTTTTGATGATGGCCATTCTGACAGGTGTGAGGTGATACCTCATTGGAGTTTTGATTTGCATTTGTCTAATGATTAGTGATGTTGAGCGTCCTTTCATGTGTTTGTTGGCAATCTGTATATCTTCTTTGGAGAAATGTCTATTTAGGTCTTCTGCCCGTTTTTGGATTGCATTATTTGTTTTTTCAATATTGAGCTGCATGTGCTGCTTATATATTTTGGAGATTAATCCTTTGTCAGTGCTTCATTTGCAAATATTTTCTCACATTCTGAGGGTTGTCTTTTGGTCTTGTTTATGGTTTCCTTTGCTGGGCAAAAGCTTTTAAGTTTCATTAGGTCCCATTTGTTTATTTTTGTTTTTATTTCCATTATTCTAGGAGGTGGGTCAAAAAGGATCTTGCTGTGATTTATGTCATAGAGTGTTCTGCCTATGTTTTCCTCTAAGAGTTTTATCATGTCTGGCCGTACATTTAGGTCTTTAACCCATTTTGAGTTTATTTTTGTGTATGGTGTTAGGGAGTGTTCTAATTTCATTCTTTTACATGTAGCTGTCCAGTTTTCCCAGCACCACTTATTGAAGAGGCTGTCTTTTCTCCATTGTATATCCTTGCCTCCTTTATCAAAGATAAGGTGACCATATGTGTGTGGGTTTATCTCTGGGCTTTCTATCTTGTGTCATTGATCTATATTTCTGTTATAGTGCCAGTACCACACTGTCTTGATTACTGTAGCATTGTAGTATAGTCTGAAGTCAGGGAGCCTAATTCCTCCAGCTCTGTTTTTCTTTCTCAAGATTGCTTTGGCTATTCGGGATCTTTTGTATTTCCATAAATATTGTGAATTTTTTAATTCTAGTTCTATGAAAAATGCCATTGGTAGTTTGATAGGGATTGCATTGAATCTGTAGATTGCTTTGGTTAGTATAGTCATTTTCACAATGTTGATTCTTCCAATCCAAGAACATGGTATATCTCTCAATCAGTTTGTATCATCTTTAATTTCTTTCATCAGTGTCTTATTGTTTTCTGCATGCAGGTCTTTTGTCTCCTTAGGTAGGTTTATTCCTATGTATTTTACTCTTTTTGTTTCAGTGGTAAATGGGAGTGTTTCCTTAATTTCTAGTTTCAGATTTTTCATCATTAGTGTATAGGAATGCAAGAGATTTCTGTGTATTAATTTTGTATCCTGCAACGTTACCAAATTCATTGATTAGCTCTAGTAGTTTTCTGGTGGCATCTTTAGGATTCTCTATGTATAGTATCATGTCATCTGCAAACAGTGACAGCTTTACTTCTTCTTTTCCAATTTGGATTCCTTTTAAGTCTTTTTCTTCTCTGATTGCTGTGGCTAAAACTTCCAAAACTATGTTGAATAATACTGCTGAGAGTGGCCAACCTTGTCTTGTTCCTGATCTTAGAGGAAATGGTTTCAGTTTTTCACCACTTAGAACGATGTTGCCTGTGGGTTTGTCATATATGGCCTTTATTATGTTGAGGTAAGTTCTCTCTATGCCTACTTTCTGGAGGGTGTTTATCATAAATGGGTGTTGAACTTTGTTGAAAACTTTTTCTGCATCTATTGAGATGATCACATGGTTTTTTTCCTTCAGTTTGTTAATATGGTTTATTACATTGATTGATTTGTATATATTGAAGAATTCTTGCATTCCTGGGATAAACCCCACTTGATCATGGTGTATGATCCTTTTCATGTGCTGTTGGATTCTGTTTGCTAGGATTTTGTTGAGGATTTTTGCATCTATGTTCATCAGTGATACTGGCCTGAAGTTTTCTTTCTTTGTGGCATCTTTGGTTTTGGTATCAGGGTGATGGTGGCCTTGTAGAATGAGTTTGGGAGTGTTCCTTCCTCTGCTATATTTTGGAAGAGTTTGAGAAGGATAGGTGTTAGCTGTTCTCTAAATGTTTGACAAAATTCTCCTGTGAAGTCATCTGGTCCTGGGCTTTTGTTTGCTGGAAGCTTTTTCATCACAGTTTCAATTTCAGTGTTTGTGACTGGTCAGTTTATATTTTCTATTTCTTCCTGGTTAGTCTCAGAAGGTTGTGCTTTTCTAAGAATTTGTCCATTTCTTCCAGGTTGTCCATTTTATTGGCCTAGAGTTGCTTGTAGTAATGTCTCATAATACTATGTATTTCTGCAATGGGAGTATTTCTTCTCCTTTTTCATTTCAAATTCTATTGATTTGAGTAGTCTACCTTTTTTTCTTGATGAGTCTGTCTAATGGTTTATCAATTTTGTTTATTTCTCAAAGAATCAGCTTTTAGTTTTATTGATCTTTGCTATCATTCTCTTCATTTCTTTTTCATTTATTTCTGATCTGGTCTTTATGATTTCTTTCCTTCTTCTAATTTTGGGGTTATTTTGTTCTTCTTTATCTAATTGCTTTAGCTGTAAGGTTAGGTTGTTTATTTGAGATGTTTCTTTTTTCTTGAGGTAGGACTGTATTGCTATAAATTTCCCTCTTAGAACTGCTTTTGCTGCATTCCATAGGTTTTGGGTCATCATGTTTTCATTGTCATTTGTTTCTAGGTATTTTTTTATTTCCTCTTTGATTTCTTCAGTGCTCTCTTGGTTATTTAGTAGTGTATTGTTTAGCCTCCATGTGTTTGTATTTTTTACAGATTTTTTCCGGTAATTGATGTCTGGTCTCATAGCGTTGTTCCCAGAAAAGATACTTGAAATGATTTCAATTTTCTTAAATTTACCAAGGCTTGATTTGTGACCCAAGATATGATCTCTCCTGGGAATGTTCCATGAGCACTTGAGAAGAAAGTGTATTCTGTTGTTTTTGGATGGGATGTCCTATAAATATCAATTAAGTCCATCTTGTTTAATGTATCATTTAAAGTTTGTGTTTCTTATTTAGTTTCATCTTGGATGAAAGTGGGGTGAAAGTGGTAAAAGTGGGGTGTTGAAGTCCTCTACTATGACTGTGTTACTGTTGATTTCCCCTTTTATGGCTGTTAGCATTTGCCTTATGTATTGAGGTGCTCCTATGTTGGGCGCATAAATATTTACACTTCTTATATCTTCTTCTTGGATTGAGCCTTTGATCATTATGTAGTGTCCTTCTTTGTCTCTTTTAATAGTGTTTATTTTAAAGTCTATTTTGTCTGATATGAGAATTGCTACTCCAGCGTTTTTGATTTCCATTTGCATGGAATATCTTTTGCCATCACCTAAATTTTCCATCTGTATCTGTCCCTAGGTCTGAAGTGGGTCTCTTGTAGACAGCATATATATGGGTCTTGTTTTTGTATCCATTCAGCCAGTCTATGTCTTTTGGTTGGAGCATTTAATCCATTTACATTTAAGGTAATTTTTGATATGTATGTTCCTATTACCATTTCTTAATTTTTGGGGGTTTGTTATTGTAGGTCTTTCCTTCTGTTGTATCTCCTGCCTAGAGAAGTTCCTTTCACATTTGTTGGAAAGCTGGTTTGGTGGTGCTGAATTCTTTTAGCTTTTGCTTGCCTGTAAAAGTTTTAATTTCCCCATCGAATCTGAATGAGATCCTTGCTGGGTAGAGTAATCTCGTTTGTACGTTTTCCCCTTTCATCACTTTAAATATATTGTGCCACTCCCTTTTGGCTTGCAGACTTTCTACTGAAAGATCAGCTGTTAACCTTATGGGGATTCCCTTTTATGTTATTTGTTGCTTTTTCCTTGCTGCTTTTAATATTTTTTCTTTGTATTTAATTTTTGATAGTTTGATTAATATGTGTCCTGGCGTGTTTCTCCTTGGATTTATCCTGTATGGGACTCTCTGCACTTTCTGGACTTGATTGACTATTTCCTTTCCCATATTAGGGAAGTTTTCAACTGTAATCTCTTCAAATATTTTCTTGGTGCCTTTTTTTTCTCTTCTTCTTCTGGGACCCCTATAATTTGAATGTTGATGTGTTTAATGTTGTCCCAGAGGTTTCTGGGACTGTCCTCAAATCATTTCATTCTTTTTTCTTTATTCTGCTCTGCAGTAGTTATTTCCACTATTTTATCTTCCAGGTCACTTATCTGTTCCTCTGCCTCAGTTATTCTACTATTGATTCCTTCTAGAGAATTTTTAATTTAGTTTATTGTGTTGTTCATCATTGTTTGTTTGCTCTTTAGTTCTTCTAGGTCCTTGTTAAACATTTCTTGTATTTTCTCCATTCTATTTCCAAGATTTTGGATCATCTTTACTATCATTCCTCTGAATTCTTTTTCAGGTAGACTGCCTATTTCCTCTTCATTTATTTGGTCTGGTGGGTTTTTACCTTGCTCCTTCATCTGCTGTGTGTTTTTCTGTCTTCTCATTTTGCTTAACTTACTGTGTTTGGGGTCTCCTTTTCACATGCTGCAGGTTCATAGTTCCCATTGTTTTGGTGTCTGCCCCCAGTGGGTAAGGTTGGTTCAGTGGGTTGTGTAATCTTCCTGGTGGAGGGGACTGGTGCTTGTGTTCTGGTGGATGAGGCTGGATCTTGTCTTTCTGGTGGGCAGGACCACATCTGGTGGTGTGTTTTGGGGTGTCTGTGACCTCTTTATGATTTTAGGCAGCCTCTCTGCTAATGGGTGAGGTTGTGATCCTGTCTTGCTAGTTGTTTGGCATAGGGTGTCTAGCACTGTAGCTTGCTGGTCATTGGGTGGAGTTGGGTTTTACTTTGAGATGGAGATCACTGAGAGAGCTTTTGCTGTTTGATATTACGTGAAGCCGGGAGGTCTCCGGTGGACCAATGTCCTGAACTCGGCTCTCCCACCTCAGAGGCTCAGGCCTGATACCAGCCGGAGCACAAAGACCTTGTGAGCCACACGGCTCAGAAGAAAAGGGAGATAAAAAGAAAGAAAGAAAAAAATAAAATAAAGTTATTAAAATAAAAAATAAAATTATTAAAAAAAAATTAAAAAGTAATAAAAGGAAAAGAAAAAAGAAAGTAAGAAAGCAACCAAACCAAAAAACAAATCCACCTATGATAACAAGTGCTAAAAACTATCCAAAAAAACCCAAAACAAAACAAAACTAAAAAAACCACGGACAAACAGAACCCTAGGACAAATGGTAAAAGCAAAGCTATACAGACAAAATCACACAAAGAAGCATACACATACACACTCACAAAAAGAGAAAAAGGAAAAAAAAAAAAAATATATATATATATATATTTTTTTAAAAAAGGAAGAGAGCCACCAAATCAATAAACAAATCTACCAATGATAATAAACTCTAAATACTAAACTAAGATAAACATAAAACCAGAAACAAATTAGATGCAGAAAGCAAACCACAAGTCTACAGTTGCTCCCTATGTCCACTGCCTCAATTTTGGGATGATTCAATGTCTATTCAGGTATTCCACTGATATAGGGTACATCTAGTTGATTGTGGAGATTTAATCTGATGATCCTGAGGCTGCTGGGAGAAATTTCCCTTTCTCTTCTTTGTTTGCACAGCTCCTGGGGTTCAGCTTTGGATTTGGCCCTGCCTCTGCATGTGGGTCGCCTGAAGGCATCTGTTCTTCACTCAGACAGGACGGGTTTAAAGCAGCAGCTGACTAGGGGGCTCTGGCTCACTCAGGCCGGGGGGAAGGAGGGGTGCGGATGCGGGGTGAGCCTGCTGTGGCAGAGGCCAGCATGACGTTGCACCAGCCTGAGGCACGCCGTGTGTTTTTCCAGGGAAGTTGTCCCTGGATCATGGGACCCTGGCAGTGGCGGGCTGCACAGGCTCCTGGGAGGGGGTGTGTGGATAGTGACCTGTGCTTGCACACAGGCTTCTTGGTGACTGTAGCAGCAGTGTTAGCGTTTCATGCCTGTCTCTGGCATCCGCGCTGAGAGCCACGGCTCGCACCAGTCTCTGGAGCGCATCTAGGCTGTACTCTGAATCCCCTCTCCTCGTGCACCCTGAAACAATGGTCTCTTGCCTCTTTGGCAGTTCCAGACTTTTTCCTGGACTCCCTCCTGGCTAGCTGTGGTGCATTAGCCCCCTTCAGGCTGTGTTCATGCAGCCAACCCCAGTCCTCTCCCTGGGATCTGACTTCCTAAGCCAGAGCCTCAGCTCCCAGACCCCACCCGCCCCAGGGGGTGAGCAGACAAGCTTCTCAGGCTGGTGAGTGCCGGTCGGCACCAACCCTCTGTCCAGGAATCTCTCCACTTTGCCCTCTGCATCCCTGTTGCTGTGCAAGCCCCCTTCCATCCTTGTCGAGGGGACTGCTAACCTTTTCTCCTTTTATACAACACCCATGTTCACTGTATTATTCACAATAGCCAAGATATGCAAACAACATTTGTCCATCAATGGATGAACACATAAAGAAGATGTGATATACATTATATATATATATATAATGGAATACTATTCAGCCCTGAGAAAGGAGGAAATAGTACAATTTGCAACAACACTGATGGACCTTGAGAGTATTATGCTAAGTGAAATAAGCCATACAGAAAAAGACAAAAACCTCATGGTATCATATGTGGAATCTAAAAAGAAAGTAAAAAATCATAGAAACAGAGAGTAGAAAAGTGGTTGCCGGGGAGGCTACATAAAGGGTACTAACTTTCAGCTATAATAGGAATAAGATCTGAAGATCTAATGCAAAACATGGTGAATACAGTTGATGACACTGTACCATATCATTGAAATTTGCTAATAGAATTTAAATTTTTTCACCAACAAAAAAGAAAAAGCTGACATATGTGTTAATTATCTAGATGGGAGGAATCCTCTCACCATGTATATCCAATCATCACAGTGTACACTCTAAATATCTTACAATTTTATATGTCAATTTACCTCATAAAGCTGATTTTAAAAAATACAAATAAATAGACATCCTAAGTTCCAAGATTAGAAGACTTAATATTGGTAAGATACCAATATTCCCCCAATTAATCTACAGATTCAACACAATCTATATCAAAATTCCAACTCCTTTTTTTAAGAGGTACAAACTATTATGTATAAAATAAGCTACAAGGATATATTATTGTACAACACAGGGAATATAGCTAATATTTTATAATAACTATAAAGGGATTATAACCTTGAAAAAGTGTTAATCATTATATTGTACACCTGTAACTTATATAATATTGTACATCAACTATACTTCAACAAGAAAATAATAGGTTAAAAAAAAGAAATTGGCAAGTTGATCCTAAAATTCATTGGAGATGCAAGACTCAGAAAAACTAAACCCATCTACAAAAAAGAAAGTTAGAGAAGTCACTCTTCTTGATGTCAAAACATATTACAAAAGTGCAATAATCAAGACAGCATGCTACTACCATAAAGATAGACATATAGATCAATGGAGTAGAATTGAGCACTCATAAGTAAATCATACATCCATAGTCACATGGCTTTTGACAAGGGTGCCAAGACAATTCAACAAAGCAAAGAATAGTTTTTGACAAATGGTGCTAGGACAACTGGATATGCACGTGCAAAAGACTGAATTGGATGCCTCTCTCATACCATATCCAAAATGTAACTCAAAATGAATCAGTAACCTAAATGTTAGAGCTAAAGTTATAATATTCTTAGAAGAAAACATAGGTGCAAATCTTTATCACCCTGCTTTAGGTGACAGTTTATTAATATGACACCTACAGCATAATCAACCAAGGAAAAGAGAGATAATTTGGACTGTATCAAAACTAAAAATTTTACATGTTAAAGAACACTATCAAAGAAGTGAAAATCCAAACCACAGAGTGGAAGAAAATATTTGCTCATAATATATTGGATAAGGATATAGTTCCAGAATATATAAAGAAGTCTTACAGTTCTACAATAAACAGGCAACACAATTTTTAAAATGGGCAAAGAACTTGAATAGACATTTCCCTAGAGAAGATATATTGTACAAATGGTCAATAAGCACATGAAATGATGCTCAACATGATTAGTCATTTAGATAAATGCAAACCACAAGATGATACTATTCCATATCCACTAGGATGACTATAATTTTTAAAAATGGGAAATAGCAAGTGTTGGTTAACATGTGGAGAATTTGGAAACCTCAAACGTTGCTGTGTAAATTTAAATGGTAAAGCTATTTTGAAAACAGCTTAGCAGTTCCTAAAATAGTTAGAGTTACCATATGACCCAGGAATTCCCCTCCTGGGTATAAAACAAAGAATTGAATAATATGTCCACACAAAAATTTGTACACAAACGTTCATAGCAGCATTATTCATGATAGCCAAAAGTAGAAACTACTCAAAGTATCAATCAACTAAAGAATGTATAAACAAAGTTTGGCATATCCATACAATGGAATATTACTCGTACATAAAAAGAAATGATGTACTAATTCATGCTATGACATGGCTGAACTCTGAAAACATTACACTAAGTGGAAGACGGCTGACATAAAGGCCACATATTGTATCATTCCATTTATATAAAATTTCCAGGATAGGCAAATCCATTGAGATAATTAAGTTGATTAGTTTTCAGGGGCTAGGAGGAGGGAGAAATGAAGAGTGAATGCTAATGGATGTGAGCAATTATTTTCAGGATGATGAATATATTCTGCAATTATGTAGTGGTAACAGTTGCACAGCCTGGTGAATATACTTAAAACCACTAAATTGTTCATATTAAAAGGGTGAATTTTATGGTACATAAATTATATCAGTAAAATAGCAATACAAAAATACATTTGTGAATGGTTTCATATCTTCCCCAATTTATTGTAAACTGAGTGCAGAAAGAATAAAGTGTGGAAAGCAACACACCAAAATGTTTAACAGTGACAATTTTGGGGTCGTGGGATTAAGGGTTATTTTTTAAATTTAACTTCCTCTTTCTCATATTTTTAAATAATTCAATTAACCTTATAATCCTAATAAAATGAATTTGATAGAAAACAATAGACATCCATTAGCTGAAAAGCACATAAAATTTAACCCACCCCTCATACTTTATTAATTCAAAATGGATCATATAATAAATGTAAAATGTAAAACTATAAAATATTTTACTAGAAAACATAGGAGAATCCCATGACTAGGTAGAATTTGATCCAGGTATGCAAGGTTGGTTAATCAACTAATGTAATCCATCATGTCAACAAACTTTTAAAAAAGAAAAAAAAATCACGTAATTATATCAATAGATGCAGAAAAAGCTTTTGACAAAAACCAGTACACATTAATGGTAAAAACTTTCAGTAAACTAGGAATAGAGAGGAGCTTTCTCAACTTAACAAAGACTATTTACAAGAAAACTATAGCTAATGTCATATTTAATGGTGAGAAACTCAAAGCTTTCCCACTGAGAACAAGTACAACGTAAGGATTTTCCCCCCTCACCACTCCTTTAAACATTGTACTGGAAGTCCTTGCTAATGCTATAAAAGGCAATGAAAGATATACAGATTGGGAAGGAAGACATAAAACTGTCTTTGTTCACAGATGACATGATCATCTGTGTAGAAAATCTAAAAGAATCAACAACAACAACAAAAGCTCCTGGGATTTATAAGCAGTTATAACAAGGGTGCAGGACAAAAGACTAAATATGCAAAAGTCAACTGATTTTCCATATACTAGCAATGAACAAGTGGATTTGAAATAAAAACAATATCATTTACATTAGCACCAAAAAATAAAATACTTAGATATAAACCTAACAAAATATGTACATGATCTATCCAAGGAAAACTACAAAACTCTGGTGAATAAAATCAAAGAAGAACTATATAAATGGAGAGATATTCTATGTTCCTGGATAGGAAGACTCACTATTGTCAAGATGTCAGTTCTTCCCAACTTGATCTATGGATTCAAGGCATATCCAGTCAAAATCCCAGCAAATTATTTTATGGATAGCGACAAACTGTTTTAAAGTTTGTGGGAAGAGGCAAATGACCAAGAGCCAACACAACATTGAAGGAGAAAAACAAAGTTGGAGGAATGACACTACCTGATTTCAAGACTTACTATAAAGCTGAAGTAATCAAAACATTGTGCTATTGGTAAAAGAATAGACAAATAGAACAATGGAACATAATATAGAGCCCAGAAATACATCCCCATAAATATACCTAACTGATCTTTGGCAAAAGGGCAAAAGTACCACAATGGAGAGCAGACAGTCTTTTTAACAAATGGTGCTGGAACAATTGGACTTTCACATGATGAATCTAGACACAGATCATACACTCTTCACAAAAATTAATTCAAAATGGATCACAGACCTAAATGTAAAATGCAAAGCTATCAAATTCCTAGAAGAAAAACATAGGAGAAAACCTAGATGGCTTCTGGTATGATGATGCCTTTTTAGATACACCACCATTGGCACAATCCATGAAGGAAATAATTTATAAACTGGGCTAGATTAAAATTTAAAACTTCTGCTCTGCAAAAGAACATATCAAGAGAATTATAAGATAAGCCACAGACTGAGAGAAAAGATTTGCAAAAGACACATCTGATACAGGACTATTATCCAAAATATACAGAGAACTCTTAAAACTCAACAATAAGAAAACCAACAACTCGATTAAATCATGAGCCAATACCTTAACAGACACCTCACCTAAGAAGATATACTGATGGCAAACAAGCATATGAAAAGATGCTCCGCATTGTATGTCATCAGGGAAATGCAAACTGAAACAATGAGATACAACTCTACACCTATTAGAATGGCCAAGATCAGAACACTGACAACATCAAATGCTGGCAAGGATATGGAACAAGAGAAACCCTCATTCATTGCTTATAGGAATGCAAAATGGTACAGCCATCTTGGAAGACAGTTTGGCTTTTTCTTACAAAACTAAACGTACTCTTACCTATGATCCAGCAGTAGTACTCCTTGATGTGTACCCATAGGAGTGAAAAATTATGCCCCCACAAAAACACTGTGCATGGATGTTAATAGTAGATTTGTCCATAATTGCCAAAACTTGGAACCAAGCAAGCTGTCCTTCAGTAGGTGAATGAATAAGTAAACTGTGGTACACCAGACAATGAAATACATTCAGCACTAAAAAGGAATGAGCTATCAAGCCATGAAAAGACATCAGCAGGGGTTAGGGAGTTTAAATGCATATTACTAAGTGAAAGAAGCCAATCTGAAAAGGCTACATACTGTATGATTCCAACCATATGACTTTCTGGAAAAGGCAAAACTATGTACACAATAAAAAGATCAGTGGATGTCAGGGGTTGGGGGACAGAGATGAATAGAGCAGTGGAAATACTCTGCATGATATTATAATGATGGATATTTGTCATTATACGTTTGTCCAAACCCACAGAATGTACAACTCCTAAGTTAAATTATGGACCTTGGGCGCGATTATGAGATGTCAATGTAGGTTCATCCCTGGTAAACATTTTTTTAAGGACCAAACTGGGGAGTGATACTGATAATGTGGGAGGCTATGCATGTATGGAGGTAGAGAGTAAGTCTTAAAAAAGAGCATATCTGTTCAACCTTAGTTTAAGCAGAGTCCTTCAGCATGATACCAAAATATGATCCATGGAAGGAAAACTGATAAATTAGATATGCCAAAATAGAAAATACCTGTTCTGTAAAAGATACGGTTTAAAATGTGTAAAGACAAGACACAGACTGGGAGAAAATATTTGCAAATCACATTTTTGACAAAATACTTGGATCTAGGATATACAATCAACTCTCAAAAACTCAATAATAAGCAAACAAATATCCCAAATTAATAAATGAGTAATGAGCAACCTAAGTGTCCATCGACAGATGAATGGATAAAGAAGATGTGCCACATATATACAATGGAATATTATTCAGCCATAAAAAGAAACGAAATTGAGTTACTTGTAGCGAGGTGGATGGACCTAGAGACTGTCATACAGAGTGAAATAAGTCAGAAAGAGAAAAACAAATACCATATGCCAACGCATATATATGCGATCTAAAAAAAAAAAAAAAAGGTCTGAAGAACCTAGGGGCAGGACAGGAATAAAGACGCAGACGTAGAGAATGGACTTGAGGACACTGGGAGGGGGAAGGGTAGGCTGGGACGAAGTGAGAGACTGGCATGGACTTATACACACTACCAAACGTAAAATAGATAGCTAGTGGGAAGCAGCCGCATAGCACAGGGAGATCAGCTCGGTGCTTTGTGTCCACCTAGAGGGGTGGGATAGGGAGGGTGGGAGGGAGACACAAGAGGGAGAGGATATAGGGATATATGTATATGTATAGCTGATTCACTTTGTTATAAAGCAGCAACTAACACACCAGTGTAAAGCAATTATACTCCAATAAAGATGTTAAAAAATTAAAAAATAAAAAATAAATAAATGAGTAATGATCTAAACAAACACTTCATCAAAGAATATATGTGGATGCAAGGAAACATAGGAAAAGATGCTCAATACCACTACTCATTAGGACAAAGGAAAGTAAAACTACAATGAGATACTACTATTAGCTATTAGAATAGCAAAAAAAAAAAAAAAAAAAAATCCTGACAACATCAAGTATTAGTTAGGAGTGGAGCAAGTGGCACTCTATACTTTGCTAGCAGGAATGCAAATGGTACTGTCACTTTGGAAAACAGTTCGTCAGTGTCTTATAAAAGTAAACACACATCTATCATATAACATTGCATTCCCATTCCTAGATACTTAACCAAGAGATAAAAACATATTCACACCAAAACCTGTATGCAAATGTTTACAGCAACTCTATTCATAATCACCCAAAGTGGAAACCACTCAGATGTCCTTCAATAAAGTAAATGGATAAATTATGGTATATTCACTCAAAGGAATAATACTCAGAGATTTCAAGGAACAAAGTATTGATTCACACACCATGGATAAGTTTCAATTTCATTTTGCTAAATGAAAGAACCAGAGCCAAAAGTCTACATGTCGTGTGATGCCACTCATATGATATCATGTAAAAGGCAAAACTACAGGGACAGGGAATGGACCAGTGGTTGCCAGGTGTAGGGGGTGGGGACAGGAGTTGTTTAAAAAGGGAAAGAATGAGGGCGTTTCAGGTGTAATGGAACCATTCTATTTTATGGCTGTGGTGGCGGTTACGTAACTCTATGCCTTTGTCAAAACCCAAAGAACTGCATGTCATAAAGAGAATGTCACTCTATGTGAGTTAAATATACACATAAAAATGAATAAATAATATCTTAGAAGAAAAACAAAATAAGCAATTGGTAAAAGATGAAAAGTATTAAATAATTGTAATCACGCAAAGGAACTCTATCTCAATTCATATACAAGCACATAAGCTTATATATACATACTAGGCCTGGAGAGAAAAGTAATTTTTGTCTAAACGTTGAACATATTAGCCCTGCCAAGGAATTTAAAGCTTCAACTGAGCTCTTCTAATTGCAAAGAGAAATTCAGAGCTAATTTGAGTAAGTGCTGAATTGTTATGAATAAGGAAATAATTTACATTGTTACTATTATTGTTACCATGACAGTGTTATAATATACAAATTATATATTAAGTATATACAGTATATACATAAATATTATATATAATAGCACATTATGATTATGTTTCTAAGAAAGATGTGTCAATAAAAAAGATAGAAGATAGGCAAGTAACCAAAAGAGGAATCGAAGGGCACTTATAAGAGGATAACTGATACTTACGAATTGCTTGAATTACTATGACACTTCCCCCAAATAATAGTAAACTCTACAACAAAGACGGAGAACATGGAGTGGGGCAGGTGCCACTCAAGGAAGGGACTGAGTTCCACGTTTGAGTGACATCAGTCTGATGATAAAGGAAGAGCCACTAGGGACAGAATAAACAGCAAGAAATCTGAGGAGACAGGGATTCAGATCCAAAGGTGACATGGAAATAAAAATCCCCTCATTAATTCACAGAAATTTGTGGGAGAGCATTTGACTTTTCAAATTTCATAATGGAGGGAGGCTCAAACCAATCTCTTAGGAGAAGGGAATCTCTAGTTGGCATATGGGTTACATATGGGATATCTGGGAGCAATCACACTGTTCACTGTCAAATAACTTACACAAATAAACCACTAGAAATCAAGTGTTTGTATAAATCAAGAAGTGAAGAGGACATATAAGCAATAAATTGGTGAAATTGAAATTGGAGAAACCAGAAGTTAGTATTCAAAGGTAGTAAGTAGAAACTTCTGTGAAGCCTATACAGTACGCCAGATTAGGGGTTCAAAATTTTCTTACTCTCCTGTCACCCACTCTCTCACTACACTCACTCTCTATTTTGTCCCTAGTTAAGACTTTCGGTTACCTCACACTCTCCTATCTTTCTAATTATCAGTCCACTTTTCAGTTTCACTTGCCTCCTTACCCTAGGCCCCCATAGGCAACCATTAAAACACAATGTCTATCTTAAAATCTGGATAATTCTGTCAAGAACTGTGAAGGATCTGAGATTTTCCCCTACTTGCAAGCTAATTCAGCCTGCCACAGTTTCATGGATGGTGGCAGAAGACACAAGACGCCTGCATTAGTGACAAAGGGCCACTGGCCATTATAGGAATAGTAGTAGCCAGGGTATCAACACTTGCATCAGTTCCCCAAGTTACAGTACTCACAGAGCAACAAGAAAAAGGCCAGTTGTCACCTGCACACATAGTGGGATATATACAGGAAAGAAATCTCGAGCTCAGGGAAACCGAATCTTTCATAATGAGTAGTAAGTCAGCCTAGACCTTGCCGTGGAGGAAGATACCATCTTTATTATACTGAACAGTCAGCAAACCCACCCTTTTCCCCAAGGGGAGACATTATCTTTTTTGTCCAAGCCTGTTCACTCTACAAATATCCTTTGAAGACAGTTCCAAACAAAGGCAGTCAGTGCCTCTACTCACAAGACATGCAGAAATGCTAGCAGCCTTCCAACAGTCCCCAAATTTTCTCTCTTGGCTTTGGGGTCTTATATTTACTCTAGAAAGTTATTAAATCACACCTTACAGCATCCTTTATGAAAAAGAATTTCAGGTGGCCCTCACAGACACTCACCTTTATCATTTTCATCTTTTGTCTATATTAGAGATGTCTGATTGCTCACCTCCGATTCACAGAGAATCACTGATAATCTGCAAAGGATGTCCTCTAAACCCTTACCACATAACTGCCCCTAACTGGAAGAAAGTCCCTCTTCCCAAGAAATTGAACTTGAAACAAAAGACTGAGGCAGCCAACACGGTGCCATGTGCAAACTGAAGACACAGAAGATAACTAGCAAAGTCTTACTTTCTAAAAAAGGTAATCTTTAGAGAGCAGAAAGGAACAGTCATGCAGTGGGAAGCATTTCCAAGCCACCAGGCAATCCCACAAAGGGGAAGAAAAACAAGCTTTCTTGCTCCAATGAGGCCCAGCTCTATTATCTTCCTTTGTGCTCCATGATAATTTCTTGTTTCCTGTGAAGTTCCCTACAATACCCCCAAGTAGTTTTACATTTTCTTTAACTTTTTGGTGTAGGTTTATAGTCTGCACCTATCAATTCTTGAATAACCCTTAAATACAATTTACCTTCCTAAGATCATCAAGCCACTCAAATCATGGCCTAATCTCCTTCTTCACTAAGGAGATAAAGGTAATTGTCATGAGCTCCTCTTATTCTACCTCAAAAGACCTATAATATCATCTATCTATCTAGAACATATACATGATAGCAATTTTTACTTTACACTGTATGCCTAATATGATGTGACAACCAGCAGTCCTTTGATCAAAGAAAGTATTTTCCCCTTTGTGTTAAATAGTCTTATAACTAGCTTTACAACATTATCAGAAAAAGCATGTTTGTTTTGGCAAAGATATCTTCAGCTCTGAAAAATGTCACTTTACTTTTAGAATCTTTTTGGCCTTTCATGACAAAAACTGATCCATTTTATTATGAAAAGTGTTATTTTACTCTTTCACTGAAAGACAGTTTTGACTGCTTTACAAAGAGATTGCTATGCTTTCTTTTTTGGAAATTTAAGCAAAAACTTTCATGATGTCAAGCATTGTCTGATAGTTTCATTATTGCCAATGTGCCTGGGAAACAGGGTAAGTAGATACACAGTCAAAATCCAATTTTCAGATGTTCATCATCATATTTTCTATGTAACTCTTCTTTTTGGGCTGCTTGGTGGAAATAATACACTTGTAAATCCACTTATTCTCTCTTCTGTTTACTTTACTGTGAGTTACATTAGTCTCATACTTTGACAAATCATCTTATTTCCCTGGTCCACTTTTGTGAATTCGGGCTATAACTCAATAAAATAATATGCAAATTTCACAAATATAAACAATAGCATGAAAGCACCTGACCTTCTCCTTGCTAACCGAATGTTAGCGAAGACCAAGTGAGCAATATTTCCCTCATAGTACCTGAGCAACCAAGGATATAATAGTCATGAACCATTACAGAGAATGTAATTGAGAATGTATTGAGAAAGTAATCTGATGATGATATCATAATTAGTCCTGCATTTCATATTTATTAAAGCTATTTCAAGCAGTGTTTCATCCTTTTTCCCCTCTGGCACAGCTAAACTTCCTGTGGACCATTTAATAATCAGCCAGGTCATAAAGTAGGTCAAAGATTTTGCTTTGAGAAACACTCATCCGTTAGCTACCTGAAGGCAAAGATTTTCACCCATTCCTTTGACTACCACACACCTAGACCAGCAGAGAACTAATATATGCCTAATAAAAGGTCACAGTCCTTAAACGTGTATATTTCAAATTTTGTCCTTTCCCTTCCTTTGCCTTAACATCCTTTTGACTCCAAGGAGACAACTTTTGTAAGCGTGACTTTTCAATCCAGTTTGGCCTCTCTGAATTTCTAACCCTTATCGCTACTTCCCTGCTGGAAAAGTTCCACTTATGTGGTAAAAATCATCAAGTTTAATATTTCCAAAACAAACTCATCGTTATGTACTACATAACATAAAAAGCACCTCACATTTCCCCCTGCCACTTGTCACATTATTGCATTAGTAATCCAGGCTCACCTTCTCAGCTTTTTATTTCCTCTTTCTCTCATATCTACTGTCAATATTAAAGCCTTATTATCTTTTTAAAACATGTTTATTTTATTTATAGTTATGTTTAAATTACAACTGTAATATGGACTTATTTGAAGAGCTAATACAATCCAAAGCTGCATAATAAAATATAGTTGATAGTTCAACCCCAGCATCCATGTCCTGCCCCTTCTACACAATTAGGGTTTCAAGATTGTTATGGCACAATGACTATTGATACTTAATTGATACCCAAATTCATGCCAAGCCTCTTTCCAGTTCTACCGCAACTACCATAACTCAGGTCTGCTCTATCAAAATGACCATTTTTCATGTTTGAGTCTTTCCACTTCGTCCATAATCCATTCTGCTCACTTCCACCATATAGATCTTAAGATCATGTTCGATTTTGCCACTCTCTAACATAACAAAACAAAAACAACAACAAAAAACACAGGCAGTTGAATAAAGTCTAAACTCCTTATTTTAACATTCAAGGATCTTCTATAGTTGCCAAGGCATAAAATAACAAAAATTTGGATTAGGAATTTAAGTGAACAAACGTATCCATTACTAATTGTGTTATCCTAGGATAACACAATTAGTAATGTGTAGGATTACACATTCTATTCTAAGCCTCCTTCTTTCTCTATAGAATGAAAAATGAGTATATCAAACAAACATTCTAGCTAACTTTAAAATTATACAAGTCTATCTTTCAAATCTTAGCTTTCATTATTCCACTAAGTGTTCTCTACTTTTCAGTCCAATGAAACTACAGTTGACCCTTGAACACGGGTTTGAACTGTGTGGGTCCACTTACAGGTGGAATTTTTCAATATGCAAAAATGTACATGTACAACATAGTATGCAAAACTTTTATTGAAGCAGATAGCTTATCCTTACATAAACATAGGGTGAGTGACATTTAATATAAAGTTAATAATGTGTTAGTTTTCTGTTTCATAACTTTGCTTTCAAAGAATTACATTACTGTATGGTAAGCTTCTCTCTTGTAATTGGAGAAACTTCATATCAGCCTATCATCACAGGTAATGGATTTTTTTAAATGTAATGATGTTTCAAATACTGTATTATGAATATGACTGAAACATTGTATGCCATAAAAATTGATAATGATTCATTCATTAGTGTACAGGATAGGTTACTGTGAAGCAATCATATGTATTACACTAGGCTACCATAAAACAATCATAGTGCTGCCCCTTCATTACCAATACATGAATCATTATATCTGTAAATAAATATCCATTTCTTTTTCACATTATCTTTTCATTTTTGATGTCTATTGTTAGTAATATGTATAACATCTAGTGTTTTGTATCATGTGGATAATACTGATGTAGGTACTGATAGATGATTCATCTTATAAACAGGAAATAAACCTAGGTTATGGATAAATATGATACAGTACTGTAACTGTATTTTCTCTTCCTTATGATTTTAACATTTTCTTTTCTCTAGCTTACTTTATTGTAAGAATACAGTATACAATACATATGACACACAAAATATGCCTTAACCAACTGCTTATTTTATCAGTAAGACCTCCAGTCAACAGTAGGCTACTAGTAGTTAAGTTCTGGGGGAGTCAAAGATATTCAACTGCATGGGGTCAAGTGCCCCAAATCCCCGCATTGTTAAGGGTCAACTATATGTGCCATTTGCTAGTACTACAACTGCCAGAGTTTTTGCCCTTGCCATTCCTCTCTGCGAGAATTATTGAACTCTTACCCTTAATAAAATATTATCTATACATCATGGTAACATTCTTCAGAAAAATTTTCCTTAACCAGGAAAAAATTATCTTCTATAAATCCCCAAAGCACGTGGATTTTGCTTCTGAACTGCATACTTTGTAATACAGATTTTTTTAAGTACTTTATAGTTTAAAACAGTTTTAGGTTCACAGCAAAATTGCGTGGAAGATACAGAGATTTCCCATATACTCCCTGACCCCACACGTGCACAGCTTCACCCACTACCAACATCGCCCACCAGAGTGGGACATTTGCTACAATTGATGAAACTACTTTGTCACCCAGGGTTCATAGTTTACATCAGGGTTCACTCTTGATGTTGTACACTCTATGGGTTTAGACAAATGTATAATGACATATACTTATCATTATAGTGTAATACAAAATAGTTTCAATGCCCTAAGAATCTTCTGTGCTCCACCTATTCATCCCTCCCTCCTCTATAACCTGTAGAAACCACTCATCATTTACTGTCTCCATAATTTTGCATTTTCCAGAATGTTGCTGGAATCATACATTATGTAGCTTTTTCAGTTTGGCTTCTTCCACTTAGGATTGTGCATTTAATGTTCCTCCAGGTCATTTCATAGCTTGACAGCTCATTTCTCTATAGAGATGAATAATATTCCATTGTCAGGGCGTACAACAGTTTATTTACCATTCACCTGCTGAAGTATAGCTGGATGGCTTCCAAGTCTGGGAATTATGTATAAACTGCTATAAACATCCATGTGCAGGTTTTTGTGTGGACATAAATTTTCAACTAATTTGGGTAAATACCAAAGTTTACAATTGATGGGTTGAAGGGTAAGAGAATGTTTAGTTTTGTAAGAAACTGCCAAACTGTCTTCCAACGTGGCTGTATTGTTTTGCATTCCCACCAACAATGAATGAGAGTTTCTGTTGCTCCATATACTTGTGGGTATTTGGTGCTGTCAGTGTTTTGGATTTATTCCATTCTAGGAGTGTATAGTAGTATCTCATTATTGTTCTCATTGGCAATTCCTTAATAACAGATGATGTTGAGTATTGTAACTATTTTTGTACATATTATATCTCCATTTTAATTATGGACTTCTTAAGGGTAGCCAAAGTTATTTATCTTTTTGTCATCCACTGAATGTAACATAATGCCTTAAAATAATTAATGAATAAAATCTAGGATTTTAGTGAAGAAGAAAAAAAATTTAAAAGGATTGTCTCAGTTAATTAGAAGGATGAATGCAGTCTCCCAGGTGTCTAAGATATAAGGCCAGAGTTAGTCATTTCTAGAATTGTAGTAATTTTCTATATTTGCAAATATTTATGTGTATATTATTTGTTCACAGATGATATTCTTTCTTGTAATGAAATAGATTTGTAGGTCCAAGGTACATGACCTTAATGTACTACTCTTGGTGCTTTGTTTGCATAGACTGAGAGAGATTAAAGGGAAAATGAGCTATACTTCCAATATGTTAACTCCTATCCAGGACCTCCCAAAACCTTCAGTAATGGCAATCTAACATTCAAAGTTAATTCATACAGCAAAGATCTATTATTTACTATATACAGGACACTATTCTAGAACAAGTTAACACACCATGAGCAAAACCAAACAGTTTCTATTAATGATAAAGTTGATTACAGTAAAGTTAATGATAAAGCAAATGTAAAGATATACATTTCAGCTTTTTCCCCTACATCTAATAAAATATTTCAAGATCATATGCCTGTCAGTATATTTTAAATTAATGTTATTTTAGTTTAGAAATAAATAAATCTGAAAAGAATAAGGTTAAAACCCTTTAAACCAAGTTCAAAATATTTACTTTATTTCTATTCTTCATTTGCAAAATAAATATGTATATTTTAATATCCTTATGGCTGTGAGACAGTTGAATCTAGAAGACTCATTTTGACATTTGGACTTGAAGATGCATTTTTAACCATCTTTTTGCTATGACTTCATCAGGTTTCCCATCCAAACTATATACTGGAATTTTTTTTTTAAGTTAAAAGAAATTATTTATACATATATATATATATATATATATATATATATATATATATATATATATATATATATATATATATATATTCCACTGCATACAGATAGTATCCAAATGAATCAAATGAATTTCAACATCTCTGTTTTGGCAGAAATTCAGATTTATAAACAGCAGGCTTCCGTCTGGAATTATGGTCTATATAAAGAGGGAAAACAGATTGATATTCATTCACCATAGTTTACAAGAGCTGAGAATGCTTATCTCTTGATAAGGATGGCTGGAGGCCATCTGTAACAGATCACATGCAAATAAAAGTTTGGAATGTAAATTAATCTCTTAAAATACAATGCAACTGGAAAGTGATATATATAATATACATCCAATGCTCTTCTATAAATAATTGTCAAATAATTATAAATTCAGTAAAATTCTATTATGTGTATATACTTAATATTTGTATGAATGAATGTGCTGTCCTTTATATATGAAGTTAAAATTATCCAGTCACCATGAGTTAAATGTGTGCTTTGAATTATTGGTAGGATTTATCAGTCTATAGTGAGTCACAGTCTTTTAATCCTCTTTATGGTGTATACTCATAAACTGGCTGGAATGGGTCAAGGAAAACATTCATAGATAATGTTAATATACAAAAATATGTAATGGAATTTTAGGTCTTGATAGTTTAAAATTTAAATAATATTTTCATTCGAATACACATATAACTATGTTCTGACAATGATTTTAAAGTTATTTTGCATTTTATTACAGTTGTATGTTTATTTTCTACTCTAAAGAAGTACTATGATATATTCAGATCAGGACATTATAGGAACTACTTTGTATTTTAAAACAAGTGTAAATGGTATATTATACATAGGTCTGGTACACAATGCAAAACTGTTTCACACACAATCACATAAATATGCTAACAGAGCCAAAGAAGTCCATTGGGGCCCGAGAGTCATCAACGTCCCATGTTTTTTAAAATCCTCAAATAAGCTAATATACTTTAGCTTGAAGTCACAGCACAGAAACAAGAACTCAGCTCTAGCTGTGTTTTGCTAAAGATGGCTATGCAATGATGGCACACAGTTTTAGAAGGTCCTGGACATATGTGATAAAGTAGAAAAATTCCATAAATACTTGAGTGTATCTCCACTCAATTGTAATTACTTAATCAATTTAGAACATGTCAATTGAAAAACAGTAATTAAGTTGCACTCTCTTCATTCTGATTTGTCTAAATGTTTGGAAAAGTGAGTTACATAATACTGAAGGAAAAAGCACACACACACACATATATGTATACCCACACACACACACACATATATATATATATATATATATACACATTACATACTGACATAAATGTGTGTAGGTATATATATATATATATATATATATATATATACACATCTATGCACATTTTTATACCTATGCACATTTATATGTATGGATATGTGTATATATATGATAAGAATTGATCACTTGTGTCAGTTGATTGTGCTGTAATTAACAGATTAACCACCTTAAAATTACTTATACATCTAATATTTTGTAAACAAAAATTTCCAGAGGCAGTGTTGTTTCAGATTCGGTTCTAAGTCAAGAAGGTATTATCATGACCCAAGTAAATTCTTTCTATTGGTCTCCTCTGTTATCCTCCCCATATCAGCTCTATCTCTCTCATGACTGCAAGAAGGCTTCAGAAATCCCAGACTTCATGTGCACTCACTGCCACAACCACCAAAGAAGAGTGTTTTATGCTTTTCATCTCTTTTTATTTGTGGAGAATTACCTTTCCTGACACCTTACAAAAGACTTTCCCTTTCCATTTCCATTGGCACGGTCAAGTTTATATTCCAGTGCCCTAGCTGCAGGGGAAGCTGGGAAAGCAAGTATATAAGCCTACAAGGGGAAGCCAGCTCTGCCAACAGAGAAGGACCAGGAGAAGGACAGGGGTTGGGAGAATTATCTGCAAGTCTACCACATCTCTAGAGTTGTCTAATTTACCCAACGTTGTTCAAAATTCGTCTACGTACCTACCTATCCCCCTTTTTTTCTCTCTCCCTCTCCCCCGCCACAGAGACACACATACACACATACGTGCACCTATGTGTGCACTTTTCTCCTGCAATTATTAGCTGTGTAAGGGAGGTGTTGTTTATTATGATGTTCTAAGACATCACCTCTCCACTATATCCAGATTGTAATTAAAACTCTTAAATCTTGGCTGGATTTTTACCTACAAGGATTACAGAAGCCTTTCTCGGCATCTGTAAAAACAAAGAGCTGTCACAGGTTTGTAGCTCTTAAAAAAATAAATAAATAAAATAAAAAGGAAGAAGAGAAGAGAAAAGCAATAAAAATGTGTGTTGGACTCATGTATTTCTCTTATAAGTTAGTTGGGGAAAAATGTACCCATTCCCAGCATTGCTAAATGCCTTTATTCAAAATTCAAATATTAAAAGATGTTACACATTTTGTTTCCCCTTATTCATTTTTCAAGAGCTACTATGTCAGCTCTCTCATCTTCAGCAGTTTTTGGATGATAGGGTTATAGTGCATTTTTGCATGTAATTAATATAGAAACAACTCACCTAAATGCAAGTATCTTTTAAAGAGCTAATATTTAACATACAGATATTTAACTGACTCCAATGCAATTGATTCAAATTAATGGAAAGTGTACAGTGAAAAGGATTTTCAAATGACTTACCAGAATCTTATAATTACAGCCTTGTGTTAAATCATTTATAAATAAAATTGAAAATGACACATCAGAAATTATTGAGGGGCTTCCCTGGTGGTGCAGTGGTTGAGAGTCTGCCTGCCGATGCAGGGGACACGGGTTCGAGCCCTAGTCCCGGAGGATCCCACATGCCGCGGAGCAACTAAGCCCGTGCGCCACAACTACTGAGCCTGCGCGTCTGGAGCCGTGCTCTGCAACGAGAGGCCGCGACAGTGAGAGGCCCGCGCACCGCGATGAACAGTGGCCCCCGCTCGCCACAACTGGAGAAAGCCCTCGCACAGAAACGAAGAACCAACACAGTCAAAAATAAATAAATAAATAAATAAATTTATTAAAAAAAAAAAATTATTGAGATGGTTTTCATGAAACACTAAAGCATGACTGTATCATTTTTCTCAAATCTACATTTTATGATTTTATTACTGACAACTGGTATCCTGTATATGCTCTTTCTAATTACACTCACTCAAAGTTGAAATTAATAAAAAGAAAAACCAAGGATCGGTCACAAATAGCAAAATTAATATCTCTCAACACAGAAACCCAAGCAGCTAAGTAAAATCATAAGTTGCAAATCTTGGTGTTTCTATTAATGCAAAATAATGAAAAGGCCAAACTTAATTTGTATAAATTTTATGTGTGTATTGACACATGATGACCTTTTAAAATCATAAAAGCCATGTTTTCCTTTATTTGAAGTCTCAGTGTTTGTAAAAGAAATGTTAGTTTTTTGGGGTTTTTTCCCAAAAAGAATGCTATTTAACTTCATATGTACCTGTCTGTGCCAAAATAGCTTTTATGTTGCCATTGCATTGAGGCCAATTATGCCTGTTTTACAAGTGGTTGTATGCATTTTATTTTCCATTAGCAATGGTCAAGATATCTGCGACCTTAATAAGAGTCACCTTGTCTGGAATTCTTTACCAGCATTGCTTCAGTAAGGTGAAGTAGCATAATATTGGCATAAGGTACAAAAGTGAATCAATAACCTATTTTTTAAAAATCCCTTCAAGCATATAAAGAATTTATTTTTCTAATCTGCAAGCTAATCTCTATGCAAGTTTCTCACTTAAAAATAGTTAGATAACTGCAGGAACTAGATATATTCATAAAGACCCCAAAAAGGTAATAAAATCTCATTTTCTGACAAAATGAAAAGGATCATTATGTGAATGAACCTTCTCTTTTTTCTTATGTTCGAAAAATACATTAATTTTTGAATAACAGATTCCCTTCTGGAATGTCTATGCTGAAGACACTGTTTCCCTCAATATTCCTTGAGGACACGGAGCAACTTATTTGTACTATTGTATCCGGTTCATGAAATATTAAAGCTACATGGAAATGGCTGCTTAAATGTGTGCACATATTTTCCCTCATAGAAATCCTTAGTCAACTATATTACAAAGACTCTATCTTCTCGTTTTAATCAAAGTACGAAAATCTCACACCTTTTGGAAATTGCTGATCAGAGCCATATGAGACTGGAAACCACACACATTCACAGCATTTAAACTGTATACAGCAGTGGTCCCCAAACTTTTTGGCACCAGGGACCGGTTTCACGGATGACAATTTTTCCCCAGGCAAGGGGTGGAGGGGGGTGATTCAGGTGGTAATGGGAGCGATGGGGACCCTATCAAACCTTTCTGAGGAGATTTCTTCACACTCTGTTAACTGCAAAAGAGACGAATCTGCTGCAAATTTCCATACAATGGAAAGATTATTTGGCATTTACAGAATCCACCAGGAAGGGACTTATTCCTTGCAACAGTTTAACTTATTTTCCATGAACTTCTGCCTTTCTCCATGCACAGAAGTCACACTGAAAAGTTCAAGAAATTAAATAATATTCAACAATGGGTATTTCCTCTAAATTGAATAATTGTTTTATTTATACATAGTAAAAGAATCACAATCTTATAACTTTTTAGATATTTTCAATAGCACTTTTGAGAAGGTTTTGTTAAACTGCTAGGCAGATATTTTAGAGCTTTCGGAGATGGATTTCTGCTACCCTCACAGTCTCTCAAATGTACTTAAAGTGTAGATATAGCTAAGAATATAACTAAGTAGATATAGCTAAGTAGATATATAACTTCCTGGGTTGGGGGGGTTTGGCGGGAGGTGGGGAGGAGGATATAATGATGAATTTGTCCAGATCCACTACTCAGATAGAGAAAACAATATAAAACAGCACTAACTCATATATAAGAATTAAGCAAGTTTCAGTAATAGTCAATATATTATTTCATTTAATTTAGTCTTTACAATTAAGAAAATGTAAAGAAACCTGAATAGTATCATCTTTATCCTTTTTCCTAAGTTCGTCCTTTTAAACCAAGGGTAGATGACAAATGGCATTTCAGAGTTGAACAGATGCACAGGTAAAATCTAATCCAATACCTTCATTTCATAGTTCAGCAAGGTGAGGTTAAAAAAAGAGACAAATTAATATTTGACTTGTCTGCATTAAACACATGCGTGAGGGCTGATAATACTCTAAAAGAACAAAGCCATATGTTTTTATTCAACATTTACTGTATGCTTGCTTTGGGCCAGGGGCTACACAATAGTGGGGAGAAAGTTAGATTCTGCCTGTTCCATGAAACTTATCTCATGGAAATGACAAGCTTTAATTAATTAATCACGCTGAGGCCGGAGATGGATGGGCTCCAGATTAGACATTTACAACTGGCCTTATGTTTACATTTCATGGGGCAGGAAAAAGTGGGCTTTGGGCTGGACACTTGCAACTAGCATCCTGTTTGCATTTCCTGAGACAGGAGATAGGCGGGCTTCAGGTTAGACATTTAAAATCAGCCTCTTGTTTGCTCTCCGAAATGGAAGAAATGACAGAGACAGGGTAAATAACCAAGCTTTGTCTCTTGTGGATGATTTAAGATAAGTCATGGCAGGAACAAAGAGAGGCAAAACCTTGCCTGAGTAAAGGATCAAGGGGTTTCCGCTTCCCCTCTCCTTGGGGCAAGGGAGACAGACACCTGTGCAGAAAGGCTCCTTGGGGGTCAAAAGTCAGGGAACAACTCCAGGCCACGGTGACTCTTGCTTCTCCCAGACGCCTTCGCATCGGGGTGCATTTTGGCTGAGAGGTGCGTGCGCACCTAAGGGGAGGGTCCTGAGACAAATTAGCCAGGGGTTACAAAGCAAGATGACTGGCCAGAAGGGAGACAAAGACCTGGAAAACTGCCCCCTTACAAAGGATTTAAACTTCTCAAAGGTGCGACTGTCTCTCTGAGTTTGCCCATGCATCGTTCGGCATGTACTCCGCTTTTCCAATATACTTTTTACTTTTCTCTTTACCTTCTGCCTCCATGCCTGAATTCTTTCTTGACAAGGTAGGCAAGAACTGGGGGTTTAGGTCCTAGCAGCTAGCCTCTGTGGTCTAGCAGTTCGGACTCCTGGTCTGGGCACTAAAGTCTTGCTTCCAGCTACTGCTCGCTGCTGCTTGCTGCCAGTTGCCGCTTACTGCTGTGTGCGTCCAAAATCAAGACCAGCATGTGTATTATCATAAAGTGAGATAAGTGCTAAGAAGTAACGTTAATGAGACAGAAACCTATCTTAGGTTTGAAAAAGGCATTGCCTGAGATGATACCTGAAGAATGTATAGGAGTTAACTAGCAGAAAGAGATTATGGGAGAGTGGTTCGATTTCCTGGCACAGGAAACAACGTATGCAAAGGCCTTTGTGGGGTGACAGCGTCATCAGTTTAAGAATGTGAATACATAGAGATGAACAGAGGGCTTCCCTGGTGGTGCAGTGGTTGAGAGTCTGCCTGCTAATGCAGGGGACACGGGTTCGAGCCCTGGTCTGGGAAGATCCCACATGCCGCGGAGCAACTAGGCCCGTGAGCCACAACTACTGAGCCTGCGCGTCTGGAGCCTGTGCTCCGCAGTAAGAGAGGCCGCGATGGTGAGAGGCCCGCGCACCGCGATGAAGAGTGGCCCCTGCTCGCCGCAACTAGAGAAAGCCCTCGCGCAGAAACGAAGACCCAACACAGTCAAATAAATAAATAAATAAAAAGTAAAAAAAAAACAAAAATCACCTAAGCTGAAGAGAGAGAGGAAATGGACTCAAAAAATGAACACAGCTTCAAAGCTTTATGGGAAAATATCAAATGTTCTATCCCATGAGTAATTTAAGTCCCAGAAGACAGGGAGACAGAGAATGGGGCAAAGGAAACACTTGAAGAAACAGTGGGCAAAAACTTCTCAAATTTGATGAAGACATAAACTTACAAGACTCAATAAGCTCATTAGACTCCAAAGAAAATGCAAAGAAAACCCCAGGTAATCATATCATAGTAAAACTGCTGTAAACCAAAGATAAAAAGATCATCTTCAAAACAACTAAGTAAAAAAACATTATTCCATACAGAATAATAACAACTTAGACTACTGTGGATTTCTCATTAGAAAGCATGCAAGTCAGAAGTCAGTGGAATAATATCTGAAAGTTCTGAAGGGATTTATTAGTTTCTACTCTTGTATTATTTACTTTCTCTGGATTACTTATTTTTTTTAACTTCTCAAATTTAACAGGATATCTCATTGATTTTCAGTCCTCCTCATTCTGTATAAAATAGAAGCACTAAAAGTGATAAATACCAACGTGACTACATCACTAAATTTCTGATATAATTTTTATCACCTAGTTTAAAATATTTTCTAATTTCCATTTTGATTTTTTCTGCAATGCATGAGTTATTTAAAAGTGTGCTTTTAAAATTGCCAATTCTATTTTTTAATAATTCACTTTTAATTTTTAATCTGAGTCAAAATGGAATGTATGAATCAGAGGCTTAGAAATTCATCAACACCTGTTCTTATAGTATAATGCATATCCAATTTTTACAAATGATTTGTATATTCTTGATAACAATGTGAAGGCTGTAACTGCTAGGTACAAGCTAAATATATATGCTTATTAGACCAAGCTTATTTACAGTTGGATTAAATCTTGTATTTCTTTAGTAAAGGATAATCAAATCAGACAAAAATTAAAAGGGAGATATGTGATATACTTCTAACTATCATAGTGGCTTTGTCTATTGTTCCATGTATTTCTGTCAAATTTTTCTTTATACATAATAAAGGTTACACTATTAGTAGCATACAAGTTAATAATTATGTTTTCTTTTTATGTTTATGTAATGACTCTTCTTATCCATAATAATATTGTTACTAATAATGAAATTGTATTTAGTTTGCCATAAATATACATTCACCTGCTGTGTTAATATTCACTGAAATCTTTTAATTTTAACTTGTAACTTTATAATTTGATACATCACTTCTAAAGACCAGATTAGCTAGATTTATATTTTTATCTAATGTGCTCATTTTTCCTTTTTAATCAAAAAGTTTATTTATTTTAATGTATTTAATGATATATTTAGATTGAATTGTATGAGCTCATTTTGTGCTCTTCTTTCTCCTTTACGTACATTTCTTTGTTCCTCCATTTATACAATTTTTAGAATATACTGAAGTTATTTTTCATATTTCACTTTTGTTCTCTAACAAGTTGAACATTATGTTTTTCTATTCTTAAATGATTAAATTTATAAGTTTAAAATGCATATTTAATAAAGTCCAAAACCTAAACAATATTTCAGCCCTCCTTTTATTCAATACAAGCTTAAATTGCTTTAAATTCCATAAGTCATCTTCCATTTAAGATGTTATTTTTGTTCAGAACTTTGCTACCACTTTTTTATTTCCCAGTATTACATATTAACATAATTATTTTACGATAATATTTAGTATGCCCTCATGTGTTCTAATTTTTATGTTCACCATTTATTCTGACATCCTGATCATTCCTTTTGAGATCTCTGTATTCCTTCTTCCCAAAACATGCCTTCTAAAATTTCTTTGGTGAGGGTCTATTAATGGTAGTCTCTCATAGAAAAATGCCTCATTACACCTTCTTATTTCTTCTCAGCATTTTGAAGTCATTTGGTTTCCATTACTGATCTTCAGACGTAAGCTGTTTACTTAATTGTTCTTAAATAGTGTTTTTTTTTTCTTTCTTTCTGCTTTTAAAGTTTTTCTCCTTTTCCATGGCTTTCTGATATTTCACTACTATGTGTCTAGTTATGAATTTCCTTTTTTTTGACCTGCTCAATATTTGCTATATTTCCTGAATTTGTGGATTCATCTCTTTCAAAGATCCTAATTCTAAGAAAACATATACTCAGAAAGCTCATCTCCTTTATCTTCTATCTTCTACCTATGGAACTCTAATGAAATTTTTGACCTCCTCATTTTATTCTCCATGTGTCCTAATCCCTCTTCCTTATTTGCTATCACCATGTCCATCTATTACATCTAAGAAATTACCCAAGCTTATCTTTCAGTTCAAAAATTCAGTATTAAATTGTGTCTAATCTGCTGTTTAACTTCTCTACTGACACTGAGAGAATGCCACCTGAAGATGGTCACAGCCAATGAACACCAAAGACTGTCAGTAAACCAGCAGAAACTAAAAAACTGATACTCTCTCCCAGCCCTCAGAAGGAATCCAGCCTGCTAACACCTTTATTTTGGACTTCTAGCCTCTAGAGCTGTGAGAAAATATATTTCTGTTGTTTTAAGCCACCCAGTTTTTGTTACTTTTTTATGGTAGCCCTAGAAAACTAGTACAGATTTTGGTATTTTTTCATTTTTAGAAGTATCTGGTTCTTTTGAAAATCTTCCTGTCTTTTTTGGATGAATATCTCATTTCTTTCTTACATTTTGAGTCTATATTTTGAAAGGCATCTAAAACATATTCCCCATATATGTTGTACATAATAATTCTAATATCAATTCTAGGAGGTGTGATTCCTCTCTTTGCAATTTCTGCTGACTCTTGGTGATGAGTGCTTGTTTTACAATTTGTAATTTTGGCAAATTCAAGTACAGTTGAGCTGTATCTATTGGAATCCTGAGAGGTGTGTGATTAAAGTAGATCATTCTAAAGAGAGTGTGTATCAGCTTCTGCCAGTCACCCTCAGGTGCTGCCAACTCTGATTCACTTATGTTAATTTCTTACCTTGGGATTTCCAAGACCACACTGCTGTTATATATTTGAACCCCAGATCAACATACATGGGGAGCTCTATGGTTATAAATTCTCCTAAGAAGTTTTCTTTCCTTCCAGAGCCAAATCTGAGTAAAGATGTTTCCTTGTTATATCCTAGTCTACGATTCACTAAGAATGAAATTCTTTGATGGTTTCAGCTTTACTAGGAGTCTTAATTCCAATTTTCTACCATATATGGTCCCAGGACCATATCTCCTGGCCCACAGACAGCTGTTAAAGTGCCAACTTTAACATAATTAGTAGTTTAAGTAGATGAATCTGGTTAAAATAGGATGGTAGCTTCAAATGAAAAGAAGAGCAAGAGTGACCTAAAAAGGACTTGAAACCTATTCAGCTTTACCTCTGCATGCACACAAAAAATGAGCTCCTTAAGGGAAAAAAATCTAGACTTATTTATCTCTGTATCCACAGCATTAAATGTAGTTTTTACTACATTCTCAGCCTGACCAAACCATAAATACCATATAAACCTTTTATATAACACCAGAAGATGAATCCTTCAAAATTCTGTAAATTTATAGTTCTAGTTATCATGACACAAGCGTAGAAATAAGCGGTATGGGTTAATTATGGGTTTGAATATTCTGGAAGGTTCTTTATTATAGCATATGGTAGAGAAAAAAAATCAGTAATATCAGTTAATTCTAGGAGATGAGAAAAAGTCTTCCTACAATCAAAAAATACCAAACTTTTATTTAATTGTGCATATTAAAATATTGTTTCACATGAAGCAGGTGCAGTTTGGAGAGGGAGGGGGAGGATTCCTGTAAATATACAGTAAAAATGGTGGGGCTTCCCTGGTGGTGCAGTGGTTGAGAGTCTGCCTGCCAATGCGGGGGACACAGGTTCGAGCCCTGGTCTGGGAAGATCCCACATGCCGCGGAGCAACTGGGCCCGTGAGCCACAACTACTGAGCCTGCGTGTCTGGAGCCTGTGCTCCGCAACAAGAGAGGCCGCGACAGTGAGAGGCCCGCGCACCGCGATGAAGAGTGGCCCCCGCTTGCCGCAACTAGAGAAAGCCCTCGCACAGAAACAAAGACCCAACACAGCCAAAAATAAATAAATAAATAAATTTATAAAAACAAAAAAAACAAAAACCGACATACCACTCGGGCAGCGGTTTAAAAAAAAAAAAAAAAATGGTGGCTGGTGTCCACTGACACTTTCTGGCCTACTCACATAACTGGATACCAACAATAACAGCAGCAACCTCTGAAACTGAGAGAAAAAAGGGTTTACATTTGCCATTCCTTTTATAATTTCTACTTTTTTTCTTCACTTTTCATCCTAGTAACTGTTAAGATGTTTTTCAGCCCCTGGCACCATCGACTGACTATCATCGCAGCAGTAAGCAAATAAATAAGAGTAGATGGTGTTGAAAAGAGTTGAAAAGATAAGAGTTGAAAAGTTACTGTGTTACTTTCTAAAGAGCTCTTTAGAAATTTCATTCTGAGTCATGGCTTTCACCATTTTATAAACTGGACCACCAGTCATGTTGATTTAACAGCACATCATTGGCTTTCCTTTCATAACCAATAGATCTTTAGAAACAAACCCACAAAATATGTGCCCATAAAGAGATGTGGTTGTCCCATTTCTGGCATCAATCCATGATGTGGTTCTTACCACATCATGGTAAATAATAAAGTAAAAATTAAGTGAGTTTTTCCTTAGGTTAAACTTATTCCATTTAAAGAGCTGTTCTTCATTCTCAAATTGTCCTTCCTAGTTTCTGTTGTTGTGGCTTGTTGTTGTTAGGTTAAAGTGTTTTTATTTCACAAAATGTTGTTATAATAGGTGACAGTTTTTGTTTTGTCTTGTCTTAATGTTCTTATATCCTTATATGGCAAAACAAAAATTTCACACATTTTTTTTGGTCTCATGTTTAAAAAATTTTTAATTTACTAATCCAGGAAATGAAAAAGTCTCCAGGAACCTCTCTACAAAAGCAATATATTGATATATTGCACACAAAGGACCCTAATCCATTCAGGTCAGACACTGAAGCCATGCCACAGTGGTACCAAACGTCAGCTGCTAATAGGGGAGAGCTGATCAGTTGAAAGGAATAGAAAACGTTTTTGGAATAAGTAAATTGGCTAATTCAATGAAAATATTCAATGTAATAGTTCTATATGGCAAGAGGAATTCCCTAAGGAAAGGAGCTGGTTGTTTTTTTGTTTTTTGTTTTTGTTTTTTTCTAGAATAGTCTTATGGTCCTAACCAACAGAACAGTGCCTTATGATTAGAGAACATTTCAAAACTGAAGATCAGCTTCTGATCAAAAACAAATACTCATTTTTGTCTTGAAAAAATTAACTTTCATAACATATTTTTCTTTTAACTTTCAACCTGTTTATAGGGTTGTTGCTTTCTGTTATAAGATAAAGATTAAGAGAAATAGAGACACAGAAGAAAAATGCAGACAGACACATAGACACACAGACAAACACATACCACACACACAAACAGAGAGAGAGAGAGAGAAGAAAATGATATTCTATTGGCTTTCTGCATTTTCATTTCCAAATACACAATTTTTACTTAGCAATTTTACTTCTATGACATGTACTATGCATCAGGCATTTCTCTAGTGTTTTATAAATATTAACTCATTTAATATTCATTAAAATAAAACCCATGAGGTAAGTACTATCTTCGGTTTATAGATGAACAAAGTGAGGCACAGAGATATTAAGTAATTTGCCAAAAGTCACACAGCCAATATGTGATAGAAGTGAAAATCAAACCCAGGCAGTTGTCTGTCTTTAGAGTTCATGTTCTGAACCACTACCACTGCTGCCACCATGAATTAATAGTAGGCACTGTATATCTCAAGCATCAGAAAACCAAAACAACCACATCTAAGGATTGTACAGAGTTAGTAATATAAAGTATAACAAATAAATCCCAATGGTTTGATACTTTTCCTCAGCAACCTTTCTCCATTAGACATAAAATATTATGTCTCTCACAGTTTCTTTCACAGCTCTGTTAGCCCACCCAAGTGAATATTGGGCCACATCCAATAAATTTCTTAGTTCAAAAACTTTTGTCTGGGGTTCTCAGTTCAATAACAGTCTCTTGGAATTTTTCAAAATTCTTTTAAGGTCTGAATTACATTTTAAAAACTACTTGTAAATTCTCTATTTAAATCTATTATATATATATATATATAATAGAGATATTATAATCAGGCATATATATATATATATATATATACGTATATCTGTATCATAAATGCAAATTTTATATTTGGTGCTATGAAAATACCAACATTCTACACTGATGTTCTAGTCAAGAAATAAACTACCTCTCCTCTTATCTAGATCCATGTTTAATCCATACGGAAAATTTGCTCAGTACCTAGATTTGTAAATATATATTTTTCTTATCAATAAATGTATTTGCTTATTTTATTTTTTTAGAGCATTAAAAAAGTTAAAGTAAACACGTTATTGAATTCTGTTTGCCCTGAGTCTAGTAACCAATCAGACTTTGGACTGACAAAGTTGATTTCAACTTGTATTGACCTAAAAAAAGGTCAAAATCCCACTTTTGCTACAATTACATTCTTTTATTAAATATTTATCAAGCACTTACTGTGAGTTAGATACCACACAGAGTTCTAGGGATACTGAGATTAATGTAAGTATTGTTGCTGCTCAGAGATAAATTTTGGAATGTCCATTTAGTCCATCAGACTGAAATCATTAGTTAACAAATTACAGGTCTACAAAACTTACTGTAAACTAGATTATTCACTTCAGTATCTTTGTCCTAGAATTAAAATCGAATCCTTCCTTTCATTGCCTATAAATATTAACATATTTGTTTCTATAGCTCCCATTTTATAAAGATAGTTACTGGCTGGGTGGTAACATGTCAATTTTTCTAAGTTTGACTATACAGACAAGCACTACCAGGAAACTTTTCAAAGGCAGTGAAGTCCAACCTTCTAGGCAATAGATATTAACACTGGAGATGAATAAACTCAGTAAATATCCATGACTTTCACAAAATAAAAACTGAGAAAATATTACAATCATACCTCTCTATGGTCTTATTTGCCTTCGTGATAGTTACCTTCAAACATAAACTACAAACTGGATAACATCTCAAAGACAAAGTAGGACTTCCTTTATGTTGTTATTGGTATAAGTTATTTTTGCTATTACACTAAAAAATGGATAGGACAGGAAACTATATCATGCACACACAGCTGGCAGGAAAGTAAAATGGTACAGACATTCTGGGAACCAAGTTTGGCAGTTTCGCAAACCAAAGATGCACTTACTCTGCAACACATCGGTTGCACTCTTGGGCATTTATCGCAAAGAAATGAAAACTTACTTTTACACAAAACCTATACACGAATATTCATAGCAGCTTTATGTGTAACAGCTCCAAACTGAAATCAGACCAGATATCCTTCAACAGATTAATGATTAAACATCCATAAGGTAGAGTACTACTCAGCAACAAAGAGATACAAACTATTGATACACACAAGAATTTGTATAAGTCTCCAGGGAATTATACTGAGTGAAAAAAAAAAAAAAAAGCCAATCTCCAAAGTTATGTTTTATGTATGGTTTCATTTCGAAATTGTAAATTTTAGAAATTTAGTATAGATTGGTGATTGGAAAGTTACAGTTAGGGGTCATGGGGTGATAAAGGGGACAGGAGAGAGATGAGTATGATTATGAAAGGGTAGATTGAGGTATCCTTGTGTTGTTGGAACTATTCAGTATCTTGAGCAAGGTAGTGGATACACAAACCCAGACACATAACGAAATTGTGTGGAATTCAACACACACACACAAACACACACACACACACACACGAGTACAAATAAAAGTGGGGAAATCTAAATAAGACTGGTGGATTGTATCAATATAATTGTACTGGCTATGATATTACACTATAGTTCTGCAAACTGTTAACCATTAGTGAGAAGTGAGTACAGATGAATCTACAGTGATCTCAATAAAAATTTCAATTAAAAAAAGAGGGGACTTTATAGGGAGGAACCAAGATGGTGGAGTAGAAGGACGTGCTCTCACTCCCTCTTGTGAGAACACCAGAATCACAACTAGCTGCTGGACAGTCATTGACAGGAAGACACTGGAACTCACCAAAAAAGATACCCCACATCCAAAGACAAAGGAGAAGCCACAATGAGATGGTAGGAGGGGTGCAATCACAGCAAAATCAAATCCCATAACTGTTGGGTGGGTGACTCACAGACTGGAAAACACTTATACCACAGAAGTCTACCCACTGGAGCGAAGGTTCTGAGCCCCCACATCAGGATTCCCAACCTGGGGGTCCAGCAATGGGAGGAGGAATTCCTAGAGAATCAGACTTTGAAGCCTAGTGGGATTTCACTGCAGGACTTCAACAGGACTGGGGGAAACAGAGACTGCACTCTTGGAGGACACACACAAAGTAGTGTGCACATCAGGACCCAGGTGAAGGAGCAGTGACCCCAGGGGAGACTGAACCAGACCTACCTGCTAGTGTTGGAGGGTCTCCTGCAGAGGCAGGGGGTGGCTGTGGCTAACCGTGGGGACAAGGACACTGGCAGCAGAAGTGCTGGGAAGTACTCCTTGGCATGAGCCCTCCCGGAGTCTGCCATTAGCCCCACCAAAGAGCCTGGGTAGGCTCCAGTGTTGGGTTGTCTCAGGCCAAACAACCAACAGGGAGGGAACCCAGACCCACCCATCAGCAGTCAAGTGGATTAAAGTTTTACTGAGCTCCGCCCACCAGAGCAACAGTCAGCTCTACCCACCACCAGTCACTCCCATCAGGAAACTTACACAAACCTCTTAGATAGCCTCATCCACCAGAAGGCAGACAGTAGAAGCAAGGCGAATTACAATCTAGCAGCCTATGGAACAAAAACCACATTCACAGAAAGATAGACAAGATGAAAAGGCAGAGGGCTATGTACCAGCTGAAGGAACAAGATAAAACCCCAGAAAAACAACTAAATGGAGATAGGCAACCTTCCAGAAAAACAATTCAGAATAATGATAGTGAAGATGATCCAGGACCTCAGAAAAAGAATGGAGGCAAAGATCGACAAGATGCAAGAAATGTTTAACAAAGATCTAGAAGAATTAAAAAACAAACAAACAGAGATGAACAATACAATAACTGAAATGAAAACTACACTAGAAGGAATCAATAGCAGAATAACTGAGGCAGAAGAACGGATAAGTGACCTGGAAGACAGAATGGTGGAATTCACTGTGTGGAACAGAATAAAGAAAAAAGAATGAAAAGAAATGAAGACAGCCTAAGAGACCTCTGGGACAACATTAAGCTCAACAACATTCGCATTATAGGGGTCCCAGAAGGAGAAGAGAGAGAGAAAGGACCTGAGAAAATATTTGAAGAGATTATAGTCGAAAACTTCCCTAACATGGGAAAGGAAATAGCCACCCAAGTCCAGGAAGCGCAGCGAGTCCCATATAGAATAAACCCAAGGAGAAACACACTGAGACACATAGTAATCAAAGTGGCAAAAATTAAAGACAAAGAAAAATTATTGAAAGCAGCAAGGGAAAAACGACAAATAACATACAAGGGAACTCCCATAAGGTTAACAGTTGATTTCTCAGCAGAAACGCTACAAGCCAGAAGGGAGTGGCATGATATACTTAAAGTGATGAGAGGGGAGAACCTACAACCAAGATTAATTTACCCAGCAAGGATCTCATTCAGATTCAATGGAGAAATCAAAAGCTTTACAGACAAGCAAAAGCTAAGAGAATTCAGCACCACCAAACCAGCTCTACAACAAATGCTAAAGGAACTTCTCTAAGTGGGAAATACAAGAGAAGAAAAGGACCTACAAAAACAAACCCAAAACAATTAAGAAAATGGCCATAGGAACACACATATTGATAATTACCTTAAACGTGAATGGATTAAATGCTCCAACCAAAAGACACAGGCTTGATGAATGGATACAAAAACAAGACCCATATATATGCTGTCTACAAGAGACCCAATTCAGATCTAGGGACACATACAGACTGAAAGTGAGTGGGTGGAAAAAGATATTCCATGCAAATGTAAATCAAAAGAAAGCTAGAGTAGCAATACTCATATCAGATAAAATAGACTTTAAAATAAAGAATGTTACAAGAGACAAGGAAGGACACTACATAATGATCAAGCGATCAATCCAAGAAAAAGATATAACAATTATAAATATATATGCACCCAACATAGAAGCACCTCAATACATAAGGCAACTGCTAACAGCTATAAAAGGGGAAATCATCAGTAACACAATAATAGCGGGGGACTTTAACACCTCACTTACACCAATGGACAGATCATCCAAAATGAAAATTAATAAGGAAACACAAGCTTTGAATGAAACAATAGACATGATAGATTTAATTGATATTTATAGGACATTCCATCCAAAAACAGCAGATTACACTTTCTTCTCAAGTGCGCACGGAACATTCTCCAGGATAGATCACATCTTGGGTCACAAATCAAGCCTCAGTAAATCTAAGAAAATTGAAATCATATCAAGCATCTTATCTGACCACAACGCTATGAGATTAGAAATGAATTACAGGGAAAAAAACGTAAAAAACACAAACACATGGAGGCGTTACTAAATACGTTACTAAATAACTAAGAGATCACTGAAGAAATCAAAGAGTAAGTCACAAAATACCTAGAGACAAATGACAATGAAAACACGACGATCCAAAACCAATGGGATGCAGCAAAAGCAGTTCTAAGAGGGAAGTTTATAGCAATACAATCCTACCTCAAGAAACAAGAAAAATCTCAAATAAACAATCTAACGTTACACCTAAAGGAACTAGAGAAAGAAGAACAAACAAAACCCAAAGTTAGCAGAAGGAAAGAAATCCTAAAGATCAGAGAAGAAATAAATGAAATAGAAACAAAGAAAACAATAGCAAAGATCAATAAAGCTAAAAGCTGGTTCTTTGAAAAGATAAACAAAACTGATAAACCATTAGCCAGACTCATCAAGAAAAAGAGAGAGAGGACTCAAATCAATAATATCAGAAATGAAAAAGGAGAAGTTACAACAGACACCGCAGAAATACAAAGCATCCTAAGAGACTACTACAAGCAACTCTATGCCAATAAAATAGACAACCTGGAAGAAATGGACAAATTCTTAGAAAGGTATAAACTTCCAAGACTGAACCAGGAAGAAATAGAAAATATGAACAGATCACAAGTAATGAAATTGAAACTGTAATTAAAAATCTTCCAACAAACAAGTCCAGGACCAGATGGCTTCACAGGTGAATTCTATCAAACATTTAGAGAAAAGCTAACACCGATACTTCTCAAACTCTTCCAAAAAATTGCGGAGAAAGGAAAACTCCCAAACTCATTCTACGAGGCCACCATCACCCTGATACCAAAACCAGACAAAGACGTCACAAAGAAAGAAAACTACAGGACAATATCACTGATGAATATAGATGCAAAAATCCTCAACAAAATACTAGCAAACAGAATCCAACAACACATTAAAAGGATTATACACCATGATCAAGTGGGATTTATCCCAGGAAAGCAAGGATTCTTCAATATACACAAATCAATCAATGTGATACACCATACTAACAAACTGAAGAAGAAAAACCATATGATCATCTCAATAGATGCAGAAAAAGCTTTTGAAAAAATTCAACACCCATTTATGATAAAAACTCTCCAGAAAGTGGGCATAGAGGGAACCTACCTCAACATAATAAAGGCCATGTATGACAAACCCACAGCAAACATCATTCTCAATGGTGAAAAACTGAAAGCACTTCCTCTAAGATCAGGAACGAGACAAGGATGTCCACTCTCACCACTATTATTCAACATAGTTTTGGAGGTTTTAGCCACAGCAATCAGAGAAGAAAAAGAAATAAAAGGAATACAAATTGGAAAAGAAGAAGTAAAACTGTCACTGTTTGCAGATGATATGATACTATACATATAGAATCCTAAAAATGGCACCAGAAAACTACTAGAGCCAATCAATGAATTTGGTAAAGTTGCAGAATACAAAATTAATGCACAGAAATCTCTTGCATTCGTATACACTAATGATGAAAAATCTGAAAGAGAAATTAAGGAAACACTCCCTTTTACCATTGCAACAAACAGAATAAAATACCTAGGAATAAACCTACCTAGGGAGACAAAAGACCTGTATGCAGAAAACTATAAGACACTGATGAAAGAAATTAAAGATGATACCAGCAGATGGAGAGATATACCATGTTCTGGGATTGGAAGAATCAATATTGTGAAAATGGCTATACTACGCAAAGCAATCTACAGATTCAATGCAATCCCTATCAAATTACCAATGGCATTTTTTACGGAACTGGAACAAAAAATCTTAAAATTTGTATGGAGACACAAAAGACCCCGAATAGCCAAAGCAGTCTTGAGGGGAAAAAACGGAGCTGGAGAAATCAGACTCCCTGACTTCAGACTATACTACAAAGCTACAGTAATCAGGACAATATGGTACTGGCACAAAAAGAGAAACATAGATCAATGGAACATGATATAAAGCCCAGAGATAAACCCACCCACCTATGGTCAACTAATCTATGACAAAAGAGGCAAGGATATACAATGGAGAAAAGACAGTCTCTTCAATAAGTGGTGCTGGGAAAACTGTACAGCTACATGTAAAAGAATGAAATTAGAACACTCCCTAACACCATACACAAAAATAAACTCAAAATGGATTCGAGACCTAAATGTAAGACAGGACACCATAAAACTCTTACAGGAAAACATAGGAAGAACACTCTTTGACATAAATCACAGCAAGATCTGTTTTGATCCACCTCCTAGAGTAATGGAAATAAAAACAAAAATAAACAAATGGGACCTAATGAAACTTCAAAGCTTTTGCGCAACAAAGGAAACCATAAACAAGACAAAAAGACAACCCTCAGAATGGGAGAAAATATTTGCAAAGGAATCAACGGACAAAGGGTTAATCTCCAAAATATATAAACAGCTCATGCAGCTCAATATTAAAGAAACAAACAACCCAATCCATAAATGGGCAGAAGACCTAAATAGACATTTCTCCAAAGAAGACATACAGATGGCCAAGAAGCACATGAAAAGCTGCTCAACATCACTAATTATTAGAGAAATGCAAATCAAAACTACAATGAGGTATCACCTCACACCAGTTAGAATGGGCATCATCAGAAAATCTACAAACAACAAATGCTGGAGAGGGTGTGGAGAAAAGGGAACCCTCTTGCACTGTTGGTGGGAATGTAAATTGATACAGCCACTATGCAGAACAGTATGGAGGTTCCTTAAAAAACTAAAAATAGAATTACCATATGATCAAGTAATCCCACTACTGGGCATATACCTAGAGAAAACCGTAATTCAAAAAGACACATGCACCCCAATGTTCATTGCAGCACTATTTACAACAGTCAGGTCATGTATGCAACCTAAATGCCCATCGACAGATGAATGGATAAAGAAGATGTGGTACATATACACAATGGAATATTACTCAGCCATAAAAAGGAATGAAATTGGGTCATTTGTTGAGACGTGCATGGATCTAGAGACTGTCATACAGAGTGAAGTAAGTCAGAAAGAGAAAAACAAATATCGTATATTAACGCATGTATGTGGAACCTAGAAAAATGGTACAGATGAACTGGTTTGTAGGGCAGAAGTTGAGACACAGATGTAGAGAACAAACGTATGGACACCAAGGGGGGAAAGCCGCGGGGCGGTGGGGATGGTGTTGTGATGAATTGGGCGATTGGGATTGACATGTATACACTGATGTGTATAAAATTGATGACTAATAAGAACCTGCTGTATAAAAAAATAAATAAAAATTAAAAAATTTTAAAAAAAATACAAGGCAAAAGAAAAGAAAAGAGGGATTAGGGAGATGGAGGAGTCTCAGTATCCTTTCTCTGTCTCTGTGTCTCCCTCTCTTTCTCACACTCTAACACACACACACACACACACACACACACACACACACAGTTTTCTGCCTGGAAAGCAGCATGTCTAGCAGAACTAGAGCTACTCCAACAAGTGAGGATGAAAGCTATATTACAAATGGCAAATAGGAAAATAGGAGCCTTGATCCTTATGACGTCAGGACTTTGCCACATCATCCCTTGACTATCTACCTTTAGACCTTTTTTTGAATGAGAGAAAAAAAAAACTTCTGCTTGTTTGAAAAATGAACACAATGTGACAAGTGCTAATAAGGCAGCATAGACAGGATATACCTCTCCTCATTACATCCTGCCTCATCTGACTGCACTCTGTACAGTTCCGACTCAATAAAAATGCTATTTGTTGAGAACTAAAATGGCTCTCAACAAAACTTAAATCTGTGCATACATAATACACAAATATAACACTGTATTCCTCCACAATCCCGTACATGATCTCGTTCTCAGGATCTCTGCAACAAGAGGAGAATCTATACCTCTTGAGAGTGAGTTCTAGATTTTATCGAAAATAATCTCAGCCAGTGATTAGTTCTTGTGGTCTGCAATAAGCATTTTTAATCCACTGGTCCGTACAACAATCTTTATAATAAAATTCTTTATAATACTTGTCTTATATAATTACTTTTCATTTCAGTTTTCTGTAGTTCCCTAATGCTTGGATTTTTATAATTTTGAATATATGTACTATATTTCAAAGTAATCATTTGGTTTATATGAGGAGACTTTTAAAATGTATTGTGGTCAAACTCTATCCTGGATAATAGGTAAGACAAAGAATGGATGAAGGAAAAAATCAGTCCCGACCCTTCCCTTGGTCATTTGTGTTCTATTCTAGAGCCATGAGCTTCTCCTCAAGCATATTATTTTCCTGAATTGTTTCATATAATTAATAAACTCTAAGACACCTTTATATTCTCCCTAGGCATAGGTGATACTTCAGCATTGTATTTATTGGGAAAAGGAGGAGATGACGATGACAAAAAGGGGAAAAATTAATATTTAAATTCTTGGTTGTCCGAAACTTACACATGAATCATATGTATTGACTCATTTAATCATCACAATAACCATGTGAAATAGCTATCATTTACTCTCCTTACTTAACATATGTTAGAACTTTTGAAGTGTTAACTGATTTCTTCCATTTGACTTTCTACGTGTATCCTGTTCCTTTCCCCAAATTGGGTTGTTAGGGCTATCCATAGTGACTCCCCTGGGGAAAGCTTGTGATGATGACACACATTGTTTAAAAAAGTTCAAGTCTTGGATTTTCAGTTTCAAAAGTTTACTTGGACTTGCAAGAGCCTGAGCTTTGGAGCTTTAGAAACCTAAAGCCTGGAGACCCATCACATAATATGTATGCCATAAGAAACAGACCTGAATAAATGCTGAAAAAGTAATAAACAATTTCACACTTCCTGTGAGATAACAATTCTCTCAGTGGGTGAAGACAGACACAGAGGAAAATGTAAGCTGCATATTCATGAGTTCCTGAGAAGTTCCCTGCTGTTTATGCCTCCCTAAAGTCTAAGCCTAAGAGTTCTGAGAAGCTAAACCCAGATAGCTTTGGGAATTCCTGAAATGCCAAATATAATAGGTGGGTGGCTTGTTTTTAAATTTTGTTCTGCATCTGACATAGTTTGTGAGCAACAGAACAGAGACAGCCAAATGCGATGCATATTAGTGTGAGACAGTCTCACAAGTTCCCGAGAGCAGCTGAACTCATCCTATCATATCAAGAAAGACACTCATGAAGCTCAATATTAAAAAAACAAACAGGGCTTCCCTGGTGGCGCAGTGGTTGAGAATCTGCCTGCCAATGCAGGGGACACGGGTTCGAGCCCTGGACTGGGAAGATCCCACATGCCGCGGAGCAACTGGGCCCGTGAGCCACAATTACTGAGCCTGTGCGTCTACAGCCTGTGCTCCGCAACAAGACAGGCCGTGATTGTGACAGGCCCGCGCACCGCGATGAAGAGTGGCCCCCGCTCGCCACTAGAGAAAGCCCTCGCACAGAAACGAAGACCCAACAGAGCCATAAATAAATAAAATTAAAAAAAAAAAAAACCCAATCAAAAAATGGGCAGAAGACGTAAAGAGACATTTCTCCAAAGAAGACATACAGATGCCAAGAGGCACATGAAAAACTTCTCAACATCACTGATTATTAGAGAAATGAAAATCAAAACTACAATGAGGTATCACCTCACACTGGTTAGAATGGGCATCATCAGAAAATCTACAAACAACAAATGCCAGAGAGGGTGTGGAGAAAACGAAACCCTTTTGCACTGTTGGTGGGAATGTAAACTGATACAGCCACTTTGGAGAACAGTATGGAGGTTCCTTAAAAAACTAAAAATATAACTACCATATGACCCAGCAATCCTACTACTGGGCATATACCCAGAGAGAACCATAATTCAAAAAGACATATGCACCGCAATGTTCATTGCAGCACTATTTACAATAGCCAGGTCATGGAAGCAACCTAAATGCCCATTGATAGACAAATGGATAAAGAAGATGTGGTACATATATACAATGGAATATTACTCAGCCATAAAAAGGAACGAAATTGGGTCATTGGTAGAGACATGCGTGGACCTAGAGACTGTCATACAGAGTGAAGCAAGTCAGAAAGAGAAAAACAAATATCGTATATTAACGCATATATGTGGAATCTAGAAAAATGGTACAGGTGAACCAGTTTGCAAGGCAGAAATAGAGACACAGATGTAGAGAACAAACATATGGACACAAAGGGGGGAAAGCAGGGTGGGGGGTGGTGGTGGGATGAATTGGGAGATTGGGATTGACATATGAACACTAATATGTATAAAATAGATAACTAATAAGAACCTGTTGTATAAAAAGATAAATAAAATAAAATTCAAAAAAAAAAGAACAAAATACCTAAGAAAGTCCTGTATTTGCATATTCCCTATATTCAGAAGCAAAGTGAACCACATTACCAATCTACATGACAGGAGTAAATTGAATGGGGAAATGTACATCTCAGCAGATACCGTTACCATCATCAGATAAACAAGGCCCAGCTACCTCTCACTCTAAGGCTGTGAAACTACATGAACCATCCTCATTCCTCAGAACCCCAGGCAAAGGGGTACTTTAGACTTACTGAGATTATCAGGAATTAACTAAAATTAAGTTTCTGCTTTCATTGGGTTTCATTTGCTCTTCTTTATCTAGTTCCTTAGGTGGAAGCTTAGAGTATTACTTTGAGACATTTCATCTTTTGTAATATAAGCATTTACCACCATAAATTTTCCTCAAAGCCTTGCTTTAGGTTCATCCTGTAAATTTTGATATGCTACACTACCACTTTCATTCTGTTCAAAATATTTTCTAATTTCCTTTGGGATTTCCTCTTTTGCCTATAGATTACTTAAAAGTATGTTGTCTAATCTTTAAATACTTGGGGAATTACCAGATAATTTTCTCTTATTGATGTGTAATTTAAATCTTTGGGTTAGAGAATATCCTTTGTATATTATATATATTTATATGTATCACATCTACATAGATTTTAAAACCCCACAAGACAATGCTATAATTTTTGCTTTCAAGAGTCCTATATATTTTAAAGACTACAGAAGATGAAAAATAACCTATTTATAATTTCTGTTGCTCTTCCTTTTAATCAAATAAAATAAAAATGGGCAAATTACTTAAATAAATTTTTCAAAAGATAGTTATGGTATAGATACTTGATTAGGTATTTGTAAAGCCATAAAAATAATTATCAAAACTACTGGGGAAATTTTAATAATTTTAAATGAAAAAAGCACAATTCAAAGTTATATTAAACTATTATTATAACCCTATAAAGTATGCTAAGTACCATATTTTAGAAAGCAATTTAATCAGAAGAGAGCAACCAGAACATCAAGGGAACTGGAAATAAGACAGAATGATTGCCTAGAAGGAAGATTTCTAAATGAGTCGGATAACGGACCCTGTTTTGTTGCCTCCCTAGTACCCATTTTCCCCTTCCCATCTCAACAGCTCTCCAACGTTCTTTTGGAGATCTCCTCAGTGTATATAAGTTGATTAGATATAGAGGCTCTGAACTCCACCAAAACTGACAAGAGATTATAGTATAAAAATTAAATTACTTCACTTATACTGAGAAATACAACTTAAATATTCCCAACATCAGCAACAGTTGGACCAGTGCATTCTCTCTTTAGTCAAGTCATGTGGGAACCCAAATAATCAAAAGGTAGCTTGTTAAATATGGGTTTAAAGAGGGCGTAATAATCTCACATGACTACGTTAGGGCATTTGGCTCATCTGGATGGAAACATTTTCTTCCATAATAGGGATATACCTTCAGGAAGCACTAAGTTCTTTGTCATCATGACAGTATATTATTTTATTAGCACTGCCAGTATGTGTATCTTTAACTCATATGTCCATGGCTAACCAAACACCACTTATTATAACTTTCTATGTTGGTGCATAAAGCTCTTGTTATCCTTTGTGAAGCTGTCCACTTAACATAGAAAAAGTTAAGTGAAGGACAGGAATAAAGACGCAGACATAGAGAATGGACTTAAGGACTTGGGGTGGGGAGGGGGAAGCTGGGGCAAAATGACAGTAGCATCGACATATATACACTACCAAACGTAAAATAGATAGCTACTGGGAAGCAGCCTCATATCACAGGGAGATCAGCTCAGGGCTTTGCGACGACCTAGAGGGGTGGGAGGGTGGGAGGGAGACGCGAGAGAGAGAAGATATGGGGATATATGTATGCATACGGCTGATTCACTTTGTTGTACAACAGAAACTAACACAGTATTGTGAAGCAAAATTAAAAAATAAAATAAAATAGATAACTAAAAAAAAAAAAGTTAAAGTTGGAAGGCAGAGAAGATGATATATACACACTTCAATATCAAATTTTCATTTAATACATGCTAATATATAATTATTTGTTAAATTTATGATAAGACAAAGATCTCTTCTTTAAGTATGGGTCTACTGATTGACATTCCAAGTGTATAAGCCCCCCAATAATGCACTGTCTATGACTTCTAGTTTCAGTTACTTTAAAGTAGAATGAGAAGTTAGTTATTACTTGTAAAGTAATCTAGGCTGTGCAGAAACCTAAGTTTTCTTCTTTTTTTCTCTATTTTTCCTAATTGTTTTTTTAGCAATTAACATTTATTTTGAGCCTTTCTAAAGCACTGAATTTAAGTTCATGCACTCAATTCATCAGTTTATGAAATATTTAAATCACAATTATGATAATAATTGAAATTCACTAAAAAGGATGTGGGAAAAACATAACCAGTAATATGCACACAACTCAATTTTATGTGCACAAGGTATAAGTAACTACAGGGTAGACTACTGTGAATGAATCTGTCCACACCCTGGGAAGAGAGAGTTTTGGTTAATTCACTAGTTAGTGAAGTTCTATTAAGAGATCTTTTATTATATTTTCAAGCAAAATGCCATCTAGCCTTGATTTGAAAATCGCATCTAGTTAGGTCAGTTGGTTAGAGCATGGTGTTATTATGACCAAGCTAGACATTAGATCCTCATATATGTCACTTAGCTTTGCCCCACGTTCCTAGATTAAACCCCTAAAGCCCTCTAGCCATCTGAAAACTTCAGACATGTTCACCTATAAGTATCCTCTCTGTACCCCCTCACACTGGCATCCAACCAAAAGAAAAAGAATAATTTCAGAAATATTGGCCAACCTTATCTCAATGACTACTATCTTTATATATAATGATGAGACCCAAATATTCAAGTAATATTTTCTGAAAACATATTTTAACTTCTAAAAAGGAAGGAAAATAACTACTAACAACAAAAACACCCACTCTCTGCCTGTAAGACAAGTTATTCTTTCTTATTACCAAAATGATGTTTCCAACTTCCTGAACTTATAATCTGAATCTCCTTCTCAACCTTGCAGTTTTCTAACAGCTCTGTAACTGTGAGAATAACTAGCACAGATGAATACTTGATTAAAATTAGGAAGAGTGGAACATAAGAGCCTATTGGATAAACCTCAGATAGAGAAAAAGGAAAAAAAAATCAAAATAAAGATTTTCTCTTCTCAACATAGAGAGGGGAAAATAATTACCAGTTCCAGCTAATATCTTAACAGAAGAAGATATACCTATTAATGTTATTTTCTATATTTTATTCCCCAAATACTAGGCAGGTCTTCTTTATAAGGTATAATATTATAACAAATAATAATTTAAAAATAAAAGTATAGAATAGTTATTTCTAATAAATGATAATGGATGCTATATTTTGTTATTTTTCTCTATATATTCAAGAATACTTAAACATACATTAATATAATTATGTGAATAATAATGTCTTTTGATATGTGCACTCCTCTATCTCTATCCTCCCATGAAAAACCTAAAACTGCAAGCCACCTCATATTTTATTTAGGAGACAGAATGAAATATAATGGAATATATGATGGAAGATAATGAAATAAAAAGTTTTTAAGTAAAAACATTGAGAAAAATCAAAATAATATACATGTGTATATATATACATATGCATATATATTATTAGGAATATATATATTCCTAATGTGATAAATCATTAAATATTTAAATGATCTGTTAGAAATTATATATTTCACTAAATTATGGACCATCTCATCAAAAACTATTAAAATGGCAACACATTAGGCATTAGGCCAGAATATCATTTAAATTATTCCCAGTTGTATCTTAAACCACAAATAATATTAGTCAAATACGCTTTTTAAAAAGTTGTTTTAACTGAGCAAATGCTTTTTGGAAAATTTAGACCAAAAAATTATGTATTAGCTTTCTTTTGCTACATAACTGCAAATTGGGTGGTTTAACACTTCACAGACTTATTATCTCACAGTTTCTGTGTGTCCAAAATCCTGCACATTTTAATTGGGTCTTCTGCTCAGGTTCTCTTAAAGCTGAAATCAAGTGTCAGACAGCTGCATTCTTACTTGGAAGCCCAACTAGGGAAAGACCCACTTCCAAGCTTCCTTCGATTGTTGCCAGAATCCATTCCTTGTGGTTGTAGGACTTAGGTCCCCATTGTTTTGCTAGCTGTTGGCAAAGCATGCTCTCAGCTCCTAGAGGTTGCTCTCAGCTCTTAACCACATGGCCCCCTCTATCTCAGCAATAGAGAACCTCCCTTACATTGAATCCATCTCAGACTTTGAAACTCTCTACTTCTGCTATAAGCCAGGGAAAAAAACCTCTGCTTTTAAAAGGTTAATGTGATTAAGTCAGACCCACCTGAAAGAGCCCCCTTTCTTCAAGCTAACTGTGCCATATAACATAACATAATCATGGGAGTGATAGCTCATCATATCCACAGGTTCCACCCACACTCAAAGGGAAGGGAATTAAACAAGTGTGAGGGTCATTTGGGAATTACCTTAGAATCCTGCCTACCACAGTATACTAAAATTGAAGAATCATAGGGAAGATGCTTAGAGGCAGAGATTGGCATGTGGATTTAAAATCACAGAAGTCTGAGCAAGAAACAACTTGGATTTAGAATACTGCCTTAAACTATAAAACTATAAAACTCCATACTCTAAGCAATATTTGAAACAGTAACTTTACTTTGAAAAGGTCTGTGCTTAAATAAGCATTCTGTATAGATCTCCCCTGGGTTTTTAGAAGGATTTCTCCGGGAAATCTTTGTAGTTGTGGATGTAGTAACAACTAAGAGGTCAAAAATTACTTCTCCTCAACTCCAAAAACAAAAACACCAGTTTATTATAAGATGATTTGATCCATATTCCTTTTAAATGCCTTTACATCTATTTTTTCTTATATTTCACAAATCCTATTTTTAATATGTTATTGGAATTAATAAAGTCTGAAATTTGTACAGCATGATTCAATTACACAAAAATATCAAGCTACTGTATTATATTGATTTACTGCTTGATAATTTGATTTCAATACCTGTATAACATTTATTTATAACTATAATATTTCAAACAATATATTGAACCAAAGGAACTATTTAACTTTTATTCTTTATTCATCTGATTTATATTCTGCAGCATAAACCAAGGAGAGACCTCAAGTCCCTACCTATAAGGCCTAAATCATAACATCCCTGCTCAAATACTTTTGGTAGCTGCCATTCCCTATAGAATGAAGGTCAAACTTTTTAACAGGGCAGTAGAGGTTTCCCATGATTTTGCCCCAGCCTACTTTTCCAACTTCATCTTCCACTGTACCCTCACTTCAGCTATCCTTGATTGTGTACCATCTCCTCAACTTGCCTTTGATGAAATAAACTCTCACCTCAACCAAACCAACAGCAAAAGTGTATAACTGTTTTATGGATGTCATGGATTTGAATGGCTAAGAAACTATTTTCATGTGTAGATTAAGTACAGAGGCACCCCGCCCTGTAAGAGAGGAGGTGATATTTTAGCTGAAGTGTAAGGTCTTAACCAAAATGATTTACTGTGAGGCAACACTGTACTAGGGATTAGAGTAATTGCCTCCAAATTGGTATATGCACACCCCAGGGAACGCAAGAGATGACCTACTGAGATGAAGAAAAAATATTAAAATGTATGCTTATATCTATTTAATATCAGCCTTATATATTTATATTTTTGAACGTGTGCTATGTGTTAAGTATTGATACAGAACTATATGTAATTTATAAAAATATACATACTGGGGGAATATTTAATTTTTTAAATCATTGGAATGCATTATTTTAAAAGTTTGGAGACCAAAGCAAGGACTTTGGAATCCCACTGAAATAGTTTCTTATCTCAGCTCTAACACTTAGAAGCTGTGTGACTTTAGAAAGTTATCTTAACTTAAACCACAATTTTCTCAAGTACGTAATGAAAAGTGTTCATACTGTAGGACTATTGTGAACATTAAAGTGGACATTTTTTTAAAGGTATTAGCCCAATCTTTAACCAATATATATTAAGAACTTGATAAATGTAAAGATTATAACATTATTATTAATCGTGTTACATTCAATACTTGCTATTGCCTAAAGAAGAAACATGCTCATTAAAGAGCTCTAGATGACAAGCAAAGTCACTAGTTTCTCAGCCTTAAAAAGAGCCCATCCTTGTGCCCTGTGGGTGGGACTATAAGATAGTATAACTGTTAAGAAAAACAGTATGGAAGTTCCTGAAAAAATTAAAAATAGAACTACTATGTGATCCAGCAATCCCACTTGTGGATATACATCCAAAAGAATTGAAAGCAGGGTCTTGAAGGGACACCCTTCACACACTCATTTTCAGAGCAGCACTATTTTCAACAGCCAAAGGTGGAAGCAACCCAATGTCCATTGACAGATGAATAAACAAAATGCGGTAAGTACATACAATAGCATATTATTCAGCCTTTAAAAGGAAGGAAATCCTGTCACACACTTTAACGTGGATGAATATTGAGGACATTATGCTAAGTGAGATAATCAACCACAAAAAGACAAACATTGTGTAGTTCCACTTATATGAGGTATCAAAAGTAGTCAGATTCACAGAAACAGAAAGTAGAATGTTGGTTACCAGGGGCTGGAGGGAAGGGGAAAAGGGAAATTGTTGTTTATTGGGTATAGAGTTTCAGTTTTACAAGATGAAAAAGTTCTGGAATGTACATATACTATTGCACCATACACTTACACGTGTAAAAATGGAAAATATATATTATGTGTTTTTTACAATTTAAATAAATAAATATAATTTTTTTTTTTAAAAGAGTTCCCAGTATGGCTATGAAACTAGTTGTGTGGTGGTAAATAAGAAGTTCCCATCTGTGGTATTGGGCTGGGAGGTGATTTCCATTTATTCCATTAATACTGAGCACCAGTGAGGTATTACACATTGTGCACTCCCTTCCTTCAAAACAGGTTTTGGAAAAATTACTAAATTATCAAGCAATAGACATACTGCATGGTATGGTGTGGTAAGAATATGGTCGGTCAATTCAAGAGATATTTAGTTGGTAGAATCAACAGTACTCTGTCAAGTACTGACTATAAGGAGGGAAGAAAAGGGAGAAATCAAGCATATCACACAGATTTTTGGCTTGGATAGGTAAGCAAATTGTGTTGCCATCCATGGAAAAAAAAATTTTTTAAAAAGAGGTCAGATTGGAGGACCTAGGATGGGGGAATGGAGAGAAGAAAAATTCATTTTTGAATTTGTTTAATTTTAGGGGCTTTGGAATATCTTGATGGAAACATCTAGTAGAAAACCCAAAACACCGATCTGAACCCCAGTAGATGTGCAGTAAGTCCCCAGAACAGAGACACAACTGAAGCCATGGACATGAGTACCATTACTCATGAGAAAGAAAGAGTGAGAAAAGGAATTCAAGATATATCTTAGTGAAATTATTTAATTTCAAGGATACCTATGTAAACAATCCATGAAATCTGGAAAACAGGTTTGCCTTAGATTTTAACAGAGCTAACACAATATCTATAATGTCTGGTGGAAAGAGTGAAATGAAAAAATGACACCTAGCTAAGTTGCTCTTTAGGTACAAAGACAAAGGACAAATATTTTCAATTGCATATAAACCTTAAAGAATAGAACACAGGAACCCTTCTTTAGGAAAAAAAAAAAAAAAGATGATCAGGAATCACAGTTAATCAACTGATGAATCAAATAATTTAGAAGTAAAGAAAACCAGGTAAAAGAATGGATGATAATCATTTAAGTACAGCAAAGGAAAATATCAATAATTGTAAGAAGAAAATTACGTACTATAACATAAATATAAAAAACCTTGAGAGTAAAAGAAATTAGATAATATAACTGATATAATACAATCAGATATATAACAATTATAATCAATATAAATTATATCGATTATAAACAGGGAGGTAAGTAATAAGGAGGTGAGAAGTGAAAATACATTTGTCTCTTACCTATGATTGGAGAAAGTCAATTATATGGTATAAAATTGAAGTCTGTAGTTGAAAAAATAAATGTAATTCACTCTCAATGTTTTTCTTAATCTTTTCTATTAATTTCAGGAATAAATACCTCTGTGAAGAAGCCTTTATTAGCAATTTTTTGAATTTCATGTATTTCTTTTTCTTTTGTTGTATTTTGGTAATATTATATTTTATTCTTACCTAAATCAGCATATAATTATCATACTAGTTTCAGAAAATTACTTTTGCTGGTCCATATACAGTATCACTATCAATCATTATGTCTCATCTTCTTTTGGCATACATGTTTAGAGGGACATCTATAATCATGTTCAAAATTAGCTAATGGTGGTTATATCTGGGCAGGAGACTAGCATGAATTTTTAGCATTTTTTTCCTTTTCCCTTAGATTTTTGAAATAATGAGAATGTATCACTTTTAAGAAGACAAAGTCATTTTTATTTTCTAAAAATGGAGTAGGCAGAATAAATATGTGAAAAATACATTAATACATACATATATATGTATCTTGTATTTTAACTCTGTTACAGTGTGATTTTTTACTCCAGAACACAAATTATAATTACATCATGGTGTTCTTGCTTTGTTAATACTTAGAACAGCTTCTGTTTTTTTAGTATTTACTACGTGCCAGGCATATGCTACGTATGCTATATGCTTAGGAAGTATGAATTATGATTATTAATTCTTATCCCAAACTAATTAGGCAAGTAATATTATGTACATTTACAAAGAAGAAACTGTGTCTTTAGTTAAGAAACTTCCCCTAATTCCCAGGTTCAGTAAATGTCAAATCCAGGATTTAAATCTTGTTATAAAATCTATACCCTACCCCACTATACCATGTTTCCTGCCATCCATGTCGTCCATGAAGTTTATCTTGTTATCCCAGGACTATGAAAATAAACGTAACCTAGAACACATTAGATTCACTTTAATTTTCCCAGTTAGATATAAAAAGTATTGGCAAATACAACAGTTATTAGTGAAAGGTCTTTATGATCTTGACATGGAGATGGAAACTTTGGAAGCTCTGTTGCCACATCCCTGGATTTCCTTCCTCATCTTTCCTTTATCCTATGCAGAAAGTCTAGAGTTAAAATCCTGACAAGCAGAATCTCCGCTGGCTCAGGAGGTTTCTAGAGGGAATATATATGAGTGCTGAGTCTTGCCCCTCACCTCCACTATAGTTACTAGCAAGACAAGGAAGAACCAATGGAAAAGTCAAGGACTCGTATCTTAGGAAGTAAGTGTGGGATAGTCCTCATATACTACGAGGGTCTGATTTCCTCCTAAAATTCAGAGGGGTTATCTCTACAAGCCCTTTGCCCCTTAATCCACACGGCCAACTGGCCTCTAGTAAAGGTACCCACATTCCCTGAGAGCCTTAAGGAGGCGCTGTGCTAGGGACTTGCCATGGATGATGGATCCCTCCCAACAACTCACAAGGAACCACTAAAGTCAGCTTATAAACCACAATGCTGAGAATCATACTTGGGATCTCTTTAACCCTCCCCCCGCAAAAGACCTACGGTAGAGAGTGTCCCAAAATACTTAAATGAAGAAAAAAATGCATTGGTCATGAATAGCAATTCCCACTAGTATGGAAGTATTAAGAGATAAGCAAAAAATTGCTCATATCTCAGTGACTACTATTATGATTTGTCTCTGTGTCAGAGTTACAAAGTATCATCATGTATAACTGGCATGTCCCTCAGATTTGTTTTCTAGAATTTCTATAGCAAATTCCAGATCAAGGCCCAATACATATGATGTGTGCCTCAGGCATGGGGTTAGGCCAAGCGAAAATGTATACAGACTCCTTATGTACTATTTCCTTCACTCTGACGTGGTATAAAAAATAACCAAAAACCATAGTCAGAGAACTAAAAAAACAGTAACTGGTTATGAACCAGTCCATGAATATTCATTCTAATCACTGTACAATAATCAATTAGTAGTATACACAGAGAGAAAATATGAAATCTGAGGCTACAGATTGCAGAACTGAATAAATCATCATTTTTAAATGTGACATAACTAGAGATAATGCATTTTCTTTTCTGGATGAAAGATTCATTTATGTTTCCTAGTGGAATAAATAAAGGGAAAAAATACACATGAATGGTAAAAAAAAAAAAAATTAAGCCAAAGTGTCTGTTCCTACAAATACACGTCAAGAAAAGCATTGTTCACATTATTTGATTTTACAGTTTGGATATTCATTACCTTGTTTGCTTAAGACTGAAAAAAAAATAGAAATGTGAGTTTACTGAATTTCCTAATGTTTTATACAATGCAGTCAACTTTTTAAAAAATACACGTTAACACGTTAATAATATTACTAGCGAAAAGTTGTAATGAAATTTCTGGTTCTTTTCTAAGTTTACCTTTCCTAATATCAAGTGGTAGAATGTGCTCTGGTGCTTTACATTTTAAATGTGATGTTTCAACTAATGTTGCCAGAAAACAAAATGTCAATGAGGATGCAAAGCTTCTAAAAACAAACTAAACTAGAACTATCAAAGACATAAAATAGAGTAACCATAGTAATGCTAATTTTAAACGATCACTGATTAAACATTTTTTTCCTAATCAATGTCAGGCATTTGCTATATCTTTTTCAGAACTGTTTTTAAGTTATTCATAATTTCATACTTGTAAATTTCTCACACGTTTAATGAAGGAACATAAAAATAATAGTGGTAGCGTGGAAAAGAACTTAGATGCAATGCTCAACAAACCTTACATATGTGTGTGTGTGTACGCGCACACGTGCACACACACATTCCCACTCCAGACCTAAAATGGCTGAGTTGCAGGATGTTGTTGCTTGGTGACCAAACAGTATCTCCTCAGCCACACAGTAATCTAAACAGTGACAGATATGTCCCCTCAGTTTTAGGCATGGCCAGGACAAATATTAAAGGGCATGTTTATCTTCTCCAATATTCCACATTTTTAAGTCAGTTGTCACTTGCTTGATTTTATCATCAGTTACGTTTAGGCTTCGGGGGTGGGGGGAAAGTATTTGCAAAGCTACATATGTTCTTTTGGAAAAACAAGAGGTAGAACCGAGCTTCTTTCAGACTGAAAGATAGTCCTGTTTCAGTTAAGTCTGTGTGGTGTGTCTGCTCTCTTCTAGTCCGACCTCCCAGTTGCTATCAGTCTCCCTTTCTTTCATTAAACACAAGGAGTTAATTAGCCTCAGCCTGTCCTCTCCCCTTCTCTCTTTCCCTTTTTGCAGTAGTAATGATGTCTAATTACCGGCAACAGTGGGTTACTGCAACACCAGGCGCAAATCTCTCTCAATGACAGCAAAGCCAACTGTGAACCTTCAAGCCTCAAAAAGCTAGCATGATTCTTAGTCTATGTGAAAATACCATTCAAATACAGTACTTTCTTTCAACCGATATATGCCTTTGAATGAAAAGAAAAAGATATTCTTTCTCTTTCTGGTGACTGCACTCCTGTTATCATAAAGAAAAATCAACATATTTTTAAGGAAGAAATATTTTGAGATGTGGGGAAACACATGATAAAAGGGGATCTTTATTTTTTAACTCATTGAAATGTTGATTGGCTGTCTCTCAGAGAAGGAGGAGCCTATAATTCTATGTCAGGAGCAGCATAAAAATTTCATAAACAGCAATAGGAGAGTTCATGAATTAAAAACATCTGCAACATTTCCAAACGGGTCTGAATGAAGATCAGAGCTCTTAAATACTACACGGGAAACCATTATCCAAGAACATCACCTAAAGGATTACATTTTCTCCCCTAACTATATGGAATCCTTACTGAAAAGAGATACACGTGTTACTTTATCATTAACCCTGGAGTTGTTACTCTATATTAGATGTTTTAGCAGCAATTCTTTAACAACTCTGCATTAATTTTTCAATGAAAATATGCTATCTGAGCATGTGAATGCTGGTTTGAATTACTGGCATCCATGTTTATCTTAGCGCCTCTACAACCATTACAGAATTTATGTTAGAATTTTGAATTAATGTTTTAAAAAGGCACACCTGTTTATACATACAGTGGATGTAACCAAATCCATGCAAGTATAAACTCACTGGAGCAATACACAAGTGAAGCTATCCGACACGTAAACAGAGGTGCCTAAGTGTAACATAAAAAAAAAAAAAAGAAAAGAAAAACAAACTCCCAAGCTAGCAATTTAAAAAGAAAAAACATAGAATTATTAAATAATATTCAGGTAAATATATCTTAAATGATTATTTTATTCATCAATTAGCCCCGTATTGCCCAAAGGAAAATATATTCACATGCTGTGAATTCTAATTTACTTTGTCTAACAGTAAGTTATTTTTTAAAATCAGGTTCTTCATGTTACTCCCAATAAAAATGAATCAAAGCACTTCATTCTATGTGACAGACTTCTGGCTCATCCAGATGTAAATAAACCTCAGTTCATCCATGCTCATTACTTAGTAAAGCAATCTCACCATTGTCTTTAGCAATGCCACATGTTAAAAGAGAAGGCTGCATTTATAGATCGACCTTCTAGAAACCTTCCAACAATGGCACATTTTTTTAAAAAACAGCAGAACTTTTATGTGTGTTTCCATTTCACCTTTATTTCCATGTCCCATTTTCCATATAAATTTCAAAAGAAATATACTCCCTTCAAACAACTACCCCTAATTAATCTCAAGAAACCATAAACTGCTTTCCAAACATAAAAGAGTCCTCCAAATAATCCTTTGAAAAACCTTTCATGCACATATTTCCAATTGAATATACCTCCGTTTGATAGAGAAGAATAGCTTTCAAGGCATCTCGTTTCTAGCATCCTCCAGGAATACTGCACGAGAAACAGTGGCCAGTAAGGAAGGGAGGAAAAGGAGCAAATGCTCAAGAAACCCGAAAGCGAGGCAAAAATGCACAGGATGCCAGATACCCTCCCCCACCCCTACTCCAGACGAGTACCCACCTAGCATGATGAAGAAAGAGGTCTTACGGATCTGATCTGCAATCCTACTTGCAGCCCACAGTTCCCATCTCCTTAAAAAGGAAATTGACGCTGCCGCCGCTCCCCAACCTCACAGGCTTCTGCCTAGTAGGCTGAGGTATACTGAGCTCTCAATGCCAGCGCCTGGGCTTAGAGCTTTGTGGCCATGAGACTAGAGCCATCCCAGAACAAGGAACAAATACGTACACCACTTGACTGCGCCCAAACCCATCTCGCTTTGTTGTTCATCATGTAGCTGCGGCTTTATTTGTGAAAGGGGGAAGCGAGGAAGGGAATGGGGGCAATAGGAGGAGGAATCTCCAGGACCTTATCTACAATCTCAATAGTCGTGGCAAGATCTCCGGGAGTGATCAAGGCGATCGGACAGCCCGGTGTCTCGCAACAGCGGCGGTCTAACAATAAAACCTGATAGTGTCCGGGGGAAAACCCCACATCCACGACCAGCGCCACGTTTGGGCTTTGTGCCAATAAGGAGACACTGTAGACTATCGATCAGAATCGTCTATTATCAGAGCGTGCGTCTGGGGTTCCAGCGTGGCCTTTATGAGCAGTGGCGAAGGCGGGACACGCGCCAGGCGCCCAGCGAAGGACGTGGGACAATGGCCCAGCCCGAGGACGCGGGACGCCGCCCGACCAGGGGATGGAAGCTCCAGCAGCGTGTCCGGGAGCCCGGAGGCCAGGAGGGCTGCGCGCTCTGAAGGTGCGCTGCCGCTTTAAAATAAAGGACCACAAAGACTCCACGTTGGGGGAAACGCGCCTGGCTCACACAACTGGGGAAGACTTGGGGAGGGGGTTGAGAAGGGTGGGGGCAAACGAGCCAACGGTGGCTCACGGCTCCCCCTTTCTCCCCCCCCCCCCGCCCCCCCACCGCCGGGCTGCTCGGGCAGACGAATAACAGAGGAAGGCGAGTCACTCACCGTGGTCTTGACCGGCACGTAGAGCACTTGCTTTGCGCCGCCGCCGCCCCCGCGGACCTCGTCCGGCTGGCCCAGCTGGAAACCCTTCGATTTGACCCAGAATTTAAATTTGGCGTTGTCCGTGGAGCTCGACTCGCAGCCGTTGAGGAGCTGGACGATCCGCTCGTATTTTTTACGGGTCACCGTCTTGGTCTTGCCTGAGTCCCCGTAAGTCCTGAGGCACCAGTCCTGGAACTGGCGGTACATGTCGCGCTCACTCTCCATGTTCCCTGCTCCCGGCCGCCGGCCGGATGCTCCCAGCGCACTTCGCACCTGTTCACCCCGGGCTCATGAAAAATGCAGCTCCCGCCACGATGTAGGGACGCGAGGTCCCGGCCGCCGCCAGAGCCTGCCTCGGGTTGGGGGGGGGCGGGGGGGAGGAATGGGGAGAGGGGAGGAGGGTCGGTTGGGCACCAGCGATCAATGCCCTGTGCTACCAAGTCTCTGGTTCGTTCGTAATTGCGACGGATGTCTTGGACGCTTTTCTCGTCCTCTTAGTAATGGGTCTCTTTAATACTGTGGGAGTAGGACCATCCTAACAGCATCTGGCCCGGAGGAGCTGGGTTCTGAATAATTAAAATCCCATTCCTTGGTTTATTAAAAACCCACTATTGACTTGGGGTGGTCCCTCGACGCCTCGCCCGGGGCTGTGTCCGGGGCAGGCAGGTGAAGCGCAGCGCCGCCTCCCCGCGCGCGCCCCAGAAGCTTCCCCAGCCTCCGGCCCCACGGTCCAGGAGCGAGGGCTGCGCCTCTCTCAAAAGCAGCTGCCCGGCCGAGCGCCTGAGAACCCGAAGGGCAGCCGGGTCCCCGGGCTCTTCTTCCTCCAGGGTCCTGTTCCGCTTCGGCCTTCCCTGCGTGGGGCGTTCAGGGACTAGAAAGAGAGAAAGTTCTTACCTGTCATGTTGTTAAACCTATCAAATCCTGCTACACAGGAAATTTTTTAAGGTATTTTTAAAGCGGCATAAAATGTCATTTCTTCAGATGCATTTAGGCTAAATTCCAGTCCCAGAGGTAGGTTCCAGGAGTTAAGTCCCAGAATTAGCAAAGCATTCACGAAGATTTGGCCATAGTTCTATAGGATAGCCTGTGGTACCCCAAACAGATATCCGTTCCAGGGGGATGTGGGTAAACGAAGGCAGGCCGCTGGCGGCGGGTCTCCCGGATAATGATGGGGTCCCCAGACAGGACTCCTCTGGTCTCTGGCGAACTGGGTACAAGGCATAGAAGTAAGTTTATGATACAGATGCTTAAAACCCTTTGCATGAAATTAGAATATAGCGAGGTATCATTTTCCCATTGCTTGGTTACAGTTTGCAGTTCACACGGGAGGTTTCGGATGTCTATTTTCCCCCTGCCACGTCATGGACACCCCCTCCACCGCTCAGAGTAGCCAAATATGAGTTCCTCCGGACGATTTCTCAAGCAAATGAAATCAGCGGTTCCTCCATTCAGGATTTCCATCCGTTTGTTACAGAGCTTGGAATAGGGGAGTTCCCATCCTCCTCGCGCTGCGATTGCGGCCGCTCCTCTTTATTCTACTCTCTGCGGAGGCCCGCGCCCGTCCCGGGAGGCGGCTCTGCCAGCAAGGCGGCCCGACCGGTGCTCAGCGCCGGGTCCGCCTCCTAGCCCACCTTCGCCCCTCGTCGTGGTCTCCAAGACGAAAGCCCCGACTGGGAACGCGGAGTGTTTGTACCCAGGGCGCCGCAGCTGGTCCCGGCACTTGCAAAATGGTCAGTGGCTCCTGCTCGGCCAGGCTGAGTGTGTGCGTGTGTGTGAGCCAGGGAGCGAGGGCGTGCGGTGTGCAGGGGGTGCGCCGTGTGTGCGCGCGTCTCCGGGAAGGTCTCGCGGCGGCTGGAGCCGGGACTGACAGCCCAGGCGGAGCGCGAGCAGCTCCACACACTAAACCTCTCGCCTCTCCCCTCACCCCCACCCCTCCCACTCCCCTCTCCTCCCGCCCCCCCCTTCCCCGGCCCTTTCCAAGCTCTCTGATTGGCCAATGGGACAAAAGTTTCTGTGGAGACGGCTGGGCGCTGACGTCACGGACAGAATTGTCCCATTTAGGGATCCCGGGGGCAGTGCGCATGCTGCAGGCTGCAGGTTAGAGGCAGGAGGAGGTAGCAGCGGGCCCGGCGGCAGCCAGGTGGCGGAAAGGAGCACTCAGCATCCAGGTGGGGGGACGACTCCAGCAGGGTTTCCATGGAGATTCCTCTGGGTCTAGCCTAAAAACAGCAGATCAGCTGACTCCATTAGCTCAGGACCTAATTACTGCTTATTGGAGCAACAAATGAGGGAGAGGGCCAGCTGCAAAGGAAGAGTTTTTATCCACCCCCCCTCCCCATCTCCTCCTCTCTCCCCTCTCTGGGGGGCTCTAGAGTCCCGGGTGAATTCTCATTAACTTGCAAGATTGCTGCAACGAAAGCTCCTCCTCTAGAGGCTACCTTCACTGCTTTTATTCTTTTTATTCCCTTCTTTTGTATCAAAAAGAAAATGCTAAAATAAATCAGTTGTCCTGAGTCCTTGAATTTTTTTTGCCCAATAAATATTAGACCGGTAGAGCTCAGAGAATCCACCGGCCAATAGAAGTCATAAGTGGATCACACATAAGGGGAGGATCACTTTCAGTTTATTGAATTGGGTATTTATCTTTAGGCTTTTCACATTCAAAAAAAAATTTCAATATCTTAAAAAAATATTTGGAACAAACAATTGGACAGAATAGTATTTTCCATCACCCTTCTAAATGTGGTGTACCTCACAGGAACAACTCTCTTAAAAGTTTCCCTGGTGATATCAGAGACGGAGGATGACTTCAAGTCAAGAGATCCAGATTTTCTGGTATATTGGTCATAGGTTTCCTAGGAGATTCTGGAAGTATAGTTGGTCACAGGGTGGTCATTCATTCAAGATTAAGCTGGTTCTATAGAGTTTACTTTCTCTTACGGTTATAGCTGAATTCTCAATTTTAGAATTCGTTTTGGTAGCTCTTTCATTTGAAAAATCACCCCACCTCCTCTAAGCCTCATTCAAGTACCTTCAGAACCAGAAAGACTTCCTTCCTTGACTTACTCAAGTTAAAGTGATCTGCCTCTCTAAACTCCTCTGGATAGTGTCTTTCAAACATTTTTTTAACCTTGTCTCATAGTAAGACATATTTTAGTAAGACATATTTAGTAAGACATATTTTACTCATATTTTACTTTGGCATAGAGTGCATACATACATCTGTCCTCCAAAAATTTTATGAAATAAGTATTTTTATTACATGCAATACACACTATTTGCCATTTTCCTCCTATTTATTTATTTTATTTGGTAAAGTATTGTCCTAACTCAATAAATTTATTTTATGATCCAGCAAAGGATGACTGGCAACTATAGTTTGGAAAACATGGTTTTAGATCACAAGAACTGCACTGCTCCTCGTACTATATTTATATTTTCATGTAAGTATGTTTCATTATTCAAATAGAATCTTGCTTGGAAGACTCTTGAGAGTTTGCACTTTCTTGTTTTCCAAGTAACTCCAGCACAATGAACAATGCACACAGTAAGTACTTAATAAATATATACTGAGTTAGTTAATTACTAAAGGAAGGAAAAACGAGGAAGGGAAGGAAGGAAGAAGCAGGCAGGCATAATTCTTGGCCATTCCTGTTGCCTTTTGCTGGGTGTTGTTTGGATGAAGTTGGGCCCCACTTAAGGGAATCATAGGGCCTGACCACATACACGTGTTCATTCTATTTATGATTATACTTGACACGCCAGTGTATGGAAATTAGAACCCTTGAGACATAAATGATTCACAGAATACAAACAAATATGTCATCAACCCCTAGTCATATTAACTAGACTTTGTATGTAAGCAAAAAAACTACAAAATTGAAAGAGATCATGTAAGACACATTCTTTTTAGAAGGAAGAGGTAAATTTTAACTATTGAAAGAGGATTCACATTGGACTAAAGGAAAAGAGAGTTCTAGGACTTTGAGAGCCAAGTTTCTCAGAGCCCTGTGGATTCTCTGGTCTCCAGTGTGCTCTGTCCTGTACTTGTACTCATTATTAATTGGTGGGCTGGGTCAACATCTTTTACCATATCTTATCTACATAAAAGCATAAGCACTTGAAATATCTAAAATCTGCTTCAGCAACTCACTCTGGATTCATTTCTCTCCTTTACTTTTAACTTCTCTAGAAGTTCTTCCCAGCTCCACCTAGAGGCTCTTACTGAGCCTTTCCTTCAGCTAACTTATTCATTGAACAGGCTGCCTGGAATTTAATTGGCATTTCCCCCAAGACACTTTCTTCAGAATTGATTCTCTACAGAGCATCTCTCTCCAAAAAAGTGACTCTTCACCCCTATATCTGAACACCAATGGCGCAGGGTTCTGCATGCCATTTATAGGGAGAGGAAGTCAGAAATTATTATACCAGAATTGTAATATATATTAAAATATATATTATATTTTAATGAAGGATAATCCAAATTTTGAAACACAATCAACATGATTTTATTATGAAAGTAAAATTTCTTCCAACTTATGGTCAGCTTGCATACGACATTTAAAAAAATCTGGAAAATCTTGCATTTTAATATCCATCACAAATAGTCATGCAACACTACATATTCACCAGCAAAATGTTACAGTGCAAACAACATATAATCCGTAATCATAAAATAAAGATTCAAAGAATAAACAAGGCTTCATTCATCCATCCATATAATTATACTTTCATTCAACAAATATTTACTGAGCACCAATTTCTCTGATAGGCCCTAGAGTTAAAGTAGTCAACAAGACTGATGTATATATATGGCCATCATCTAATGGAACTTAAATTTTTTAAGGAAAACATAACAAGCAAAGAAATAAATAATTAGCCCTTGAGGTAAGTGCCGGGAGGGGAAAAAAATGGTGCTATAATAGAAAACAGTGGCAGAGTTAGAGGGACTTGGTGACTCAGGGAAGATATATCTGGGTAGGTAACACTTATCGTGAGACTTGATGGATGCAAAGAAGTCAACCAGTCAAAAAGCCAGAGAGGGGAACTACAGGCACAGCACAAAGGCAAGACTTCTTGGCATGTTTGAGGACTAGAAAGAAGACCAGTGTAACTGGAGCTTATTGAGCTTCAAAGGGAGAGGTAGGCTATGAGGTCTGAGTTGTCTTTTGCTGCCATATCCTGTAGGGCACTGGTCACCATGATAAGGAATTTGCATTGTATTATTGGTCCAGTGGAAAATCAATCAAGTAGTTAAAGCAGGAGAAGTATGTGATATGAGATGCATTTTTAGAAATTTCACTGGCCACTTTGAAAAGAAAGGATTAGGAGGAGGCAAGCATGGCCAATTAGGAAACTTGCTGTAGTTGTAGTAGTTTAGGTGAAATATTATACTAATGGATTAGAAAGGTAATGGTCGAGGTACAGGGAGAGAAGTGAAGGATTGAAGATACATTTTAAAGATAGCAGAAGGCTTGCTGATGGATTGCATGTGGCAGGTGAGAGAAAAGATTGAGTCAAGGATGACCAGATGGCTTCTGGCTTTAGTAGTATGGCTAGTGAGGACACTGACTTAGAGAGGGGGGGTTTGAGAGAGGAACAGATTGGGAGTTGGAGGCTGAGGTAGAAGCAGAAGTAGGTTGGGGTGGAGAGGCAGGAAGAAAAATTTAATTTCAGAAAAGTTAAATTTGAAATATGGAAAGAGTTGTTCATGTAGGAATTTGAATATAGAAGCTTGAACGACAGAGAAAAGTCTGGGCTGGAGATATAAATACAGGAAATTTAAAGCCATGGGAATGAAAGACATCACCTCTACCCACATTCCTCCATCCCCCTAAAGGGAAAGACTCTATCTTTTGATACTGATTTTGTATAAACTGCTACCCTAGGGCTAAAATGGAATGTCATGTACTGACTGAACAGCAGAAGTTAGCTTCCCATTGGTGTAACTCTGATGATGGGAAATCCTGAGAAAAATAGCAAAGCAATTTGAATCAATCCTTGGCTGGACCTAAACTGTTAGTGAGTTCCAAAATTTACATGGCCCTAAAATCATCTAAAGTTTTTTTTTTTTTTAATTTATGTTTTATTTTTTGGCCTCACTGAATGGCTTGCAGGATCTTAGTTCCCAACCAGGGATCAAACCCAGGCCCCCTGCAGTGGAAGTGCAGAGTCCTAACCACTGGACGGCCAGGGGATTCCCAATCATTTAAATTTTAAAAAGGAAAGACAAATACTGTATGATATCACTTATATGTGAAATCTAAAAAAAAAACAAACTAATGAATAAAACAAAAATGATGCAGATTCACACATATAGAGAACAAACTGGTGGGCACCAGTGGGGAGAGGGAACGGGGAGGGGCAATATGGGGTGGGGGAAGGGTTATTATAGGATTATATGAAATCATGTGTGTGAAACTTTTGAAAATTGTAAAGCACTATAGAATTTAAAGTATCTTTCATTCAATAAAAATTAAATTGAATTAAATTTTAAAAAATAGTCAAAAAATAAAAATAAATAAAATTTGACTTCAAAATAAATAAAGAAAGAAAATTTTTAAAGATTGAAAACTCTGGTTAGACCTGTTCTACATTAGATCAGGACACGGAGGCATGCTAAAATAGGAATCTACGCTTTGAAGATGGCCTATGAGCAAATCTGTCATTGAAGGGATCAAATAAATCCTTTGTCTACAGAGTTAAGTCAGTAAGAGAATTCGAGCCCTTTAGCCAGACCAGAGAATGTGATAGATGGTCCTTGCTACTTTGAAACCTGGAAGTTCTAAACATCATTATGCATCCAGATGTTTAACCGTCTATAAATAACTCCTCCATGGAAAAGGAATTTGTAAAGGAAGCAAATGTCCAACTCAGTCAGCAACTTGATTACCGTACAGCATGGCAACTTTTCAAAATGAAACAGAATAAACAAAGTTAAAGCAGAAAGGTACATATTGTGCCAATAGGGAAATTTGAGACTACATAAAAAGTGTCACAAGTCTGATTTTATTAGTTGATTTCCATTCTGATGACTCTTCTTCCAAATAATTTTGAAAAGAGCTATCTTTAGTATGCTATAGCTATCTTTTGGTTAAGAAAAAAAATGATTTTTAGAAAGTTTAAATATTGCTCTGATCTTTAGGGCTGTCATTACTAAGACACACCAAAAAAGTGTTGTTTTATTTTTTAATTCGTAAGCTATAGTATCAGTATCTTTATTCCATTTTCTAACCAAAAGAAAAAAGATTAGAAATTTAATGTTTTTTGCTTGGCCCCAAGTTGATTGACATTTATGTTTGTTTGGTGAGATCACCATTAAATATGATACATTGGTCAGCAGTTAATTTCCATATATACTTGTGTGCAAACTAAGAACAAACTAGATTTGACAAGTCTAGTGGATTTGCTGCATTTCTCTTTAGTTCCTACCTTTAACATCTCTGTATAAACAAGTCCATGGCACAGCCAATCCCTGCATTTTAACAGCCACATATGGATTCATTCAACATTTATCCACCTGACATTTTCATCTAGCTGTCAGAACTATGATGAAGTCCAATGCTAAGTCTGGTGTTCATGTCCCTTGTAACAGAGAAGAAAATACATTTTTTTTCTGGCCCCAAATATTGCTTTATTTCCAGTAGCCATATGGCTTATCTTTTCTTCCAAAATATATGGCTTAAAACAGTAATCTGCATATCATCTTCAACTCAGTGGACAGCATGATTATAGAATTTCTGCATTATTTTTAGAACAGTTATTTTGTCATGGAAAGTAACAACTCTTCAGGGAAGAGGGAACAACACACCTCTGCCCAACTCCCATTATACTTCTCCGCGTTTCCAGTTTTCACTCCTATTTCTATTGAATGAACCAATTAATATCTTACCACCATCACCTAACCCTCATATCTTATTTACAATATATTATTAATAATTGTAGGACATTTGTTTAACTTGTAGGCTAAAAGTGACAATAACGGACACAGATATTTCTTGGCTAAAACCACAGACTCTAGAAAGAGTTTTCACGTGGAAGACATCTGAGTTCTAATATCAGAATCTGCAAAATAGCTGTAACAATGCAAAAATACTGTCCTTTGGGGGGGGGGGAAAGAAGTTGAAGGGAAAACTACCCCTAGTTTTCCTGGGACTATTCTAACAGGCATTGAAAAGCAAGGCAGAAAATAAGTTTTAGATTTCTCTTGTCTCTTTTCTTCTAAAATGAACATCTCCTGTCTTTAGAAAACTCTTTAATTAAACTTCTTGATCAAAAAGCAGAGTAACCATTTAGAAGCTCCAAAAATTTAAGTTCTTTTTCTAGTTTGTATTGAGTTTTGAAAATGAGAGTTAACTTTTAAAACATGAAGTGTTCATTTATATGCAAAAATGCGTCTTAGGCAATTCAATTTTGAACTGTCTGCTTTGGTCATCTTGATAGCTTGGAAAAGCAGAACACCACTATGGGGGTGAGACACTTCCATTTATCTTAATGAATTGCAAATTTTAGATTGAACTAATCTTCAAGGCAGAGTTTTACACATGTGTGCATGAGATACAAGTTGCCTAACATATCATAAAACATAATTTATTAAGAACAAACTCACTAGGTACAATGAAGCTGTGAGCCAATCAAACCTTTAAGAGTCATTTTAGCCATTAATTTGTAATTGGGTGTGATGATTGAAATAAGCCCCAACATACAAGGGGAAGATGAAACAGCTCCTTGAGGGTCAGTGGTAGAGAATGGTTTACAAAGACAGCTTATGTTTCTGAGCATATTTATGCATACATGTCTTCTTGTAGAAAAACAATTATACCTGAATTTTGAAACAGCAATACTCCTGAAATCTCAAGATTTCTTTGACTCAAATAAAATCATCTGAGCATATCATTTTGTTGGAGTATTAAATTTACTAATCCCAAGTAAAATGATTTCATGCCTTACACATTTTTTAACTGTTTCCAAATATTAATATGACCAGTACTTTCTAAAATAGCAAAAAACTGTAACTTTTAAGTATCAATCAGTTAATCAAGAAACATACAGTGATGATATTGGCTCACTTTTTTATTAATACCCATTAAGGTAAAGGCATAGTATTGATTTATACATTTTAAGAATGAAATTAATGTGGATTTCCGATTCCCGTGCTGTGGCTGACTAGAGACACTAAGAGCCCTTTTTCAAGAAAACAACTCAAGGATGCATAATAAGTAGTTGTGATTGCATGACTGGGCTCACAGGATGTGAGGAAAGTACCTCGCTCTCCCCTCCCACAAAAAAGTCCATTGAAAACTCATCAGTGAGCAGTCAACACACCCAAGAGGCTAGATGATCTTATGAGCAACGTTAATATCAACATTATGGTAGAAAGACTGAATATTAGGGCTTCCCTGGTGGCGCAGTGGTTGAGAATCTGCCTGCCAATGCAGAGGACACGGGTTCGAGCCCTGGTCTGGGAAGATCCCACATGCTGCGGAGCAACTAGGCCTGTGAGCCACAACTACTGAGCCTGCACGTCTGGAGCCTGTGCTCCGCAACAAGAGAGGCCGCGATAGTGAGAGGCCCGCGCACCGCAATGAAGAGTGGCCCCCGCTTGCCGCAACTGGAGAAAGCCCTCGCACAGAAACGAAGACCCAACACAGCCAAAAATTAAAAAAAAAAAAAAAAGACTGAACATTAGATCAGCAACATAGTACTGGAGCTGTTCCTGAAAATCCTATATGAAGCCGGAGACACTCGAAGTGTAGTAAAATAGTTACAAAGTTGGCCTTGCCACCTGGCTCATAGTAAAAGTAAGTACACATTCTCTGTAGAGGAAAACATCCACCATTTGAGTAATCAGGTTTGTCTTAGATTAAGAACAACCAAATATGAGCATACAACTTGAAGTGTCCAAAAATAAGAAAACCAACTATCATCTATAAAAGCCAGCATAAGTAACAAGAACAAAAATAAATTCCCAAAGATTTTATTCAAAAACAGACAAACTGTTTACTTTGATTGTAGTAACTGGTGGAGGACACTAAGAGGGTTTCTAAAATGGTAGTAACATACAGTTTCCTGAACTATGTGCTAATTATACGGGTGGTTCACTTTGAGAAAATATATCGCGTTATATACTTATTATTAGTACACTTTTCCCCATGTATGTTAATCTTTAATTAGGAAGTTTACTTTTAAAAAGCAATAAACATGCAAACTCTGTAGGCCAATCACTAACAATATTTTTTTAACATCTTTATTAGAGTATAATTGCTTTACAATGGTGTGTCAGTTTCTGCTTATAGCAAAGTGAATCAGCTATACATATACATGTGTCCCCATATCTCTTCCCTCTTGCATCTCCCTCCCTCCCACCCTCCCTATCCCACCCCTCTAGGTGGTCACAAAGCACCAAGCTGATCTCCCTGTGATATGCAGCTGCTTCCCACTAGCTATCTATTTTACGTTTGGTAGTGTATATATGTCCATGCCACTCTCTCACTTTGTCCCACCTTACCCTTCCCCCTCCCCGTATCCTCAAGTCCATTATCTAGTAGGTCTGCATCTTTATTCGCGTCTTGCCCCTAGGTTCTTCTGACCATTTCCTTTTTCTTTTTTTTTTTTTTTAGATTCCATATTGTTTTTCTCTTTCTGACTTACTTCACTCTGTATGACAGTCTCTAGGTCCATCCACCTCACTACAAATAACTCAGTTTCGTTCCTTTTTATGGCTGAGTAATATCCCATTGTATATATGTGCCAAATCTACTTTTCCATTCATCTGCCGATGGACACTTAGGTTGCTTCCATGTCCTGGCTATTGTAAATAGAGCTGCAATGAACATTTTGGTACATGACTCTTTTTGAATTACGGTTTTCTCAGGTCATATGCCCAGTAGTGGGATTGCTGGGTCGTATGGTAGTTCTGTTTTTAGTTTTTTAAGGAACCTCCATACTGTTCTCCATAGTGGCTGTATCAATTTACATTCCCACCAACAGTGCAAGAGGGTTCCCTTTTCTCCACACCCTCTCCAGCAATTTCTGTTTGTAGATTTTTTGATGATGGCCATTCTGACCGGTGTGAGATGATATCTCATTGTACTTTTGATTTGCATTTCTCTAATGATTAATGATGTTGAGCATTCTTGCATGTGTTTGTTGGAAATCTGTATATCTTCTTAGGAGAAATGTCTATTTAGGTCTTCTGCCCATTTTTGGATTGGGTTGTTTGGTTTTTTTTTTTTTTTTGGGTTGTTTGTTTTTTAATACTGAGCTGCATGAGTTGCTTGTATGTTTTGGAGATTAATCCTTTGTCAGTTGCTTCATTTGCAAATATTTTCTCCCATTCTGAGGGTTGTCTTTTCGTCTTGTTTATGGTTTCCTTTGCTGTGCAAAAGCTTTTAAGTTTCATTAGGTCCCATTGGTTTATTTTTGTTTTTCTTTACATTTCTCTAGGAGGTGGGTCAAAAAGGATTTTGCTGTGATTTATGTCATAGAGTGTTCTGCCTATGTTTTCCTCTAAGAGTTTTATCGTGTCTGGCCTTACATTTAGGTCTTTAATCATTTTGAGTTTATTTTTGTGGATGGTGTGAGGGAGTGTTCTAATTTCATTCTTTTACATGTAGCTGTCCAGTTTTCCCAGCACCACTTATTGAAAAGGCTGTCTTTTCTCCAGTGTATATTCTTGCCTCCTTTATCAAACAGAAGGTGACCATATGTGCATGGGTTTATCTCTGGGCTTTCTATCCTGTTCCATTGATCTATATTTCTCTTTTTGTGCCAGTACCATACTCTCTTGATTACTGTACCTTTGTAGTATACTCTGAAGTCAGGGAGCCTGATTCCTCCAGCTCCGTTTTTCTTTCTCAAGATTGCTTTGGCTATTAGGGATCTTTTGTGTTTCTATACAAATTGTGAAATTTTTTGTTCTAGTTTTCTGATAAATGCCAGTGGTAGTTTGATAGGGATTGCATTGAATCTGTAGATTGCTTTGGGTAGTAGACTCATTTTCACAATGTTGATTCTTCCAATCCAAGAACATGGTATATCTCTCCATCTACTTGTATCATCTTTAATTTCTTTCAGCAGTGTCTTATAATTTTCTGCATATAGGTCTTTTGTCTCCTTAGGTAGGTTTATTCCTAGATATTTTATTCTTTTTGTTGCAATGGTAAATGGGAGTGTTTTCTTAATTTCACTTTCAGATTTTTCATCATTAGTGTATAGGAATGTAAGAGATTTCTGTGCATTAATTTTGTATCCTGCTACTTTAACAAATTCATTGATTAGCTCTAGTAGTTTTCTGGTAGCATCTTTAGGATTCTCTGTATATAGTATCATGTCATCTGCAAACAGTGACAGCTGTACTTCTTCTTTTCCAATTTGGATTCCCTTTATTTCTTTTTCTTCTCTGATTGCTGTGGCTAAAACTTCCAAAACTATGTTGAATAATAGTGGTGAGAGTGGACAGCCTTGTCTTGTTCCTGATCTTAGTGGAAATGGTTTCAGTTTTTCACCATTGAGGATGATGTTGGCTGTGGGTTTGTGATATATGGCCTTTATTATGTTGAGGAAAATTTCCCTCTATACCTACTTTCTGGAGGGTTTTTATTATATATGGGTGTTGAATTTTGTTGAAATCTTTCTCTGCATCTATTGAGATGATCATATGGTTTTTCTCCTTCAGTTTGTTAATATGGTGTATCACGTTGATTGATTTGAGTATAGTGAAGAATCCTTGCATTCCTGGGCTAAACCCCACTTGATCATAATATATGATCCTTTTAATGTGCTGTTGGATTCTGTTTGCTAGTATTTTGTTGAGAATTTTTGCATCTATGTTCATCAGTGATATTGGCCTGTAGTTTTCTTTCTTTGTGACATCTTTGTCTGGTTTTGGTACCAGAGCTATGGTGGCCTCGTAGAATGAGTTTGGGAGTGTTCCTCCCTCTGCTATATTTTGGAAGAGTTTGAGAAGGATAGGTGTTAGCTCATCTCTAAATGTTTGATAGAATTCACCTGTGAAGCAATGTGGTCCTGGGCTTTTTTTTGTTGGAAGATTTTTAATCACAGTTTCAGTTTCAGTGCTTGTGATTGGTCTGTTCATATTTTCTATTTCTTACTGGTTCAGTTTTGGATGGTTGTGCATTTCTAAGAATTTGTCCATTTCTTCCACGTTGTCCATTTTATTGGCATAGAGTTGCTTGTATTAATCTCTCATGATCCTTTGTATTTCTGCAGTGTCAGTTGTTACTTCTCCTTTTTCATTTCTAATTCTATTGATTTGAGTCATCTCCCTTTTTTTCTTGATGAGTCTGGTTAATGGTTTATCAATTTTGTTTATCTTCTCAAAGAACCAGCTTTTAGTTTTATTGATCTTTGCTATCATTTCCTTCATTTCTTTTTCATTTATTTCTGATCTGATCTTTATGATTTCTTTCCTTCTGCTAATTTTGGGTTTTTTTGTTCTTCTTTCTCTAATTGCTTTAGGTGTAAGGTTAGGTTGTTTATTTGAGATGCTTCTTGTTTCTTAAGGTAGGCTTGTATAGCTATAAACTTCCCTCTTAGAACTGCTTTTACTGCATCCCATAGGTTTTCAGTCGTTGTGGTTTCATTGTCATTTGTTTCTAGGTAGTATTTTTTGATTTCCTCTTTGACTTCTTCAGTGATCTCTTGGTTATTAAGTAGTGTGTTGTTTAGCCTCCATGTGTTTGTATTTCTTACAGATTTTTTCCTGTAATTGATATCTAGTCTCATAGCGTTGTGGTCAGAAAAGATACTTGATATGATTTTTTTTTTAAATTTTCCAAGGCTTTATTTGTGACCCAAGATATGATCTATCCTGGAGAATGTTCCATGAGCACTTGAGAAGAATGTGTATTCTGTTGTTTTTGGATGGAATGTCCTATAAATATCAATTAAGTCTATCTTGTTTAATGTATCATTTAAAGCTTGTGTTTCCTTATTTATTTTCATTTTGGATGATCTGTCCATTGGTGAAAGTGGGGTGTTCAAGTCCCCTACTATGATTGTGTTACTGTCGATTTCCCCGTTTATGGCTGTTAGCATTTGCCTTATGTATTGAGGTGCTCCTATGTTTACAACTGTTATATCTTCTTCTTGGATTCATCTATTTCTTGATCATTAGGTAGTGTCCTTCTTTGTCTCCTGTAATAGTCTTTGTTTTAAAATCTATTTTGTTTGATATGAGAATTGCTACTCCAGCTTTCTTTTGATTTCCATTTGCATGGAATATCTTTTTCCATCCCCTCACTTTCAGTCTGGATATGTCCCTAGGTCTGAAGTGGGTCTCTTGTAGACAGCATATATATGGTCTTGTTTTTGTATCCATTCAGCCGGTCTATGTCTTTTGGTTGTAGCATTTAATCCATTTACATTTAAGGTAGTTATCAATATGTAGGTTCTTATTACCATTTTCTTAATTGTTTTGGGTTTGTTATTGTAGGTCTTTTCCTTGTCTTGTGTTTCCTGCCTAGAGACGTTCCTTTAGCATTTGCTGTAAACCTGGTTTGGTGGTGCTGAATTCTCTTAGCTTTCACTTGTCTGTAAAGCTTTTAATTTCTCCACCAAATCTGAATGAGATCCTTGCTGGGTAGAGTAATCTTGGTTGTAGGTTTTTCTCTTTCATCACTTTAAATATTTCCTGCCACTCCCTTCTGGCTTGCAGAGTTTCTGCTGAAAGTTCAGCTGTTAACCTTATGGGGATTCCCTTATGTGTTACTTGTTGTTTTTCCCTTGCTGCTTTTAATATTTGTTCTTTGTATTTAATTTTTGATAGTTTGATTAATGTGTCTTGGTGTGTTTCTCCTTGGATTTATCCTGTATGGCACTCTCTGTGCTTCCTGGACTTGATTAACTATTTCCTTTCCCATATTAGGGAAGTTTTCAACTATAATCTCTTCAAATATTTTCTCAGTCCCTTTCTTTTTCTCTTCTTCTTCTGAGACCCCTATAATTCGAATGTTGTTGTGTTGAATGTTGTCTCAGAGGTCTCTGAGACTGTCCTCAATTCTTTTCATTCTTTTTTCTTTATTCTGCTCTGCAGTAGTTATTTCCACTATTTTATCTTCCAGATCACTTATCCATTCTTCTGCCCCAGTTATTCTGCTATTGATTTCTTCTAGAGAATTTTAAATTTCATTTATTGTGTTGTTCATCTCTGTTTGTTTGCTCTTTATTTCTTCCAGGTCCTTGTTAAATGTTTCTTGTATTTTCTCCATTCTATTTCCAAGATTTTCTATCATCCTTACTATCATTATTCTGAATTCTTTTTCAGGTAGACTGCCTATTTCCTCTTCCTTTGTTAGGTCTGGTAGCCACCTACCGGTTGGTAGCCACCAAGGTCGGTTTTTGCCTTGCTCCTTCATCTGCTGTGTGTTTCTCTGTCTTCTCATTTTGCTTAACTTACTGTGTTTGGGGTCTCCTTTTCGTAGGCTGCAGGTTCGTAGTTTCCATTGTTTTTGGTGTCTGTCCCCAGTGGCTGAGGTTGGTTCAGTGGGTTGTAGGCTTCCTGGTGGAGGGGACTAGCACCTGTGTTCTGGTGGATGAGGCTCGATCTTGTCTTTCTGGTGGGCAGGTCCACGTTTGGTGGTGTGTTTTGGGGTGTCTGTGGCCTTTTTATGATTTTAGGCAGCCTCTATGCTAATGGATGGGGTTGTGTTCTTGTCTTGCTAGTTGTTTGGCATAGGGTGTCCTGCACTGTAGCTTGCTGGTCGTTGAGTGGAGCTGGGTCTTGGCATTGACATGGAGATCTCTGGGAGATTTTCGCCATTTGATATTACATGGAGCTGGGAAGTCTCTTGTGGACCAGTGTCCTGAACTTGGCTCTCCCACCTCAGTGGCGCAGCCCTGATGCCTGGCTGGAGCACCAAGAGCCTGTCTTCCACACGGCTCAGAATAAAAGGGAGAAAAAAAAGAAATAAAGAAAGAAGAAGATAAAATAAAATAAAATAAAATAAAGTAAAATAAAATAAAATAAATTTATTAGAACAAAAAATAAAAGATAATTATTAAGAAAAAAAATTTTTTTAAGTAATAAAAAAAAAAAATGGACAGACAGAACCCTAGGACAAATGGTAAAAGCAAAGCTATACAGACAAAATCACACAAAGAAGCATACACATATCATACTCACAAAAAGAGAAAAAGGAAAAAAAAAAATATATATATATATATATATATATCATTGATCTCAAAGTCGACCTCCTCAATTTGGGATGATTCGTTGTCTATTCAGGTATTCCAGAGATGCAGGGTACATCAAGTTGATTGTGGAGATTTAATCTGCTGCTCCTGAGGCTGCTGGGAGAAATTTCCTTTTCTCTTCTTTGTTCACACAGCTCCTGGGGTTCAGCTTTGGATTTGGACCCGCCTCTTCGTGTAGGTCACCTGAGGGCGTCTGTTCTTCGCTCAGACAGGACGGGGTTAAAGGAGCAGCTGATTCGGGGGCTCTGTCTCACTCAGGATGGGGGGAGCGAGGGGTACGGATGCGGGGCGAGCCTGCGGTGGCAGAGGCCAGCATGGAGTTGCACCAGCCTGAGGTGCACAGTGCGTTCTCCTGGGGAAGTTATCCCTGGATCACAGGACTCTGGCAGTGGCGGGCTGCACAGGCTCCTGGGAGGGGAGTTGTGGATAGTGACCTGTGCTTGTTCACAGGCTTCTTGGTGGCTGTAGCAGCAGCCTTAGCGTCCCATGGCCGTGTCTGGGGTCCGTGCTGATGGCCGTGTCTGGGGTCTGTGCTGATAGCCGCAGTTCGTGCCTGTCTCTGGAGCTCCTTTAAGCGGCGCTCTTAATCCCCTCTCCTTGTGCACCAGGAAACAAAGAGGAAGGAAAAAGTCTCTTGTCTCTTCGGCAGCTACAGACTTTTTCCCGGACTCCCTCCTGGCTAGCCGTGGTGCACTAGCCCCCTTCAGGCTGTGTTCATGCAGCCAACCCCAGTCCTCTCCCTGGGATCCGACCTCCGAAGCCGGAGCCTCAGCTTCCAGCCCCCGCCCGTCCTGACGGGTGAGCAGACAAGCCTCTCGGGCTGGTGAGTGCTGGTCGGGACCACTCCTCTGTGCGGGAATCTCTCCGCTTTGCCCTCCGCACCCCTGTTGCTGCGCTCTCCTCCGTGGCTCTGAAGCTTCCCCCCTCCGCCACCTGCAACCTCCGCCCGCGAAGGGGCTTCCTAGTGTGTGGAAACCTTTCCTCCTTCACAGCTCCCTCCCACTGGTGCAGGTCCCACCCCTATTCTTTGTCTCTGTTTTTTCTTTTTTCTTTTACCCTACCCAGGTACTTGGGGAGTTTCTTGCCTTTTGGGAGGTCTGAGGTCTTCTGCCAGCGTTCAGTATGTGTTCTGTAGGAGTTGTTCCACATGTAGGTGTATTTCTGATATATTTGTGGGGAGGAAAGTGATCTCCACATCTTACTCTTCTGCCATCTTGAAGCTCCACTAACAATATTTTTAATGTATAATTGATATGCCAAGAGAGGAAGTAAAATGGAATCATAGAAAATGCTTAACTAAAATCAGAGGAGACAGAGAAATAGGGGAGAAAAATAAACAACAAATACAAATTTAAAAAGATACATTATAGATATTAATTCAGTCATATCATATAATCACTTTAAATGTGAATGGTCTAAATATACCAATAAAAAGACAAAGATTGTCACAGTGGGTAACAAAATAAGACCCAACTGTATTTGCCTACAAGAAACTGAGTTTACACAGACATAGAAAACAAATTTCTGGTTACCAAACAGGATAGCAGGATGCAGGGGGAGAAAAATTAGGAGTCTGGGTTGAACATATACACACTACTATATATAAAATAGATAAACAACATGGACCTACTGTATAACACAGGGAAATATATTCAATATCTTGTAATAACCTATAATGGAAAAGAATCTGAAAAAGAGCTATATATATATGTAAATATACATATATGTAACTGAATCACTCTGCTGTACACCTGAAACTACCACAACATTGTATATTAACTATACTTCATTTTTAAAATGGTTATAAAAAAGAAACTGAGTTTAAATATAAGAATTCATATAGATTAAAAGCAAAGGAATGGAGAAATATATACCATGTTAACATAATGGGGGAAAAAAAAGCTGATCTATACTAAATTCAAAGAAACAGACTTTAGAATAATAAAAATCATCAGGGATAAAGAAGTGCATATAGTATGACAAAGTGATCAGTTTTCCGATTACATATAACAATTCTTAATGCACGTGCACCTAACATCAAAATATGTCAGGCAAAAACTGACAGAATTGCAAGGAGAAATAAATCCACTACAACAGGTAAGACTTCAACATCTCACTGCCAGTATTGATAGATAACGCAGGCATAAAGTCAGTGAAGATATAGATGACCTGAACAGAATTATCAATCACCTTGACCTAAGTGACATTTATAGAACACTCCATCTAACAGCAGCGGAATGCACATTCTTCTCAAATTTACGTGGAACAGTTATCAAAGTATACCACATTCTGGGCCAAACAAAAAAAAACTTATAAATTTATAAGAATAGAAGTTATACAAAGTATGTCCTCAGACCATAGGGAGTTAAATTAGAAATCAATAACAGAAAGATAGCTGGAAAAATCCCCAAATTTTGGAGATTAAATGAAGTACTTACAAATAACACATGAGTTAAAGAAAAAATGCTTGGGAGAAAAAAATATGTTTATTTTAACTTAATGAGCATGAAAACACACCTTATCAAAATTTCTGGGATGCAGCAAAAGTAGTGCATAGAGTAAAATTATAGCATTAAATACATATTTTAGAAAAGAAGAAAAATCTGAAGGGAGTAGCCTACCTTTCACCTTAGAAAACTAAGAAAGAAGAGCCAATTAAGCCAAAACAACCAGAAGAAAGGACATAATAAAATAGTTAGAGTTGAAATGAAATTAAAAATAGGAGAACAGAGAAAATCAACAAAATCAAAAGCTGTTTCTTTAGAAAATGCAATAAAAGCAATACACCTCTAGCAGACTAACCAAGAAAAATAGAGAGAAGACACAAATTACCTAATTCAGAAATGAGAGGTCCTTACGACTTATCACATGGACATTAAAAAGATAATAAGGAATTACTATGAACAACCCTATGTCCACACATTTGATAGCTTAGTTAAAATGGACCAATTCCTTGAAAGACAAAAACTACCAATACTCACACAAGGAAAAATGGATAATCTAAATAGACCTATATCTATTAAATAAATTGAATCAATAATTAACAACCTTCCAAAAGAGAAAGCATCAGGCCCAGATGGTTTCACTGGTAAATCTACCATTTAAAGAAGTAATCCAAATCTACAATCTCTTCTAAAAAACTAGAAGCAGAGGGAACAGTTCCAAACTTATTCTATGAGACCATCACTACCTTAATACCAAAACTAGATAAAGACATCTCAGGAAAGAAAAATTATAGACTAGTATCTCTTATAAACACGGATGTAAATATTCTCAACACAATGTTAGCAAATCACATACAACAATATATAATAAAAATACACCCTGACCAAGTGGGATTTATTACAGATATAGAAGGTTGGCTCAACATTTGCAAGTCAGTCGTAATTATCCACCACATCAAGAGGCTGAAGAAGAAAACTCATATGTTCATATCAATTGACACAGATAAAACAATTGACAAAAATCCAACACACATTCACTATAAAAACTTGGAATAAATGGAACTTTCTCACCTTGATAAAGAACATCTACAAGCCTCCTAAAGCTGACATCACACTTAATGGTGAAAAATTTCTCTAAGTTTTAAGACCAGGCAAGAGTGTCCCATCTCACCACTCCTATTCAACATTGTATTATAAGTCCTAGCTAGTGCAATTAAGATATTTTTAAAAAGGAAAAGAAAACATAAGGTACACAAATTGGGAAGGAAGAAATAAAACTATGTTTTCAATGGATGGCATGATTGTCTATGTAGAGAACTATAAATAATCTGCAAACCAAAACTCCTGGAACAAATAAGAAATTATAGCAAGATTGCAAGATATAACATCAATATGCAAAAGCCAACTGTGCCTACAAGGTAGCACTGAACACTTCTAATTTGAAATTTTTAAAATGCCATTTATAATAGCATCAAAAACTTATGAAATACTTAGGTATACATCTAAAATATATATACAAGATCTATATGCAGAAAAAGATAAAATTGAGTCATTTTGTAGAAATTAACAAATTGATTTTTAAAGTGCATTCAAGAAGGCAATAGACCTAAAATAGCCAGCAGTATAATGAAGAAGGAGAAAAAAGATGTGGGAAACACAAGACCCAATGTCAATACTTAGTATAAAGCCACAGTAATCAAGACATTGTGGTATTGGCTAAAGAATAGAACACGTAGATCAATTGAGCAGAATAGACCCACCCCCAGAAATGCACCCAAGCAAATATACTGACAAAAGAGCAAAGGCCATTTAGTTGAGAAAAGATATTCTTTTCCACACATGGTGCTGAAACAATTGGACATTCATATGTGAGGAAAAAAAAACCCTAGACACAGATTTTACACCTCACATAAAAATTAACTCAAAAATATCACAGAAATTTATGTAATATCTAAAACTATGAAACTTCTAGAAAAACACATAGGAAAAAATCCATTTGACCTTCAGTTTGGCAATAAGTTTTTAGATAAAACACCAAAAGCACAATCCGTGAAAGAAAAATGTAATTTGGATTTTATTAAAAATAAAAACGTCTGTTCTGTGAAAAACACTGTTAAGAGAATGAAGAAACAAGCCACAAACTGAGAGAAAAATTTGCAAAACATACATCTGATGAAGTGCTTGTATTCAAAATATACAAAGAATTCTTAAAACTCAACAATAAGAAGACAAACAATCCAATTTTTAAAATGGACCAAAACTCTACATGTATATCTTACCCAAGAAGGTAAACATATGGCAAATACACATATGAAAAGATGCTCAACATAATTTTTCATTAAGATTTCACTACACACCTATTAGAATGACTAAATAAAAAAAAAATCTGACAACACCAAATGCTTGCAAAGATGAGGAGCGAGAGGAACACTCATTCATTGCTGGTAGGGTTTCAAAATGGTACAACAATTTGAAAGACAGTTTGGCAGTTTCTTATAAAGCAAAACATAGGTTTGCCATGTAATCCAGCAGTTGTAATCTTAAGTTTCTACCCAACTGATTGAAAAATCTATGTCCACACAAAAAACTACCTGTGAATGTTTAAACCAGGTTTATCACCCCAAAACTGGAAGCAACCAAGAGTCCTTCAACAGGTGGTTGGGTAAACAAGCCATAGTACATCTATACAATGGAAAACTGTTCAGAAATAAAATAGATGAACTATCATTTCATTTTATAAATGAACATCCATACAATGGAATATTGTTCAGAAATAAAAAGAGAAATAAATAAAAAGACAGATAAGTCTTAAACTTAGCATACTGCTAAGCGAAAGTCAGTCTGGAAAGATTGTGCACTGTCTCTTCCTAATTATATGATATTCTAGAACAGGCAAAACTATAGAGTGTTTGGGGATTTCTTGATGTTTGGGTTGGGGACGGTTTGAATAAATGAAGAACAGGGAAACTTTTATGTTTGTGAAACTATTCACTGTGAAGGTACAATAGTGGATACAAGACACTATACATTTGTCAGAACCCATAGAACTTTACCACACAAAGAACGAACCTTAATGTATGCAAATTTTAAATCATTTTGGAGGTCACGAGGTCCCAGGATGGAATGCAGAAGATGACAAAACAATCTGTTACAAACGTATGAATACAGTCTTGTGAAGGGGAAAGAGATACTGACCTAAGTAAACTTGGAAATGAGTGAACCTTATGAAAACTAAAGGCAAAAAGCAATTTGTTCAGGTGATAAATGTATTGAAAGTGCAGGTTTACAATTCTGATACTTCTGTACATGTATAGTTGAACAGTTAAGTAAATGGATGTCAGGTGGTTGAAGCCAGGTCTCTCACTGTTGGAGTGGGAGTTTACAGATAAGCAAAGGGAGAAGGCTAGAATGACCTATAGTTAAGATTAGTTGGATTAGAGTTGGAGACATCAGTATGAACTCCAGTTTGACTTAATACAGATACAGATGTTTACACATGGAAACATTTATGTAGATGTAGATACATAAATTAGTATATACAAATATATATTTCTTTGCTCCATTATCTGAGAGGGCCTAGAATAACAACACCCCAGTATCAGTGAACATACCTAAAACATCTTGGTTTTTAATACCCTTTTAAAATAGAAGCTACTAGGGCTCCTTAGGGAAATGACTGATGATTGGACTGGGGCAGGAGATAAAAAACGATCATCCTTGAGCATCTTGTAGTGTCAGAAAATACAAAACAAACAAACATCAACAACAAAAGATGGGGTATGTCAAAGGGATACAGGAGCTAATTGCCAGAGCTGCCAATGGCTAAAGATGGAAAATCTGAGCAATCAGTAAACATGAAAATCAATATTATGTCTATGATCTATTCTAAAACAGCTCTCTTCTGGGTAAAGGAAGGTCATTCCAAGGCACCATGATGCAAGGTCAGTGCCTGAGTCAGAATCAAACTTGCCTTTTTTAAGCCTCTCACTGGAAAATACCCATCTTCTTGCTGCTATGTGGTATTTTATATTGATGTCTGCTTCAAGCCTTTGCAGAATGAAAAGCAAAGCCTGTATCTCAATCACTTAATGCAGAGATTACTGATGAAGTATAGTGAATCCCCAAAGGAAAAGAAAAACTTCTCTAAAAGATTTTATGTTTATTAAAGCAATGACAATAAGAGGCACTTTTCACATGTATGCCACAGTGTCTGTACCCTGAGATTGTTAATGTATAATTTTCCCATCTGAATAGGTGGGTAAAAAAAAGTTATTTTCAAACAGTCTAAGAGATACATATAACAATCACATCCAAAAGTAATACATCAGTCAGTCCCTGTTGCTTTCATTCTTGTCCTGCACTATCACTCCATTGAACATATTCTGGATCTTGATATACAGAATCATCAGTTTGGATTTGGGGGAATGCCCTGCCTTTGAAACAGTTTGGTGGTTCACAATTCATGAGATATTTAGAGCTGTTTCTGCATAAACTGCAGCAGTATTAAATTAGAAATTAGAAAAGCAGAAAGATAGCACCAAAATATAAGTACTTGTGTATAACTCTAACAAAATATATATAAGATCTATACATGGAAAACTACACAACTCTGATGAAAGCAATCAAAGTAGATATTAAAAAATGGAATGATATCCCGTGTTCATGGATTGGAAGACTTAATATTAAAATGTCAATTCTTTTCAACTTGATCTATAGAGTCTATACAATTTCAGTCAATATCTCCACAAGCTGTTTTACAGGTATGAACAAACTGATTCTAAAATTTATGTGGAAAGTCAAGCAGACTACAATAAATAATATAGTGTTGAAGAAGAACAAAGTTGGAGGACTTACATCTTCTGCTTTCAAGATTTATTATAAAACTACAATATTCAAGCCAGCATGCATGCCATTGGTGAAAGAATATACACATAGATCAATGAAACAAAACAAAGAGCCCAGAAATAGATCTAAACAAAATATAATCAACTGATTTTTGCAAAGGTGCAAAGACAATTCAATGGAGAAAGGTGGTCTTTTCAAGACAGTGCTGGAACAATTGGATATCCATATACATAAACATGAACCTAGACACAGATCTTACACTTTATACAAAAATTAACTTAACATGAATCTTTCCATTCCAGCTATCTTCCTGTTATTGATTTCTAATTTAATTTCATGTGGTCTCAGGACATACTTTGTATGATTTCTATAGTTTTTAACTATGTGAGGTGTGTTTTATGGTCCATGTTGGTAAATGTTCCATATGAGCTTGTGAAGAATGTGCATTCTGCTGCTATTGGATAGAGTGTTTGAAAAATGTCACTTAGATCCAGATGATTGATGGTGCTGTGCAGGGCATCTATATCCTTAGCGATTTATGCCTGCTCTGTCCATTACTTAGAGAGGGATGTTGAAGTATGAAACAGTAATAGTACTTTTGTCTATTTTTTCTTCAGTTCTCTCATGTTTAGTCTCATGTATTTGGAGACTCTGTTGTCAGCTGCATAGCAATAGTGTTTGTTATGTGTTCTTGGGGAACTCACCCCATTATCATTATGTAACTCCCCTCTTTATCCCTGATAATTTTCCTTACATTGTTGTGTGCTTTGTCTAAAATTAATATTAGTACTCCAGCTTTCTTTTGATTAGTGTTAGAATGGTGTATCTTTCTCCATTCCTTTACTTTTAATCTATCTGAGCCTTTATATTTAAAGTGGGTTTCTTGTAGACAACATATAGTTCGGTCTTGTTTTCCTATCCATTGTGACAATTTCTGTCCTTTTATTGTGAATTTAGACATTCACATTTAAAGTGATTAATGATATAGTCAGATGAATACCTACCATGTTTTTGTTTTCTACTCATTGCATTGTTTTTTGTTTCTTCCCCCATTTCTTTTTCTGCCTTCTTTAATTTTAATAGAGTATTTTATGATTCCATGTTGCTTTAAACAATGGTTCTCTTTTAGATCAATTAAAAAGAAGACAAAGAAAATATTTCATTTTACCTTCATTTATTCCTTCTCCAACACTCTTTATGGAGAGCTGAGTTTCTGACATTCCTTGCAAGGAATGTCTACTAGTGATGAATTCCCTCAGTTTTTGTTGATTTGAGAAAGGCTTTCTCCTTTACTTTTGATTGACAATTTTGCTGGATACAGAATTCTAGGTTGGTAGATTTATTTTTTCTTTTAACACTTTAAAAATTGTATTCCTCAAAAAAAAAAATTGTATTCCTCTATTTCTTGCTTGTTTTATTTTTGACAAGATGTTTACTATAATTCTTATGACTGTTACTCCATGGATAAGGTGCGGCTTATCTATAGAGTAACAGGCATATATCCGTCTTCTTTCAAGATATTTTCTTTGTCTTTGGTTTTCTGCAATTTGAATATGATATGCTTAGCTGTGTATGAGTGTTTTTGTTAGCTTGTTGTATTTGTTCTCCAAGCTTCCTTCTTCCCGGATCTGTGGTTTGTTGATTCTATTGACATACCTTCAATTCAGAGATTCTTTCCTTGACACATCTAATCTACTGATGACCCAAAAAAGACTTTCTTCATTTTTGGTACAGTATTTTTGATTTCTAACATTTCCTGTGCATCTTTCTTAGAGTTTCCGTCTCTCTGCAGCTGTAACAGAATACCACACACTGGGTAACTTATAAGCAAAAAGTCTCTATTTCTCACAGTTCTGTAGGCTGAGAAGTCCGAGATCAAGGTGCCAGCAAGGTCACACACTCCTTCGGGTCCATAGCTAGCACCTTCTCACTGTGTCCTCACATGATGGAAGAGGCTGGGGATCTCTCTGAGGCAACTTTTATAAAACAGTAATTTCACTCACGAAGGTTTCACTCTCAAGACAAACACTTCCCAAAGGTCCCAGCTACTAATCTCATTACATTGGCCATTAGGATTTCAAGGTTGCCATGAACTAGTTTGTAGTTTTGCAATATTTATATTCTAGATTAATGACTGGGTTAAAATGTAGTTAAAACAAGCCTTTTAATTGGTCTTCATATTTAACTATATACACTAGAAACAATGGAAATGTAGTGATACACTAATCCTACAATTTCAAATTATTTTCTAGACCAGTGTTTGTCGTGATCCCAGGGATAGCAGGGTCAGCCTCACCTGGAAACTTGTTAGAAATGCAGATCCTTAAACCCCACCCCAGACCTACTGAATCAGAAACTCAAGAGGCTGGAGCCAAAGACTCTTCATTTTAACAAGCCCTCCAGGTGCTTCTCATGTTATCTCAGGTTTGAAAATCACTGATCAACACTAAATTATATTTGCACTTGTAAGTGGAATATAGTTATAATTTTCTAATTGAATTGTCTGTTAGCTTTGTACCTGTTGTAAAAAAAAGTTACTCAATTAGTCACTATTAATGATTCTATTACTCTGGAGATTATCTCAAGCAGTTGCAAAATGAGTTCCTAGAATCATACAAGATTTGAATGTGTGAAAATAGACTGTCAAATTTACAAATTTTATGTCTTCTTGTGATTGGAAGGGAAGATTGCATTTTATAAGAAAAAATATTTTTATTAAAATATTTTAATTTTAAGCTTTTCATTGCAAAATAATTTTATACTTGTAAAAATAAAGAATTTCAATATACCCTTCATCCAACTACTCCAACAGTTAACACTTTACATAACCATAGTGCAATGATTCATATCTGGGAAATTGAAAATATTATTAAATAATCTGCAAACCTTAGTCAGATTTCACCAGTTGTCCCATTAATATCCTTTTACAAATCCAAGCTCTAACTAGGATTGTACATTGCATTTAGTTGCCATGTCTCCTTAATCTCTAATCTTGGGCAGTTCTTTGTTTTTCAGGACCTTGAAATTTTGAAGCATGTAGGTCAGCCAGTTATTTTGTCTATATCCGTCAATTTAGGCTTGTCTGATATTTTCTTGTGACTAAATTCAAGATATTCATTTCTGACAAGAATACCATTAAAATGATACTATGCCCTTCTCAGTGCTTTGTAACTAGATGTTGTTACTGGTGTGTTATCTTTGATCATTTGGTTAAGGTGATGTCTACCAGGTTTATTCCTGTAGTTACTACTTTTTCCCTTTATAATTAATAAGTATTGTATGGGGAGGACTTCCCTGGTGGTGCAGTGGTTAAGAATCCGCCTGCTAATGCAGGGGACACAGGTTCGAGCCCTGGTCCAGGAAGATGCCTCGGAGCAACTAAGCCTGTGCGCCATAACTACTGAGCCTGTGCTCTAGAGCCCGCAAGCCACAACTACTGAGCCTGCATGCCACAACTACTGAAGCCCATGAGTCTACAGCCTGTGCTCTGCAACAAGAGAAGCCATCGCAATGAGTAGCCCCCGCTCACCACAACTAGAGAAAGCCCGTGCATAGCAATGAAGACCCAACACAGCCAAAAATAAATAAATAAATAATAAGTATTGTATTGGGGGAAATACTTTGAAATTATGAAAATATTCTGTTTCTCATACTTTTCCCATTAATTTTAGGACTCACTGATGATTCTTGCCTACAATAATTATTACTGTGTTATTCACCAAATGGTGATTTTTTTTAAAAAACTCCATCATTTCTTCTTTATTTGATAATTGAAGTTCTACTGTAATGAAGTGCTATCCCTTACTTCCTTTCCTTTTTGTATTCAATTATATATTTATATCAGTATAGCTCATAAAAATTTACTTTTTTCTGTGGATTATTCTCCATCGCTATCTCTATTTCATTTGTTGCTCAAGTTGACCCAGATGCAGCCACTGGGAACTACAAGTTGGCTGCAGTATCCTTTCAACATGCTGTCATTATCTTTTGAGCACTTGAATACTCTCTGACATCACACATTATTTCAGGCTCATTTTGTACTTTCCCCAGCCCAGACCTGGATTCAGTATTTCTCTGAAAGCACTAGTTCATTAAAGGATGACATTTAGAAACTAAGATCTGAATATAAGTTGTGCTCATTCCTACTAAGTTACCTTTGCTTCTAGGTACTCTCAATGGAGGGAGTATATACACGTAAATGCATCTATGTCTATTTCTCTATCTACATATCAAATCATATTTAATACTGATTCCCACACTTCCAAATCTAATACCACATGCTTCATTCTAACTATACTGCCTTCCTAATTTATAACTACTTTCCACGAAAAAAAAAAAGAAATTTGGCTTTCATTATTCAAAATATACTTATATTCTTAGTCCCAGAATACACGTAAAATAATTTCAGTATTGTTAACACATACCTCTGTGGAGAATAATTTATAGCCTAGAGTATTTGTGTTCAGTACATTTTAGAAGAACATATTGTAAAGACCTTAACGTTTCACACCTAGACAGTTTTATATTTCCAAAATTTTGTACTGCTATTTAACATAGTTGAATATCTTCAGCCCAATAAGGATCAAACCAGGTCTAAAATTTTCAACTTTTTATAAACAACAAGTTCCTACTGTATAGCACAGGGAACTATATTCAATATCCTGGGATAAACCATAATGGAAAAGAATATAAAAGAGGATGTATATATGTGTATAACTGAGTTACTTTGCTGTACAGCAGAAATTAACACAACATTGTAAATGAACTGTAATTCAATAAATACATAAAATAAAAATTTCCACTTTTAGTGCCTAATGAGTTTCAATTATATAAAATATGTATCCTACACTTCTCATATTATTAAAGATTTTTAAATTTTTCTATTTTTTCCCTCATTTTTATTTAGAAAAGAGAACAAATTTTAATAGCATATAAGCTCCACAAGGGCAATGATTTTATTTTTGGGGTTTTTAAATTTTCTTTTTCTACTGTAGTTATAATGCCTGGAAAATAATTTGACATCTACTAGCCATTCAACAAAAATTGGTTGACTAGAGTGTTCAAATAATTATACAAGCAGGTGTATAACAATGGCAGTTCTGCCAAAACTAAGCTATTGGTGAGCAAGCAATCACCACTAGGTGACAGTATAAAACATTCATACCTTAACTAATGCACCAATTTTCTAAATGGCCCCATGAAAGGAAAGTTAGGTATGTCACTATGTAATACGTATAGCTTGCCTTAGGAAAATCTACCTGTATAAGGAAAGCAGTAATTCAAATGTACAAGCCTACTAAGTGCTCATCTGTGATAATAGGAAGAACATTTTAGGAATAGCAGTGCTGTTAGAAAAAAGTGAATTGGGCCTCAGAGAGCTTTGACTTTATTGGAGGACATGAAACGTATAATAAGAAAAGCAGAGAAGGAAGTGGAAGCTGCTTAAGCCACAGGGACAGTATTAACATATGCATTAACCAAGGATAACTCGAGGATTCTGATATTCAGTGGAGTGGTAAGTCATTGCCAAGTTGAACAGTGAAGTAATATGTAGGGAATATTGGTACTATTTTGTCTGTTTTTAAGAAATGAGGATATTTCAATGAGTGCTTATCTAATGTCACACAGTTATTCTGATTCCAGAATTGCTGATTTATCTCACTACTTAAACAACCTGTTGCTCCTAAATTCTTTTTTTTTTTAAGATCTTTATTGGAGCATAATTGCTTTACAATGTTGTGCTAGTTTCTGCTGTATAACTAAGTGAATCAACTATATGTATACATATATCCACATATCCCCTCCCTCTTGCACCTCCCTCCCACCCTCCCTATCCCACCCCTCTAGGTGGTCACAAAGCACCAAGTTGACCTCCCTGTGCTATGCAGCTGCTTCCCACTAGCTACCTATTCTACATTTGGTAGTGTATATATGTCAATGTTACTCTCTCACTTCGTGCCAGCTTACCCTTCCCCCTTGACCTAATGAAACTTAAAAGCTATTGCACAGCAAAGGAAACCATAAACAAGATGAAATGACAACCCTCAGAATGGGAGAAAATATTTGCAAATGAAGCAACTGACAAAGGATTAATCTCCAAAATTTACAAGTAGCTCATGCAGCTCAATATCAAAAAAGCAAACAACCCCATCCAAAAATGGGTGGAAGACCTAAATAGACATTTCTCTAAGGAGACATACAGATTGCCAACAAATACATGAAAGGATGCTCAACATCACTAATCATTAGAGAAATGAAAATCAAAACCACAATGAGGTATCACCTCACACAGGTCAGAAAGGCCATCATCAAAAAAACTACACCCAAAGAGACCTTCAAGATGACAGAAGAAAAAGACGTGGCGATCACCTTCCTCCCCACAAATACATCAAAAATACATCTACATATGGAACACCTCCTACAGAACACCTACTGAATGCTGGCAGAAGACCTCAGACTTCCCAAAAGGCAAGAAGCTCCCCACGTACCTGGGTAGGGCAAAAGAAAAGAGAAAAAACAGAGACAAAAGAATAGAGATGGGACCTGCGCCAGTGGGAGGGAGCTGTGAAGGAGGAAATGTTTCCACACACTAGGAAGCCCCTTCACTGGCGGAGACGGGGGTGGAGGCGGGGAAGCTTCGGAGCCACAGAGGAGAGCGCAGCAACAGGGGTGCAGAGGGCAAAGCAGAGAGATTCCCACACAGAGGATCAGTGTCGACCAGCACTCACCAGCTGGAGAGGTTTGTCTGCTCACCCGCCGGGGCAGGCGGGGCCTGGGAGCTGAGGCTCGGGCTTTGGAGGTCAGATCCCAGGGAGAGGACTGGGGTTGGCTGCGTGAACACAGCCTGAAGGGGGCTAGTGTGCCATAGCTAGCTCGGAGGGAGTCCAGGAAAAAGTCTGGAACTGCCTAAGAGGCAAGAGACCATTGTTTTGGGCTGCACAAGGAGAGGGGATTCAGAGCGCCGCCTAAACGAGCTCCAGAGACGGGCGCGAGCCGCGGCTATCAGCACGGACATCAGAGACGGGCATGAAACGCTAAGGCTGCTGCTGCAGCCACCAAGAAGCCTGTGTGCAAGCACAGGTCACTATCCACAGCTCCCCTCCTGGGAGCCTGTGCAGCCCGCCACTGCCAGACTCCCGTGATCCAGGGACAACTTCCCTGGGAGAACAAGCGGCGTGCCTCAGGCTATTGAAATGTCATGCTGGCCTCTGCCACCGCAGGCTCGCCCCACATTCTGTACCCCTCCCTCCCCCCAGCCTGAGTGAGCCAGAGCCCCCAAATCAGCTGCTACTTTAACCCCGTCCTGTCTGAGCGAAGAACAGACGCCCTCAGGCAACCTACACGCAGAGGTGGGGCCAAACCCAAACCTGAACCCTGGGAGCTGTGCGAACAAAGAAGATAAAGGGAAATTTCTCCCAGCAGCCTCAGGAGCAGCGGATTAAATCTCCACAATCAACTTGATGTTCCCTATATCAGTGGAATACCTGAATAGACAATGAATCATCCTAAAATGAGGTGGTGGACTTTGGGAGCAACTGTAGACTTGGGGTTTGCTTTCTACAGCAAATTTGTTGCTGGTTTTATGATTATCTTAGTGTAGTATTTACAGTTTATTATCATTGTTAGATTTGTTTATTGATTTGGTTGCTCTCTTCCTTTTTTTCTTTTATATATAGATATATATATTTATTTCCTTTTTCTCTTTTTGTGAGTGTGTATGTGAATGCTTCTTTGTGTGATTTTGTCTGTATAGCTTTGCTTTTACCATCTGTCCTAGGGTTCTGTCCATTTGTTGTGTGTGTGTGTGTGTGTGTGTGTGTGTGTGTGTGTGTTTCTATAGTTTTTAGCACATGTTTTCATTGGTGGATTTGTTTATTGGTTTGGTTGCTCTCGTCTTTCTTTTTTCTATGACTTTTTACTTTTTTATTTTTAATAATATTTTATTTTAATAACTTTTAAAAATTTTATTCTTTCTTTCTTTCTTTCTTTCTCTCTCTCCATCTCTCTCTCTCTTCTTTCTTTCCCTCTTTCTTTCTTTCTTTCTTTCTTTCTTTCTTTCTTTCTTTCTTTCTTTCTTTCTTTCTTTCTTTCTTTCTTTCTTTCTTTCTTTCTTTCTTTCTTTCTTTCTTTCTTTCTTCTCCCTTTTCTTCTGAGCCATGTGGCTGACAGGGTCTTGGTGCTCCAGCCGGGTGTTAGGCCTGTGCCTCTGAAGTGGGAGAGCTGAGTTCAGGACATTGGTCCACCAGAGATCTCCCAGCTCCACGTAGTATCAAACAGCTAAAACTCTCCCAGAGATCACAATCTCAATGCTTAGACCCAGCTCCACTGAAGGACCAGCAAGCTACACTACTGGACACCCCATGCCAAACAACTAGGAAGACAGGAACACAACCCCACTCATTAGCAAAGAGGCTGTCTAAAATAATAACAAGGTCACAGACACCCCAGAACACACCACCATATGTGGTCCTGCCCACCAGAAAGAAAAGATCGATCCTCATCCACCAGAACACAGGCACAAGTCACCTCCACCAGGAAGCCTACACAACCCACTGAAGCAACCTTATCCACTGGAGGCAGACACCAAAAACAATGGGAACTACGAACCTGCATCCTATGAAAAGGAGACACCAAACACAGTAAGTTAAGCAAAATGAGAAGACAGAGAAACACACATCAGATGAAGGAGCAAGGTTAAAACCCACCAGATCAAACAAATGAAGAGGAAATAGTCATCTATCTGAAAAAGAATTGAGAGTAATGATAGTAAAGATGATCCGAAATTTTGGAAAAACAATGGAGAAAATACAAGAAGCATTTAACAAGGACCTAGAAGAACTAAAGAGCAAACAAACAGTGGTGAACAACACAATAAATGAAATTTAAAATTCTCTAGAAGGAATCAATAGCAGAATAACTGAGGCAGAAGAACGGATAAGTGACTTAGAAGATAAAATAGTGGAAATAACTACTGCAGAGCAGAATAAAGAAAAAAGAATGAAAAGAATTGAGGACAGTCTCAGAGACCTCTGATACAACATTAAACGAACCAACATTTGAATTATAGGTGTCCCAGAAGAAGAAGAGAAAAAGAAAGGGACTGAGAAAATATTTGAAGAGATTATAGTTGAAAACTTCCCTATTATGGGAAAGGAAATAGTTAATCAAGTCCAGGAAGCACAGAGAGTGCCATACAGGATAAATCCAAGGAGAAACACGCCAAGACACAGATTAATCAAACTATCAAAAATTAAATACAGAGAAAAAATATTACAAACAGCAAGGGAAAAACAAATAACATACAAGGGAATCCCCATAAGGTTAACACCTGATCTTTTGGCAGAAGCTCTGTAGGCAAGAACGGAGAGGCAGGACATATTTACAGTGATGAAGGGGAAAAACCTACAACCAAGATTACTCTACCCAGCAAGGATCTCATTCCGATTCGACAGAGAAATTGAAACCTTTACAGACAAGCAAAAGCTAAGAGAATTCAGCACCACCAAACCAGGTTTGCAACAAATGCTAAAGGAACTTCTCTAGGCAGGAAACACAAGAGAAGGAAAAGACCTACAATAACAAACCCAAAACAATTAAGAAAATGGTAATAGAAACCTACATAACAATAACTACCTTAAATGTAAATGGATTAAGTGCTCCAACCAAAAGACATAGACTGGCTGAATGAATACAAAAACAAGACCGTATATATGCTGTCTACAAGAGACCCACTTCAGACCTAGGGAAACATACAGACTGCAAGTGAGGGGGATGGAAAAAGATATTCCATGCAAATGGAAATCAAAAGAAAGTTGGAGTAGCAATTCCCATATCAGACAAAATAGACTTTAAAATAAAGACTGTTACAAGAGAAAAAGAAGGACACTACATTATGATCAAGGGATCAATCCAAGAAGAAGACATAACAGTTGTAAGTATTTATGCACCCCACATAGGAGTATCTCAATACATAAGGCAAATGCTAACAGCCATAAAAGGGGAAATCGACAGTAACACAATCATAGTAGGGGATTTTAATTCCCCGCTTCCACCAATGGACAGCTCATCCAAAATGAATATGAATAAGGAAACACAAGCTTTAAATGACACATTAAACAAGATGGACTTAATTGATATTTATAGGACAGTTCATCCAAAAACAACAGAAAACATTTTCGTCTCAAGTGCTCATGGAACATTCTCCAGGATAGATCATACCTTGAGTCACAAATCCAGCCTTGGTAAATTTAAGAAAATTGAAATCATACGAAGTATCTTTTCAACCACAACGCTATGAGACTAGATATCAATTACAGGTAAAAAAAACAGTAAAAAATACAAACACATGGAGGCTAAACAATACACTACAAAACAACCAAGAAATCACTGAAGAAATCAAAGAGGAAATCAAAAAATACCTAGAAACAAATGACAATGAAAACACGACAACCCAAAACCTATGGGATACAGCAAAAGCAGTTCTAAGAGGGAAGTTTATAGCAATATAATCCTACCTCAAGAAACAAGAAACATCTCAAATAAACAACCTAAACTTACAGCTAAATCAATTAGAGAAAGAAGAACAAAAAACCCTGAAAATTAGCATAAGTAAAGAAATCATAAAGATCAGATCAGAAATAAATGAAAAAGAAATGAAGGAAACAATAGATAAGATCAATAAAACTAAAAGCTGGTTCTTTGAGAAGATAAACAAAATTGATAAACCATTAGCCAGACTCATCAATAAAAGAAAGGAGAAGACTCAGATCAATAGAATTAGAAATGAAAAAGGAGAAGAAATACTCACATTGCAGAAATACAAAGTATTAGAGATTACTACAAGCAACTATATGCCAATAAAATGGACGACCTGGAAGAAATGGAAAAATTCTTAGAAAAGTACAACCTTCAAAGACTAACCAGGAAGAAATAGAAAATATAAACTGACCAATCACAAGCACTGAAATTGAAACTGTGATTAAAAATCTTCCAACAAACAAAAGCCCAGGACCAGATGGCTTCACAGGCAAATTGTATCAAACATTTAGAGAAGAGCTAACACCTATCCTTCTCAAACTCTTCCAAAATATAGCAGAGGGAGGAACACTCCCAAACTCATTCTGCAAGGTCACCATCACCCTGATACCAAAACCAAAGATGTCACAGAGAAAGAAAACTACACTGATGAACATAGATGCAAAAATTCTCAACAAAATACTAGCAAACAGAATCCAATAGCACATTAAAAGGATCACACACCATGATCAAGTGGGGTTTAGCCCAGGAAAGCAAGGATTCTTCAATATACACAAATCACTCAATGTGATACACCATATTAACAAACTGAAGGAGAAAAACCATATGATCATCTCAATAGATGCAGAAAAATCTTTCGACAAAATTCAACACCCATTTATGATAAAAAACCATCCAGAAAGTGGGCATACAGGGAAATTTCCTCAACATAATAAAGGCCATATATGACAAACCCACAGCCAACATCGTCAATTGTGAAAAACTGAAACCATTTCCTCTGCGATCAGGAAGAAGACAAGGTTGTCCACTCTCACCACTGTTATTCAACTTAGTTTTCAAATTTTTAGCCACAGCAAACAGAGAAGTAAAAAAATAAAAGGAATCCAAATCAGAAAAGAAGAAGTAGAGCTGTCACTGTTTGCAGATGACATGAAAATATACATAGAGAATCCTAAAGATGCTACCAGAAAACTACTAGAGCTAATCAATGAATTTGGTAAAGTAGCAGGATACAAAATTAATGCACAGAAATCTCTTACATTTCTATACCGTAACGATGAAAAATCTGAAAGAGAAATTAAGGAAACACTCCCATTTACCACTGCAACAAAAAGAATAGAATACCTAGGAATAAACCTACCTAAGGAGACGAAAGACCTGTATGCAGAAAACTATAAGACACTGATGAAAGAAACTAAAGATGACACAAACAGATGGGAGATATTCCATGTTCCTGGATTGGAAGAATCAACATTGTGAAAATGGTAATACTACACAAAGCAATCTACATATTCATTGCAATCCCTATCAAACTACCAATGGCATTTTTCACAGAACTACAACAAAAAAATTCTCAATTTGTATGGAAACACAAAAGATCCCGAATAGCAAAAGCAATCTTGAGAAAGAAAAACGGAGCTGGAGGAATCAGGCTCCTGGACTTCAGACTATACTACAAAGCTACAGTAATCAAGGCAGTATGGTACTGCCATGATAACAGAAATATAGATCAATTGTACAGTATAGAAAGCCCAGAGGTAAACCCACGCACATATGGTCACCTCATTTTTGATAAAGGAGGCAAGAATATACAATGGAAAAGAGACAGCCTCTTCAATAAGTGGTGCTGGGAAAACTGGACAGCTACATGTAAAAGAATGAAATTAGAACACTCCCTAACACCATACACAAAAGTAAACTCAAAATGGCTTAAAGACCTAAAACTAAAGCCAGACACCATCAAACTCTTAGAGGAAAACATAGGCAGAACACTGTATGACATAAATCACAGCAAAATCCTTTTTGACCCACCTCCTAGAAAATGGAAATAAAAACAAAAATAAACAAATAGGACCTAATGAAACTTAAAAGCTTTTGGGCAACAAAAGAAACCATAAACAAGAAAAAAAGACAATCTTCCGAATGGGAGAAAATACTTGCAAATGAAGCAACTGACAAAGGATTAATCTCCAAAATATACAAGCAGCTCATGCAGCTCAATATTGAAAAAACAAACAACCCAATCCAAAAATGGGCAGAAGACCTAAATAGACATTTCTCCAAGGAAGATATACAGATTGCCAACAAACACATGAAAGGATACTCAACATCACTAATCATTAGACAGATGCAAATCAAAACTACAATGAGGTATCAGCTCATACCTGTCAGAATGGCCGTCATTAAAAAGTCTACAAACAATAAATACTGGAGAGGTGTGGAGAAAAGGGAACCCTCTTTCATTGTTGGTGGGAATGTAAATTGATACAGCTATTATGGAGAACAGTATGGAGGTTCGTTAAAAAACTAAAAATAGAACTATCATATGACCCAGCAATCCCACTACTGGACATATACCCTGAGAAAACCATAAATCAAAAATGTCATGTACCACAATCTTAATTGCAGGTCTATTTACAATAGCCAGGACATGGAATCAACCTAAATGTCCATCGACAGATGAATGGATACAGAAGATGTGGCACATGTATACAATGGAATATTACTCAGCCATTAAAAGAAACGAAATTGAGTTATTTGTAGTGAGGTGGATGGACCTAGACTCTGCCATACATAGCAAAGTCAGTCAGAAAGAGAAAAACAAATATCGTATGCTAACACATATATATGGAATCTAAAAAAAATGGTTCTTAAGAACCTAGGGGCATGACAGGAATAACGACGCAGATGTAGAGAATGGACTTGAGGACACGGGGAGAGGACAAAGTGAGAGAGTGGCATTGACATATATGCACTACCAAATGTAAAATAGATAGCTAGTGGGAAGCAGCTGCATAGCACAGCGAGATAAGCTTGGTGCTTTGTGACCATCTAGAGAGGTGGGATAGGGAGGGTGGGAGGGAGACACAAGAGGGAGGGTATATGGGGTATATTTATACGTATAGCTGATTCTCTTTGTTATACAGCAGAAACTAACACAGCAATGTAAAGCAATTATACTCCAATAAGGATGTTAAAAAAAAAAAAAAAAAGGAAATAAACCTCAGCAAAGTCACCCCTGGAATATTAGTATTAGGGAATGGTAAGGTCTAGGTATCAAGGTAAGAACTCAGAGCAAGTCAAAATTTCTAAAGCTGGAAAGTTGAATTCTTGTATATGAAATTATTAAATCACTTGTCACAGTTTCATTTTATTACAGCAACATTTTTCCAAAAGTGCCTATTAAAAACAAAAAACTAAACAAAAGCAAAATATTACCTCATGAAAGAGTCCATAGGCTTTACCAGAGTACCAGAGGGGTTCATGGTACAAAAAAGTTATAAATTCTGGTGTAATTTAAATATTGAGTTAAAGAGTTTTAAGGCTGTTATCTTCTTCTTTACCTGGAAGGCTAAGACATTTGAGCATTTTTTATTGTTCATTTTAAGATTTGCTAGATAGATGGAAAGCAGGATAGATAAAATAATAGAAACAAATGGACAAATGAATGAATAGACAATTGGATAATGCATATCTACAAAATGTTGGTCTATTGACTTGCAAACACATTGACTGTATATATTAGATCTACAATTACCAATACATCTTAAGTTTATCTACTTTAATAATTCTAAATTTTTCATTCCGATGTCTCTACTGTCTCAGATATTTTCACTATTGCTTTCCCTTAGCAGTATCTTTCCCTATTTTAGGCAATAAAGTTACTGAATCTGGTCATTGATATAATAGAATTTTCCAATATCTATATAAACTTTCCTTTTAATTAATGGAAATCTATCATATGCTTATCAGGGCTTTCAGTGGAAGATGTCAGATTTAATGCAAACAACTCTGTCCATTTTTTCTTCAGGCATATATATATATATATATATATATATATATTTTTTTTTTTTTAATGAAAATCACAATGTTTAGAAATTTAAAAAGAAATTGAGCCATCAGTATACTAGAAAGCTTGAGGGAATCCTAGCTAATAAACAGAATCAGGCTGAAGGGTAAAACAAGATGGAGAAACCTCAGCCCTAAACACTAAATGAAAGTTCTGTCCCTAAGATAACCAAGGACTATCTCCAAATTCCAACTCAACAAAGATAAAAAGCAGGAATGGACCACTTAATTAAAATGCTTTATAATGTTTTAATTAAATAAGCCAACTCAGAGCAAAATAACTTTATAAAAGAGGGAGTTCATCTGCCTAGGATAGAAACCTACTATTCCTATAGGAGCCCAAGAGAGAGGCTAAGAGAAAGGATTTCAATAGACACAGCAGATGCTGAGGAAAGAAAGGGAAGGGGAAAAGCAGCTCTAAAGAGAAATATGCACTAAAGAGTTTTAATCTGGAATAAAGCCCTCTTTACTTTGCCTAATTATGCAAGTCCCCAGTCAGCTATACAAGTCCATGCTTAGCAACCTACAGAGCAGTAGTAACTGACACTTCTTCTCTATTTAAATGGATCATTAATCATCCTAATCCTTTATTCAATAAATACAGATTTTTATCTAAGAATCACCACATACTGGAGGAAAACCAGTGACATCCATGGTAAAAATCACAGTGAATAAATTTAAAAATTAACCCTATAGGAAACAAAAATAAGTTAGGAACCAAAAGGAAAGTTTAAAATATTCCAATTAGTTTCCTCAGAGAAGTTTAAGAGGATATTGCATCCAGCAGACAAGGATAGACTCTTACTTCTTTAAAAAGGGAACCACCAGAGAAGGGTTAGTGGAATTAAAAAATTTGTGATCATGAAACAAATTAGTCAAGGCGCTGAATAAAAGAATAATCAAGTAAGACCAAGGCTAATATTGGAAAAATTATGTTTAAGAAATTTCTCACACTGTAGAATATATATATATATATATATATATATATATATATATATATATATATACACACACACACACACATATATAATTATGTTATATATAAATAAACATTTTATTTATATATAATATAAATATATGTAAATATTTTTTCTTTATAACATGGAGGTTCAATTCCAGGATCCAATGTTCATCTAATAGGCATTCCAGGAGGAGTTAATGATTAATGAAGGTAAGGAAATAATCAAAGAAATAATGGAAATATTTTCAACTGAAGGACCTATCAGGTATTGAGCTGGGTATACAGCGGAAACCCACATATCAATATATTTTTGTGAAATTTCAGGGCTTCAAGGATAAAGAGGAAATCAAGAAAACTTCCAGGGAAAAGATAATAATACAAAAGATATGTACAACAAATGAAATCAAGTTGATTTCACCAAAATTATAGGCTCAAAGACAATGGAAAATGCTATCAAATTTGAGTGGGAAAATGATTTAAAATAATAATTCTACATATAGTTAGTCTATCAAACTCGAGAAAAGAAATACATTTTTAAGATAAAAGGACTGAGAAGGTTCACAGATCATCCCTACTTACTATGAGTAAATAATGTTTTCAAAATAAAGAAATGCAAGAGAAAGAAAGGCATGAGAGAAGAAGGCATCAGCCTGAGTTTGAGCCAGAAGAATTGTCCTCAACCCTATGCAGACATTAGAATTTCATCTGGAGCTTTTAAAAATACTACTTTGCAAAGAGAAGGGCATCTGAGATGCTGGTAATGTTCTATGTTTTGGATTACTGGTATACAGATGTGTTCACTTTGTAATATTTAGTCACAAAAAATTCACACTCCTAATTTCTACCCCAGACTTATTAAATCAGAAAATCTAGGGGTTGGGTACAAGTGTGGGCATTTTTTAAAAGTACCTCGGGATATTATAATTTGCATCCTAAATTGAACCACTGCCCCCCAACGAGGCTAAAGTGCAAACAAATTAATATTTTTGAATCCTTGGTGCAGAAGGTTAAGTTAATCATGCTCCTTAATTCATAGCACATCAAATACCCCCTTGTTTTATTCATTTATTAATTTATGTATTCCTTTATTGTCTTCCTACAATCCCATTTTCCATTCTTCCCCAGATAACCATTCTACTGTTTTAATGTATATCCTTTTGTGTTTTTTATGAAATATGAATTATTGTGTATGCTTGTGTAACTTATTTAAAATATATTGTCTTTGATAACTTATTCTTTTACTTTAGATAGGTGCTATCTAATATGATAAATCAAACACTGGAACAATCATTATGAAATCTAGCAATATAAGGTTTAGCATCAAAATGAACTACACAAACTTAGAATATTTAATTTTAGAGAATAGAACTAGGCAAGGCAATAGAGATCTTTCATCTTATTAAACAATGATTATCAAGATGACTTCTTTCTCAGAAAGATTAAATCCTTTTACTTTTGAGGGCATATAGCACCATTATGGCACACTGTATGTAATTTAGTTATTATTCTTCTTCTGAAGTTTTAATTTGAGTATTATAGGACTTTCTGGTTTATTAGTGTCATGTTTTGGACTAATTCTTATGTTTGTGCTTAGCACAGCATAGCATGCTTTCAAAATACGTGGAATGGTTGTAGACTCCTATATTGAATGTGAAGACATTTTTCACAAGTGATAGTTTTCTCTGATTGCATTGCTTTGCTGAAAAAAATTCAACTTGCAGCCAACAAATTTGTGATCTCTTGAAAATAGCATACTAAAAATGTGGATCTGTCACTGGACAAGTATCATAATTTGATTTCAAATAACAGCACATATACTTGTGTGTATATATGCCAGTATAAACACACAGGAATGCATTTAATTAAATACATCTAAATAGTAAAGCATATGTAAAACCAGGCAAAAAGAATAAAAGATGTAGAAAGACACAAACTCTTCAGGTATCTATAATATTCTGATCTCCCATGAACATATGTGGAATGATAAGATAAATTCTTCCATTCTGCAGATGCCAAAATATTAAGAAGAGCTTCCAGCTACCATTAGGAGAGACAGCTGCTACTTAGCCAAGGATGACTTAGGAGTTGGCCAAGATGGTCAGGCAATGAACACCAAGAAGAACCCCCCAAAAAAGGAAAAAGCAATTTATATTGTCATTCCATTCGTGAGTTTCTTCTTGAAAAACTGAAACTGAAGGTATGTATGTAACTGAAAAGTTAGAATGTCAAGACCATGCTGTGATATGATATGGAAGATTAAATAGAAGAAAAATTTTACAATATAGAACAGAAATGCACACAGGCATATACATATCTGAAAACATTGAACATTACATCAATGGAAATTGGTTTGAAATTGGTTTCTTAATTTTACCCATTTATTACTGAATATTTTTTTAAAGTTCTCATTGGTGAAGAAATGAAGATTGTGTGCATCTTTGGAAGCTGAATTACTGTTTCACTGGAAAAGAGAATTAGCTGAATCTGTATTCATAAGATAGTTATAAGCTCACAAATGTACATACATACACACAGAAGGCATGGTCCATTTAACTTGTGGCAAGATTGAATCTGATGACCCTATTACCCACCTATTGTGTATATATTATTACAGAGAAAAATAAGAATGAAGTCTTACACTAATTTGAAAAGGTATATTCATCCGAATGTTCATAGAAGCATTATTTACAATTGCCAAGATATGGAAGCAACCTAGGCATCCATCAAGAGATGAATGGATAAAGAAGATGTGGTGTGTGTGTATATATATATATATATACACACACACACACACACACACACACAATGGAATAGTACTCAGCCATAAAAACACAAATTTTTGCCATTTACAGTAACATGGATAGACTTGGAGAGCGTTAAGCTAAGTGAAATAAGTCAGACAGAGAAAGACAAATACTGTATGATATCACTTATATGTAGAATCAAAAAATACAATAAACTAGTGAATACAAAAAAAAGAAGCAGACTCACAGATATAGAGGACAAAATAGTAGTTACCAGTGGGGAGAGGGAAGGGGGGAGGGGCAACATTGGGGTAGGGGAGTAACAGGTACAAACTATTAGGTTTAAAATAAGCTACAAGGATATATTAGACAATATGGGGAGTATAGCCAATATTTTATAAAAACTATAAATGGAGTATAACCTTTAAAAATTGTGAATTACTACAATGAACACCTGTAGTTTATATAATGTTGTATAACATCTATACTTCAATTTAAAAAATAGCCACCAAGGTACAGAAACAACCTAAGTGTCCATCAATTAATTAACAAGTACAGAAAATGTAGTATACACACACACACACACACACACATAATGGTATATTATTCAGCCATAATAATAAAAAAGAAAAGAATGAAGTTATATATATATATATATATATATATATATATATATATATCTATCTCCATATATTGGGTGGGCCAAAAAGTGCCTTTGGTTTTTTAAGTAAAAATAAAAGACACATTTTTCATTTTCACCAAGAACTTTATTGAATAACGTATTCACCCTTTTGTTCCACTACCTTCTGCCATTTTTCAGGCAACTTCATAATTCCATCTTCCCAAAACTTTTTATCTTTTTGAGCAAGGAACCATTCCAGGTGCCTTTTACAGTCTTCCCGGGAATTGAAATTTTTTCCATTAAGAGAGTTTTGTAAAGACCAAAATAAATGGAAATCCGAAGGTGCAATGTCTGGTAAATATGGCGGATGAATCAGAACTTCCCAGCCAAGCTGTAACAGTTCTTGCCTGGTCATCAAAGAAACATGCAGTCTTGCGTTATACTGATGGAAGATTATGCGTTTTCTGTTGACCAATTTTGGATGCTTTTCATTGAGTGCTGCTTTCAGTTGGTCTAACTGGGAGCAGTACTTGCTGGAATTAATTGTTTGGTTTTCTGGAAGGAGCTCATAATAGAGGACTCCCTTCCAATCCCACCATATACACAACATCGCCTTCTTTGGATGAAGACCAGCCTTCATTGTGGTTGGTGGTGGTTCATTTCGCTTGTCCCACGATCTCTTCCATTCCACATTATTGTACAGTATCCACTTTTCAATGCCTGTCACAATTTGTTTTAAAAATGGAATGTTTTGGGCTTCCCCGGTGGCAAAATGGTTGAGAGTCTGCCTGCCAATGCAGGGGACACGGGTTCGGGCCCTGGTCTGGGAGGATCCCACATGCCGCGGAGCGGCTGGGCCCGTGAGCCACAATTACTGAGCCTGCGCGTCTGGAGCCTGTGCTCCGCAACAAGAGAGGCCGCGATGGTGAGAGGCCCGTGCACCGCGATGAGGAGTGGCCCCCGCTTGCTGCAACTAGAGAAAGCCCTCGCACAGAAACAAAGACCCAACACAGCCATAAAAAAAAAAAAAAAAGACAAAAATGTAGTTCCCAGAGGCTCTCATTATTAAAAAAAAAAAAAATGGAATGTTTTCATTACGTTTAAGTAGAGAATCACATGTGGAAATATGGTCAAGAAGGTTTTTTTTTTTTTTGCTTAACTTATGTGGAACCCAAATATCAAAGCAATTCACATAACCAAGCTGGTACAAATGATTTTCAGCGCTTGACTTGGATATTTTGAGTATGTCGGCTATCTCCCACGTGGTGTAACATTTATTGTTCTCAATTAATGTCTCGATTTGATCACAATCAACTTCAACTGTTCTACCCGACTATGGAGCATCGTCCAGCGAGAAATCTCCAGTACGAAACTTCACAAACCACTTTTGACATGTTTGATCAGTCACAGCACCTTCTCCATACACTGCACAAATATTTTTTTGTGTTTCAGTTGTGTTTTTACCTTTCTTGAAATAATAAAGCATAATATGCCAAAAATGTTGCTTTTTTCTTCCACCTTCAATATTAAAATGGTTACACAAAAATCCACCAATTTTGATAGGTCTTTTTTTAAATGCACGCTGATATGACAGCTGTCACATACAATCTAACAAAATTGTTTCAAATGAAGTTAAAGACAACTAAGTGCTACTAGAGCCATCTTATGGAAACCGAAGGAACATTTTGGCCCACTGTATATATATATATATATATATATATATATATATATATATATATATATATATATATATATATATCTCCTTACACTACATTATTTTATTTGATCCATTCAATAACCCTGAAAGGTATATGCACCAATATTGAGTATTTCCACGTTATAGGTGAAGAAACTGAGTGAAGCAAATGACTTGCCCAAGGTCCCACAGCTAGAGACAGTGTAAGACACAGAGCCAGACCATCAGAGTCAATGTGACTCTGCTATATGTTTTATCTTATGACTTCAAACAACCACAGGAAGCCACTGTTTTATGTACATTTACAAAGTAGTTGCTAGTTCTCTGGTTTTTTAGCAACATCATCCTTGATTACAACACTCATACTGCACAATAATTGCTCCCAAAGATGTCCATGTCTTAATCATTAGAACTTGTGAATATGTTAAAGCTACAGGACAAAGGGAATTTAAGGTTGCTATTCAGCAGACCTTAAAGTTCAGAGATCATCCTAAATCACTGAATGAGCCCAGTGAAATCACAGGAGTCCTTAAAAGTGAAAGAGGCAGGCAGAAAAAGACAATCAGAGGGAGATGTAACTGTGGGAAAATGGTCAGAGAGATGCAGTGTCATTGGTTTGAAGAGGGTGGAAGGGAGCCACCAGCCAAGGAATGTGGGCAGCCTCTAGAATCTGGAAAAGGCAAGGAAACAGATTCTCCCCTAAAACCTCCAGAAATGGACACAGCTCTGCCAACACCTTGATTTTAGCCCAGTGAGACACATGTTGGACTTTACGTATAGAACTGTAAGATAAATTTGTGTTGTTTAAGCTGCTAAGTTTGTAGTAATTTGTTACAGCAGCAATAGCAATCAAATACATATACCTTATTAGTTTACAATGGCACTTACTTCTTGTTCAAATACCTGAGGTCAGCAAGTCAGCTGTGGCTCTGATTGGTTCTGTTCAGTTCTTCTCTGTTAGTTTTCTCATTTTGGAACCAAGTTCAAAGAATTAACTACTGTCTGGGTCATGCTCTTTTCAAGTAAAGGGTGGGCATAAAAGATACAAAACCAACACTAAATAAGCATACTTAAAGATGTGCTCAGATGTGGAATTCACATCTTGTATGGTGGATGCAGGAACTTGAGCATCCTTGGATTTTGATATCCAAGGGAGTCCTGGAACCAAACCCTGATGGATACCAAGGAATCACTGTATATCATATCTGCCCACATCCCACTGGCCAAAGCACATCACACGACCAAACCAAAAGTAATGGAATGAGAAGGATATGGTTTAACTCCACAGAAATGAAAGGGAAATGTAATTGGTGAATATATAATACGATGTGTCACCGATATAAAGAACAGTGTATCTAGGGAATGAGATCTAAGCTACATTTTCCTACTTACCTTTTCCCAAGCTAAAGAGGGTTAAAGTAATATGTGCTGGTGGCTAGTTTCCATGATTCCTCAGAGACAGAGTGTGACTGTTCTTAAAGGAAAAATAGTACAGAAAGATTTCTAGCTACATATGCTTTTATAACTCTGGCTTCAGGATTAAAGTAAACCTACATGGATATATTGTTCTACACTTAAACTTCCTTCCCCTCTACATAATTTTCACTCAACACATATTCACGTGCCAGGTACTGTTGTAAACACAGGATAGAGTATTTTGCTGCAGAGAAGAATATAACAAATTTTATATAGGGTGGGGTGGGGGGAACTTATGAGGTTGATCCAAGGCAATGTTGCAAAGTGAATTAAATGTGGTTTTGTCTTTGATACCAGCTTCATGGTTTGTATATTCATTTTCATGGCAGTGCTTCTTTCCCTACACTAATCTCAATGTCAGGAACTCATGCTACACCATGTCTGTCTGTTCAGGACCATGACACTGCCCCGCCCTGCCCCATCCTTTCTCAAGGACATCCTGTGCTCTTTTATATCTCATTCCTCTTTTGTGCTATCAAACTAACTTGTCCTTTGTCCAGGTTAGTAGGGAATTTTGAAAATTTGTGAATAATTTTTTGTTGGTCCTTTCTCCATTCTCCTCTTCACCACACTACACACTCATCAGGACCCATTACTGACATCATGGACTCCTACAGGTCCAAAACTATCTAATTGAAGATGCAAATGTGTTTCCTGGAAAGGATACTACTTCATTTTCACTAACAAGTCCACCCCATAGACATTTATTAAGCTTGCATTTTATTTGAGGTTATGTGAAATGAGCAGGGGATGCAAAGCCAAAGAAATGCAGTTCCTGATTCTGGGCAGCTCACATTCTTAGAGGAGAGACACCTATATAAACAAGCATGAATGTGCTGTGTAGTGGTCCAGGATCGGTTTGCCTTCTGATGCCTCAACCCTGCCCTGTTCTATTCACAAGTGGCCAAGACCTGCAGGTTGTGGTTCTCTGGATGCTCTGTCAGCTAGCTTTCTGCTAGATTCAGCCAAAGGTAGGTGCTGACTAGAGATTGGAGGGCATTAAAAAGGGATGAAAAATTAAGTAATGAAAATGGAGGCATGGAGAAATTAATAACTTGCTAAGAGAACACAGTAGGTGGCAGAAGTGAAACTGAAAACCTGAACTAATCAATAAAGAGCCCTCTTTCCTGCTATCCTATATTTAACACAGTAATCTAATACTACCTATTGCCACTTTGCAGAGCTGTGAGGAAGTGAAACAGGGACAGATTGACAAATAAGTTCTAAAGAGATGTCCAGACATAGAGAAGATCTCAGAACATGAGAGAAGGAAGAGAGAAGTTACCTACATGAGATTTTCTGTGCAGTGTCTTAAAATAGTCAAAGAATGAGATAGAGGAAGGGGATTCAGGTAGAGGCAGTGATGGAAAAGATGGGGTAAGTTAGAAGGAAGTGGAAAATAGAAAGTTCTTAGGGCTTATCCTAGGTGGAGGTGAGGAAGACTTAAGGAAGAGAAAAGCACAGAAGAGGAGCAGTGCACAAATACTCTCAAGGGTCCTCCTAAGAGATGGGAGACACTATCAGCTCCATGTCCCAGGCAGAGCGCCTAGGAGCTCTTCCTTTCATGCCTTTATCCTCAACACCAACTCAGTCATGGGAATTGACTGCAGGACAGGCACTTTTCTCTGAGTTTATATATATTAACAGCCCTCGCTGCAAATGATGAGCCTACAAAAGAAAGCAAAGGCACAATGTGGGGTTACATAGAAACCAAAAATAGACACCTAAGACTTTGTCTTTTTAGAGTTTAGGTATTAGTTGAAGAAGAAGAACAAAATAAACATGGGTAGAATAATAAGTGCTTGTCTGTTTTAAAAATACTGACATTACTGTAGTACCCTGGTCTCTTCTCATAGCCTTGCTTCTATTTCCCTGGGCATTTACTCTCCTCTCCACCTTTCTCCCTGACCAGATGTTAGAAATGGATATGACTATAGAAAATAAGTAGTATCTGAATGAATGGGACCTAATTAAACTTAAAACCTTCTGCACAGCAAAGAAAGCCATTGACAAAATGAAGACAACCTGCTGCATGGGAGAAAATGTTTGCAAATGATATGACTGTTAAGGGGTTAATATCCAAAATACATAAATACCACATATAACTCAATAACAACATCAAAAATATGATTAAAAAATGGGCAAAGAGCTAAATAGATATTTCTCCAAAGAAGACATACAGAAGGCAAACGGGCACATGAAAAGATGTCGAACATCACTAAACATCAAGGAAGTGCAAATCAAAACCACAGTGAGATATCACCTCATACCTATCAGAATGGCTATCATCAAAAAGACCACAAATAAAAAATGTTGGCAAGGATGTGGAGAAAGGGGACCTTAGTACACTGTTAGTGGGAATGTAAGTTGGTACAGCCACTATGGAAAACAGTATGGAGATTTCTCAAAAAACTAAAAATAGAACTACCATATGAGCCAGCAGTTCCACTCCTGAGTATATATCTGAAGAAAATGAAAACAATAATTCAAAAAGAAACATGTACCCCAGTGTTCATAGCAGCATTATTTACAATAGCCAAGATATGGAAGCGACCTAAGTGTCCATCAACAGATGACTGGCTTAAGAAGATGTGGTACATATACACAATGAATATTACTCAGACATAAAAAAGAATGAAATTCTGCCACTTGCAACAATGTGGATGGATCTAGCGAGTATTATGCTTAGTGAAATAAGTCAGATGGAGAAAGACTTACTTATGGATGTTATCACTTATATGTGGAATCTAAAAAATAAAACAAATGTATTGGGTTGGCCAAAAAGTTCGTTCGTGTTTTTCCATAATATCTTATGAACTTTTTGGCCAACCCAATATATAACAAAACGGAAACAGACTCACAAATATTGAGAACAAACTTGTGGGTACCAGTGGAGAGAGGAAATGGGGAGGGGCAAAGTAGGGGTACAGGATTAAGAGCTACAAACTACTAGGTATAAAATAGATAAGCAACAAGGATATATCGTACAGCACAAGGAAACATAGCCAATATTTTGTAATAACTTTAAATGGAGTCTAATCTATGAAGATAGTGAATCACAATGTTGTACACCTGAACTAATATTGTAAATCAACTATACTTCAATTAAAAAAGAAAATAGGTATCTGGATCAAGATAGTTCTGACTGATTAACATGTAATGAAAACAGGAAAGAAAGGAAAATTGTACATACTTATGTGTCTACATCAAATACAGCCATTTGAGCTAATAGGCCCACATTTATCTGAAAATCATGTTATCAAACTAAGAGGAAGCCATCGGAGATACTACAAAATTCTACATATATACAATTCCATAAATATATGAATAAGTGAAATGTATCAAAATATGCAGCTCTGACCATGCACTGTACCTTCTTTGAGGGAGGAGGTTTGATCTGCACAAAACAAGCTTAAGCGTTATGCTTAACCTCCTGGCTGGGCGCTCAGGCAAAGAAAGCCAAACACTAAAGAACCTGTTTCCTCCCTCTCCCCGACATTGTTCCCATAGAGACTACAAGGAAAGCACAGGGGTGACTTGATACAGAGGGCTGTGCACCACCATTGCCTTTCCCGCCTGTTAAATCAGTAGCTGTAACAAGCAGTAAGAAACAACTCCAGAAAAACCTTCAATCACCCATGGATTTTCAGCACCTACTGTGTGCTGCATTATGTGCCAGGCATCGGGGATATGATGGCAAGTAAGTTAGGTATGCTCCTGGCTTTAGAGGCCAATGAGGAAACTGAAGTTTAGAGAAATTACAGTTTGGAACTTGCCGGAAATCACACAGCTCATAAAAGTGGAGCCAAGATTCATACCAGCATCTGACCTTTAAAGCTCATTCCCTCCACCACTAGCCTAGACTACTATTTCTTTCCCTTTTTCACTCCGAAATTTTCTCTCCTGTAAATTTCAGGGCAACAGTCTATATGGGGCAGGTCATCCAGTGCCTAATGAATGTTTCTTTAAATATGAATTTGAGAGCCCCTGGTATTGTATCCAGTTGCAGTTTTGTCTTAACTGATGAACAGTGCAGGGCCGAGTCTGCCAAGCCCTGGCTTGACGGAATGAATCAGCCCGAGGCTGTCCCAGGGAAGCCTGCAATTCGGCGGTGGTTTTCCCCATACAGATGGCCCCTTAGCTCTGAGAATGCTGAGGGAGGTCTGGCTTGGCGTTTCAGCAGCAGCCTGAGTGGACCCAGATGCCCAAGCAATTGTATTGAGTCTGTTTCCTGTCATTTCAACCCATTTATTATTCATCTCAGAGTGTATTTCGGAGATTCAATTTGTAGGATATATGACACATATAGTAAATTGGTATGTATTATCTCAGTTCATTTGCTGGAGGACAGGTGTTCACATCATAACAACCAACAGCTCCATCGACAGTAATTGGTGCCTTGGCTGCCAGTCTGAGCCTAGAGGGCAAAGATTAAAGGTGCATGAAGAATGAACTAATAATAATTTCCACATGCGACATCGTGTGTTTTACTTGAGGCTCCCAAAGAACATTCTGGGCATTCATTCACCCTCACTACCACACTGCCTGGACTTGCTATTACTCTCCTGCCAAAGCTAGGAAAACAAAAGCAAAGAAGGGCAGATTCAAGTTCACAGAGGAAAACAAGGGCAGGATGGGGATTACAAAGTCAGGAGGCATGAATCCTTGTTCTCTCTCCTTGGAATCTCACCACTTCCACTCTCCTCTCATTTATTATTGAATATCTTAGCCAGTGTATTAGTAGGAACCCAGACTGGTAAATTCAACTGCTTTCAGGTTAATTAGTTTTAAAATGTTCACTAGTCTGCATGCTGCACTAAATCACACTTAACACAAATGAAAACAAACAACAACAATATATACATAGTTCTCATAATAGTTACCGTATGTTTCAAATTTGTGTAGCATACAAACAATAATCACAACAAACCCACTGAATACACTTTCAGTAACAGGCAGGTTGTGTGGTTACATATTCCTGTGTGAACAGAGGGCAGTGAGTCTGGGTAGAATGTAAAGATTTGTGTGAAGCAAAGAAACGCCAGAGCCTAGGTATAATCTTAACTACACATCTCATGTCATTTCGGAGCACTTTGCATGCTAAATTCACTTAAAAATGTGAAATTAGAAAACCTTGTCCTTGTGGGTTTTGCTAATAATGAGCAGAGAGAAAAATGGAACTTTTGCCCTGGAGCTCCGGTGAAAAGACATAATTAAAAATACTGCACTGGAAAAAGTGATTTTTACTTCCCAGGTGGCATTTGGTTTCTGCATACTTACAAATAGCCATCTATAACAAAACCAACACACTCAAGCTCCTTCCACTTATAACAAATGAAGTTCTCTTTATCACCGGTTGAGACGTTCCAAAGGATAAACTGAATAAATGGAAAAACAGATGACTGCCATCTTCTCTATTCAAGGGTAAGGTATGCAAATATTCTCAGTTTTGTGACCTTTGGGAAATTAAATTTGACCAATAACATGATGAAGATGTACAAAGTCAGTACCCCCAATCAGTACCTGGTACAACTCCAGGGCACCCCAACATACCCAAGGCTCAGATTGGAGACCCTGGGTTTGAGCAGGTACTGCATTCTGACTACCTTGAGAGGACAAAATGTCTTTTATATTAAATCCAATTTATCTAGTTAACTGATCCAGCATAAGTAGAGTATAAAATTATCTAAAACCCTTCATAGAAGACAAGCAGTTGTTAGCTTTTGTTTGACACAATTATCGATTTATAATGAATGATCTCTACCATCATAATGCTTTCAATATAATTCTCAGTTTAATCCAAAATGAAAGTCAAAAGAAAGGAAAAGGGGGTCCTCAGAATAGCAACATAGTGTGGGGAGAAAAACGGCTCAAAAAGAGAAGATCATTAGTCCAAATTGGTCATCAGAAAAATCTAGAAAAGTATGACTCTAAGGACCGTGCTTTTCCAATTCCCTACAAGTTCTTGGATTTCATACCACTGAGAGGTGTGACCACCCTATATAATGAGCTTCCCCCAAAGCTAGGTTCCATAGCTGAGTAGAGTGAAACTCTATTTGCAGAGTAAGCCACATCTGTAGCTCTGGGACCAAATTGTCAAGGGGAACAAAAAAGGAGTCAAGCCAGGAACTCAGTGTCTCCCTAGCCTCATATTCTGCTCTAGTAACTAAGCCATTGCTTTATTCTGGAGACATAGTTCCCATGTTGTATCCCATCTACAGTGACCACCTGCTGTATTTTTTGATGTCTCAGTCCCTCCCTTGAAATTCAGCATGCCTACTTTTCTCATTGCCTTGCCCCAGTCCCCTGCCAGGACCTGCCTGGTTCCTGGACCACTGCCTCTCTTTTGTCACCATGATCTCTGGCTCCATCCAGCCTATCAACAGCTGCAGTTGTCATCAGGGAAGCCAACTCCCCAACCCAAGAAAGTGGAGCAATCAAGAATATCAAAGCAAGTAGCAGAAAGAATCTGTTTGTAGTTACCATATTATCATTGATATTAATTTCTGACTTTTCTTCCATTTGGTCTTTGCCTTCGTCCCACTTTTTGGCACCTGGAACAAAGGTGATCACTGAATTCATTTCCTGGTTACATGTGTCTTTTTGTTGGTCCCCTTTTCTTCCATCAATGAACACATTTATCTTCTACTCATTAAGTCAGCTGGCATGAGTTTGCTAGCATATGTTCACTGGAAGAAATTTAAATGATTGTGACCTTAAACTCAAGAGAACAAAAACACTAGTCATTTAAAAAATTTTAACATAGTGTACTAAATGCCTATTATGTTATCTGAAGACCGGACATGTCTTTATTCATTTTAACACTAAGACATATCAAATGGATTTTGATGATTTCTATTTTCATTAAGAACAGAAGATTACCTGGTACATGCCTGTCACATCCAGAACAGTGTCTGGCACATAAAAGGCCCTCAATAAATACTTGCTGAATGAATAAATTAGGTAAATAAAATGTATTTGGATGGCAGATTTCTTCTCTCAATATTTTTTTTCCTCTTGCATTCACCACAATATGAACCAGAGCTTCCCATACAAAGGTGATGACTATCAAATGAATAAATTGATGAATGAGACCCAATAACATCAGTTATAAAATATCTGTATATGATCTCAAATATATCCAAACAATCATAGGTAAGCATAAAAAATTTGTAGCGGGAAATGCAGCCCAATATGAAGAGTAGTTATACCTGTGTTCTGTGATTATGTACCTTTTGTTTCAATTTTTCTAAAATTAATAGGGATAACCTTAATTTATACTACAAAAGTGATTGTAGTCATAATAAAAATAATTTAACAAATATCAAATTTGTTTAAATATAAATTTTGTTTTCATCCCAAACCCTACTCCCCAAAGATGAATGTCATTAACACTTTGGTATGAAGTCACACGCACAAAAAATATATAAATATAAAATGGCTTGGTCATACTATACATACCATAGTGTAACTTGCTTTTTCATTCAATTATATGGTGTGTGTATATGTATATTTTTTAAACTTTTTGACTGTAATAAATGTACCATTTCATACTTGTTCAATTATTTTCTTACACAGCATTCCTATGAACACATTTGTAATTCAAGAACATATCTTTTTCCCCGAGCTTTACTGAGATATGATTGCCATATAACACTGTATAAGTTTAAAGTGTACACTGTGTTTATTTGATACACTTATATATTGCAAAACAATTACCACTGTAGCAATAGCTAATACTTCCATCATTACAACCATGTCTTTATCATATGTCTGTGTGGAACCAGCCCAGTTCTTCTTTGGTGATAATGTTACTGCTAGTTGCTTTTCTCCCAAGAATATGCAATAATGGTTGATCAAAACAATGCAAGAACCAGACCTTCACTTCCACTTATAACTTATCGACAATCAGGTAGTTTCTAGGTAGTGTTAATATGACATGGTTATGTTTGTTTTGCTTTTACTCAAATGTTTCTTGAACATTTGAGTATTCTTTTTTGGAAGGGTGGCATGATGCAAATCGGTTTTCCTTAGTTATATGTGTTTACTTTTATAGGAACATTAGCCTATTTTTATTATTTTTATTTTACTCCTCCCCCCAAAAAGGTTATTACACTCATAAAAAATATAAATGATACAGGCCTGGACAAGAAGAATGAAAGTGAGAGAGGAAACAGGAAAATTAATATGAATATGGAAAGAGGACTCAAAGAGACTGGGTGAACAATAGAATACAGAGGGTCACGAATATGAAAATGTCAAGGACAACTCTATTTTCCTTTCCTATTGACCTGGGTGAAATCTATCACACTGACATTGATGAAAAAGTCAGGAGAGGGGTCTTCTTAGGGGACAGAAAGAAAGATAATGAATTCTCTTTAGAAATGCTGGGTATGAAGCGACAATAAAATTTCCAAATAGATGTGTCCAGGGACAGTTGGAAGCTATCAGGTGGTGATAGGAGCATACCCGAGCACTCTGAAGGCTGCAGGTAGGGCGCTGAGACCACACAGAACCCCCAGAGGGGAATGAGAGAGCCAGAAATTGCACCAGTGATAGGAGCAAGATGAGTTGAGCACCAGGTAAGTCAGAGATCGCATAGTAGGCAAATGTTCAGACAAACAGGTTGGTAAGAAATCAAAAGTCGTAGAAACCCAGACCCCAGGGTTGGCAGTTCAGAGCCAGAGTTCATTCTTTAGAATTTGAAGTAACTATCTAGACAACAAAATAAGGACTTGTTTACTAGAGTATAGGATATGAACCAGAAGAATCCAAATCAGTAACCTCCTCAATCAAACACAGTGAAATTCATTACACTAAGTTGTTCTCTAAGCATAGCTTTAAGTACCTACTTGACAGTGATGAGCTCTAAAAGATAAAGGCATTTATGATCTTACTTCAAAGTAAAAGATCATTAGCCTCAAAAGTTACTTTACACTTGTTTTATGATTTATGCTTAGTTTTTGCCTCAGAAAATCAGAAAGTGAGAGCAAGAGCGTTTGAAATCTTCACTCTTACTGATCTATTTTCCTTCAGTATTATTTAATGGCAGTTTTGCTCATGAAGTCCTTTTACTTCTACCATTACTGCTTGGTTTTCAGTGGTATTTGTAGCATCTCCTAATTTAGAATCATCTACAAGTTTAATTAACACACTGGCCACTCCTATAATTAACACGGATGTTAAATAAGACAGGCCATAATACCCATGTCATTAGCCATCACACCTTAACTTGACATTGTCATTTATTATTAACTTTGTTTTTTATCCTTCATCCAGATTTCAGTCCTTGAGATGGTGCTTGAATCTTATCCAGTCTCAATAAATTTAGCAAATAGATTTAATAAAACATGATCCTGAATGTTACTCATATCATGGTTTAGTATATGTCTATTATTTCCCCTTCTAATAGAATCAGAATGACAATTGCATTTTATAAATATCGTTTGTCCTTTAAAACAGTGGTGTTTGTAATTTTTAAACATTATTGCCAAGATTAATCATTAGGATCTGGTTATGTATATTGTTTTACTGTTTTTGTTTGTTTTATGTTTGTTTCACCTACTGAACAAAAAGCTGTGCACTTATGGCCTCTTTTATGAATTTATTTATCAAGATGCATTAAATATCTACCACATTGAGACCACGTCTCCTTTCCTTTTCAGTTATAAATATTTGATTTAAAAATATTACCAAAGTTTAAATCACATCAAAATCCTCTATGAACATTTGTTAAAATATATGAGGAATTACAAAAGGCATACCATTTTCTTTAGAGAGATTTCTTCCTCATTTTTATTACCACTTTAAACACTTTAAATTGCCATGTTGAACTAGTTTTATTTTTTTAATAGCAGTAATTCTTTTTATTATCAAATAACTTTAAACATTTTGTATATATATATACACACACACACACACATTTCTCATGGCAATGAAATTCTGACATGAAGTACTAGTTCCAATGGAAAAAAAAAACAAAAACAAAAACAGTATGTTTAAGGAAACCAGAGAAGATGCACTAGGAATATTAAGATGAATTCTTATATTAAAAAGACAGGACCATAAAATGGAAAATGCCACAAAAAAGCTAAAGTAAAATCAAATATTTTTAAGAGCCTGTGAGAAGAGTTTCAAAAAGATAAAAGCTCAAGATGGCATGAAGCTTAGAGGGGAAAGGGGCAAGAAAAATACACATGGCTTAAAAAAAACCTTGAGATATACTGACATATGGTAATGTGTAGACAGATTAAGTACATGTTGATCGTTTTAGGGTAAAGAAAAAAAAGGCAGACGTAAATTTTGGTGGTTCAAGCTATTCTCTGAAAGTGACACATGGCACTTGTGTTTGTATTTCATTGGCCAAAGCAAGTCCCATGGTCGAGCTTGATGTCAGTTGGGTGGAAGGAAATATTCCTTCCATGGAGAGGGACAATGAATGTTTTAACAAAAAATACAATCAACTATAATAAGGTATAACTTTCTAGCAATTAGAGCTGAATAGCTGTGTACTGATCAATGAAAATATCTCAACAGAATCTGAAAAATCGTTACCATCATGATAAATACACCTACCATTTATAAAGTACATTATAAGACCCTAGACCCCTGCCACCACTTAATCTTCATAAAACCTAAGCAATGGTGGAAACTGTGGCTCAGAGAGGCACTTTACTCAAGATTATACAGCAGTTAGTGACAAAGCTGGAATTCCTATCCAGGTCTGTCTGAATTCAAAGTCCAGGGTTTCCCAATGCAAAACACAATGAGAGCTATAAAATGGTTTCACACAGCAAGCGAGACAAATTGGATTGATACCCTCTTACACTGGCTTCACCAAGATTCTTTCCATGATTGTGGACATTTTAAATTAGAGACTTTAAGGAACTCTTTATTAGGGCTAGGATTCAGTGGATGCAAATTGGGAAAATAATATCAATTGTTAAATATTTTAAAACATTTGTTCTGGTTGGTAAATAGCATTGTCTAAAGCCCCCCAAGGACCCCTTTTAGACGTGGTCGAGGACCCCCAGGACTGCATTCTGATTCAGCAGTGAATGTGTTAATTCTAACCTATTAAGGTTAATCTAGAGCCAGGGCCATATCCTTGGCCATTGGTCAGTGCCTGTACTTTACTGGTTGTTAAATACTCTGAATATCACTCTCATCAGTAACTGTTGAGTCATAAATGGGCTAAGTAAAGATTAAAACCTATTCTGAAGGGAATAATTAGTCAATTGGAAAGAAACTGTTCATCAAAAAATTAAGATAGGTTAACTATTAGTTGAGAAATATGAAAGGGTCATATGTTTCAAAAGGCTTAACCATGAAAATGCATAATTTAAGTTATTCAATTGCAATGGTTCAGATTGATAACTTAATAGACACATGGTTTCATTTGTTGAAGATAAAATGGGAGCTCTGTACAACTAGTCCATGTCGTCTTTCTTACAGCCTATTTTGTGTGACTGTTTGTATCAAATACAGTGAAATTTAAATATTCTTCTATCAGTAATTGGTATTATATAGGAATCAGTTTCATGAACTCAAAATATAGCCACATTGAAGGTTTAACATAGCACATGGGGAGACCATTTCAATGTCTCCCTATGTCAGTGCTTCTCAATCTTGGCTACACATTGGACTCACCTGGGGGAACTTGTCCAGGCCACACCCCAGAACAATTAAATCAAAGCTCGCGGTGGTGGGACACAGGTAGTTTTTAAAGCTCCCCAGGTTATTCTAACGCACAGCCAAGGTTGAGAACCACCACCCTATATCCAAATGCTACCCATTTCTTCCTTTTTGAGATTATGCTCCTTAGCTAGGATCAACTGCATTTCCCTGCTTCTCAGGTTTCTGCTGTACATCTGCAAATAGCCCCCGGAAAAAGGGGGCAAATAAACCAGGAACTAGGTTGAGCAAGATCCTGGCTTGCCAGGGACTACTGGCTTCCCAGGGTGCAGGACTTCCAATATTAAAACCCTACCCAGAAAAATTTCCTTTGCCCTTTCTCTGAAGGGCCAGCTTACTTAGGTCCACTCTCTGGGGTCTGGGATCAAGAAATAAAAGTGACAAAATTGTAAAGGGAATTGGTATGTCCTTTTATGAGTTTACAGTCCATAAACAGTATAGAAAGGGTGACATCTGTGAAAACTCTAGAAGAGCAGAATTTTTCCATCATCAGGGCTTTTATTTTGTTGAAGCCTAAAATATTTGCACATATAATAGCAGTCAGACTTTCATTTTTTTCTTAAGCCCTCAGGCACTCGATTCACTAGCCTCTGCTAGGCTAGAATTTGGCAGGCTTTGCCAAAATAGGCCAATTTCATCAGCATTTTTAAAAAACTATTTAAGGGGCTAGGCTGGTTTGGGTAGGAAGGGGAGGAAGCGGCAAAATTGTTCTGTAACTTCATGGCTTTCTGTTTCTGTTTTTTTTTGAACAAGTTACACCTAGCATTCTAATGTTTAGTCTCACACAACTTAGTAACATTTGCATATAAAATCCTTTGCTTTTCCAGTTTGCATGGAGTGCAGAGAGAGGTGTTTGCCAGCAGTTGGGGGAAGTTTGGGATTGTGGTGTAGGACAGTTTATATGTAACACTTGATGACAGTTCTACTAACATCAGCACTTTACCCTATTAAGGTTATCTTTTCTCTGATAATGAGAACGATAGTGAATGGGCCACAGACAGCTGTTGGGTTGCCTTAAGCATGACAGTGAATATTGATGTGCTTTGAGACAATCAAAATAAAAGGAATTTAGCTTGCCTTCTCTCTAAATGTTTTCTAAATGTTTTCTTTTGTGGTATAGGAAGCCATCTGCATACCTACAATCCTACTCTTTATTGTGGCACAATGATGCCCTGTGGAATCACAGAGGTATGCACTGGGATGCCATTTGAACTTGACTCCCACTTTTTTTTTTTTTTTACTTTTTTCACTGCCACTATCTCGATGCTCTTCTTTCTACTCTATGGAAATTCGTTCCCCTCCTTTACCTTGACTTCTTTCTTCTTCTTATTTCTTCCATTCCTCATATCTCCTGTATTTGCACACCAGCAACTTGGCTTTAAAAGGAACCGTGTTTCCTTCTGGTCAGTGAACTGACCAGTTGCCTTATGTCAGACACAATCTCGGAAGCATCTTCATACTCTTCAACAGTGTTTTCCCAGGAGCTGTCCCTTCCTGTCAGTGTCTGTTTTTCTGGTTTAGGCTTTCCACATGCTTTCAAGTTCCACGAAGATTTCTTTCTAGAATCATGAGGCATTTTTATGTTTTTGTATTTTTAAGCATCATGGAATCATGTTCTTCAATGAAGTGCTTACCTGAGTCAAGGACAAAGTTCTATATTTTGGGAGAAGATTCCAAAATTAAGTAATTATCCTCAAGTAAAAAAAAATGATGGATGTAGTAAGGATAATTTGTAGATTATTACACTTAGGTTTTCTTTTATTCCATATGTATTCATTAAACACTGCTCTGTGTCTGGTACTGGGTTGGGTGTTGGCAACATAAAGCTGGACAGGTTATGGTTCAAATTCTCTGTGAAACCTCAAGTTCATCTGGGAGATAGACTTAAGAACAACTAATATTTCATTTTCTTTTAAAGTTTCTATTTATTCATTTATGAAATTCATTTTTAAAACTTTGATTTTAATATAATGTTTTCTAAAATATCTTTTCTAACAGTAAAATATGAGGCTTCAAAAATACTCTACCAAAATTGACACTACACCTTTCATATATGGATATTAATTAGACAATTAATTTTGAGGATTGCTTGGTATTTAAATAATTTAAATATAGGCTATTTGAAATTAATAGATATGTTCATTTGTGTTGTATTTTATTTTATTTTATTTTTTTAACATCATTATTGGAGTATAATTGCTTTACAATGGTGTGTTAGTTCCTGCTTTATAACAAAGTGAATCAGTTATACATATACATATGTCCCCATATCTCTTCTCTCTTGCATCTCCCTCCCTCCCACCCTCCCTATCCCACCCCTCTAGGTGGTCACAAAGCACCAAGCTGATCTCCCTGTACTATGCGGCTGCTTCCCACTAGCTATCTATTTTACGTTTGGTAGTGTATATATGTCCATGCCACTCTCTCATTTTGTCCCAGCTTACCCTTCCCCCTCCCCATATCCTCAAGTCCATTCTCTAGTAGGTCTGCATCTTTATTCCCATTTGTCCCTAGGTTCTTCATGACCTTTTTTTTTTTTTTTAGATTCCATATATATGTGTTAGCATACGGTATTTGTTTTTCTCTTTCTGACTTACTTCACTCTCTATGACAGTCTCTAGGTCCATCCACCTCACTACAAATAACTCAGTTTCATTCCTTTTTATGGCTGAGTAATATTCCATTGTATATTTGTGCCACATCTTCTTTATCCATTCATCTGTTGATGGACCCTTAGGTTGCTTCCATGTCCTGGCTATTGTAAATAGAGCTGCAATGAGCATTTTGGTACATGACTCTTTTTGAATTATGCTTTTCTCAGGGTATATGCCCAGTAGTGGGATTGCTGTTTCCACATATAAGTGATACCCTATGGTATCTGTAGATGACATATCTTGAAGTCCACTGATACTGGATTCATCTCTGATTCTGCTAGCTTAATACATATCTGAGATAGGATCTTTCCACTCACCTTCCTTTTGGAGCTGTCTCTGTGGGGCTCATTTTGTGATACAGTTTTTACAATTGTATACTTTCAATCGGATCTTGAGTTATTCCATTTGACTTAAATTCTTGTAGAATTTTTTCAGCATTCATTTTATCAACCATTTATAACACACTCTGGTATTCATCAGTTGAAAGACACTATTGAGGGGGAGCTTAATTGGATGAGATTGATTCCACCACACACATCATTACACAGGCTACAGATACATGTACACAGCTAAAGGATAAATGAGGTTATGCTTTTCTCTCTCTGACATACTATTTAAATAACACTATTAACTGATTAATCAGTACAGGAGCTACATGGAATGTATGGCTTTGGTTTTCTGAATTCTGATTGATACTGGAAATCAAGTGGTAGCTCTTTTGAATTGTTACTGACTGGTTTAGAACAGATGCAAATCCATCTAGAATGAAATAAAATCTTCCCGAATAATCAATTCAGCATAATTATTTGTAGATAATCAGGCTGTGTCTCTAAAACCTAAGTAATCATATTGCAGCATGGGTAAACTGGTTATTTAAATTAGGATGGCTACACTATCTATATGATTATCAAATACTGTACATTAATAAATTCTAAAATAATCTGAATAGACTAAATAATTTTTCCTTTTCAAATGGATACACAGTTTCCAGTTACTACTAGGGATGGAAAATGAAGGGAAAGCAAAAGAATTTCATCTCACATATGCCTTCATAAATGGTTCTACTTTATACACAGATGTCAGAGCCCAGCATTTGGGGAAGTGATAAGGGGACACAGTAAAGCCTTCCTGGGAGGAAAAGAAATCTAGGACAGAGGAGAAAAATAGAGCACATAGGGCAAAGCAAAACCCAGAGGAGTAGAATAAAATGCACAGCCAGAGCAGGAATGTCTGAACACAGCTAACGATAAGCATATATATACGCATGAAAATACATGTCCACTCCCATGATCCAGAAAGGGGACACAAACAGAAAAAAAAGTTAAATTAGAGGACCTCTATTGTCTTAGCTCAAGACACTCCACAATGCTGAGCCTGAGATAAAGCTTGCGTTCAGGTAGTTTATTTTGGAAACTGATCCCAAGGATCAAGAACAGAAGGCAGACAAGGTTGATTTGGGGAAGGAAAAAAAGCAAGTCCAAGGGATTGTATTGAACTGGTTCCCACTGTGGGCACCTGTTGGGGACCTTCTGAAGAACAATAGAATAAGACTCAGAATGGTCTGGTCAGGGAGAAGAAAAATGTTTATCTACTAGCTCCTGCACTGATGGCTTGAGACTGCCCATACCACCTGCAGGTTTGTGTAAACATCAAAATGGCTGAGTACATTCCAAGACATCCAGGTAGCAGAGGAAGAGAACCCCATGGCAGAAAGCGAGGGATACTCAGTCCAGCTGAATGAAGGTGCAGTCAAATTACACTTGCACCTAAAATGTATCACAATAGCAACCAGGAGAAAATGATGGGTGGAAAGGATCTGAGGAGGGCCTGAGAGGTGTCTAGTACAGGCAATCCTTGCCCTGCCGAGACACATTTGCTCCTTACACCGAGTCCAAGATGGTGGTCGTCTGTAATGTCTACAGAAGACTTAACACGCACTGACATGGAACAAGCTACAGCCCCGACAGCTGTGACTGATCCCAATGCCGTCATCAATATTTATCTTTCTCCTCCATTACCCATTTGGAGTTGTCCTTTAGACTGGATTGCTTGACTGATGTCAAAACTCGACTTTTATTCCCAAAGTGTCAAAACCCTTAGTTGCTTGTGGGCCATAGTTGTTGACACTGTCCATTTACGTTTTTGTTGTTTGTTTGTTTGAGAAAGTTTATTTTGTGACTGAAAGTTACATGCTGAAAATTAAATATCTGAATTTCATAAGCATAAGTCCTGCTGAAGTTGTATTTATATAAAATGTCACTGTATGTCACCACTGATCTTCATCCTTCATTTGCTTAATTCTTTCAGTTCTTCAGATACCTTTAAAATCCTTTTCTCCTAACCTCTGTATCTATTTATTTATTTATTTATTTTTGATTTCTTTTTTCTTTTTATATACAGCAGGTTCTTATTGGTTATCTATTTTATACATATTAGTGTATATATTTCAATCCCAATCTCCAATTCATCCCACCAACACCTCGCCCCTCTGCTTTCCCTACTTGGTGCTCTTACGTTTGTTCTCTACATCTGTGTCTCTGTTTCTGCCCTGCAAACCAGTTCATCTGTACCATTTTTCTAGGTTCCACATGTATGCATTAATATACCATATTTGTTTTCCTCTTTCTGACTTACTTCACTCTGTATGACAGTCTCTAGATCCATCCAAGTCTCTAGCAATGACCCAAGTTCGTTCCTTTTTATGGCTGAGTAATATTCCATTGTATATACGTACCACATCTTCTTTATCCGTTCACTGTTGATGGGCATTTAGGTTGCTTCCATGACCTGGCTATTGTAAATAGTGCTGCAATGAACATTGGGGTACATGTGTCTTCTTGAATTATGGTTTTCTCTGGGTATATGCCCAGTAGTGGGATTGCTGGATCATACGGTAATTCTATTTTTAGTTTTTTAAGGAACCTCCATACTGTTCTCCAAAGTGGCTGTATCAATTCACATTCCCACCAACAGTGCAAGAGGGTTCCCTTTTCTCCACACTCTCTCCAGCATTTGTTGTTTGTAGATTTTCTGATGATGCCCATTCTAACTGGTGTGAGGTGATATCTCATTGTAGTTTTGATTTGCATTTCTCTAATAATTAGTGATGTTGAGCAGCTTTTCATGTGACTCTTGCCCATCTGTATGTCTTCTTTGGAGAAATATCTATTTAGGTCTTCTGCCTATTTTTTGATTGGGTTGTTTGTTTTTTTAATATTGAGCTGCATGATCTGTTTATATATTTTGGAATTTAATTCTTTGTCTGTTGATTCATCTGCAAATATTTTCTCCCATTCTGGGGGTTGTCTTTTCATCTTCTTTATAGTTTCCTTTGCTGTGCAAAAGCTTTCAGTTTCATTAGGTTCCATTTGTTTATTTTTGTTTTTATTTCCATTACTCTAGCAGGTGGGTCAAAAAAGATCTTGCTGTGATTTATGTCAAAGACTGTTCTTCCTATGTTTTCCTCTAGGGATTTTATAGTTGTCTGGTCTTACATTTAGGTCTTTAATCAATTTTGAGTTTATTTTTGTGTATGGTGTTAGGGAGTGTTCTAATTTCATTCTTTTACATATGGCTATCCCGTTTTCCCAGCACCACTTTTTAATTTATTAATTTATTGATTAATTAATTAATTAATTTATTTATTTATTTATGTAGGCTGTGTTGGGTCTTTGTTGCTGGGTGAGGGCTTTTCTCTAGATGTGACGAGCAGGGGCTACTCTTCGTTGTGGTGCGCGGGCTTCTCATTGTGGTGGTTTCTTTTGTTGCAGAGCATAGGCTCTCGGCACGCATGCTTCATTGGTTGTTGCTCATGGGCTCAGTAGTTGTGGCTCGCAGGCTCCACAGCACAGGCTCAGCAGCTGTGGCGCACAGGCTTAGTTGCTCTGTGGCATGTGGGATCTTCCCAGACCAGGGATCGAACCCATATCTGCTGCATTGGAAGGCAGATTCTTAACCACTGTGCCACCAGGGAAGTCCCCCCCCAGCACCACTTATTGAAGAGACTGTTTTTTCTCCATTGTATACCCTTGGGTCCTTTATCATAGATTAGTTGATCATAGGTGTGTGGGTTTATCTCTGGGCTTTCTATCCTGTTCCATTGGTCTATATTTCTGGTTTTGTGCCAGTACCATATTGTCTTGATTACTGTAGCTTTGTACTATAGTCTGAAGTCAGGGAGTCTGATTCCTCCAGCTTTGCTTTTCTTCCTCAGGATTGCTTTGGCTATTTGGGGTCTTTTGTGTCTCCATACAAATTTTAAGATTTTTTGTTCTAGTTCTGTAAAAATTGCCACTGGTAATTTGATAGGGATTGCATTGAATCTGTAGATTGCTTTGGGTAGTACAGTCATTTTCACAGTATTGATTCTTCCAATCCAAGAATATGGTATATCTCTCCATCTGTTTGTGTCATCTTTGGTTTCTTTCATTAGTGTCTTATAGTTTTCTGAGTACAGGTCTTTTACCTCCTTAGGTAGGTTTATTCTTAGAAATTTTATTCTTTTTGTTGCAGTGGTGAATGGGGTTGTTTCCTTAATTTCTCTTTCTGATCTTTCGTTGTTAGTGTATAGGAATGCAAGAGATTTCTGTGCATTAATTTTATATCCTGTAACTTTACCAGATTCATTGATTACCTCTAGTAGTTTTCTGGTGGCATCTTTATTATCTATGCATGCTATCATGTCATCTGCAAACAGGGACAGTTTTACTTCTTCTTTTCCAATTTGTATTCCTTTAATTTCTTTTTCTTCTCTGCTTGCCATGGCTAGAACTTACAAAACTATGTTGAATAATAGTGGCGAGAGTGGACATCCTTGTCTTCTTCCTGATCTTAGTGGGAATGCTTTCAGTTTTTCACCATTGAGAATGATGTTTGCTGTGGGTCTGTCATATACGGCCTTTATTATGTTGAGGTAGGTTCCCTCTATGCCCACTTTCTGGAGAGTTTTTATCATAAATGGGTGTTGAATTTTGTCAAAGCTTTTTCTGCATCTATTGAGATGATCATATGGTTTTTAGTCTTCAATTTGTTAATATGGTGTATCACATTGATTGATTTGCGTATATTGAGGAATCCTTGCATCCCTGGGATAATTCCCACTTGATCATGGTATATGATCCTTTTCATGTGTTGTTGGATTCTGTTTGCTAGTAATTTGTTGAGGATTTTTGCATCTTTATTCATCACTGATATTGGTCTGTAATTTTATTTTTTTGTAGTATCTTTGTCTGATTTAGGTATCAAGGTGATGGTGGCTTCATAGAATGAGTTTGGGAGCGTTCCTTCCTCTGCAATTTTTTGGAAGAGTAAGAGAAAGATGGGTGTTATCTCTTCTCTAAATGATAGAATTCACCTGTGAAACTATCTGGTCCTGGACTTTTGTTTTTGGAAGATTTTTAATCACAGTTTCAATTTCTTCACTTGTGATTGGTCTGTTCATGTGTTTTATTTCTTTCTGGTTCAGTCTTGGAAGGTTATACCTTTCTAAGAATTTGTCCTTTTCTTCCAGGTTGTCCATTTTATTGGCATAGAGTTGCTTGTAGTAGTCTCTTAGGATGCTTTGTATTTCTATGGTGTCCATTGTAACTTCTTTTTCATTTCTAATTTTTTGATTTGAGTCCTCTCCCTCTTTTTCTTGATGAGTCTGGCTAAAGGTTTATCAATTTTGTTTATCTTCTCAAAGAACCAGCTTCTGGTTTTATTGATCTTTGCTATTGTTTTCTTTGTTTCTATTTCATTTATTTCTGCTCTGATCTTTATGATTTCTTTCCTTCTGCTAACTTTGGCTTTTGTTTGTTCTTCATTCTCTACTCCCTTTAGGTGTAAAGTTAGATTGTTTATTTGAGATTTTTCCTGTTGCTTGAGGTAGGCTTGTATTGCTATAAACTTCCCTCTTAGAATTGCTTTTGCTACATCCCATAGGTTTTGGATCATTGTGTTTTCATTGTCATTTGTCTCTAGGTATGTTTTGATTTCCTCTTTGATTTCTTCAGTGATCTCTTGGTTATTTAGCAATGTATTGTTTGGCCTCCATGTGTTTGTGTTTTTTACGTTTTTTTCCCCATAATTGATTTCTAATCTCATAACGTTGTGCTCAGAAAAGATGCTTGATATGATTTCAATTTTCTTAAATTTACTGAGGCTTGATTTGTGACCCAAGATGTTATCTACCCTGGAGAATATTCCGTGTGCACTTGAGAAGAAAGGGTAACCTGTTGTTTTCGGATGGAATGTCCTATAAATACCAATTAAATCTATCTGGTCTATTGTGTCATTTAATGTTTGTGTTTCCTTATTAATTTTGTGCCTGGATAATATGTCCATTGGTGTAAGTGAGGTGTTAAAGTCCCCCACTATTATTGTGTTACTGTCGATTTCCTCTTTTATAGCTGTTAGCAGTTGCCGTATGTATTGAGGTGCTCCTATGTTGGGTGCATATATATTTATAATTGTTATATCTTCTACTTGGATTGATCCCTTGATCATTATGTAGTGTCCTTCCTTGTCTCTTGTAACATTCTTTATTTTAAAGTCAATTTTATCTGATATGAGTATTGCTACTCCAGCTTTCTTTTGATTTCCATTTGCATGGAATATCTTTTTCCATCCCCTCACTTTCAGTCTGAAGTGGGTCTCTTGTAGACAGCATATATATGGGTCTTGTTTTTGTATCCATTCAGCAAGCCTGTGTCTTTTGGTTGGAGCATTTAATCCATTAACATTTAAGGTAATTATCGATATGTATGTTCCTATGACCATTTTCTTAATTGTTTTGGGTTTGTTTTTGTAGATCTTTTTCTTCTCTTGTGTTTCCCATGTAAAGAAGTTCCTTTAGCATTTGTTGCAGTGCTGGTTTGGTGGTGCTGAATTCTCTTAGCTTTTGCTTGTCTGTAAAGCTTTTGATTTCTCCATCAAATCTGAATGAGATCCTTGCCGGGTAGAGTAATCTTGGATGTTGGTTTTTCCCCTTCATCACTTTCAATATATCATGCCACTCCCTTCTGGCTTGTAGAGCTTCTGCTAAGAAATGAGCTGTTAACCTTCTGGGAGTTCCCTTGTATGTTATTTGTTGTTGTTGTTGTTTTTTAATAATGTTGCTTTTAATAATTTTTTTGGTTGCTTTTAATAATTTTTCCCTTGTTTTTAATAATTTTGCTTTTAATAATTCTCTTGTGGCTTTTAATAATTTTTCTTTGTATTTAATTTTTGTCAATTTGATTACTATGTGTCTTGGCATGTTTCTCCTTGGGTTTATCCTGCCTGGGACTCTCTGTACTTCCTGGACTTGGATGGCTATTTCCTTTCCCATGTTAGGGAAGTTTTTGACTATAATCTCTTCAAATATTTTCTCAGGTCCTTTCTCTCTCTCTTATCCTCCTGGGACCCCTATAATGCGAATGTTGGTGCGTTTAATGTTGTCCCAGAGGTCTCTTAGGCTTTCTCCATTTCTTTTCATTCTTTTTTCTTTATTCTGCTCTGTGGCAGTGATTTCCACTATTTTTTCTTCCAGGTCACTTATCCGTTCTTCTGCTTCAGTTATTCTGCTATTGATTCCTTCTAGTGTATTTATCATTTCAGTTATTGTATTGTTCATCTCTGTATGTTTGTTCTTTAATTCTTCTAGGTGTTTGTTCTTTAATTCTTCTAGGTCTTTGTTAAACATTTCTTTCATCTTCTTGATCTTTGCCTCCATTCTTTTTCCGAGGTTCTGGATCATCTTCACTATCATTATTCTGAATTCTTTTTCTGGAAGATTGCCTATCTCCATTTCATTTAGTTGTTTTTCTGGGGTTTTATCTTGTTCCTTCATCTGGTACAGAGTCCTCTGCCTTTTCATTTGTCTATCTTTCTGTGAACGTGGTTTTCGTTCTGCAGGCTGCAGGATTGCAGTTCTTTTTGCTTCTGCTGTCTGCCCTCTGGTGGACAAGGCTATCTAAGGGGCTTGTGCAAGCTTCCTGGTGTGAGGGACTGGTGGTGGGTAGAGCTGTGTGTTGCTCTGTTGGAGTAAAACTTTAATCTTCTTGTCTGCTGATGGGTGGGGCTGGGTTCACCCCCTGTTGGTTGTTTGGCCTGAGGCCACCCAGCACTGGAGGCTACAGGCTCTTTGGTGGGGCTAATGGCAGACTCCAGGAGGGCTCATGCCAAGGAGTACTTCCCAGAACTTCTGCTGCCAGTGTCCTTGTCTCTGTAGTGAGCCACAGCCACCCCCCACCTCTGTAGGAGACCCTCCAACACTAGCAGGTAGGTCTGGTTCAGTCTCCTATGGGGTCACTGCTCCTTCCCCTGGGGTTTTGACACTCACACTTCTTTGTGCATGCCCTCCAAGAGTGGAGTCTCTGTTTCCCCCAGTCTTTTGAAGTCCTGCAATCAAATCCCGCTAGCCTTCAAAGTCTGATTCCCTGGGAATTCCTCCTCCCATTGCTGGACCCTCAGGTTGTGAAGCCTGACGTGGGGCTCAGAACCTTCACTCCAGTGGGTGGATTTCTGTGGTATAATTGTTCTGCAGTTTGTGAGTCACCCACCCAGCAGTTATGGGATTTGATTTTATTGTGATTGTGCCCCTCCTACCATCTCATTGCAGCTTCTCCTTTGTCTTTGGATGTGGGGTATATTTTTTGGTGAGTTCCAGTGTCTTCCTGTTGATGATTGTTCAGCAGTTATTTGTGATTCTGGTGCTCTTGCAAGAGGGAGTTAGTGCACGTCTTTTTACTCTGCCATCTTGAACAAATCTCCTCTCCATTTACTTTTATGACTGTGTGTAGAGTAGACAAGACAAACTCCAGGCAATTCCTTGGGTTTCAGAAATTGTCCTAGTAGGAACTGCCTAGTAGCAATCTTAACCCTCCTTAGTAATCAGGTTCAATAACCCTCACCAACATGGCAATTCCTTTCTTCGCCTTAAGACCCACTAGCACGAGGAGCCAAAATCAAAAATGACCAGATGGGGCTTCCCTGGTGGCGCAGTGGTTGAGAATCTGCCTGCTAATGCAGGGGACACGGGTTCGAACGCTGGTCTGGGAGGATCCCACATGCCGCGGAGCAACTGGGCCCGTGAGCCACAACTGCTGAGCCTGCGTGTCTGGAGCCTGTGCTCCGCAACAAGAGAGGCCACAATAGTGAGAGGCCTGCGCACCACGATGAAGAGTGGCCCCTGCTTGCCGCAACTAGAGAAAGCCCTCACTCAGAAACAGGGACCCAACACAGCCAAAAATAAATAAATAAATAAATAAATAAATAAATAAATAAATAAGTAAATAAAAAATGACCAGATGATAGTTATAGCTTTAGGTTCAGGGGAATCTTTATTGGGTCCCCTAATGGAAGCATCTCTCTCTGCCAAAGAAACAAGTTATCTTTTCCAGCATGGCCTAGTACAGAAAGCACAAATTTCATAGGTGGGTAGCTGGGGAGATGATGAGAGAGGCCAATCCTCCTGCCACCCATTGGTTCTCAGATATGTGTGTTCTAGCTGTTAAGGACATAGTGCCTTAATATTAGCTGGTGTATATGCCACATCCTTGAGGTTAGTGCTCCAGCCCTGCATTGTCCCCAAACTGGTGCCTTTGTGGAGTCTTTTATAAATGATTCCATCATGCTTTTTCACTGTGTACTTCAGGTAATGTAGTATATTTTAGGACCAGTGGATCTTATAGTTATGCATGCATTGTTACCCTCATTAATTGTGAAGTGTGTCCCTTTGTTTGAGATAATGTCGTGTTGCATCCATGTTGTTAAATCAGACATGCAGTAAGCTCTCAGATAATGGTGCTGGGAGAGGCAAATCTATATTTTCAACTTAGAAAAGATAATCGTTGCTCCTTGAGAGTTGAAGGAGCTGACGTAATCAACTTGCTATCAAGGAAGGAATGGTGCCATATTGAGGGTTCAGAGTCAGTCTCTGCTTTTGGAAGCTTGGGCAATCAGCATAGCTGCAACTAACTAGATCAGTCTTAGTGAGAGGGCCCAAGCTTCGGGACCTGTGCATAACCTCCATTCCTGCCACTTGGGCTACTCCATCTGTCAAAGCATTAGGATAGTTAAGGGCAATGACTGTCTGATGATCACTGGACAAGTCACCCCATCTCCCTGGTGGGTGAGGGCCTTTGCCACCACAGATGCTCTCTGGTTGACATCATCAGATGGCGCAGAGGTCCTCATGCTTTGGACTCCCCTATGTCCATCCCTGAGGGGTAGTATGGTGACAGTCTATTTTCAGCTAGCACCAACATATATAGCCAATCCATTTCCAAATCACCTTTAGGTTTTTCTCCTCTGTTAGTTGGTAATTAAGAAACTGCATCCCACACCATGAGGCCATAGATGTAAATTTAGAGAGTGAAGGAAGTGGTACAACAGAAGTAAGTGACACAGGAATCTAACCCACTTGTTCATGTGGGTTAGATTATAGATCTACTGGGCCAACACCCAAATGTACTATTTCCGTCATACTGTCAAACGTCTACTGCACCTGCTCAAACTTTTTACTTGGTGGGTGTGTTAACACTCATCTTATGCTGGGAGCTCTGGTCACATAATAACCTAATATCCCATGATTAGGAACTCACCCTATGCTAGGGCCCGGAAACATATCAGAGGCTGCTTTATCAAATGGCAAGTACTTCTCTGACCCATAAGGTATGGCTGCCTGATGTTGCTTAAGGATCCTAGGCATCTGTGCTATGATTCTCCTCTTTGGTCTAGACAGAGACAGTACATTGCATCACATCTGCTAGTCACATGGACCAACAGGTTACAGAGTCCTCTTTTACTCTGGGCCCCACTCCAAAGCACATGCCTTCCAGGATACCCAATAAGTTAGTTAGAGCAGAAATCCCAAGCACAGAATATGCACATTCTAAGATCTAAAAAAAAAATCTCACCAAGAGCTGTGTCCTTTTTGGTAGGGGCACATGGGCAACAACTTGCCCTTTGCCTCAGAGGGAATGGCAATATGGTCCAAGCAATCAGATTCCAAAATCTTCACTGATTCTGCAGGTCCCTGAATCTCCATGGTGTTATTCTCTCATTTTCTAGCCCACATGTATCTTACAAGGGAATACGTGGTACTTGCCACTTCCTGATCGCCAAGTCCAATTAGCATATTGTTATCAACATAGTCGACCAATGTGGTATTCTTCAGAATATCAAATTGACCAGGATTCCTGAGAATTGTACTGTGACAGAGAACAAGGGAGTTCATGAAGCTCAGACTAGGGAGGTTTTTGGTCTTCTTACATAACAGAATTGTTTTGGATCTTCTTTGCTAATAGAATTGGGGGAAAATGCCAATTCATTCATCACATATGTAATTCCTGAGACTGTTCTAGTAAAGAGTCCATATGCAGCACAACATCTGCAGTTAGGACTACCATTTTCTTAAGTTTATGGCAATCCTGCATCATGCACCACAACCGACAGAGGTTTTGTGGAGGACTTACAATTAAATGGAATGAGGACATAATAGAAACCACCACTCTTGCATCCTTTTAAGTCTTTAATGTTGGCTCTAATTCCTTCGATTCCTCCTAGTGTGTGATTTACCATCTTAGCTGGGCTGGGAGTTGGGAGGTGCAGTAGGTCAGTTTCTGGGGCTTCCACTTGGCCTTTCCTACAATAATGGCTATTACTCCATAGATCAGGGAACCAATGTGAGAGCTCTTCCGGCTGCTAAGTAGATTCACACTAATTATGCATTCATGAAATGAGTAAATACCCCCAGAGTGGATCCATAAACCCAACAAACTCAATATTGAAGAGCCTTGGGCCAGGACTTTGTTTACCTCCTGGTCTCTAATCACTTTAACCACTCTAAAAACTGTTGGGTTTCTGAGTGTCAGATCAGATCTGGTACCTAAAAACTCAAAATTTCAACATATTTCCTCTGAACGGCCCTTTGGAAGAAGATTATGGGAATGATTATTGAATATATTTGCAGTAGCATTGCAGAGTTCTTCCTCAAGGAGACCCTGCTTCTACCTCAATCAATAAGTCTGGGTCTGAGAACTGGCTGAGATCTGTAAAGTGGTGGTGTCATGCCCTAACTTACCAAAATGTTCATAGGGGGCTGAGTGTGATGGAAGAGGAAGCACTGGCTTTTGTAATAGCTGAGCTGCTTCAACAGCACGAGGACAATGATAAACTTAGAGACTGGGGAGTTGACTGGCTTGTGTAAGTGCTTTGAGAGGCTTTGAAAATAGAAAATGGCAAGCTCGAGTCAAACAACTAAGTAAGTAGAGACACATAAAAAGAGGCCATAAATGAGATCTTTCTTATACTCATGTTATTGGTAGCTTGCTTATTTAGAGCTAAGCTTTCTAGCTGGCCTTCCATTAGCCCATAAGCTTGTAATATGTTGAGATTTCATGAATAAAACACTAGAGCAGAAATAATGGATCAGCTCACAGCCCTTATTACCATGTGTTCCTGATGTGCACTGGTGGTTTTACGTGAATGGCTCTACCCCGGCCAGACTGCGTGTTCCACGTCATGTGTGCCATGGGAACTGCGTGTTTGCAGTTTACTCTGACACATTGCTTAGTAATGGCTCAGGCGATCTCAAAGGAATAAAGAACATATGAATCAGTTGGTGAAATGTCATGGTTTCATGTCTCAAAGCAAGGTTTAAGTAAATAGGTTTGGCGGTCGGATGAGCCTATTAGTGGAGCACCTGTTGGATCAGGTTTGCTTTAACTGACTGCCATCTGTGTGGCATATTGTATAAAACCACAGTGTGGGTGGTATCATTCCTGGGGTGAAAATGCTGCTTCCCAGTTTTGGATGATGTGATACACGGGAGCCGTGAACAGAAAACCATAATGGAGATTTGAGTGTTTTCTGTTAGTGTTTAGCGAGGTGTCTTATCTATTAAAAAATCAATCAGTCAATCTCACTGATCACTCAAACAGATGCAGTCTTTGTCTCAGAGGAATAGGAAAAAGTTTTAACGAGAGACAGAGAGAAGAGAACAGAACAGGCACCAGGAGACCCATTCTCACACCAGCTCTGCCACTGCTTGGCTGAGTGGATTTTAGCCAGGTGTTTTCACCTTGCGAAGCCTCAGTTTGCACATCTGTGATTGAATGAGATGATCTGCAAAGCTCCCTTCAGCCCAAAGGTCAGAGACACCAGGAACCCCCATCTCATGTTCACCTATCTATATATTATACACATTCCCTGGAAATGTAGTTCTATAGCTGAACCAATGTGACTCAGGGCCCCCAACGCTTCCTTGTGATGGGAAGGCAGCAGCGACCCTGATCAGGTATTGGAAGAAAACCTGAGTTCTCTCTCCCATTTGAAAGCCTCCTTCCCGCTTGCACGGACCCGAACCTTCTCTTATCCCCATTCTCCCTGAATGTGCATTTCCCTCCCTTGCTCCCTGTTTATAATTCACCTCTAACCAAAAATCAACACCCAGTTAGGGAACATTTAATCCAGCCTGGACTTTCATGAATTGTCCACACTTTTGCTGATGGTCAGAGATTTTCAGTGACTCATTCTGCCCCCTGCCTTTGGGCTAGTGTGCTCACTGTAGAAGCCACCCCGGCATTTTTGTCCTTTGAATATCTTTTTGAAGTTTAACTGGCTCTGCTCTTCATGTTTGCTTACACAAAAGTTCCCTGGCCCATCTTCTGGAAATGCAGTCTTCTGACGTCCATCAGAGGCCCCCTGACCTGCCTGCTTCCCCCTGCTTCCACCCTACCTTCCAGCAAGGCCCTCAATGGGATCCTAATGTCCTATTCATTAGAGCCCCCTTGTCCTCAAGCACGGGGTGTCACTCTCCAGCTCTGTCCTGATCAGCCAGGGTATTTTCTGGCTGCACGTGGAGTTAATCTTTAATACCAACGTATTTTGGGCTGTGCAGGGGACAAAGGTGTGGCTTTCAGAACCCAGAGGTGCCAAAATATTCAGCCTCTCTCTCTTTTCCCAATATATTGATTTTAACCAAAATACAGACTAAATGCTCCAGGATTCAAAGCTACTTTAATAAGACCCATTGCAAAGCAAAGTGAATGTGGGAGGTGTCTGGTACTCTTTCTAATTAGCAGGTTCTCTGAGTTACTGATTAAGTAGCTAAGAGAGGCACTTCTTACCCTGAAAGCTGGATGGGGCCATGGCAGCTGCCACTGCAGCCTGGGCATGGGGTACAATTGTGCTGGGGCCTCCAGAAGGCCGGTCAAAGCTGTAGACAAAGACTGCCTTCTGAGAAGCAGAGACCCTTTTACAAATTAGCCATCCAAAAGCTTGATAATGTCTGACTTCAGATTTACATTTAGCGTTTTTGTTTTTTTTAAGCAGGTGTACATGAAGGAAGGCAGGCACTGCTTTCTTTTTACTACATCGCCTTCACACGCCCAGATGAAAATCCACTCTTGATTCTAAATAAACAAATACACTGTATTCCAAGTCTGGAATTTTGCTCTTATCAAACCAGTACCTGAAACACAATATTTTGGTTTTGGCTGAAAGAAAAAGGACTAAAATCGGTTTCAGAAATAAATATAAAAGCTCTATTTTCACAGAAGCCCACTGGAATAGAAATCATATACCAGAGAGAAAGACAACAGATCCTTACAGCTCTGTGTGTATAACGAACACAAATAGTCATAATTATCCCTGCCCCAGGGACTTAACCCCTTCGGGAAAAGGCCAGGCTTCTAGCCTCCTTATCAAACTAAAATCCTTTTGAAATAGATTTATCATGTCCTCCAGCTCTGTTTAGAAATATTTGTAGATAGATACTGTTTGTTGTTGCTTTTTTCTGCCTTCATTTTGTTTCCAGTGTTCACAAGGACAATTAAAACCCAGGCTGTAATAAGGCATCTGTTGTAAACAAGTTCAGACAAAGGAAGCAATTTTTCTGGCAAGCAGGGGGCATGCGGAGATGTGGAGGCCTGCGTTATAGAAAGCATAGATGAAAACAGAATAAACCCTTTTTACCTCCACAGCACTCCTTCAACCTTGGGGGTCTTGGTGGCTAAAAGTCTCAGCTGTGTAAGTTGTTTTGGGAAATGTTAGACCTCAAAAATATTGGTCATCTCCAAACGTGCATTGCTTTTACTCTTACGGGTTTAACCGCATCCATTCATAGATTTCCTAGGATCTGTCCATTCTGCACTAAGCACAACTAGGCCTCTGTCTCCATCAACAGAAATACATCCCGTCTGCAGTACATGTGCACACACGGGCGCACAGACGTGCACACACACAGGTGCACAGTGGTGCACACACAGGCGCACAGACGTGCACACACAGGCGCACGCACTCAGAGACACAGTGCATGGATGTGTACACCTTTGCATACATACAAGAACACAGGCACGACAAATCACACGTGCACAGGCACACGTGTGCATACCCACATACACCCACATGCGTGCACAGGCATGCAGAGAGACACCCTTTGCACGCATACCCATGCATATATGCATGCACACACACACACTCACTCTTCCTGGGCTGGTCCCTGAGAAGGGTCCTGTCTTCCCGCCCTGCTCGAGGCCTCTGGGCGTCTGAGCTTGTGCTCATTCTCATCTCTGCAAATTATCATCTTCAGCCTGGCTCTCCTCAGAGCCTCAGGGGAGTTCATTGCTATTGCTGCTTCCACATCCCCTTCCCATATTAGGGCCCCACAGCCAAATCTTTCCATTTCGAAGAAAAATCACTAGCCCCAAACTGCTCAGCCTCTCTCCGTAGGCGGGTCTGAAGACCTGCTTTGCACATCTTTCCCTGAGATACAGGAAGGTGACCCAGAGCTCCTGAGCATTCCTCTGCAGGAGACAGCTGCGCGAGGCTCCTCCCTCCACCCGACCCCCGGGAACCCGGTGGAGCAGGTCCTGGAAAACTAAGTCCATCTCCTCACTGGCCCCCAGGCAGGGATGGTGTCTTATTCATCTTTGCATCCACAGTGCCTAGCACAGTGCCTGTCACAGAACAGAATCCAGTAAAGATCTGCTGAAAGATGAAATTCCAGGATTTGATCCTTTCCCCTCAGTTTCTCAAATCTGGGTAGACATACTCACAGGAGTATATGCCTGTGTACCAGCGAGTAAAAGTCACAGGCTAAACATAGCCCATTGTCCTAGAAAGTCCACTTTCTTTCTATCAAGTCATCTTTAAAAGATTATTTTTCTACGAAAGCTAACACTGGATAAAGAGAATCTAATACGTGTCTTGTTGGTAGTTATGATAAAGATCTTGGGCATTGAAGACAGTTTTAAGAAAAAAGGTATGGACACCAAGAAGGGAAGGGGGCGGGTGGGATGAACTGGGAGAATGCGATTGACATGTATACGCTACTATGTGTAAAATAGATAACGAATGAGAACCCACTGTATAGCACAGGGAAAGCTCTACTCAGTGCTCCGTGGTGACCTAAATGGGAAGGAAATCCAAAAAGGAGGGGATATGTGTATACGTATAGCTGATTCACTTTACTGTACAGCAGAAACTAACACACCATTGTAAAGCAACTATACTCCAATAAAAAGTCAAAGAAAAAAGTCCATACCTACCACTGATTAGTAACGCAACCTCTAGTAGGTTTTAAAAATGTCTCCAAACATTTGTATTCTCAGTTGCAAAATCGAGGTAATAATAACTGCCTCACAGAGATTTTGAAATTCAAATAAGAGAAGGTGTTGTAATGGAAGTTAATTTCATAGTGACATGAAAGGCAGTCACCACGGCGGTGACTACTACAGCCCCAGGGCAGTAATCCTGATAGGAGCCACGGCAATGTTTGTATTTGCAGGGGAGATTTTAACAGTCACAGAAATAAATAGCAGAAGGAGGGAGGAAGAAAGTGATTGAATAAACAAAGTAAGACCAGTTACCTTAAGTGTCAGGGCCAGCCTTTTAGGTCAGAAGCCACTAGTGGGAATCACTCTATCCCACCACTTTGTTGTACAGACAAGGAAACCGAGGCTTAGAGAACTTAACAAAGTGACTCACCCAACTTCATCACAATGACTGACAGTGTCAAGTCTACACTCCATTCCCAATTCCAGGTCTAGAGCTTCTAAACTGCACTATAATCTCTCATCTCTGAATATGATCATTATTCTCATGTGGTGGGAAAAAGATATGCACCTGCACTGAAGTGGCTTATTGATGGTCACACAGCAAAAGGAACCTGGCCTGTGGAGTCCTGAGATCGAATTATACCTCTGCCCTTTCGTAGATTTCTGGCTGTGGCCAAGTTACTTAATCTCTCTGAAAATTGTTATCCACACGTGGAGTGGAGAGGATAATATCTACCTTGATGAGTGAATTAGAGAAAATGATTCCGAGCGCCTGGTGGCACATGGCAGCAGTCACTAAATGATAGCTTTTATGTATTTATCCATTTTCATTATCCTATTACTAATTCTTAATAATCCCTATAAATACACTTACCAATCCAGTACGAAAAATAATTAGCATGTTCATCATGTATTCTGAACATGTCAGAAACTAAGGTGATAGAATAGATTAAAAATCCAGGGACTTTGTGGCTTCATCCCAACAGTCACTGGAATATCAATGACCATAATGATGATATCTGGCTCTTCTGTGCCTAAATTTCTTCACCACTATTGAGTATGTAGTATGCGTTGGGATAGGAGGGTTGTAACATAATTTGAAAATTTAAAAGGCAATGAACTTCCTTAAGAACAATAGAGAATAATAACTAAAGAGCAGACTAAGCACTTGAAATAGTTGGACTAAACTATTTTCACTTTTGATGTGGTTTTATTTTTTCTTCTTTTAAAGGATCTCTTGGATGTTCTGAAGAGCATGATATGTCTTGCTTAGATCCTGACCTGGAAATCGAAAGACCTATAGTGTATTCATGGCTAAAAAAATGAATTCTGGAATAACCATACAAATCATTTTGCTGCACTTCAGCTAGCTCATCTCTCACCACTAGCAAAAAGAAAAAAAAAAAAGTAGGCAGTATCATCTCATAATAATGGAATCATTTAAATATGAATTTTTAGTGTTATTAAAAACTTACTAATTTTTCTTATTTTCATCATTTTCCCTCAGCCTGGTGAAAGCCCCGCCATGAAGTAGCACTGTTGATTGGAATAAGCTGGAGGCTGGGACCAGAAGTCAGAAGGCATTGGCCAGAGCCAGATGAGCCACCCTCTGTGTGACCCTGAGTTGTTTCTGACCCCATCTCTCATGGTCTCCCATAGATTGGCCTTCATGTTTAATAACTTTTCCAGCTCTCTTACAACCTTTGACTCAGCCCAGGAAGGTGCAGAAGGGCTAAAACCATAACTCTCCATAACTCTCCCTAAGGCAGAGCACACTGGTGAGATCCCCCCAGCCTTGCCATGTGCTGATATCAGAACAGTGGCAAAGGAGTGGAGTTATGAGAAAGCAACTATTTTGAGACAACCCCTGGTGTATACACCCTTTTTCCCAGATATTCAGTCAAACACTAATCTAGGTGCTGCTGTGAAAATATTTTGCAGATGTAATGAAGAACCCATATCGGGACACCCCTGGTAGTCCAGTGGTTAAGACTCCACACTTCCACTGCAGGGGGCATAGGTTCGATCCCTGGTCGGGAAACTAAGATCCCGCATGCTGTGTGGCGTGGCCGAAAAATAAAAACTAATAATAATAAAAAAAAAGAAAAAATTTTTTTAAAAAGAACCCATATCATTCAATCTCAAGAAAGGGAACTATCTGGGTGAGCGTGACCTAATCAATCGCCTGAACCCTTTAAAAGTGGGGAGGGTTTTTTTCCATCTGGCTGGTCTTAGAGGAAGAAGCCAGAAAGTCATGTTCTGTCTGGCCTGGAAGAGACAAACACCATGTTGTGAATTGCCCATGGAAGCCACATGCAAGGAGCTGTGAGTGGCCTCTAGGAGCTATGAGTGGCCCTGTCTGACCAGTAACCAGAAAATGTGGATCTCAGTCCTACAACCACAAGGAAATGAGTTCTGCCAACAACCACTGAGCTTGGATGCAGATTTTTCCTCCAGAGCCTCCAGAGGAGAACTCAGTCCTGTCGGCATCTCGATTTCAACCTTGTAATACTCTGAGCACAGGACCCGGTCATGCCATGCCCAGACTTCTGACCTACAGAACTGTGAACCAATAGGTGAGTGTCTTTAAGCCACTCGGCTCATGGAAATTTGTTACACAGCAATAGAAATCTAATGCACTTCCACAACTAGGGAAAATAACAGATAACTTAATAGCCTTTTCTCTTATCAACAATCACTCCTTGAGCAAACAGCCATGCTGTGAACTGCCTATGAAGAGGGCCACATGGCAGGGAACTGCAGGTGGCCTTGAGCCCACAGACAGCAAAAAAGTCAGGACCTCAGTCCTCCAACTACAAGGAAATGAATTCTGCCAACCACCCAAATGAGCTTGGAAGCAGACTCATCCTCAGTCGAGCCTCTGTGATGCAGGCTGATGGACACCTTGATAACAGCCTTGTGAGCTGAGGACCTGAGCACAGGCTCCGGTGAAGATGGGCCTGGACTCCTGACAGGTGGAAACTTCTTTTTTTTTTAATTAATTAATTAATTTATTTATTTTTGGCTGTGTTGGGTCTTCGTTTCTGTGCGAGGGCTTTCTCTAGTTCTGGCAAGCGGGGGCCACTCTTCATCGCAGTGCGCGGGCCTCTCACTATCGCGGCCTCTCTTGTTGCGGAGCACAGGCTCCAGACGCGCAGGCTCAGTAGTTGTGGCTCATGGGCCTAGTTGCTCCATGGCATGTGGGATCTTCCCAGACCAGGGCTCGAACCCGTGTCCCCTGCATTGGCAGGCAGATTCTCAACTACTGCGCCACCAGGGAAGCCCAGGTGGAAACTTTGAGATAATTGATAGCTGTCTTTTATACAACAAGAAAGAATCAGAAAACACCACAGGAAATGTATTGTTTTTAGCCTGTGAGTTTGTGATAATTTGTTTTGCAGGGATAGTAAATTAAAACACTGAAACTGAATGATCTCCAAGACACTGGCATCCTGTGTCACTATGAATTAAAATTTTTTTTAAAATCTCACACTAAAAAGAAAAAAATACTTCTTGCATAGTCAACTTATAATTTCCTCTTCATATAGCTCAGCCGAAATGTTATTCTGCCACCTATGAATTATCGATTGATAGCAGAAATCACCGGGCCAGCCTTGCTCCAAGTGTGCTGAACTAGATCTTCTTCTACCTTAAGGCAACTTTCTCTCAGGAGGAAACACAGGCTCCCCGCAGGCAAAAGACACAGCTATTCCATAGCTTTCCCCACTATAGGGCTATGGGCTTTCTGCAGATTTGGAGTTTAAATTGGAATGACTGCATCCCAGGACTCCATCCATCAGACCTTGTTTCTCTTTATCGCATAAGTACATCTTTTTTCAGGTTGGTCAGAATGAGTGAGCAAGCTATTGGTCAGGAAGCTGGGGTGTGCTAGAGATTCCCCAGTGACTCATTTGGGAGACGATGACAGGGATTGTGAATGGGCAAAGAGAGCAGTCGCAAGAAAGGATTAGGCTTATCTTCAAACCAGCCTCTGATTGTTCAGAATCTGGCAGTTTCCGCTAGGTCTCCACCTTTGGGTCCTGGCGGCTGCAGCTACATGAGCCGAAGTCAAGGGCACCTGCAGGCCTCTTAAACAGGAGAACGATACAGGGATGAGGTAGAGAAAACACTAAAGAGAACATTTTGTGTTTTCCTAAGACCATCCAAAGCTGAGGAGTGGATGCTTTGGGTTGTTTTAAACTTCATGTTTTGTCAACCCTTTTCCTAAAAAGAAAGCACCAGCGATCTCACTAAAGGCACAACCAGAGCGCCACCATGTGGTGGAGCCTTTATGGACTGACACGGGCTTGCAGTGGGTTTGCAGGCAGTACTGCAGGACAAGAAAACTTGTAAGAATGGGTTGACACATTGTGACAAAGGCCAGGAAACTTAATGCTAAAGATCATGTGTGTTTTCCAAAGCCTGGTAACAGGCTTGTTTTTTTAAAGATCATATTCCTACAAGGCTTTATATTTAACACCACAAACTTATCATTGATGTGATTTGTAAAATGAAGTTATTTCAAAGACTTGATTATTCTCAAAAAGAAAGAACACGACTAGCCCTAGCATTCATCATGGTACAGAATAGCATTTGCTCTGGTTCAGGGATCATCACATTTATGCAAATTCCTCATGGCTGTCAGCTAACACTTTGTTTTTGATGATGGTAGTATTGGTGGATTTGGGGCTTTTTCTTTGGTTGTGGGGTTATGGTTGTTGTTGTTTTTGAGCAGATTAAAAAAAAAAAGTCACCCTACTCCTCAATTGGAATGATTAGTTCCAATTATTTTGTGTTCTTACATCACTCTGCTCTGGGTTTAAATTCTGGAAAAGAATGCTTGATTAGCTTTGCTTAATCTCCTCATCAACTTTTATCCAGGGATCTTGACTTATAGTCTGATCAAGATAACACGCAAAGAAGTGGTAGCCAAAAGGAAAACAAGGGGACAGGCAAAAAAACAACAGATGACAAATACACTTCATGCCATTTCAAGGACCAGTCCATCACTATTCACTGCGCCAGACCAAAAGTGTGGCATATGTACCGTAACGTCCAGTGTCTACCTACTGATCTCATGATCAATGATACAGAGATCCTTCTAATCCGTCTGAAGTCTTCTGGCTCATGGGCATTCTGCCAGTGTGGGCTCGTCAATTACAGCTTCATCACGCGGTCACCTGCCATTTGATTATAAGACTCCCAGAGAAGACATGTCTGAGGGCCACTTCAAACCTGAAGACACTCATGCTATGTTTTCGATGCTGCATGTTGACCTAAGTCTCAGTTTTCTCTTACTACGTTGGGAAACATCAGGGAAATACCCCCCAGAAGGACCTGAGACCCTCTTGACACCTTTTCGCAAGGAGATTTTTCCTTTTTGCAAGGAGATGAAGGCATTAGTAATACTGTCACTACTGCTTTTGTGTAGTGTCTAATGTCTTTGTCCCTTCCAAGAAAGAACTTGCTTGTGATGAAAGAGACTCATGTATTGATAGTATCTGAGGATCCCTTATGAAAAATTTTTCTTTGATATTTATATTGTGTTTAAATATTCTTTGCCAAGAAACCTCCCTTTCTTTGAGGACTATGACTGTTTTCTCTTTAGATATTGTATAGTCTCTGTATAGATTAGGGAGAACTCTTGTGATCAGTGTACCGAATCAAGGAAGAGCAGGTTGTTATAAAGCGTCACTGTGGTCCCTTAATTTATCACCTAGATGTGATTATGATGGGAATCAGACCATTCCTGCCTTCCCATCTCTCTGCTTCCCCAGCAGTCGGCCGGTTGTACCTGAACAGGTGTGTTCACAGGCCTCCGGCCCTCCCTGATGCTTCAACCTCCATAGCAGTTTCTCGACATTTCATGATTCCTATTTCATTGCAATCAAGGAATCAGTACATTCTGGCCTCAGAGAGATGGCCTGACTTGCGGGACCTCAGACAGCACTAGGCTTCTAGGCTTTGGACTCTGGCCACAGCTCTTTCCACAGACACTGCTTCTCCATAGCCCTGATCATTTCTCTTACTGATGTCTTCATGGCATTACTTTTATGTTAGAAAATTGTAGAAATAAGTATTAGTAAAATCACGGAAACAAAAATTATTAAAATTAAAATTAGATAAAAATAATTATTAACAATATTAAAGGCTAAATTATTAAAATAATAAATATTTAAATGTTAAGATTATATTAATAATTTCATATTTCAATGATTAAATTTAAATATTTAAATATAAAATATATATACATATATTTTAAAGGGATGATTAAATATATACACTACCAATTAGCTTTAAAACCTCTTACAAACTGTTGCTTTTAAGTTCAGCCAATTTCTGAGCAGAAAAAGATTCCAAGATTCTCTTAGTATTACAGATTTTAAATAGTCGATATCAGAGATCTTCCTTTTCTTGGAGAATTGATTTCCTAACTATATTTAAGACAAACTGTCATATTATAAAATCTACTAAGCTACAGGGCAATTTTTCATCTCTGTAGCTGACTCATTTTAGCATTTCATCGAAATACTGCTCTCTCCAGTAGCTTTTTAAAAACTTTCTATAGAAAAGTCATTAGAGGGAGTAATTTTCTCCAAAACATCCCATTATTTCTAGGCAAACAGCAAAAACAAGTTGTTGGTTGAAGAAAGAACAGGTTGAAGGGTTGTATCATTGATATATGGGTGTACTGTCTTTGTCAGGTTCTTGGTAATTGCTGTGTAGGAAAAATAGTACACAATTGAAGAAAAAAGATTATAATGTGTCCAATAATCTAGCCACAGCTAATGATTAAAAATGTTAAAAAGAAGAATTTGTATTCACCTTGTGTTTTCTTCGAGTAGACTTTCTATTCCTGACTTTTGAAGGTGAACAAGTTGATTTATACCAGTTTTACAAGACAAAAGCTCATTTTGTGACTCCCCACACAGGGTAAACTCCAACCCTTTAAACTGACCTATGAGGCATTTCACAACGTAGCCTCAGTCACTCTTATTCAGCTCATTCCCAGCACTTTCTATTCTGGCTATCTTCATGTTCCTATTACCCAGGGATACATAGGCGCTCCCTTTGGATCTTTTATCATGTTGTTTCCTGTACTTGAAATACCTTTACCTTACTTATCCCTCATCACCTTGTTCAAGGGTCAGTAAACTATAGCTCATGTCTGGTCTGCTGCTTTGCCTGCTTTTGTAGAATAAAGTTTTATTAAAACACAGCCATTTACCTATGGTCTATGACTGATTTCACACCTACATCTGCCAAATTGAGTAGTTACTACAAAGACAGTCTGGCCACAAAGCTTAAAATATTTACTGTCTGGTCCTTTACAGAAAAACTTGCTGACCTCTGACCTATATCAATACCACTTTTCTTGTGAAGTAATCTCTCCGTCTTAGTCTCCTAATTGACAGATCATTTCTGTAATCCCAGAGCTTCATGACCAGACACTAAAAGAGTAACTACCACTGTTTGCAGATTTTCTTATGTGTCTATCCTTCCCAAAGCAACTGTTTGTAGACAGGGACTATTTTATTTATTGCTATATGACCAGTTCCTAGTGCAGCACTTGAAATAGAGAAAAGTGCTTAGGCAAAGTTGGTGACATAGTGAATACAGTATTTGAGGAATAAAATAAAACCCATAAAGCAGAAAATGAGAAGGAAAGTTAAATGTTTTCCACTTTATTTCTCTGAGTATGTTACTCATTATAGCTTTATGAGGATTATAGATTTCATTGAGGAGCCATTGTTCTCTAGCTTAGATGGCTTCCATAAAGTAAAATCAAATGATGCTATATTTAACAAAGGCCCAAGACTACACTACTTCCAGGCAGCTCAACATAACAAGGGTGGCTATACAATATCATGGCTGATTTTTTAAACACCCTCAAAAAAAAAATCACCTAAATGAGCATAATCCCTTTTAAAGAATTCCTGGTAGGAGACCATATACTTCTAGAAATTCCACAATTAATTGAAATTTGCTCAAATGACCTGTTTGAGAAATTCCTTCCCAGTCTGTGCCACATGCATTTAGCAATCTCCAATAGTGGTAAATCCTCAGCCTGGGGTGAAGGGACGCTTATTTTTTAAAATGTTCCATGGTCATCTGGTGACATGCAGGTTAGGCACAAAAAAGGGTGATAAAAGTTGGGAAATGCTCTGTTGACTAATAAAAAGTATTCTTATGAAACAACAAGATTGACGTTCTTGTACATGTTTGTAATGGACTCATCCAACAAACACCAACTGAGTTCTTATTATATAAGGTACTGTGTTCAGAAAGCAATCCAAACGGGGTGTTTCAAATATGTTCTGAGAATAACAGCATCATAAGAATACATGTGAAGCCCTCCAAGGATATGAAACCGAGCAGGACCCTGTGGGGTCTTCCCAGGACAGACCCCTCCCCCATCCTCTGCTGGAGGTCCTCTCTGAAGTACTCAGATAATAGTATCCGATGACTATTTCCTGAGTTTTTCAGATGCTGAAAAACCACTACATGGAAGAAATTAACTACTTGATGATCATGAGCACATAGTCCCCAGACCTTCTGGCACCTAAGGATCAATAATGTTAACTGCCCCATTATCTCAGCATTAACCAATCGGAGAATTGTGCATGAGCTAATCACATACCCTGGGATGTCCCTTCCTCACCTGGCCTTTAAAAATGTTTTGCTAGGGCTTCTCTGGTGGCGCAGTGGTTGAGAATCTGCCTGCCAATGCAGGGGACACGGCTTCGAGCTCTGGTCTGGGAAGATCCCCCATGCCGCGGAGCAACTGGGCCCGTGAGCCACAACTACTGAGCCTGTGCAACTGGAGCCTGTGCTCCGCAACAGGAGAGGCCGCGATAGCAAGAGGCCCGTGCACCGCGATGAAGAGTGGCCCCCACTTGCCACAACTAGAGAAAGCCCTCGCACAGAAACGAAGACCCAACACAGCCAAAAATAAATAAATAAATTAATTAATTAATTAAAAAAAAAAAAAAGAAAATTACTTCTAAAAAAAAATTTTTTTTTTAAATGCTTTGCTAAATCCCTCTGGGGAGTTCAGGGTTTTTTGAGCACAAGCCACCCATTCTCCTTGCTTGGTCCTGCAATAAACCTTTCTCTGCTCCAAACTTGAAGTTTCAGTTTGTTTGGCATCGCTGTGCATCAGGCACATGAACTTGTGTTTGTTAATAAATATAATAAACGTTTTACAAAAGAAAGCTAACCACACAGACTCAGATACAACTGGAGGACCAATGCAAACTCTTACTTAGACCATCAGACCAACACTGGACAAGAAAGCATCAACCCTTACCATTGGACGGGGGTGGGGGTGAGAGTGGAGGGATCCTCCTCCTTTTCAGGGATCAGTCACAGGAGCATAGACAACACTGGGTTGGTATAGAGGAGCCAGAAACAGAACAGGTAGGATCACAGGGTAAGAGCAGATTTGAGGGCCAATTTGGAAACACTGAATCTGGAATTAAATCTCAGGGCCAAGTATTAGGCTTTAGGCAGGAAAGTCATAGGTCAGGAGCTGAATGAACACAGAAGCAAGACAGGGGACAAGAGTGAGAATAAAGAAAGATGGACCCAAACTTTGGGGCTCCTAGAGTTGCCTTTTACTGGATGTGGAGGAGGTGGCGGGTATATGAATCAGCATGGGCTAAAAGCACAGGGTCAGAGCAGAAAGGAGAATCTGTGTCCAGATTGGAGGACACAAGTAACAGAGAACACCAAAACAATCATTCTTAATAGTAACCTGCTACTTCTAACTTTTCATGTTGAAAAACTAGTAGTATAAATTCAGGCCACTTCCTGGGAAATAGTCTTTAAAAACCAGTAAACATAAAATGCTTCCACAAGGAAACTTGTCTGATATTTTGTTTTCTCTGTCCTCCATTTTTCCGGCCCCCAGAAAAGCCCTATGGACCAGATACAGATGAGAAGTCTCTGTCAGGAGGCACTCCCTTTGTGACCCATATATTTATAGTCTCAAGCACTGGAAGACATATAACTCCTCCAATAAGGCACAGAAGGATTTATAGTGAGCCCTCTCTCAAAAAGAAAATGCCTCACACACACAAATCATTATCCTGTTTTTATTTTGTGTGTGCGGATGGAGGTTATATTCACCTGCCAGTGGAGTACAAAGAACACTGCAATTCAGAATCAAAGATTGGTACTTACTAGTTACTTTTTGTACTGACAAGGAGCTTCATACAAATAGAACTTCAATCATGTTTATTTTCCAGGAAGCCAAAATTGTAACGCTCTTACTGATATTCAACTGTCTGTAGCATTCTTGGAGTTAAAAGAGAAAATAACGACTAAGCAACCTACAAAGTGAGAAAAGCATTCAAGATTTTATATAAAAGAGGATGCTGGAAGTGTCTGTTTTTTAAGCACCCCGGGCCATCTTAAACCCAGACTGATTTATAGGGTAAAGAGGAATCTGCCCAGTGGGGTCGCTGTTGGACGATATGCCCACTTTATAAACTGGAAACATTTTCTATTGCTCCCCTTCCAGTCGATCGCTCAGAAACAACAACCTCCACTCCCAAACTAAACTAATTAATCTTTAAAATAATAATCGGGAGGCAGGAAACTCGAGACGACATCTGGAGATAGATTTCCAAGCCACGCTAATTACCAGACTCTTCTGGGAGTTCTCAAAGATGACAGAAAGGGAACAAATCTCTGGGCTCCACCCCCAGAGAACACATAAACTTGGGGTGTTGCTAACCTTTTTGCATAGCAAAGGACCCCCAGGTGATTCTGAAGATCAGCCAGGTTTAGGTACCCCTGGTCTATCCCATTCTCTCCACACCAGGACAGGCCACCTCTAAACCATCCCCTATGAAACAAACAATCCTTTTCCAAAGAAGGAAATTCCCTAGTTTTTCAGTACACAATATATTTATACTTTAAAGTCCACCTAGAAATAACGTACATATCTAGATTCTATTTAAATAGTTACATTTAGATTAGCTTTCACTTCACAAAGTAATTCACTAGGAAAATTACACACATGCTCTCTTTACTGTTATTTTTACTGTTATGTATTTTGAAAAGCATAAATAAAATACAACAAAGTACAAAGGTAAGAACCCACTGTCCCAAAACAGAATATGTTGATTTTTAAAAATATTTGCCTTAGGTCTTTTTTGTTATTGTAGTTTAAGAAATGAAACTTGAAGGAAACACTGTTTCCTCTATTTCTCTCACTGGTTCTGTTCCACACACCATCTCTCCTTCCCTCCAACAAGATAAACACTGTCACAGATTTGCTATATAAAGTCTACAAGGTATACGTTCACCTCACATCTGTATCCATTAACAATATACACATATTGATTTTTTAAAAACATAAATGATGTCATGCTGTATTGAACATTCTGAAACTTGCTGTTTTCTTTCAATCCTCTATTTTCAAATCTATCCATGTTTATTCATATAGAATGGATTCATTCATTTAAAATACTGTATGAACATCCTGTGAAATAAATATGGCACCAAAATATACTCTTCATGCCCTTACTGATAGATATTCGAACGTTTAAAAAATACTTTCACAAAAAATGCTGCTGGAGCATCCTTATATTTTCCTCTTAATGCATGTGTTTAAGAATTACTCTAGTTATTTGAGTTTAACTGCAAAGTTATTAGTGTCAAATGGCTATCCAAAGTACTGACTAAAACTAATCAGCACTGGATGGTAATGTCCAGTTTCCCATATTTTTGCCAACACTGACATTATCAGCTCTTTACAAATTGTGTGAATCTGATCATATCTCAGTGTCGTTTTAATGGGTATCTCCCCAATTACTTGGGACATTGAGCATATTTTTATACACGTATTGTGCATTCAACATTCCTTAAACACATTTATCTTCTGAGCAAAACATTCCCTTAGCAAAATGTCTCGACTTGACATTTCTCTGCTTTTCTTCCCATTTTTACTACCCATTCACACAATTATTTGCATTTATTATCAACAATAATGGGTCCATTCCGGGCAGGAATGTATCACAATGAGAGGATTCTGTAAACAACTCCATGAAAAACCCAAATCACCTCAAAATATTCTACAAATATTTATTGAGCACCTACTAAATGACAGCATAATATCATGGTCAAGTGTGACATCTTAGGAGCTGAACTGCATGCTTTCAAATCCTAGCTCCACCATTTCACAGCTAGGTAACCAAGGAAAATATCTTAACCTCTCTGAGCCACAGTTGCCATATATATAAAATGGAGGCACTAATAGTACCTAACTCTTGAACATTATCTTAGATAATACACATGAAGGATTTAGCATAGTGTTCAGCACATAATAAATATTCAAATGTTTGTTACTATTACCATTGTTCAGATGTTATTATTGATGGGAGGATAGTGGTGGTGATTGTCCCGTGCTGCATTCCCCAGAAAGTAGACTCTAGATGGAGATTAGCACGCAGAAGTTTTATTAGGAAGTGCTCTTGGGATTAGCACGTGGAATGGAAGGGAAGAAAGAAGGACTGGCCAGAAAAATGAAACGAATATTCATGCACTTTTTGCTGTGATTCAATATCCGTGCTTACAACTTATCAGAAATATCAAAAGTATTGCCCTTGAACCATATTAATTATAAAAAGAAGGGGGAGGGCTTCCCTGGTGGCGCAGTGGTTGAGAATCTGCCTGCCAATGCAGGGGACACGGGTTCGAGCCCTGGTCTGGGAAGATCCCATGTGCCGCGGAGCAACTGGGCCCGTGAGCCACAGCTGCTGAGCATGCACGTCTGGAGCCTGTGCTCTGCAACGGGAGAGGCCGCGATGGTGAGAGGCCCGCGCGCCGTGATGAAGAGTGGCCCCCACTTGCCGCAACAAGATAAAGCCCTCGCACAGAAACGAAGACCCAATGCAGCCATAAATAAAAAATAAATAAATAAAAATTTAAAAAAAAAAGAAGGGGGAGGAGAAAGGGGAAGACGAAGGGATGAAGAAAGCAGAAGAGACAGAAAAGTCTCTGGAACTATTCTAAACATTTAACACATTAACTAATGTCATCCTCACAAAATCTTTAGACAAGGTTGGGTTAAGAAATGACAAAAATGAGAGAATTTAAATAGCCCACAGTCCCACAGCTAGGAAGAGGTTTAGCTGGAATTTGAACCCAGGCAACAAAGCTTCAGAAATCATGTTCTTAACCACTGTCCATCCAGGACCACCAGGATGAATGTCAACACCACTATCAGGCTTTATTAGTTTATGCTTGTCACCCCACTATTGCTCTCTACCAGATATTTTACTAGGTGTTTTACTTACATGATTTAATCTCATCCTTAGAGTAACGCATGGAGAGTTGCATTTTATCCCCATTTGGAGCTGAAGAAACTATGAAACGCCAAGTTCCTTTCTCAAAGTCATACAGTAGGAGAGCCAGAATTGTACTCCATGCTTGTTTGGCTCTGAAATTCAGTGTTCTTTCCCATTATAACATGGTTTTATTTTTGACAAAGGGCTTTCTTTTCCAGCAAACTGATGACTCTATCATACCTCTTATGTCGTGTCTTCCCTCAGATAAATAATATCAAGTTGTTAACTTCCTTATTGTTTACCTTGTCCTTTATTGGCATCCTTTGATTATTCTCCATGTATGTTGCCTTATTTAATTACGGAAGCAGGACTGAGCAGGGAGAGATTTTGACAATTTTGAGTACTTAATGGGAAAGGTGCCAAGTGTTTCCTACATTTGGAACTCTCATTTAGCATTTCAAGGCCATAATTACCTTTTCAAGAACAGAATTGCTGTACTGACACGTTTAATGCACTTTCTGAAGTGACCAAGAGACCTTTCTATGGTGCTTAGTTCAGACTTCCTACATGTTCTATTTGTATAATTTGCTTCAAATGTGTCCAAAGAATTTTTACTCCTTATCAAGTTTGTGCAGCTATTACCTACTCCTAATTATCCTATTTTTAAATTAAAACATTTTACTGATACATGATTAATAAAAAATTTCAGAATCTTTCCTTACTAGATTTATCCAAGAGAAAATTTTATACAGATAAGATATAAAATAAGTGCTTCCCAGAACAATCCTAGGGCCTGGTCAGAATTCATGCTCTTCAGTTGGATTCCAGTGTGGGACCCTGGTCATAATCAGAAAGATGCAGCCATATGGGTACTTTGACCTTTGTACTCACTAGGCCTTATTTAGAATAAAATAGCTCCAAGGGAAAAAAGGAAATATATATATTCTAGCTAGCTTTTTTATGATTATTCAGGGCATAAGAATTTTATGGCCAAGGTAGATTTTTTAGAGAGATGTGCTATACACGTATAGCTATATGTACAGCTACATGAATGAAAATGCTTGATTAGCTAGAAGGGTGTCGGTGCTTAGGACTCTGAACAAAGGGTTTTAAGTGACCCAAGAGCTACCTGGCATTGTTTCCCTCCCAGTTTGGGGTGTGTCCATGGCTCTGGGAAGTAGAGAGCATCTTGAAGCATCTCCTGCCAGGAGTCCCATCTGCCATCCAGGTCACTTAAATCCCAATACTACTGCTTTAGAAGCCTAGCTCAGTGCACTGTGAAACGAGATGCTGAGAAAACTGGTGAAGGGGCTGGGCCTTGTCTCTGGGAACAGAAAGAAAGGGAATAGTGCACAAGGATGTGGGATCCGCCGTCCTCAGTGACCCTAAGCTAAAGCAGCTGCTTTTATTTCACAGGGCAGTGATGTTCCACCGACCTCTGGGCTTTAGAGAGAGAAACTGGGAGAGAGAAAGAGAATGAGAGCGTGGAGGAGACAAATGTAAATAAATAGTTTCTGACCTTTCATCCCAAGGATTTCCCCACAGCAGTTGTTGCTTTCTTCACTTCTCACCCACGCAATTTCCACTCTGGGAGTAACGAAAGCTCCCAGGAAGCTGCGTGGACACGAAGCCTCATTCTGCATCCAGAGAACAGTTAATTCCATGCTTCTCATGCCCGTTGCAGCTTCAAACGCCAGTCCCTTAGGTCATCCCCCTCTTTCTACTCCGTTCTTCCTCCCAGCTGACTCATTCTTGACCTAAGTGACTTCTCACATCCAATTAAGTCATTCTGAACTTTTACAAAATACAGCTGATGCCCACCCCCAATCTGTGAGAATTAGACTCCATTGGTTTGGGGAAGTGCCCAGACCTGGGTGATTTTTTAAATTTTTTCCTGTAGTATATATATATATATTTAAATTTTTATTGGAGTATAGTTGATTTACAACGTTGTGTTAGTTTCTGCTGTACAGCAAAGTGAATCAGTGATACATATACATACATCCACTCTTTTTAAAATTCTATTCCCATAGAGGTCATTACAGAGTATTGGCAACTCTTCTCAGACCTGCGTGATTTTTAAAAGCCCTGGGGGCGATTCTAATGCAGTCAGGTGAGAATCATCGGCCTCCACCCCCTTAGCCTCCTAGTCTTCTCTTAAACTTGGTTTCCCGCTCCAAATACTGCTCTCCTGCAACCTCTTTCAAGGGCAGACTCTTTCTCAGAAACCTGAAATGCCTCAGGACAAGGGGTTGCTGTTACTCACTCGGGTCCGTGGACTCTAGAAGCAATAGAAATTGACAAGAGGCCAGATAAGGAATTCAGACAAGGCTTTACTGGGACTCGTGCTGCAGCACAAGGGAGAAAAAACAAGTAACAGATGCCCTTACTCGTGGGTTGGTATCTTAAATGGGCTGAGGGTAGGGGAAGATTAGGGGGTTGGGCTAGAGGTGTGGCTTAGGTGGTCTTCCCACCCCCTTGGTGGTGCTGCGTGCAGGGATCATGTGCAGTGCCTTGCCTTTGCTCCCGGCACCTCAAAAGTGTCAATTGTTTCTGGCCTTTCTGTATCTTGTTGTTCATAATTTCCCCCAACTGTGCATGTGTGCAGTGATTTTTATCCCTTATAGCTTCTTTGTATCCTGTTGCTTGCAGACACGCTTGTCCAGGTGCAAGCACTGCACTAAAGGGTCCCAGGTCCCAGGTCCCAGGTCCCAAGTCCCAGCCTCTCTGTGTCACTTGTCTTCTAGCTACTAAATATTGACTGAATTTCCTGCAATAACCCCTCTTCCATGGCGATCTGAGTTGCTTAGCTAGTACACCCTTTACCCTTCCTCACTGATATTAGTTTTCCACCTCCTGCTCATTTTCCAAGCCATCTTCTGCCATCATTTTGGGGACATCTGTGAATATGTAAATCACCCATCTGTCACCTTGGCTTCATGGTTATCTGACCTTCCAATATTAATTAATTCCAATTATCCCCTTCTCCCCTTCTTTTCAGCATGACCGCAACTTGGACTTTGTCATTATTCACAACTGTTCTGCCTTTGAAAAGCATATGCCCCAGTATTCAGCCTGCTCGGCATAATCTCCTGTCTTTCTAGCTCTCACCTCCCATACCTCCAATCTCCACCTAGCGTTTGATCCAGTCTCTGAACTTCTCTGATTTCTCCTGTATCTCACCTTGTGAAGGGCTTCGCGTCCATCCATATTCAGCCTTGTCCACTAGGCTGAATATGCACATTTTGTTAATCACTTCCTCACCATCCTTCTCCATCCCTTTCTGCTTATTTGGATGCACCTGCGCTGCAAACTCCCAAACATTAATCAAGCCAACCCTTCTGACAGCTCTGCTCTCACCTTCTGTGATACATACATTCATAGCATCTGATTTGGTTTTGCAGTCACAAAGGGAATAAATATATTCCTAATACTTGCCAATAGTATGAGCCACATGAAGTAAATACAATGTAATAAAAGCTTACGTTTAAGGCAAGCTATCACTTAATCTTCACACCAAACTTAAGAGGCAGTTGCAGGTATCATTCCCATTTCACAGATGAGGAAAATGAACCTTAGAAAGGTGAATAACTTACTTAAGGTCACACAAGTGTTAAGTGGTGAAGCCTATATTCAAACCATTATCCATTTTGGTTCTTGAGTCTGAGTTCTTGAGCTGCTATATAATAGTGCCTCTCTCTATGCTATACATTATTCTCAAAGGAGTCCAAATAATGAGGTTGATATTTACATTTTGTTTCTCTAGTCAACCATTTGTTTAAAAATATGATTTGGTTAGATGTTATATTGCAAAATTACTCATAAGGTAATCAACATTTTCTGTTTAAATGAAGTCTACAATGTTTGTAAAGTTTATATATTCTCTTATTCTCTTTTAGCCTCATGTCTTTCCCTATCTTATTGGTCTCTGTGTGTAGAATATACATCATCTACCTGAAGATCACTCACTTAAATACTTGTTTTCTTTAGAACTAGGTAACAGTGTTGTAAACTCAAAAGAAACCAGCCTCTCATGTCAAAACCATACAGGAAGTGAATTCAGGTACAACTAAGGAGATGAAAATAGCCTACATGTTTCAGAAACTAGTTCACCTACCATTACTTTGGTTTTTCCTGAGAGAATAGGAATGGATGACTCCCCTATTTGGGGCTCCATCCATTTCTCAACAAGCTGCCCTATCATCTCTCCCTATTCTTACATCCATAGTCACTCTGTTCTGTACCTTCTGAAGTGGCATATGTGCCAGAAATCACTCAGAATGTGAGAACCTAGGAAATGATCAGAGACAAGCTATTAAAGAAGTGTAAATGGAACTAGCCACCAAAAGCATGGGCACAGGTGGAAAGAATCTGGATTCTGGGTCCCATCCTGTCACATATGTGACTTTGAGTCATACCATTTTAGCTCTCTGAGCTTCAGTAGTTTCACCTCTTCAAAATGGGAATAGAATATTTTACCTGTAGGACTTGTGTCAGACTTTTTCCTTGAAATGCCTTTAAGAGATATGATAAGGTATAAATAACAGAATATCATTCATACTTAAGAATGAAGTCAATAAAATCTTTAGCACCCACAACAAATCAGTACTATTTATTTCCTTATATCCTAAGTACCACCTCACCCAAGTTGATCTATCTTATGAATTTTCTGAAAACTGAACTGGATTCAAATTTTCCAACTCACTCTCACCATATTCATTGAATTCTTTCTGCTTTCACCTTATTTTGTTTAAAAACCAATATTTTCCAAGACAATGAACGATATATGATGGTAACTTCTTTGGAGTTTAAATAATTGGTAAGAAAAATACCAGAGGACATCAAACAAAATCTCCAACCTTCAAGTGAAGTGTTCTTAATAGTTATGCAAGCTTGATTGTGCAGATTTACCCCATAGATTTTACATGTTATCAGGACCAGCAACATATGGGCAGTGGATGATTTCTGCTCACACTTCATGAGCAGCTTCCCTCATACATCTCCAAAGCTAATCATGACAAAAAGCAGCCTTGTCTATTCCCTTTAACAGCCAGAAGCAATTTGTTCAGCAAGCACACTGCTAAGGTAGAGATAAAGGAAAGGAGCACTGAGGGCAACAAAAAAAGATCAAAAATGTGGAAGAATGTGTACAGAATTAAAATGACCATGGGAAGGAGTGACTGCTCATAGATCATTTTATCTTCTTAGTCTGGAAATAGATTGCTAGTTATAAAGGAAAATTAGGAATTGAGATTTTAGAGAAACACATCTTGATTCATTCCACTGTGCTGAGTAATTTCTGACTCTAAATTCCCAGTTCATTATTCATTCAATAATTGCAAAATGAATGAATGTAAGTCTATATTCAGCAAACTGTACACTTAATAAATGGTGAAAAAAGTAAAAAAAACAAAAACAAAAACAAAACTAACAACAAAGCAGAAGACACAAGCATCATCTTCACAAGAGCAAGCTGCATTCAAATTAAAAAGGAAGAAAAAGGTCAGGGGTCAGGGATTCCTGCATTCCAGACATACTCCTTATCCTCATTATGCAGCAGGAACAAATTTCCCCTTAAGAATCAGGAAAATTTACCGCATCCAGTACAGTAATCCCCTTCTTTCTCTGTTGGGTCAATGTCATGAGATGCCCAAAGTGGTCAGATAACAGTCTCAATTTCCAATTCAATGGAATTATCTCACTTAGTGGAAGCATTCCTCCCTTTAGAATTGCAAACTCTAGCAAGCAGAACCCAAAGTTCAGTCCCATGATTTCTGGACCCATGAATCTTGGCTATGGGAGAAACAACAGTACCAAATACTGGATGCTGATTTAGGGCATATGCCACATCCTGAAAGACATTGCCCTAGCCCCACAAGATATTATACTCAAGCCAGTGCCATAACTGAATCCTTCAAAGGCCATTCCATCAACCTGTCACATCAGTTGTTTCAGGGCAACTTGGTACTATTAGTGAAGTCCATGAGCTTGAGCCCATTGCTGTGAAGGGATTTCCTTGGTCATGAGCAACGCTATGACCATGTGGATGGAGAAGGCATTCTGTAAGCCCATAGATGGTATTAATAGTTTGGGCAGAAGAATTGCCAGTAGGGAAGGTAAATTAGAAGGCAGTTGGGTACTCAGCAATGGCTCTGGCCAGGTTGGCCCAGGGGAGTGAAAGTTCATGTTGATGAGCCCATGTATAACCTCCCTTTCTGCCACCATAGCATCTTTTTCCTGAGCTCAATTGGTAAGTGGCAGGAGTAGCTAGGGAAGGAGGCTCATTGACATTCACAAAACATGGTATCCTATCTATCTTATTACTAAAATCCCCTTCTGCTGGGGTCAACCTTCGGTGAGCATTCACATGGGACACAAATATCTTCATGTTGGGTGTCCAATCATATAAGTCTATCCACTTCTTTTCCCCAGACATCCTGTCATCAACCTGCTAATTATATTCTTTCCACATCCCTGACTATCCAGCCAACCCTTTAGCCCAGTCCAGAACTATATATACCTCTAACTCTGATCATCTCTGCTTTTAAGAAACATAAGCAGTTTGAATTTTTGTCCTTTATCACCATCTTTCAGGGTCATGATGCTGCCACTCGCCTTTGTATATTTTGCAGAACTATTGGTAAAGCCAGGCCCAATCTCTTTCTTCCGTAGTCAATTGGTCATAGAAAATTCCGTATGAGACCACAGGTTGAGAAGGTTGGGAGAAAGAGGGCAATGTAGTAGAGGTAAAGGCCATGGAGATTTGGACCATTTCTTCATGTAACTTACTGTGCCTTCAGGAACTACTGGAGCCTAATCTGGTATATACCCCTTCCATTTGATAATATAGTGCTGCTGCTTGTCTCCAGATTTACAGCTTGGTGAGTCAAACAACATCAGTTTGTGATGGGCAGCTCAGGTTACATGGTAACTTGGTGGTTGGTCGTCATGTTCTGTCTCTGCTAAAACTTGGTAGCAAACCAAAAGATGTTTCTCAATAGGAGAGAAGATGTTTCTGTCATAGAAAATGGCAAAGCTTTGTTCCAACATTATAATAATCTTCTCTGTGATTCACCTATGGGATCCTGGCAAAGATTCCAGACAGCAGCCCATCTACCACTGACATTTCAAGTTGCATCCAATCTGCTGGAGGACCTGTTGAGTTGGAAGATGCCCTTCTAAGACTCACTCACAGGGCTCTTGGCTGAACACTTCAGTTCTTTGCCAATTGGGCCTCTCCACAGGGCTGCTTGAGTGTCTTCCCCAGAGCAAATAAAATCAGAGAGCCAGCAAGGATGAAATAGTGATGCATTTTCTAACCTAGTCACACACCATCACTTCCGCCATGTTCTACTCAGAAGCGATCCACTAAGTCCTGCCCTCACTCAATAGGCTTCACATTTTGGAGGGAGGGGTTAAAACATTTGTGGACTTATTTTAAAAACACCACCATACCTTATTTATATTACTGAAAAATAAAAAATCAGCAGCCTTATACAAAAATCCTCAACACATTTCTCATAATTTGCTTAGACAAAAGTCCTAGAAATTAACTATGGGTTCTAAGCACACTCACTGTAAAACAATCCTATAATGAATCTTTGCTAAGTTGGCTTTGTTCCCAAGCAATGGCATGTATGATTATTTCATTGCACGTCAGCTAATGTCAATTTAGTATTAAAAATATATATATTTGTTAAAATTTTTTCAGTATTTTATTATTAGTGAAGTTATATCTTTTCTATGATGCTTAATATTTTGTATTTTTCTTTTATGAATTCTTTGTTGATAAGTATTGCCAATTTGTCCACTAGGATGTTTTATATTGTTGATTTGGAAAAACTCATTATATAGAAAATTATTAATCCTTTACCTATCATTTTTACAAGTAGCTTACCAATTTATCATTAATTTTATGTTTTTCTTCAAGTACAAATGTTTTAAATTTTGAATTGTCAAAGAAGTCTATCATTTTCTTTGTAATTTCTTGCACAGCTGCTGTTACCGTGTTAAATCATAAATCTCAGCAAACATTTTGATGAAATCTTCGTTTCACTACTACTAACTCCTTTGTTGTATATAATAAATATTTTTTCTTTAAAAGTTCAGTGCTGGTTACATTATTTGCAGGGCCCTGTGCAAAATGAAAATGCAGGGCCCTTGTGCAAAAAACAGGAAAAAGGTGCAGTTAAAGGTCCTAAAATATACTTTTCTTTTTTTCATGGTGTTTCTCTTAAATTGTCATGGTGCTTTTTTATTTGCTATTTATTGTTATAGTAGTTAAAGAAAAATGAAAAATTTAAATAAAAAATTAACAATGAATTATATTCTTTGCCTTTATGTTGTTCAATAGCATTTTTCAATGCAAATACAAGGGCAAGATAAGTCACTGAAATTACAATATGCATATTTATAGCTCATACAAACATATGTGTTTTCTTTTTACCAAATGCTGAAGATTATGTACAAAACCAACTCCACTGTTTTTTTTATTTTGCTTCTGTACAGGTACACATTCTACCAACATTCTCTACCTTCAGAAAAGACCAAGAGGAAAAAGAACAATGGATTGCCCTATGTTTGCCTTTCCCTCTGTGTCGTCATTTCTTTTCTTTTTCCTTTGGGTAATCTGAGGGATAGCAAGAGTAAGAAAGGATGTGATAGAGTTGCTTGGCTATTTGTTTTTATAATGCCATTGCCTTCTTTCTGTTTGAAGTTCCTATTACAAAGGAAAACATGGCTTCTCTGGCCCCTCAACACCCCTGCTAACTCTATAGAATGTGCTTAACTTGTATTCCCTTTCAGTCTTGCTAAAACTCTATACATTGTTGCTCCACCAAAATTTTGTGCTTATAGGGCATCTTGAAGGCTGTATGTGATGAAGTGGCAAAGAAAGGAAGATACGCATATTGTGCTTATCTCCTCTGCTCATGGGCATGCTTCACTGTCCAGCTGGACTTCACTTACAAGTCACAAGTTCAAAGACAAAATTATTAAGAATTTAAAGACAAGAACAATAGAGCCTGAAGCCAAATGTGAAGCCCTTCTGAACACGGGGTCCTGTGTGACAACACAGGTATCATGAAGCTAGCTCTGCAAGAACTGCCACCAACTTCAGGGAAGGTTTCTCACCAAAAATAAACCATATGGAGTAAAGGTAAAAGATAGTCATAATTAATAAAAATCTACTACTACAAGAAAAGGAAAAATTGATAAAAGTTTAAGTTTAGTGTCCATACACAATAAACAGAGAAAGAGGCATACATAGACTGGCCAACACCATCAATCAAATGGTTTTCGAATACTTCATCCAACAAAAGCAGAATATATATTCATCCTTCTTAAGCTCTTATGGAACACTCACCAAAATAGACCACATTTTGGCTGATTCACAATCCTCACCAGCGGGTGGCTGTTTTTTCATGCATCAACAGAGTCGCCACACAGAGATCTCAGACACTTGCCCCTCGCAAGGCACACCAAGTCCTAGTGGAACCTTTGGGGCCCTGGACAGACTTTGGCCCACTGGACAAACTTGCTGCCCTCAGAGTCAGGGTCTGGGCCTGGTCATACAACCCCAGGGCTGGGTCTCCAGGCAGGCTCATTTGACAATGCCTTCCTCAAAGGGGTCATGGGCAGGTGTAGGGAGACCCCCACCTTGCTGGGAAGTCCCCTGTGTCCTCACCTTCTGCTCCCCATGATCCACGGAGAGGGGTACCCCAAACCATCCAGGGATCTGGGAATGAATCAGGATAGGGATTGGGGTTTCCTCCGTACCCTGGAGAATCCCACATGCCTTTGGAATATCAGAAGGCCTAGTTAGGTGTCCACTCCAGTAGGAATATGCCAAAGGGAGTCTCCCCATTCTGTGCTCACCAACCGCCAGAGCCAAGCAAGAACAAAAATGGTGGGGAATCCAAGCAAATAGTCAGGTGGGGGTGACTTCTGGATGCCTCTGGGCTTGACATTCCAATTTGCATAAACATGGTTACATTTGCATAGATGCTTGAGGCCCTGGGGGTTGGTGGGAGTAAGGGGGTTGTACTCCATAATCCCAACTTGATAGGTAGATAGGCCAGATTAGGAGGTTGCTCAGAGATAGGGTAGCACCTGTGTCCATGTTGCCTGTTACTGTCACTATTGCTCAGTGGTAGATGCTTATGCAGGCTGCACAGCAGCACTTCCAGGGGTGGGGCACAGTCTCCTAATGGCCATAATGGCTGGTTAATTGTGCTGTATGTGAAGATTCTGCTGTCTGTGTCTGGGCGAATGAGGCTGGCCATCATTGTAGACAAAATTAAAAGAAAACAAAAATCATACAAAGTATACTCTCAGGCCACAATGGAATTAAACTAGAAATCAATAACAGAAGGATAGCTAGAAAATGCAAAAATATTTCAATATTATATACCACTTCAAAATAACACGAGTCAAAAAAGAAGTCTCAAGAAAATTTTTTTAATATTTTGAATAAATGAAAATGAAAAGACAACCTATCAAGATTTGTGGGATGCAGCAAAAACATTGCTTATATGGAAATTTATAGCATTGGATGCATGTATTACTAAAGAAAAAGGATCTAAAATCAGTAATCTAATTTAGCTTTAGGGAACTAGAAAAAGAAGAGTAATTAAATCCAAAGTAAGCACAAAGAAAGGGCATAATAAATATTAGATCATAAATAAATGAAATCAAAACCAGGAAATCAATAGAGAAAAAGCAATAAAACCAAAAGCTGGTTCTTTGAATAGGTCAATAAAATTGACAAACCTCTAGCTAGGCTAACCAAGAGAAAAAACTAAAAAAGAGAGCAAACACAAATTACTAATATCAGAGATGAAAAAGGAGCTATCACTACTGATCTCATGTACATTAAAAGAATGATAAAAGAATACTGTAAACAATTCTATGTCCAGAAATTTGATAACTTAGGTAAAATGCATCAACTCCTTGAAAGACACAATCTACCAAAACTCATACAAGGAGAAATAGATAATCTGAAAAGACCTACATAGATTAAAGAAATTGAATCAATAAGTAATAAACTTTCAAAACAGAAAACGCCAGGCCCAGATGGTTTCACTCTTGAATTCTATCAGACATTTAAGGAAGAAATGAGAGCAGTACTCTACAATTTCTTCCAGAAAATAGAAGAGGAAACACTTCCAAGCTCATTCTATGAGGCCACCATCTGCCTAACACCAAAACCAGCCAAAGACATTACAAGAAAGGAAAACTCTCTCATAAACATAGATGCCAACATCCTCAACAAAGTATTAGCAAATCAAGCCCAACAATGTATAAAAGGATTTATACACCATAATCAAGTGGAATTTATTCTAGGTATGCAAGGTTTGTTAAATATTCAAAAAAGTCAATTATTAATGCAATCAACAGACTAAAGAAAAATTTTAATTATATCAATAGATTTTTTTAAAGCATGTGGAAAAATCCAACATCCATTCATAGTAAAAACTCTCAGCAAACTATTAGAGAGAAACTTCCTCAACTTGTTAAAGAATGTATGCAAAAACCTGCATCTAACATCGGACTTAAGTGCTTTCTAAATCAGGAAGAAAGCAAGTATGCCCCCTCTCACGACTCACAGTCAAGAGTACATGGAATTCCTAGACTGGGGAGAAGGAAATAAAGCTTTGTTCAGAGATGACATGATGGTCTTTGTAGAAAACTCCCAAGAATCAACAACAACAAAATTCTGGAACTAACAAGAGATTATAGCAAGGTGGCAGGATAGAAGATTAATATACAACAGCCAATCGTTTTTATATATATCAGCAATGAACACATGTAATCTGAATTTAAAAATACAACACCATTTACATTACATTTACATTATTTCATTACAAAAAATGAAATACTTAGGTATAAGTCTAACATAATATGTACATGATCTATATAAGGAAAACTACAAAATACTGATGAAGGAAATTAAATATCTAAATAAATGGAGAGACATTTCATGTTCATAGATAAGAAGACTCAGTATCATTAAGATGTCAGTTCTCTCCAACTTGATCTATAGATTCAATGCAATCCCAATCAAAATCCCAGCAAGTTATTTTGTGGGTATCAATAAAGTGATTCCAAAGCTTTTATGGAAAGGCAAAAGACACAGACTAGCCAACACAATTCTAAAGTGGGACAAAGTAAGAGAACTGACAACTTCAAGACTTACTATAGTAATCAACAGAGCATGGTATTGGCAAAAGAATAGACAAATAGATCAATGGAAAAAATAGAGAGCCCAGAAATAGGTCCACACAAATATAGTCAACTAATGTCTGATGAAAGAGTAAAGGCAGTTCAAAGGAGAAAGGATGGTCTTTCCAAAACTGGCACCGGAATAACTGGACATCCACACTCCAAAAAATATTAATCTAGACACAGACCTTCTACCCTTCACAAAAATTTAACTCGATATGTATTATAAGCATAAATGTAAAATGAAAAACTATAAAACTCCTAGAAGATAATACAGGAGAAAATCTAGATGAGCTTGGGCATGAAGAGGATTTTTAAAACACAATATCAAAGACACAATCCATGAAAAAAATAATAAGTTGAACTTCATTAAAATGTAAAACTTCTGCTCTGTGAAAGACACTGTTAGAAAATAAAAAGACAAGCCATAGACTAAGAGAAAATATTTGTAAAACACATATCTAATAAAAGAATTGTGTTCACAATATATAAAGAACTTTTAAAACTCAATAATAAGAAAATAAACAACCCAATTAAAAAATGGCAAATTTCTGAACAGACACCTCACCAAAGAAGTTATATGGATGGCAAATAAGCATATGAAAGGATGCTCCAAATCATGTGTCATCAGGAAAATGAAAATTAAAACAACTTATTGAACACTGTTCTACACACTTATTAGAAAAGTTAAAACCCAAAACACGAACACCAAATGCTGGTGAGAATGTAGAGCAACAGGAACCCTCATTTGTTGCTGGTGGGAATGCAAAATGGTACGGTCACTTTAAAAGACAATTTGGCAGTTTCTTACAAAACTAAAGATAGGCTTACCATTTGATCCAACTCAATGCTCTTAGGTGTTTACCCAAATGAGCTGAAAGCTTATGTCCATACAAAATCCTGAACAATAATGTTTATAATAGTTTTATTCATAACTGCCAAAATATTGGAAGCAACCAAGATAATTCAAAAGGTGAGTAGATTAACTGTAGTACTCCATACAATGGAGAATTATTCAGTGATAAAAAGAAATGAGTTACTAAGCCAGAAAAAGATGTGGAGGAACCTTAAATAAATAATGCTGATTGATAGAAGTCAGTCCAGAAAGGCTAGTACTGTATGATTCTAAATATATGACATCCTAGAAAAGGCAAAACTCTACAGAAAATAAGAATATCAATGGTTGCCAGGGATTTTGAGGGAACAAGGTAGGGATGGATGAACAAGTGGAGCACAGGAGATTTTTAGGGCAGGGAAACTATTCTATACAATATGGTAATGGTGAAAATGTGGCATTACACATTTGTCAAAAGCTATCCAGGTATACAGCACAAAGAGTGAATCTCAATGTAAACTATGGACCTTAACTGATAATAGCCTAGCAATATTGATCCATCAATTATACCAAATATATATACCACATTAATGCAATATGTTAATAACAGGGAAAACTGGGGGTGAGGTAGCAGTATATGGGGGGGCATGTGGGAACTCCCTGTACTTTCTGTGCAATTTTTCTGTAAAACCAAAACTTCTGTAACAGAATAAAGCCCATTCATTAAAAAAATCTGTTAAAGATATCCTTCCTATTTATTTAGAATCCATAGAATTGCTAGAAGTATTCTAGTCCTTAAGAATTGAAAGTTATCATTTAATCATTACATGTCAGAGAATTGGAGTGTGCATTCAGAGATCATTTTTTTCAGCCTCCTTTCTCAATAAATTTCTTCTCCAAGATACATATTACAAAATATGGAGAAAAAATATAACCATAATGATACATCAGGAAAAAAAAACTCTGACTAACAAAAATGTAACATAATCCAGGGTAAACAGACCAGCATCGACACAGATAACAAAATGCATATGAATCAGAAATATATTGGGGTACGTATGCCTATGTTTGATGGGGAAAGAAAACATAAATCCTTTAACTCAGGGCTAGCTGCACAAAAAGAAGTACTGGGGAATTTTGGTGCTAATCTCTTTAGCCTATTTTTATTACTCTGAGAGCAGTCCATTGAAGTTCATAAGCAAAAAGATTGCTAAGGGCAGTAATGCTGGCCCTGGAATAAGAACTCAGGCTGAATCACTCAGAAGGCTTTCATTAAAGTAAGGGAAAATTCTACATAGCATTTCCAATTGCTTTTTTTTAACACAAGCAAATCTTACATTGAGTATACTCACGTGGGATTCCTATCTGGTATGGGTCCAAGGAGGCATGAGAAGAATCTAGGAAATCTGCCACTGTCTACAATATGGTATCAGATGAATACTCTTTACTATCAAAGTTCCAAGAGATGATACAGTTGAAAATATGCAGCATAACAAAAATTGCTTCACCAAGATTCACTTCTGCCTAAATTTCATCTAAAGATGTTAAAATGCAGATTTCCTGATTGATCCCCAGAGATTCTGTTTCAATAACTTTGAAAGAGGACCTGATCATCTCAAATAAAACCTAAAATAAAACTACTCTATCTTATCTGGAAATCAATAAAAATCCTAGTGGACCAGAGCAGGTAGCAGCAGTCACTGGCTGGTACTCAGATCGGATCCCTCCCTGATCTCCCTCAGCCTTTCCTCACCTCCCCAGCTCCAGAACCATCCTGACAAGAGTGAGATATCAGCAGAACTAAGTTATTTCCCACTGGACTTCTTGGTGAATATTCCCCACAAACATGTCGGTTAAAAAAACTCTTAGGCAATTTGAAAAATTTCTAAACCTCTGTCACCATTAAGGGAGCTCACTGCTGCTTCTACTCTCCAAAAAAGACAAGTGGAAACAGGAAATATTAACACTTTATATTTTATTTTGCACTCGCTTTGTAAGTCATCTACTGATCTCTGATGGCATAGACTTAACTCTCATGTAGACGGTTTGCAGATCACACATTATTTCTTTTATGTCCCAATATCAACTTAACACGCAGGGGATGATATCTATAACCATCCCCACCAGCTCAACACACTTCCTCTTTGCTAGCACGTGTGCACACTTAATGCTGTGGTTTAAAGCACTCTTTATCCCAGGAACATTTGAGAATATACAGGAACCTAAGCTCTACCTGTATTTAGCTTCATGTTTCACAGGTTGAGTTTATGATAAAGCACCTAAAACAGTGACAGGAGTATTTCTCTGTTATTATTTATAACACCCTCTTTTGGCATTCATTTAATATTAACTATTCCCATTCACAGAGAAAGCAAAACCAAGAATTTAGATGAGCTGGTTCTGCTTCAGCCAAGTCCTAATTCAAACAAATTTCATTCCAGTGATGGTATTTGTTCATAGGACAACAAACACCTAAAAGAATATTCTATCTTCTGTGGAGATGTACAGACAGGGCAGGCTCTATTCTGTTTCCATTTTCCTTAGGGCAGTTCACAGTATTCAGTAAACAAAATGTCTGCCAGGGGGCAGCAGAATGTAATACTTTCATTCCCAAGAGATTCCTGAGGATTTTATGAAAGCTACAAGCATATTATGATAATTAATTCGAAATTAGAGCTTTGTGATAAGCATGTTATGCTACATTTAGAAGTAAAGGTTTGCCTGAGAGTTCCTTATTAAATCATATTAAGGACTTAAGTAAACTAAAACCATTTTCAGATATAAAAATCAAAGGGAAATCCTAGTAGGTTGGTGTTGCTTAAATTATTTGCTACCTAATTCTGTCCTTCATAGCTTCCCTAAGTTTACTTGCTCTCTTGAACCATTCATTTGTGGACAGTCATATTGCCTTGTTACAAGCAAAATAAGATGTTTCTAAAATTTAAGAATATCTGGGGGAGAACTTCAAGATGGTGGAGGAGTAAGATGTGGAGATCACCTTCCTCCCCACAAATACATCAGAAATACATCTACATGTGGAACAACTCCTACAGAACACCTACTGAATGCTGGCAGAAGACCTCAGACTTCCCAAAAGGCAAGAAACTCCCCACGTACCTGGGTAGGGCAAAAGAAAAAAGAAAAAACAGAGACAAAAGAATAGGGATGGGACCTGCACCTCTGGGAGGGAGCTGTGAAGGAGGGAAAGTTTCCATACACTAGGAAGCCCCTTCACTGGCGGAGACAGGGGGTGGTGGCAGAGAAGCGTCGGAGCCACAGAGGAGAGCGCAGCAACAGGGGTGCAGGGGGCAAAGCGGAGAGATTCCCGCACAGAGGATTGGTGCCGACTAGCACTCACCAGCCTGAGAGGCTTGTCTGCTCACCCACCAGGGCAGGCGGGGGCTGGGAGCTGAGGCTCGGGCTTCGGAGGTCAGATGTCAGGGAGAGGACTGGGGTTGGCGGCGTGAACACAGCCTGAAGGGGGCTAGTGCGCCACAGCTAACCAGGAGGGAGTCCAGGAAAAAGTCTGGACCTGCCTAAGAGGCAAGAGACCATTGTTTCGGGGTGTGTGAAGAGAGGGGATTCAGAGTACCACCTAAACGAGCTCCAGAGATGGGCATGAGCCGCGGATATCAGCACGGACCCCAGAGACTGGCATGAAACGCTAAGGCTGCTGCTGCAGCCACTAAGAAACCTGTGTGCAAGCACAGGTCACTATCCACCTCCCTTCCCAGGAGCCTGTGCAGCCCACCACTGCCATGGTCCCATGATCCAGGGACAACTTGCCCAGGAGAACACAGGGGGCACCTCAGGCTGTTGCAATGTCATGTTGGCCTCTGCTGCTGCAGGCTCACCCCACATTCCATACCCTTCTCCCCCCCGGCCTGAGTGAGCCAGAGCCCCCTAATCAGCTACTCCTTTAACCCCGTCCTGTCTGAGTGAAGAACAAACACCCTCAGGTGACCTACATGCAGAGGCGGGGCCAAATCCAAAGCTGAACCCCAGGAGCTGTGCGAACAAAGAAGAGAAAGGGGAATTTCTCCCAGCAGCCTCAGGAGCAGCAGATTAAATCTCCACAATCAACTTGATGTAGCCTGCATCTCTGGAATACTTGAATAGACAACGAATCATCCCAAAATTGAGGCAGTGGACTTTGGGAGCAACGATATATATATACTTTTTCCTTTTTCTCTTTTTCTGAGTGTGTATGATGCTTCTTTGTGTGATTTTGTCTGTATAGCTTTGCTTTTACCATTTGTCCTAGGGTTCTGTCTGTCTGCTTCTTTTTTCTTGTTGTTGTTGTTTTTAGCACAGTTTTTATCGCTTGTTAACATTGGTTGATTTGTTTTTTGGTTTGTTGCAATCTTCTTTCTTGCTTGCTTTTTTTTTCCTTTCTTTAATTACTTTTTAATTTTTTATTTTTAATAATTATTTTATATATTTTACTTTAATAATTTTTCTTTTCTTTTCTTTTCTTTCTTTCTTTTTTTCTCACTTTTCTTCTGAGCCATGTGGCTGACAGGGTCTTGGTGCTCCAGCTGGGTGTCAGGCCTGTATGGTGAGGTGGGAGAGCCGAGATCAGGACATTGGTCCACCAGAGACCTCCCAGCTCCACATAATATCAAACAGCGAAAGCTCTCCCAGAGATATCCATCTCAACACTAAGACCCAGCTCCACTCAACGACCAGCAAGGTACATTGCTTGACACCCTATGCCAGACAACTAGCAAGACAGGAACACAACCCCACCCATTAGCAGAGAGGCTGCCTAAAACCATAATAAGGTCACAGACACCCCAAAACACACCACCGGACGTGGTCTTGCCAACCAGAAAGACAACATCCAGCCTCATCCACCAGAACACAGGCACCAGTCCCCTCCACCAGGAAGCCTACAAAACCCACTGAACCAACCTTAGCCCCTGGAGGCAGACACCAAAAACAACGGGAACTATGAACCTGCAGCCTGCGAAAAGGAGACCCCAAAGACAGTAAGTTAAGCAAAATGAGAAAACAGAGAAACACACAGCAGGCGAAGAAGCAAGGTAAAAACCCACCAGACCAAACAAATGAAGAGGAAATAGGCAGTCTACCTGAAAAACAATTCCGAGTAATGATAGTAAAGATGATCCAAAAATCTTGGAAATAGAATGGAGAAAATACAAGAAACATTCAACAAAGACCGAGAAGAACTAAAGAGCAAACAATCATGAACAACACAATAAATGAAATTAAAAATACTCTAGAAGGAATCAAGAGCAGAATAACTGAGGCAGAAGAATGGATACGTGACCTGGAAGATGAAATAGTGGAAATAACTACTGCAGAGCAGAATAAAGAAAAAAGAATGAAAAGAATTGAGGACAGTCTCAGAGACATCTGGGACAACATTCAATGCACCAGCATTCGAATTATAGGGGTCACAGAAGAGGAAGAGAAAAAGAAAGGGACTGAGAAAATATTTGAAGAGATTATAGTTGAAAACTTCCCTAATATGGGAAAGGAAATAGTTAATCCAGTCCAGGAAGCACAGAGAGTCCCATACAGGATAAATCTAAGGAGAAGACACAAGACACATATTAATCAAACTATCAAAAATTAAATACAAAGAAAAAATATTAAATGCAGCAAGGGAAAAACAACAAATAACATTCAAGGGAATCCCCATAAGGTTAACAGCTGATCTTTCAGCAGAAACTCGGCAAGCCAGAAGGCAGTGGCAGGACATATTTAAAGTGATGAAAGGGAAAAACCTACAACCAAGTTTACTCTACCCAGCAAGGATCTCATTCAGATTCGATGGAGAAATTAAAACCTTTACAGACAAGCAAAAGCTAAGAGAAGTCAGCACCACCAAACCAGCTTTACAACAAATGCCAAAGGAACTTCTCTAGGCAGGAAACACAAGAGAAGGAAAACACCTACAATAACAAATCCAAAACAAGAAAATCGTAATAGGAACATACATATTGATAATTACCTTAAATGTAAATGGATTAAATCCCCCAACCAAAAGATATAGACTGGCTGAATGGATACAAAAACAAGACCCATATATATGCTGTCTACAAGAGACCCACTTCAGACCTAGGGACACATACAGACTGAAAGTGAGGGGATGGAAAAAGATATTCCATGCAAATGGAAATCAAAAGAAAGCTAGAGTAGCAATTCTCATATCAGACAACAAAATAGACTTTAAAATAAAGACAATTACAAGAGACAAAGAAGGACACTACATGATGATCAAGGAATCAATCCAAAAAGATATAACAATTGTAAATATTTATGCACCCCACATAGGAGTACCTCAATACATAAGGCAAATACTAACAGCCATAAAAGGGGAAATCGACAGTAACACAATCATAGTAGGGGACTTTAACACCCCACTTTCACCAATGGACTGATCATCCAAAATGAAAATAAATAAGGAAACACAAGCTTTATATGATACATTAAACAAGATGGGCTTAATTGATATTTATAGGACATTCCATCTGAAAACAACAGAATACACTTTCTTCTCAAGTGCTCATAGAATATTCTCCAGGATAGATCATATCTTGGGTCACAAATCAAGCCTTGGTAAATTTAAGAATATTGAAATCATACGAAGTATCTTTGCTGACCACAATGCTATGAGACTAGATATCAATTACAGGAAATAATCTGAGAAAAATACAAACACATGGAAGCTAAACAATACACTACTTAATAACCAAGAGATCACTGAAGAAATCAAAGAGGAAATCAAAAAATACCTATAAACAAATGACAATGAAAACACGACCACCCAAAACCTATGGGATGCAGCAAAAGCAGCTCTAAGAGGAACATATATCGCAATACAATGCTACATCAAGAAACAAGAAACATCTCAAATAAACGACCTAACCTTACTCCTAAAGCAATTAGAGAAAGAAGAACAAAAAACCCCCAAATTTAGCTGAAGGAAAGAAATCATAAATATCAGATCAGAAATAAATGAAAAAGAAAGGAAGGAAATGATAAGAAAGATCAACAAAACTAAAGGCTGGTTCTTTGAGAAGATAAACAAAATTGATAAACCATTAGCCAGACTCATCAAGAAAGGAAGGGAGAAGACTCAGATCAATAGAATTAGAAATGAAAAAGGAGAAGAAATACTCACATTGCCGAAATACAAAGTATTATGAGAGATTACTACAAGCAACTATATGCCAATAAAATGGACAACCCGGAAGAAATGGACAAATTCTTAGAAAAGCACAACCTTCTGAGACTGAATCAGGAAGAAATAGAAAATATAAACAGACCAATAATAAGCACTGAAATTGAAACTGTGATTAAAAATCTTCCAACAAACAAAAACCCAGGACCAGATGGCTTCACAGGCAAATTCTATCAAACATTTAGAGAAGAGCTAACACCCATCCTTCTCAAACTCTTCCAAAATATAGCAGAGGGAGGAACACTGCCAAACTCATTCTACGAGGCCACCATCACCCTGATACCAAAACCAGACAAAGATGTCACAAAGAAAGAAAACTACAGGCCAATATCACTGATGAACATAGATGCAAAAATCCTCAACAAAATACTAGCAAACAGAATCCAACAGCACATGAAAAGGATGATATACCATGATCAAGTGGGGTTTATCCCAGGAATGCAAGGATTCTTCAGTACACGCAAATTAATCAATGTGATACACCATATTAACAAATTGAAGGATAAAAAACATATGATAATCTCAATAGATGCAGAGAAAGCTTTTGACAAAATTCAACACCCATTTATGATAAAAAACCCTCCAGAAAGTAGGCATAGAGGGAACTTAGCTCAACATAATAAAGGCCATATATGACAAACCCACAGCCAACATCGTCCTCAATGGTGAAAAACTGAAACCATTTCCACTAAGATCAGGAACAAGACAAGGTTGCCCACTCTCACCACTATTATTCAACATAGTCTTGGAAGTTTTAGCCACATCAATCAGAGAAGAAAAAGAAATAAAAGGAATCCAAATCATAAAAAAAGAAGTAAAGCTGTCATGTCACTGTTTGCAGATGACATGATACTCTACATAGAGAATCCTAAAGATGCTACCAGAAAACTCCTAGAGCTAATCAATGAATTTGGTAAAGTAGCAGGATACAAAATTAATGCACAGAAATCTCTTGCATTCCTATACACTAAGGACGAAAAATCTGAAATTAAGGAAACACTCCCATTTACCATTGCAACAAAAAGAATGAAATACCTAGGAATAAACCTACCTAAGGAGACAAAAAACCTGTATGCAGAAAACTATGACACTGATTAAAGGAATTAAAGATGATATAAACAGATGGAGAGATATACCATGTTCTTGGATTGGAAGAATCAACATTGTGAAAATGACTATACTACCCAAAGCAATCTACAGATTCAATGCAATCCCTATCAAATTACCAATGGCATTTTTCACAGAACTAGATCAAAAAATTTCACAATTTGTATGGAAACACAAAAGACCCTGTATAGCCAAAGCAATCTTGAGAAAGAAAAACAGAGCTGGAGGAATCAGGCTCCTGGACTTCAGACTATACTACAAAGCAACAGTAATCAAGACAGTATGGTACTTGCACAAAAAGAAAAATACAGATCAGTGGAACAGGATAGAAAGCCCAGAGATAAATCCACACACATATGGTCACCTTATTTTGATAAAGGAGACAAGAATATACAATGGAGAAAAGATAGCCTCTTTAATAAGTGGTGCTGAGTAAACTGAACAGCTACATGTAAAAGAATGAAATTAGAACACTCCCTAACACCATACACAAAAATAAACTCAAAATGGATTAAAGACCTAAATGTAAGGCCAAATGCTATAAAACTCTTAGAGGAACACATAGGCAGAACACTCTATGACATAAATCACAGCAAGATCCATTTTGACCCACCTCCTCGAGAAATGGAAATAAAAACAAAAATAAACAAATGAGACCTAATGGAACTTAAAAGCTTTTGCACAGCAAAGGAAACCATAAACAAGATGAAAAGACAAGCCTCAGAATTGGAGAAAACATTTGCAAATGAAGCAACTGACAAAGGATTAATTTCCAAAATATACAAGCAGCTCATGCAGCTCAATATCAAAAAAACAAACACCCAGTCAAAAAATGGGCAGAAGACTTAAATAGATATTTCTCCAGAGAACATATACAGATTGCCAACAAACACATGAACGAATGCTCAACATCACTAATCATTAGAGAAATGCAAATCAAAACTACAACGAGGTATCACCTCACACCTGTCTGAATGGCCATCATCAAAAAATCTAAAAGCAATAAAGGCTGGAGAGGGTGTGAAGAAAAGGGAACCCTCTTGCACTGTTGGTGGGAATGTAAATTGCTACAGCCACTATGGAGAACAGCAAGCAGGTTCCTTAAAAAACTAAACATGGAACTACATACGACCCAGCAATCCCACTACTGGGCATATACCCTGAGAAAACCATAATTCAAAAAGAGTCATGTACCACAATGTTCATTGCAGCTCTATTTACAATAGCCAGGACATGGAAGCAACCTAAGTGTCCATTGACAGATGAATGGATAAAGAAGATGTGGCACATATATACAATGTAATATTACTCAGCCATAAAACGAAATGAAATTGAGTTATTTGTAGTGAGGTGGATGCACCTAGAGTCTGTCATACAGTGAAGTAAGTCAGAAAGAGAAAAACAAATACTGTAATCTAACACATATGTATGGAGTCTAAAAAAAAAAAAGGTTATGAAGAACCATTTGAAGGCAGGACAGGAATAAAGATGCAGATGTAGAGAATGGACTTGAGGACATGGGGAGGGGGAAGGGTAAGCTGAGACGAAGTGAGAGAGCGGCATGGACTTATATATACTACCAAATGTAAAATAGATAGCTAGTGGGAAGCAGCCGCATAGCACAGGGAGATCAGCTCGGTGCTTTGTGACCACCTAGAGGGGTGGGATATGGAGGGTGGGAGGGAGATGCAAGAGGGAGGAGATTTGGGGATTTATATGTATGTATAGCTGATTCACTTTGTTATAAAGCATAAAGTAACACATCATGGTAAAGCAATTGTACTCCAATAAAGATGTTAAAAAAAAAAAAGAAGTAAATAAATATCACACACACACAGAAAAAGAATATCTGGCTATTTTTCAAAATTTGTGACTCATCTTGAAAAAAATGGGAGATGCCATTTTTGTTGCCTATGACAAAATAAATACTTCCATAATAAGCTGTAGTGAAGTTATCATAGCAACTTACTTCTGAGACTGACTTTAAGTAAAAGCGAAATACAGAACTGCGTTGCAGCAGGACTGTTCCAGAGAAAGGGAGAGGCATTGAGAGAAAGAGGAGCCATATTGAAACCTTTTGAAATCTCATTGTAAGTTCAAATAATATTTATTCAGAATCCTTGGCAGGGTCCTTTTAAGTCCATCCTTTGCCTGTGTGTGTATTGTCTTTTATAAGCATGGAATTAAAAAATTACCTGAGTTAGTCCTTCAGGGAACTCTAGTTGTTAAAGCTAATGTCCCAAATTTTATAAATTAGGTCTTTGAACTTACCTCTTTTTAAGTCATTACTTTTAATCTGTTTGAAAGCCCTATTTATTTTGTTTACGATGTTTTGCTCTGAGTAATGTCATTTAATAAAATAGTTTCTAGGGACTTTTGATTAAAGATACTCCAGCAAAATACAGTAGTCCTTAGAAGCCATAAAAACACAGAGATAAAAAGAATAGGGGAATAACCAAAACAGAATTCTGGAATCTGGAAAGCAAATGGATATGAGGTAAATGCTGAGAAAACTTGAGAAATGGGGCTTCCCTGGTGGTGCAGTGGTTGAGAATCTGCCTACCAATGCAGGGGACACAGGTTCGAGCCCTGGTCTGGGAAGATCCCATGTGCCGCGGAGAGGCTGGGCTCCTGCACCACAACTACTGAGCCTGCGCGTCTGGAGCCTGTGCTCCGCAACAAGAGGGGCCGTGACGGTGAGAGGCTCGCACACCGCGATGAAGAGTGGCCCCTGCTTGCCCCAACTAGAGAAAGCCCTCGCGCAGAAACGAAGACCCAACACAGCCAAAAATAAAAAAATAAATAAATTTTAAAAAGATCATCTCTAAAAAAAAAAAGAAAAAAAAAAACTTGAGAAAGATGAATTCTAAGCTTTAGTGATAGAAGTTGTGTAGTAACATGAAATAACTAAAGAACTTCTAAACTGTTCAGAAATTGATGGTTGTGAGAGTAATCGTGTGGTTAAATAACAGGGGATCATTCAAATGCTATTTTGAGGAGAAGTTAGCCCCTCAGATCCCCACCCTTACTCTGCATATCTAGGCAACTACCTCTGCCCTACCTCAACAGAAAATTGGAGATTTATTCTTTGGTGAGGAAAGAAACAGACGTCCTGTGAACAAGCGCTTTTTCTGTAATCTACTGGTGTGTAACAAACCACTTCCCAAAATGTAGTGGCATAAAATAATCATCTATTATTATACCTCATGGTTCTTATGGGTTGACTGGGCTCAGTTGGGCAGTTATAACTGGGGCCCTCTAATACTGTTACAGACCCATAGTGGCTGGGCTGGAGCCACTGAAGGCTTAAATGGGTTGGATGTCCAAGATTAAGTGGTCTCTCACATGCCTGGCTCTTCAGCTGTGATGACTGGAACAGCTAGAGGATGAGATGACCAGGTGCTATTCTTTCCATACAGCCCCTCCATGTAGCTTTTTTGTCTTCATCACTGCTTGGCAGTCTCCTGTTAGTTGAAATTCTTCCATGGAGATTGGCTACTTCTAAGGCAAACATTCGAAGAAACCCAGATGAAAGCTACCAAGAGTCTATGGCATAGAATTCATGCAACATCACTTCTGCCACATTATGGTGGTCAGAAAAGAGCCACAGACCAGTCCAGATTCAAGATGAGTGGACTATGTAAAAATGTGAGTACCAGGATGTGTGGTTCATGGTGTGTGTGTGTGTGTGTGTGTGTGTGTGTGTGTGTGTGGTGGGGGTCCATCTTTAGGTACTAGCTACCACAAGAGAACAAACGCCAGGTTCAGCTGAGGTCTGGAAGATACTAAAACAGAGAAATTAAACAAAATATTCAACCTTTCCTCCCTTTTCTCATTGAATCCTCAGAATGTCTCAGACCATCTAAGATTGAAGTGCACTGATTGACAAGCCTGGAATACATGCATGGTACATCAATTCAGCTTTTTATTCCTTACTCCTAAGTATGAGTAAATAGTTTAAGAGCAACAAATAAGAGAATATACCAAGACAAACGGAGAAATGTAAAGGAAGAAAATAAACAAAATGTTAGGTAAAGAAAACTTCAAATCATATCTTTAATATCATCAGAGAGAAAAGGGAATATAGTACAATCTTGAAACAAGAGCAGGATACTATAAAAAGTAATATTCATAGAATTAGAAAAGCTCTTGGAAATTATCTACACAGAGGTAGACAATGTGTGGGTGAATGTGGTTTTGTGAGTTTTTAAATGATAGAAAATAAGAAAAATTAAATTAAAATATTGGAAGACAGAATTTTAAATAAAGACATGGAAAAGAGGGGGAAGCTAATATAGTTAGAGGATCACTTTACAAGTTCCATGATCCAAATAACAAATGTTCCGGAGACAACAGAACAAAAAACAGGTAGGAAATGTTTTTTTTCTTTTTTTTGGGGGGGGCGGTACCCTCCCTGTGCAACTACCTACAAATAGGACCCTCCCTATCAACTATATACAAGAGGGACCCTCCCTGCCCAACCACCCACAAGTGGGACCCTCCCTGCCAACTACCTACTAGTGGGCTTAGACTACTCAAGAGCCCACACGTGGCACCCTAACTGCCCAATTATCTAAATGAGGGACCTGTCCTGCCCAAATGCCTACAAGTGGGACCCTCCCTGCCCAACTACAGATATAAGGTACCCTCCATGCCCAACTACCTACATGAGACCCTCCCTGCCAACTATGTACAAGTGGGACCCCCCTGTTAAACTTCCTACAAGTGGGACCCTCCTGTCAACTACCTATGAGTGGGACCCTCCCTGCCAAATAGTTACAAGTAGGACCCTCCCTGTCAACTACATACAAGTGGGACCTCCCTACCCAATTACATAAAAGTGGGACCCTCTCTGCCAACTACCTACAAGTGGGACCCTACCTGCTCAACGACCCACATGGGGGAGCCTCCCTGCCCACCTACCTTCAAGTGGGCCACCCCCCCATCTGCTCAACTACCATCATGTGGGAACCGACCTGCCCAACTATCTAATTAAGGATACTCCCTGCCCAACTACTGACAAGTGGGACTGCCTCTGCCAACTACCTACTAGTGGGATCCTCCCTGCCAACTACTTACAAGTGGGACCCTCCCTGCCTAACCACCCACAAGTGAGACCATCCCGGCCAACAACGTACAACTGAGACCAACTCTGTCAAGTACATACAAGTGGGGGACTCCCTGCCAATTACCTAAAATTGGGACCCTCCCTACCTAATTACCTAAAAGTAGGACCTTCTCTGCCTGACTACCTACAAGTGGGACCCTACCTGTTCAACAACACAATCCAATTGAGGACAGTCACTGCCCAACCACTGACAAGTGGGACCCTCCTTACTCAGTGACCCACATGTGGGAGCCGACCTGCCCAACTACCTAATTGATGACACTCCTTTCCTAACTACTGACAAGTGGGACCCTCCCTACCCAACTACCTACAAGTCGGCTTAGACCTGCTCAAGAACCCACATGAGGCACCCTAACTGCCCAGTTACCTAAATGAGGGACCTGACCTGCTCTGCTACCTACTGTGGGACCTTACCCACTCAACCACCCACATGTGAGACCCGACCTGCCCATCAGGTAGGAAAATTTTCAAAGAAACAAATCAAGAAAATTTTCCAGAACTGAAAGAATTGAATTTCTAGTTCAAAGGAGGCTGTGATGGGTTGACTTGTATCCTAAACCCCAGTACCTAATAATGTGACCTTATTTGGAAATAGGGTCTTTGCAGATGTAATCAAGTTAAGATGAGGTCGTTAGAGTGACCCGTGATCCATTATGACTGGTGTCCTTACACAAAGAGAAAAATTTGGACACAGATATAGATGTACACAAGGAGATGGCCACTTGAAGATGAAGGCAGAAATTTGGGTCAGTCATCTGCAAGCCAAAATGCCAAAGACTGCGAGTAATTCTCCAGAAGCCAGGAGAGAAGCATGGAACAGATTCTCCCTCACAGCCCTCAGAAGGAACCAACCTCGCCGATATCTTATTCTCAGACTTCTAGCCTCCAGAACTGTGAAACAATGAATTTCTGTTGTTAACTCCCACTTTGTACTACTTTGTTATGGCAGACCTAGGAAACTAGACCCACTGAGTATCCAGTGGTAAAGGAAAACAGCTCCGCAGCAAAGCACATGACTGTGGAATTGAGGGAACTCGAGTGAGGACAGAAAGAAGACTCTAAAAGCTTCTGGAGAGACAGGTGTAGGAGACTAAACTACCAGTTAAGTGTTAGGGTAGAATAAAGACACGTGAAATTTCAAATATTTCATTTCTCAAGCATCTATAGGATGACAAGGGCCACAAAAATGATGGAGTAAACAAAGAAAAGGAAGATATGGGATTTAGGGAAAAGAACCCAGTGTAAGAGACAAGTAAGAGGGTGTTCCCAAGATGGTTATGAGAGGATTTTTCAGGATGAAGGCTATGTGGTGGGGTTAGAGGTTAGAGGCCAACCAGATCAGTTTAAGCATGTCAGATAACTCTAAACAAGGAGAGAGAAAGAGAGAGAGAGAGAGAAATCCAACTTGTTTGAGAAATTTTTACACTTATGACAGGGGCTAGTGGATGAATAAATAATCATTCGTGGAAAAAGAAAACTCCAAGGAAATAACAAAAAGTTGTGAAAGAAAGAAAATGAAATCATACTCAATTACTGTTGTAAATTGGATTTTATAGTCATATTGATATAAATACTGAATATTGATTTTTTAAAAATTTTAAATAATTAGAGAGGAGAAGAGAGAATTCTGATAATGTGAGGTAAGAGGTAAAGGAGAAAGAGTATTAAATACTCATCTTTCATAGTGAAAAATTAGTAGATAAAGCCTAATATTAAAAAATAGAAGTATAAACATAATATTGATGGCTAAGAAATAATTATCCCGGGGCTTCCCTGGTGGTGCAGTGGTTGAGAATCTGCCTGCCAATGCACGGGACACGGGTTCGAGCCCTGGTCTGGGAAGATCCCACATGCCGCGGAGCAACTGGGCCCGTGAGCCACAACTACTGATCCTGCGCGTCTGGAGCCTGTGCTCCAAGAGAGGCCGCGATAGTGAGAGGCCCGGGCACCGCAATGAGGAGTGGTCCCCGCTTGCCGCAACTAGAGAAAGCCCTCGCACAGAAACGAAGACCCAGCACAGCCATAAATAAATAAATAAATAAATAAATAAATAAATAAATAAATAAATGTGAATTTCTTAAAAAAAACAAAAAAGAAATAATTATCCCCATAAAGTGGAAAAGTGATTGCTTTGGGGAGTCAGAATAGAGGAGTAGGAGGGATACTGCTGTTTCTGATCACAAGCCTTGTAGAACCACTCTACCAGTTAAATATTATGCATATATAGCTTTGAAGGAACTAACAGTTATTGAGAACCTCTACCGAATAATTCTATATTTGACGTGTAAAAGGTAAACCTATGGCCATTTACTCTGGGCCAGTGCTTCTCAAAGTGGGATGTGCCCAGGAATTGGCTGGTACCTTGCTTAAAACGCAGGGCTGGAGTAGGACCCAATATTGTGCACTTACCACAAACTCTCAGGCAGTGCCAATCCAGCTGGGCCATGGACCACATTTTGAGTAGCAAGGCTCTAGGACAGTATTTTCAACTCAAGCTACATGGTTCAGCCACACGAAGAGCTTTTTTAAAAAGCAAAGATGGTTAGGAACTTTAAATTCCTTCAAAGACCCCCATATTGTTTTTAGCCTAGAGTTTAAACGTCATAATGACATACAAGGCTCCTTCGTACACAATCCTTGCCCTGTTTTGATGCCACTGCCCCATTGCTACCAACAATTCCATCGACTAACATTATTGAAGCAGCCCAGAGTGCCTGCTGTATAACTGAGCCGTAGACAGCCTCTGTGTATTGGCCCCTAGGTTGTTTGCTTCTTCACAACCGGGTACAATCTGTTAGCTCAAAAGCCAGCCAGTGCCAAACTCAAATTTGTTTGTATTTTTATTTATTTTATACATTCATTTATTTTTAAATTCCCCAGACAAGCAGGTTTTTAGTCATTTAGAGCCTGCCTACTTTGCATACCTCCCAATCCTCACCCCACATCTGCTGGCAATAAATAAGGATAAACCCCAAGCCACAGAGATCCCAAGCTGCTCTTCCCTTCCTAGCTTTCCAGCCCAGAGTTTCCCTGAGCTGCTAGCACATAAGCCCCTCTCCCACTCTCTGATCTCTCTCTAAGTTCCCTTCTGAGTAGTAACCCAGTTTCCTTAGCCTTTGGACAGGTACCTGTAAGGGACTGTGAGGGACTTTTCCTATAAGTCAACCAGCCAGTGTCACCCATTAAGCTTGTATGTGCTATGACCACCTCAGAGTCATACCTTTTCCCTTGATTAGCCCCCAAATCTCTCACCCTCACTTTAATGCTTTAAACACTCTACAGTTCATTGTGCTTTAACTGGCTGATTCCTCTTTATCCTTTAAGACTCACTTTAGGATCCAAGTCCACCAGGAAGTCTTCTGTGACCTACACCATGGAGAATGAATTAGTGTCCTGCCTTACAATACCTCTGCATGTAATATGATCACCAATCAGAAGCTCCAAGAGTTATATTTACCTTCATTGATCTCTAAAATACCATGGGGAAAACTTCACTTTCTCTATACGTGAATGGGGTCTAGGGTTTCATCCAGTCAACCATTGTTTATTAAGTAACAACTATGTACCAAGTATAGTCTCTGGATTGGATTTTCAATGGTAAGAAAAGAAAATAATGGAGTTTCTGCTCTTGTAGAGTTTAAAGTCAACTGAGGGAGGCAGGCATTAATTCATCAAAAAAATAAGTGCAATTGGGATAAATACTCTGGAGGAAGGTACTCAGAAGAGATTATGGACCATAGTTCAGGTCAGCAGTACAGAGTATAACACAGACGAGAATTTTAAATTCTCTCTTAATTTTAATTTCATCCTCTCTTGAAGTTAAGACTCCTCAGACTACTCCCTTCTTTCTAGACTATGCCTTTCGGTGTCCAATCTAAAATCATTCTACCGGTGCTTAGCAGTATAGAACTCTGGGCCTTTGAAGTTGTTTGCTTGTAAATTGCACTGAAGTCAGATGGACTTTCAAAGACAACTCTTGGCACTGGTGCAGGTGCTCTCTTGGCCCAACCTAGCATGGAGATGGAGTTGCCAAATATCAGGCACATACCCCAATGAAGGTGGTAAATTTTGTTGCCTTCATTTCAATTTTTTCTCTGATTATAAATATTATGTGTCATAGACTATTTTGAAAATACAAATAAGTATACAGAAGAAAATAACGTCACCATCAATGTGTGAGCCTAGTTGACAGTTTGCTGCACAGGCATACCTCATTTTATTGTGCTTTGCTTTTTGCTTTTTTTTTTTTTAATTTTTACAGGCATTACATTTTATACAAATTGAAGGTTTGTGGTAACCCTGTGTCACACAAGTCTACTGGCGCCATTTTTCCAAGAACACTTACTCATTTTGTGAATCTGCATCACATTTTGGTAATCCTTGCAATATTTCAAACTTTTCTATTATTATTATATTTGTTATGGTGATCTGTGATCAGTGATCTTTGATGTTACTGTTGTAATTTTGGGGTGCCACAAACCAAGCCCATATAAGACAGGGAACTTAGTGACAAATGTTGTATGTGTTCTGACTGTGCCACCAATTGGCCATTCACCCATCTTTCTCCTTCTCCTCAGGCCTCCCTATTCCCTGAGATACAACAGTATTAAAATTAGGCCAATGCATAACACCACAATGGCCTCTAAGTGTTCAAGTGAAGGGAAGAGTCAATCAATGTGGCAAACATCATTGTCTTATTCTAAGAAATTGCCAAAGCCACCCTAACCTTCAGCAATCACCACCCTGATCAGTCAGCAGCCACCAACATAGAGGCAAAATCCTCCATCAGCAAAAAGATTATGACTCTTGAAGGCTCAGATGATGGTTAGTGTTTTTTAGCAATGAAGCATTTAAAAATTTTTTTTTAGACATAATGCCATTGCACACTTAACAGACTATAGTATAGCATAAACATAACTTTTATATGCACTGGGAAATCAAAAAAAAATTTATGTGACTCACTTTATTGTGATATTTGCTTTATTGTGGTGGTCTGGAACCAGGCCCGCAATATCTTCGAGGTATACCTGTACTTCCTCTCCTTATTTCTATGTCTCTGTAGCAGAAGAGGTATATTAGCTATTGCCCCACTGAAAGGTTATTCTAACCATCATCTTGCTGAACATCTCAATCCCCTATAGGTTTCCAGAACCATCAGTTAGTGGACTGCCTGAAGGCACCAGTTGGATGGGGGCAGATGCCCTGGGGCACTAAGCCAGTAAAACTCCTGAATTAGCAAGGAGAGAAGGGCTTGGCCTTGAGTCAGTGTCTACTCATTTTCTACAGAAAATGTCTTTGGAAAAATGGCACCAATAGATTTGCTTGGTACTTGCAAATGAAAGGTTCTATTTTCCTCCCCAAGGATTCAGGTCTTTTAGTTCCTTCCTCCCATCTGCTTCTACTCTCAGGCTGCTTCTTCCTTTTCACAGCTCTAAGTCTTTCAGGGAATAGAAAAACGTGCTCCTCAAGCAAGCCTGTGAATATTTTTATGTAGCACATCAGTAACTTGCAACTTCTGTCTTTGAGATTTACAGTTTTTAGAACTCTTTCTGAGGTAGGTGATCCATGCCTATGGATGCCTATGTGAAACAGAAACCAAGCAGGACCCTGCAGGGCCTTCCTAGGGACAGACCTCCCCACCCCCACACCTACTGTTTGTAGAAAAGCTTTACCCTCCTAGGCCTTCCCAGAGTTCCAAAGAGAAAATTTAGTCAGAGAAGTTAGAAAATGCAGAAACAAAGGAAAGCAGTCAAGGAAGACAAAATAACGACAGTGTAGTTGTGAAACAAAGTCAAGAACCTTTAGTTCCTTCTCAAGGGCTATAGATAATACACTGAGCCAGGGCTTCCCTGGTGGCGCAGTGGTTGAGAATCTGCCTGCCAATGCAGGGGACACGGGTTCGAGCCCTGGTCTGGGAAGATCCCACATGCCGTGGAGCAACTAGGCCCATGAGCCACAATTACTGAGCCTGCGCGTCTGGAGCCTGTGCTCCGTAACAAGAGAGACCACGATAATGAGAGGCGCGCGCACTGCGATGAAGAGTGGCCCCCACTTGCTGCAACTAGAGAAAGCCCTCGTGCAGAAATGAAGACCCAACACAGCCATAAATAAATAAATAAATAAATAAATAGATAAATAAAAATTAAAATAAGTATTTACTAAAAAAAAAAAAAAAAATACACTGCGCCATATCCTTGAGTTGTTTTGCAGATATTAAAACCCCCACCAGGTGGAGGACGTTAACTGCATGCTGACCACCAGCACATAGACCACAGACTGGTTGGAACCAGAAGGTTGATGACTGAGATTCCCAAAACATCACCCTGTTACCTCACCATCAACCAATGAAAGAATTGTGCAGGAGCTAATCACACACCCTGTGACCCTCTCCCTCACATTGACTTTAAAAGCCCTTCTCTGAAAGCCAAAAGATATTTCGGGTCTTTTGAACACAAACTGCCCGTTCTCCTTGGTTGGCACGCTGCAATAAATGCTGTACTTTCCTTCATCACAACCAGGTGTCAGTGGATTGGCTTTGCTGCATGTTGGGTGAGCAGACCCAAGTTTGGTTCAGTAAAAAAACAGGCTTGGAAACATGTCCCCTGGAGTAAGAATGAGAGAATTCTATGATCTAGGGAGGAGAGGAAGATTCAAGAGAATTACTGCCTAATACAGATTAATAATCCTGCCACACACGTGTGTAACTTTTATTTTACATAATCAAAACATACACAGTCAACTTTCTGTCTTGATTTTCTTAACTGAATACTATTTTGAAAACATTTCATCCAAGTCATAAAATCATCTTTGAGATCTCCATTTCAAAGTTTGAAGAATATTCCATCCTCTAGTCCACTAGCTGCTTAACTAGTTGCTAATTGGTAATTTCATGTAGTGGTAAAAAGCTCAGGATCTGGATTCAGATGACAGCCTAAACTGTGCCAGGGAATAAGATATTTTCCTCTACCCTTCTAGATTTTTCTGGCTGGTCTAAGAATTAAGTTGACATGAGACAGATTGATAGGAGAAAATCACATTAAAGTTTAATAACATGTATACATGGAAGAGACCCAGGAAAACTGAGCCACTGGCCAAAATGAATGAAGCCCTCAACTTAAATACCATCTTCAGTTAAAGGCAAGAGAGGATGCTGGGAGTAGGGGTTTGGGACTTCAAAGGGAGAAAGGCAATTGACAAGGAGATAGAAAAGTAAATGTTTGACAAGTGGGACAGAGAAAATGGGACAGAAAGAGGATTTTAACAAACAGACTTTGCTAGGTTCCTCCCTGTCTACACACCTAGCTCATACTATAATTATCTATGGTGATAGTTCCCTTCCTAGAAAAGGTCCCCTGTCTGCATTCTTTTAGGCAGTTACCAGGGAGATTGAAATTTCTTCCTGAGTCTTTTGGGCCTTAAGAGTAATCAGCTTAAATTAACTCTCATGCCAAAGAGACACAATTTAGGGTGGCAAAATTTGCTCCCCAATAGCTAGAATCTCACCCACCACCACTGTGACCTTGGAAAAGATTCTTAACCCCTCAGTGCTTTCCCTGTAAAATTATTTCCCTGTAAATAGGAATATTAATATTAGTTATCTCATAAAATTATTAGGTAATTTAAAAGTTAATATACATAAATCACTAAAAACAACAAATATAATCAATACATGTAGTGGCTGTTGCTATAGTTATTTGATTTTTGAATATAATTTTTCATTTTTCTAATATTCTAATTTTTCATTTCTATAAACAACTACAAATATATATGTATATAAATCTATGTCTTTCTTAAAAACCTTTTAGATAGAATTGTAGAAGTTGTATTAGCAGGCTCTGAATTTTTAATGGCTCTGGATATATTTTGCCAAATCATTTATCAGGAAGATTATATAATTTTACACTCACACACAGTTAAATGTTTTCTCTTCAATAAATTCTCCATCAGCAAGGAGAGTAATCTTTTTAAAAAACAGACTGGAACAAGTCCCTCCCTAAATTGTTAGCCTGACTTCAGGAGCCCTGTATACACTGCCCCACTCTGCTCTCCACCTCCCCTGCAGCTGTCCTCCTGCTGGGTCACCGTGTTCCAGCCACATAGGATTCCTTTCCATTCCTAAACGAGACACCTTTCTTCCAGCCTCTGGACGGCAGGATCTTTAAGCTTCCTATTCACTCTGCCTGGAATATCTTCCCTCCCTTGTGCTACCCCCATCTTCCCAACTTTATCTAGTTAACTCTTGGTCCTACATACACACTCTAGGGTCAGAACAGGTTATTCACCCTCTTAAATACTCTCAGGGCACTGTCTTTTGCTCCATAGCACTTAATGCAAATAAAATTAGTTAACTGACTAATTATGTAATAATGTCTTAAATGTTCTTCTCTCAGCTTGTCTCTAAGCACCATGAAAGAGGCATTGTGACTAGTTTCAGGATGATCATTGTATTCCTCCTGTCTTTTCCAAGTCAAAGTAAATAAATACTTAAGTGAATAGAAGAGCAAAGGAAAGAAGATTCATATGACTGGGTCTTGTTTTTCCTCTGGTAATATTTGTCTTTAAAATTTCCATTCACTTACTAAAGTGTATTTTATACCTTTCTCCTCTACCTAAATATCTCATCAGAAACACCAAGTCTTCACCCATTAACTCAAGCCATATTCCTCCCAGGATCCAGGCTAAAGACAGAGGCTTTCTCTCTGGAAAGGCTGAACTGATAGGCTCTACCTGAGACCCAGAGATAGGGGTGGGGTGAGGTACGGCACCATGATGGGACAGTGGGATTAACTGATCTGTCTCTCCATGGTCCTTACCCCACTCTGCTCACTGATCACTGGCAGTGGGCTTGTAGCCCACAGAGAGAGGTTGGAGGATTCCTCTTTGGGCAAACTGATTGGCTCAGGATCCTGACCTTTGAAGAAAACATTTAATGTGAGAGAGAGTAAAACACACAAACAAACAAACAAAGGAACTTGGATAAAACAGGAACAACCAGGCAGCAGAAGTAATGTCTATGGGAATTCCCTGGCAGTCCAGTGGTTAATACTTCGCCTTCCAATGCAGGGGGTGCGGGTTCGATCGATCCCTGGTCAGAGAGCTAAGATCCCACAAGCCTCTCAGCCAAAAAAACAAAACATAAAACAGAAGAAATATTGTAACAAATTCAATAAAGACTTAAAAAAAAAAAGGTCTACATCAAAAAAATCTTTAAAAAAAAAGTAATGTCTATAATATAATAAATTTAACATTGTAAAAGAAAAAACAGAACAAAAAAGTAATACAATTTTTTGAAGAATATTTGAAAAACAATTTAAAAAGCCCCTCATAAATTAAACATAGAAAAGCAGAAATGAAAAATTCAATCAAAGGTTTGGAAGATAAATTTGAGAAAAATCAATTAGAAAAGAGGAGAAAAGTCAAAAAATAGAAAATAGGGAACAAGATAAGAAAAATAGAGGGTCAATCTAGGATTTATCATCTAAATGATAAATATCCCCCAAAATAATAAAGAATAAAATATTTTTAAAAAGAGAACACAGGCAAGAGAAAATTACCAATAATAATAATAACAATGATAATAATAATAGCAATCATAAGTATGAGGCTAGACTAAAACATTTTCCAGAAATTTAAGATCTCAAGGATGAGCTCTCCCAAATGACAGAATAAACCAAGGAAGAAGGAGACATGAGATCCTGGGAATAGGGAATTCAAGGAAGGAGAGAGAAGGAAGTTCCAAAGATAATGGTGAAAGGACATTCCACAACAGCTGGGCAGCAGACTCAGAACAACCAGACCAGACAAGAATAGGGAGAGATGCCAAGGTAGGACCTCATGTGCTTGGCAATATTGAAAGAAATTTTACAATTCTTTCAGAGAGTTTTACAATAAATAGGTGACAGTGTATTTCACCAAATCTAAGATATCATAGATTCTAAAATGTACCATCCATAAGCAGCACTATTCACAATAGGCAAGACATGTAAACAACCTAAATGTCCATCGACAGATGAATGGATAAAGATGTGGTACATATATACAATGGAATACTACTCAGCCATAAAAAAGAATGAGATAATGCCATTTGCAGCAACATGGATGGACCTAGAAATTATCATACTAAGTAAAGAAAGTTAGAAAAAGACAAATACCATATGATATCACTTACATGTGGAATCTAAAATATGACACAAATGAACTTATCTATGAAACAGAAACAGACTCACAGACATAGAGAACACACTTGTGGCTTCCAGGGAAGGGCAGGGGAGGGATGGATTGGGAGTATGGGATTAGCAGATGCAAACTATTATTTATAGAGAATGGAAAAACAGCAAGGTCCTACTGTATAGCACAGGGAACTATATCCAATATCTTGCGATAAATCATAATGGAAAAGAATATAAAAAAGAATGTATATATATGTATAACTGAATACTTTGCTGTACAGCAGAAATTAACACAACATTGTAAATCAACTATATTTCAATAAAATAAATTTTTTAAATAAATAAATAAATAAAATGTACCAAACATCATTTTATATACTACTAATGAGAAAATGATTACCAATTAAATATGACTGTTTTCTTCTATAATTATTGAAATTTAGACTTATGTAGACATGGATTTCTATTACACTAACTATATACGCAGAGCAAATACAAACAAAATAAACCGATCAAGGTCTTTGTAAACTTTCATATTTGGAGTTCTAATTTCAGATATATTAACATGTAAAACAAAAAAGAGCATGTCTTAGAATCCATAAACTATAGTTAGGAACAAAATTACAAAGCAAATGCAGAAACAATGAAAAGTAATATTTTTAAGATAAGAAATATAATAATAGTACATGATGTGGTTCAACTGGAGTAATATTTATATAATGATTGTCGTTTAGAATAACATCAAGGGAATTCCCTGGCAGTCCAGTGGTTAGGACTCGGTGCTTTCACTGCCATGGGCCCGGGTTCGATCCCTGGTGGGGGAACTAAGATCCCCCAAGCCGCATGGTGTGGTCAAAAAAAAAAAAAAAAATCAAGACATGCGAAGTATATAAAAGAACACTGGATGTTATTTAAATATTGGTAGATTTTGCGACCTCACCAAAAGTGAAAACTGTTAAAATAATTCAGAATATTATCAACCAGAATAATCCAATCATGTGACAAAACAATCTGATTTTGGAGGTATGGGGGTGAAGGAATTCAGACTCAAATTAAATTTAAAAATTAAGAAATTAGTTACTGGAATCCCAGGCACACAGACCAAGATCAAATTTAAAAAAAAATATTTACCTTAAAAAATAATAATAATTTTAGGCTTTGGCTTGGGCCAGCACTGTCCACTAATATAGGAATTCCAATTTGCTCAGAAAAAGGTAATTGTTTTCTTTGTGTAATAGTCTTTAACTCTGGGAAATTTAGGGTAAAGTATAAAATAATATATTAAATTTAGCCCATAACAAACACATTAATATCTCTGCTTTAATTTGGTATTTAAGAATTTGGCATTCCAACAAATTAGTTAATCCAACAGATTAGTCCTAATATTCTAGAGTATCTGATTTTGTCTTGAGGTATTTATTTGGAAAGTATAACAGAAATTTAGGAAATATATCAGCCATATTAGAATGTTTAGGATAACTGGAGAATCACAATATTTACAAGTTTACTTTGCTAGATTTACTAGGATTATTTAAATTCTTGGTTTTGTTTATTAGTCAGCACAATGAAATACTTGAAAATATTAAATAGGAAATGAAGTTTAAAGCTGTTTACAAGATTTTAACGAGCTAAGTTTGTAAATGGGACCAAACATTAGTAAAAGGCTCTCGTATAAATGACTATTAATACTAATCGATTAGGGATAGAATAATAAAATTTGTATGTTGAACTTAAAACCTTAAAGTAAAACATTTTAAAAATTATAACATTAAGGAATTGAACCAATATTTGAAATCCCAAATAAACACAAATACTTAACATATTGTTTTAAGTGTACACAGACTGCAATCATGAACACACACAAAATGCCCCCTCACGGTCCTGATAATGTAAACACTGCAATATTGACCAAAGCCTGAGTTGCAGAATAACTGTATCTGGAAGATGGGGAAAAGCAAAGTTGTATGTTGGTGGGGGGTGAGTGGTAAGAAGGCAAATTGTTTCTCTCTTAGAGAAGGAGTCAATAAAACATGTCTGAGGTTGAAAAATAAAGAAATAACAATAGGAGCATATTATTTAGAAATACAGAAGAAAATAGCAGAAAAAGCAGTTCACAGAGTTGAAAGTGGTTGCCTCTAGAAAGCCTGAATTAGGAGTGGGGAGGAGCGAAGCAGGCAAACTGCTGTTTTTATAAGCTTGTCTAAAAAAACTTTTTTGAATATGTATTACTTTGATAAAAATAAATGTTAAATTTTATAAAGAAACACGGAGAAAATCACTCAGTTTTGAATTCTAAGTACATTGGAATTTTAATTTATTTTGGTCACCAAAACCAAAAATTCCAATTTTTTCGAGGTCTTCATTCCTTTTTCTTATTTCCTCACCCAAGGTTAGTTCTCTCTTCCCTCCTAGGTAATTCTAACCATACGACCAAAAAAGTCTCACGCAGACATTTATCATCGAGGGGCCAAATACAGGGAAGGACTTCGCTAGTAAAGAGTAATACGTTTGATGCATCTGGATGGGGGTAATTCCACCCACAGGGCCTACAGTGTACAGCATACAGCATGTGTGCACTGAAGCCTTAACACAATCACAACTACACTCTCCCAGCTAAAGTCAGATTTCGACAAATTAATAGAAAAGTTGATTTCACATTTGTACTCAAATCAATACACCCTCGGAGATCAATATGCTTAAAGCTTCTGCTTGGGCTACTTAATTCCTTTCTCAGAGCCTATTCACCTGTTAATTCCAATAAAAGGTTTAGATTTATAAAAAAAACTCAAAACTATTCATATCTCCATAAGAGCTTCTTTTTTCCAATATAGTTACTAAAATATTCATTACAAAGCCAGTCTTTTTTTATTCCCACCCTTTACAATCTTTTTATACCCAGACAAATCAAAGAGATTTAAATCATTGCAGTGTATTATTTAAAAAGTCACTCTTAGTATAATAAGCAGAATCGTGATGTCTTTATTCTCACTTATTCCTTTGTTTAGATTCTTTGTTCTCTACATATCTGGCAAACTGGTCCCTGATTTTCAAGACTCAACATAAGTGTAACCTGCAAGTCTTTCTTGATCCCACCAGGTAGAATTGGCCACCACTCCCCATGTGTTTCCTCTGCCTCCTTCATCCTACCCCCACTCAGACTTTCATCCTAGAACCTGAGTATCTGGTGAGCTTTACCAGACTCTGGGCTCCTGGAAGGTAGCAACCACATTTTGCCCATCTCCATATCCCCAGCACACAGCACAGTGTCTGGTACACAGCAGGCATTCAATATTTATTTAGTGAATGCAAGTGCAATAAATTAGAAGGCAGAAGACCAAGGATCTTAGAGAGTTCTATCAACTCTCTAAGCTTCAGTTTTTATTCTTATAAAGTGGAACTAATAATATGAGTCATTTTATAGTTTCCGAGTGGTTGTGATTAAATAAAAGAATGAATATGAAAACACCTTGTAAATTATAAACAATTATACAAAATATCATTACCTTCCTTCACTCATTCATGCACCAAGTACATACCGAACCCTTATTTGTGCTCGGTGTTGTTCTAGGTACCAGGATACAGCAGTGACTAAAACATAAACTATCCCCGTCCCAAGGAACTTAAGCAGACAATAATCAAATCAGTAAAATATACAGTCTGTTAGATAGTGATAACTACTATAAAGGAAAATAAAGTAGAAAGAGGGAATAGAAAGACTGGGAATGCAATTGGACACAAAGTTGTGGAGGAAGTCCTCAAATGAAAAGCGACCCTTTGGCAAAGATTGGAAGGAACGGCATCCAGGCAGAGGGAATAGCAGATGATGCTGCAGAAGAGGAAATGAAGTTGTGGGAAAGATGGGAGAAGTGCTGCAGGACTGAGCTTCAAGGTTCAGGAGAGAATGCGATCTAGTCAAGGAGTAAGATGCTTCATCCGTGGTAGCAGGAGGCAAGGCAGAGTAACAAGCACAGACACGGGTAGGTGGACATGTGACCTTGAGGAGGTTTTCCTTTCAGTAAAATCAGAACCAGGATATCACTCAAACGTGAGGAAAAGTGAGGCAGTGTTAGACGTTGAAATAGAGAGGAGAAATAGTCTTTTAGAAGAATATGAGTGAATGGAAGAGGGACTATGGTATAATTGCCAGAAAATAGGAAGGAGCCACTTACAGTCAGACAGCATAGATTTATGGTGTTACCAGCTGTCGTGTTGTGTTTTTGCTCAGTATTGGTCAACACTGCAGGTGAAGGCACAGTGGAGGCAAAGTATTGGATTTAGCTGGATTTGATTTAGTTAAGGGAGTAAGATACAGTGAGAGGCATGGGATTTGAGGGTATGTGCAAGGAACAGTGAGTAATAGTGAGATCAACATCATTCTTCATCTTGTATCTATGTAAAAATCACGTTTTGCTAGACATAATAAACATAGAATTTCGGAAATAAAATATTTTCACATCATTTTTGCAACCAAATTAATTAGTCCTATAATTTTAGATATAAAATTACTCATAATAAAAAAGAAGTGATGTACAAACCACTAAGATTTTATTCATTCATTCCACAAATGCTTATTAATCATCTCCTATGTGACAGACACCATGCTAGTTCTTGAGGTACATTGGGGAACAAATAATAGACATGGTTTCTTCTTTCAAGGATGTTACAGTCTGGTGGAAGAGATACATTTTAATCAAAATAAATTACAAACAAATTAATTAAACAAAACAAAGAAATAAATTTAAACAAATTAATTACAAACTGAAATGAGCACTGTGAGAGTAAAGAACACCATTTTATTAGAACATTTAACACAAAAATGCAATTAAATAATGGAACAGGGTAGCACAGGAAATTTCTTAAAGAAGCGATACCTCAGGAAGGCAGTGACAAAATAAAAAGGCCACCTACTGAATGGGAGAAAATATTTGCAAATTATATGACTGATAAGGGGTTAATATCCAAAATATACAAACACCTCATACAGCTCAATAACAAAAAAACAAACAACCCGATTAAAAAATGGGCAGAAGACCTGAAGAGACATTTTTTTCCAAAGAAGACATATGGATGGCCAACAGGCACATGGAAAGATGCTCAACATCCCTAATCATTAGGGAAATGCAAATCAAAACCACAGTGAGGTATCACCTCACACTTGTCAGAACGGCTATCATAAAAAAGACCACCAATAACAGATGTTGGCAAGGATGTGGAGAAAATGGAACCCTTGTACACTGTTGGTGGGAATATAAATTGGTGCAGCCACTTTGGAAAACAGTATGGAGGTTCTTCAAAAAACTAAAAATAAGACTACCATATGATCCAGCAATTCCAATCCTGAGCATATATCTGAAGAAAAGAAAAACAATAATTCAAAAAGATACATGCACCTCAATGTTCATAGAAGTTCTATTTACAATAGCCAAGACATGGAAGCAACCTAAATGTCCATCAACAGATGAATGGATAAAGAAGATGTGGTATACAGTAGAATATTACTCAGCCATGAAAAAGAATAAAATTCTTCCATTTGCAACAATGTGGGTGGACCTAGAGAGTATTATGCTTAGTGAAATAATTCAGACAAAGACAAATACTCTATGTTATCACTTATATGTGGAATCTAAAAATAAAACAATGTGTACAACAAAACAGAAATAGACACAGATATAGAAAACAAACTAGTGGTTACCAGGGGAGAGGGAAGAGGAGAGGGGCAAGATAAAGGAGGTAAAGAATTAAGAGATATAAATGACTATGTATAAAATAGATAAGCAACAAAGATATATTATACAACACAGGAAAATATAGCCATTATTTGGTAATAATTTTAAATAGAGTATGATCTATAAAAATATTGAATCACTATGTTGTACACCTGAAGTTAATATAACATTACAAATAAACCATACTTCAATGAAAAATAATAAATAAAATAAAAATGACACTTCTGGTAAGAGCTGCATTAGAAAGGGTTAACCAATGAAGAGAGGAGGAGGGAAAAGAGGAGAGTATTCTAGGCAAAGAGGATTTCTAGAGGAATATAAGATCTCCTTCAATGATTAAGGTATCATTTTTCTCCTCAACTTTCCATTGGCAAAAATACCCAATAGACCAAGTTATGCAAAGCAATAACTTCCATTAAAAGCCTGACATAATGTCTTCTTTATGAGGATTGTGAGGATGCATTTTTTGGTTTTGTTCTTCGAAGCAATATTGTATGGTAAAAGCACAGAGTTGAATCCAGATGAGCTAGATTCAAATCCCAGATTGCCACTTACTAGCTACTTATCAGTGGGACCTTGGAGAGGTCAGTTAGCCTCTCAGTGCCTTAATTCCTTCATTTGCAAAGTGGGAGTAGAAACAGAAGCCACTCAATTATACAGATTAAATCAGTTAAAGTATGTGAAGGCACTTAGAAAAGTGCTAGGCAGGGCTTCCCTGGTGGTGCAGTGGTTAAGAATCCGCTGCCAATGCAGGGGACACGGGTTCGAGCCCTGGTCTGGGAAGATCCCACATGCCGCGGAGCAACTAAATCCGTACACCACAACTACTGAGCCTGCGCTCTAGAGCTCGTGTGCCACAACTACTGAAGCCCACGTGCCTAGAGCCCATGCTCCACAACAAGAGAAGCCACCAAAATGAGAAGCCCGCACACCGCAATGAAGACCCAACACAGCAAAAAAAAAAAAGTGCTAAGCATATTAGAGATAAAGTAAGTTGAATAGGAATACTATTATCAGGAATAGTTGGCTTTCTGTTAAGAATTTAATCTGTTTTTATCCTACACATGTTATGAATTAAGAATTGTGTTACAGATCAGATGCACATCAGTGTATGTATCTATCTTTGTATTTAATGATAGAGAGCTTAGGACTGGTATTCTTTGACCCTCTGGTATAGCATGGGTGCACACTATATGTTGACCAGCATTTAGACTTTTTTTTAAATTACAGTTGAGTATACCTGTTGTCATGGAAATGTTTATCAAATGGAACATTTTACTCTGAAATTTTCAATAGAATGTAAAGTGGGGTTCATCTTGCTGCAATAAGATGAGAGAGTCATAAAGAAAAATTAGGCTGGCACCAAAAGAAAGATTTTACAGAACATATAAGATATTTGCCTCATTATTTCATAGACGAATTAGGTATAAGCAGTAAGCAGTTCTACTTAAGCAATGACTATGCTTAAGGGCAATCAAGTTCTCTGTGATTGCTTTAATAAAAATAGGAGAGTTATACTGGGGCAGTGATTGTTATATAATTATTGGTGACATGATCAGTCTTATTTTGATTCTTTTAATCCCTTCAAGAATGCCCCCCAAAATTATGGCATTCAGAAGCATGATTTAAACCCAGAGTTTAAGAACCACTGACTTGGAACTCAAAGGAGGTATATAGGACCTCACTGGTGTGCATTTTTCTGTTGGCTTAATTTCTGGACCATTATACATGCCTATCAATTTATTTCTTTGTTGTATCATTCTCAGTTGTAGTTTATGTTCTTTGTCTAGTTTCATGTATTTTTAGAAATCATCTTATAGTAGGCATAATAAGAGTCCCCAAAGATGTCCACATCCTAATCCCTGGAACCTGTGAATATGTTATGCCACATGGCAAGGAGAGGTTAAAGTTGTAGATGGAATTTGGGTTGCTAATCAGCTGACCTTGAGCCAGGGAGATTATTTTGGGTTATCCAGGTAGGCCCAATGTAATCACAAGTGTCCCCGGGAATGAAAGACATAGGCAGAAGTGTCAGAATCAGAATGACTTAATGTGAAAACTCAACCCATCGTTGCTGGCTTGGAAGGTGGAGGATAGGGGTCATGAGTTAAAGGAAGGAACATTGACAGCCTCTAGAAACTAGAAAAAATGGATTTTCCTCTCCAGGCTCCAGAAGGAACACAATCTTGCTGACACCCTAATTTAAGCCCATTGAAACCCATTCCGGATTTCTGACCTCCAGGATTACAAGACAATAAATTTGTGTTGTTTTAAGCCACCAAGTTTTTGGTAATTCGTTACAACAGAAATAGGAAACTTATATAATCTTAAAACATTTTGGGAACTTGGTGATTTTTAAATAAAAATATAAATACTTTTTCACTGAAATAACCGTCACCAACTTTAAAAAAAATATGCTAACAAAATATGTCTAACTTCAAATATTAAATCACAGTAGGAAATTCCAAAAAATTGTACAACTCTTTTTAAGTTCTTAGTTACTTTAGAACTGAAGTTTTAGCTCCTCATTTATTTACTTTAAAGATGGTTGATTATCTGAGAGATTTTACTGCCCCACACAGCCATTCACATTATCATGTTCCATTATTCAAACTAGCAATGATCTCTAACTTGGAACATTGAAAAGCATATTTTTCTTTCATTGCTTTAGCAAATTTTTCTGTATGGAAGTACCTGGAAAACTTATTGCTGCTTCTTTTGCTATTAACAGACACTTGCTCAAAGCTTTTAACACATTCTGCCATCTGTAAAGTTTCCTGTTCATTGTTTTAAGAAGAAGGAGAAAAAGAATAATTGTGAAAATAATAGGGAAAAGATAAAGAAATGAGATTTGACCTTCACACTGACACAATTTCAAAGCTGTTTTTCTTTATGGAAGGTAAAAGGGATGCATAGGCGTTTGCTTGGAGCCCACATTCCGGTAAGGTTCTGGAATGTGGGTGGCATTAACTCTGGTGAGCCAAATTTATTCTCTAGGAAACAGAGATCCTCAGATTTGAGAAGCCCTGAGCTGGCATATTTCACTGACTTTAAATTCAGCACAAAAACGCAGTAAGAAAGATGTTGAAGGACACCTCTACGGAAAAGGCTAGAACCAAACTCGTGGGATAGAACAGCTGAGTCTCTGATAAGATAGAGACACATTCTCCTGGATTTCTCAAAAACTTTCAGGCATCAGGGATGAGAAACTAGGTTTGCCCCCCAGTTTGTGTCTGCTTAATATTGTTCGCCAGGTTGAAGACAGATTTGGGAGACATTTTTCTGTAATTTCAAGAAAAAAAAAAAAAGCCACAGTAAGGCATTGTTCTTTGCACACCCTCACATACACAAATTAGTGTGATCACACGCCTGCAATCTACACAGCAACCAGGCCAAAAATAAAATGGGCAGATTGGAAAATACAGAGAAAATCAAAATCCTTTCAATCAGGATTTCGGATAACAGTAATAAGGTGAACATTTTTCATATAAATCTTTCATGAGCTGTTATGTTGGGATAAACACATAACCATTCATGAGTTTGTTCACATGTGTATTAATATAGTTACTGGGCACCGTTACACACAGCCTCTGCAGTGCATTCCAGGGATACACAGTCACATGGTCCTAGATCTTGTGGGTCTAACCAAAGGACAAGTTAGAGAAATTTTACATTACAGAAAGATAGGGGTTATTAAGGAAATGTGAACAGATAGCCATTGTTGAAGCAGAGAAGCACAAGCTTATGTCACGAGGAGAGGTAGACACTTGCTACTCTTTTTGCTGTTCGGCATCTTAGTTTGAGTTCCTTTAGAAGCTGACTTTGAGGAAAAGATTCAAGTACAAGGTGATTATATGGGAAGTAAAGGAAACATGACTAGGGGAGGGGAGTTGGATCAGACAAAGGAAGGCAGCCAATAAAGGCTATGTTATCAAGCCAACTGCCACAGTGAGAGTTTAGAGCATAACCCCACTTGGAAATTGTAAAAAACACACATCTCATTGTTATTCCACCCAAGGAGAGAGGGAAGAGAGAGGGAACGCTTATCAGTCACTGGCTGAGGCCTTCTCCTGAGGCACCCAGTTCCACCCAGCACTTCCAGCCAGCCCTGCGAATGAGCAGAGCCCCTTTTACTGGATTTGGATATAGCCTTCAAGCAAAGACAGTGGCAACGGGATGTCACAGTCAGTCAGAGGACAGTGAAAGGGATAAGGTTCAAGGGATATGAGTGAGGCACCTACAGTTTTTTCCTACAGCATCTGAACTACTTCCTAGGTTTGGACAATCCCCAATTTGATGGCCTTTAGTAGGAAACAGAGACTACCTAGGACTATAAAACAAAATGTGAAATGCTCGCCTCCCTTGCAGCTAGGCCACAGGGTCTGAACCAGGCTCCACAAATCAGACACACCCGAGTAATTTAAGCAGCAAAACTCTCTCCTTCCATCAGAGGTGATGGTACTAATTTATCAAAGTCAAATTTCACATCAAGCAGACGGCTTTTCCCACGTGTCTTCTTTCTTCTACTTTTTCTTCTGAACATACGCATACAAGGCCAGCTACAAAATTTGTCGGAGTCAGTGCGAGGTGAAAACACAGCCCTTTGTTGAAAAAGTAGAGGAAAGTGCCCTTAAAGGTACATGTAAAGCAGTTTTCCTGTCTTCTGTGCTCTCTCTTTCTCCTTCTCTCGACTTGTCATGCTGTTTTGTATTTGCTATTTAATGTCATTCGAAATATAGTCAAATTAAAATGTTAAATTTTTAGCATAAATTTTACCGTTCATATTTCTATTGTGTCATGCTAGTTTTAAATACAAATATCAGAGTATTTACCTTGTATGTGACGTCACCAAGATGATAAAATTCCTATTCTGTGGCTCATCCCCGGAGGGTGCCTTCAGCTGGCCAAAAGAGACAAATCCATGCCAGAATCAGGAAAGTTGGAAGGAGGAAGAGAGGTTCCCTTCACAGTCACAGAGCCTTCAAGTGAAGACCCTCAACGGCACCCGGGGATCCTGCCTCACCGTGTCGGGCATTTGTGTTCCTTAGGATCCCCTTGCATCACCCTCAATCCATGCACTACAGCCCAGGGAAGGGTGTGGCCTGGGAAAGGCTAGCCATCACCTTCCCTTCCCACAAGCCAGTCACCCCAAGCCACACAAATGGGTGAAACCCAATGATTTATTTTTTTACTGAAATATAGTTGATTTACAATGTCGTGTTAGTTTCAGGTATACAGCACAGTGCTTCAGATATAGATATATAGATAGAGAGATAGATTCTTTTTCAGATTCTTTTCCCTTATAGGTTATTACAAAATATTGAGCGTAGTTCCCTGTGCTATACAGTAGGTCCTTGTTGGTTATCTATTTTATATACAGTAGTGACTCACAAACATAGAAAACAAACTTATGGTTACCAAAGGGGAAAGGGTGGGGGTAGGGATAAATTAGGAGGATGGGATTAATATATACAAACCCAGTGATCTTTAAACCTCCACGCTGGGAAGTACTAAGTACCTGGATCCGAGATGGACTACATGCTAGTCTCTGCTGACACATGGCCTCTGGCCGGCCACGCACCCAACACTCCATGATGCTGCCAGCCCAGATGTGCCAGCTGTCACCATTCCCAGCCCCAAGACATGGCAGGATGAACATGTCCACCCCTGACCCTTCTCGTGCCCATGCTCAGGCTCCTTCTAGGGGCAGGGGCAGCAGGGAGGCAGAGACCAAGTGGGCCTGGAGCGCCAGGGGTTTGGGAAGCAAGTAGCAGAGAGCCTCGTACGGGGGGAGGGAAGTGGGGGGAGATGGGGCCCCAGTGCTTGTTTCCCTGTCTGATCAGCCCTCACTTATAAAACATAAATTAAAAGAGTTGTTAATAATATCAGGACAGCAGTGGAAGAGCAATAAATCCCAAGTGTGGTGCCCTTCTGAGCACAGGGCCCTGTGTTAATGTACTGGACACACACCCATGAAGCTGGCTCTTCGTATATACGCACAACTCGCTTGACCACAGGCAAGATTTTAGTGCTTTATTGTATTTTATTTCATTTATTTTTGGCCAAGCCACTTGGCATGCGGGATCTTCCTACCCCAACCAGGGACTGAACCTGCGCCCCCTGCAGTGGGAGTGTGGAGTTTTAACAACTGGACCGCCAGGGAAGTGCCTAGGCAAGCTTCTTGAAAGAATAACTCACACCCCCTATCTGCTCCTCTCCTCTCCCATTTATATCTCGATTCATTGTATCAGGCTTCCACCTCCAAAGTCAGAAATGGATCAGGCACTGTGGGACCTAAAGCTTATACAGTTTTGAGGTCAACTTTAAGAAGACAGATTATGAATTATGACCATGAGATTAGGAATATGAAGGAGAATTTGCATTTGAGTGGTCCTGATGCTGAAACTCCATTAGCTTCAGAGCAAATCCTCCTCTGCCCACAATTTCCCTCTATCTGCTCCCCCCATTTTCCCTCCAATTGTCAAATCTAATGGACAAATTTGAGTCTGAGTCTTACTTGACTTCTCCCCTGTAATTGATATGGATATCATTGACCGTTTGTGCCTTGAAATCCTCCAAGTTGGTTTCTAATACATCATCTATCTTCTGATTAATTGATTCATCATCTTTCATTGGCTTTTCTCTTTTCAATTTCTTTCACCTGTGGTACCTGGATAACTTTTAGTGTAAATGTTTGTTTTTAAAGGAGAGACATCACTTAAAACCATGATGATATAAAATATGTGGAAGTGCATTGTAAATTGTAAAGCACTGTGTAAATATGAAATATTATTATTACTAGGTGATTGATTCTATAATTTGTTCAGCAAATACTTTATATTTTCCAAATGATCTTTTTATATCCTAAAAGAAATATGTATGTAAGGGATTCACACAAGCTGTAGAAATGACTTTATGATTTATATAGTATTTTTATGTGTTTTACATATTTTATAATCCCCATTCCAAAATAAATAACACTGAAGAATTAAGGGAATGATGTTTATTTTGTGTAGCTCTCTGTTTCTCCCGTTATATGAGTGAAATTTTTATTTTTATGGAAATCAGTTGCATGAAACTCAAGCAAAAGTATCTAAATGTGGCAGATATATTTCCCTAACCAGAAATTAATCTGTCCAAAAGAAAAACCAACCAAAACACAAGATTCCTTTTTCCTTATCTGAATTTGCGCTTTTATGCCACTCAAAATGACATCTTGAGTGGCATGAAAGAGCCACTCAAGATGTCATCTTTTATGCTTTTTTCATCTTTTATGCTTTTCTCATCTTTTATGCCACTTCATCTTGCTATAAATTTTCTGCTGAATTTTTTGAGTAGCTTTGTCTCTGCATTAATAAAAATCAACATATCTGAAGTCAGACATTACATAAACTGTTATTACAGTCTTGTTTCAAAGTTAGTCACAGTTTCAAAAACTTTCTCCACCATAAAAAAATCCACTTAGGTTTATGAAGGACAAGACAATAAAAACATGCTTCACAGCCAAGATATTAATTGCCAAAAGGAAAATGATAGTTTCCTATTTATAATGGTGATTTATTTTTCCTCTAAAGAGTGGACTAGACATTCATGATCTTCATATTTGTAAATCCATCATTATAATTGAGAAAGTAAGTTTTTGTGGCAAATATTCTTTTTTAAATTACCATTAATCCTCTTAAGAGTGGAAAAGCAAGTTTTTTCACAGCAAACATTCTTTTTTAAAATTACCATTAAGCCTACTACTGTCTTTATTACAAATTCTGTTCAGATTTTGTTTTTGTTTTTACATCAGGGAAAAAACATTCAATTCGTTTCCCTAACAGTAAGTTTTCCAGAGATATCTGGCTTCAACGGCTATCTTGTTCACCTCTTGCCCATAAAATAATGAATCATGTTTCCTTAATAATTATATGAGGATAGTCACTTCCTTAATAAACTCAGTGAGTTTGGGAACTCTATCACAGAATAATAACAAAGAGAAATTAACAGCATTGGTAGTTATTAATATTTCAAATTATGTTTCTGGATTCCTTTAACAAGACCATTTTAGGTTATGGCATCATGCCAACTGTATTGCATTGGATTCTGAATAAGTCAGATTTTCCAAGCATTATTAACAAGTGTAGCTCTGGTACCCGCTGATGGGCATGGGCATCTTAGCAAAGCTGTAAAAACATCACTTCCCATAAGGCTGGAATAACAAATGGGATTTGACCAGAATAGCTATGCACATTTAGAGATCTCTCAACTGTAAAACTGCCAGCAGAACTAAGATCATATCTGTAGCTGATATTAACAGTCAGGACTCAAGAGGACTGGACCCCTAGTTTTCCTGAGTTGCAGAATAATACCTGACTTCCAGTCAAATACTTCAACCTTTTCTGTAAAGAGTACGAACTGACCTTGTCATAAATTCCCTGCTCTAGAGAGAAGACTGACAAGAGTATTAAGGAATTTTTGTACAATACTTATCTGTTATCTTCTAGAAAAAAAGTAATATTTTAATTTGCCCATTCCATCAATTATTCAACAAATAATCATTGAGCCCCTGTCATGTATAAGATCACACTGTAAACATATTTAAGTTACAGAAATTCAGCTCTATATATTAAACATTAAATATCGTCATAGCATATAAACACATGGGGTGCATTTAAGGGGGTTCAACTTGGCCCCTAAAATGCAAGCAAAGTACTTCATCTGTTCTGAAACCTATCATCTGTTTCAAAGCTTCAGGAAAATCTAACTGGGCTGGAATTATTGAAAGTTGTTATACCTGACTTCTGTTTTCTTTTATTAGTGATGTAAGATATTTTAAGAGCATTTTCACAGGTTCAAGTTTTGCTTTATATGTGAACTTTAGAACATAAACCCTCATGCCCACACCAACCTGCTACCTTTTACAAGGAGATTCCATTCTACCATGTTAGATATTTGGCATGGAGGAGAAAGGATTTTAAAAGACCTACTCATTGTCCTCAAAAAACTTGTAAATCAGGGAGAGGAATATATTTTGTAAGTTAGGTCTCTAGGTGAGGCAATATCAATCAGATACGTTCAATACAAAACAAGGTCCCATTGATCTCGGTGCCCACCCTCAGCCAAAATCCATTTCTTCTTTTTTCTTTCTTTTTTTTTTTTTTACTTTTTGGCTGCACCACATGGCATGCGGGATCTTAGTTCCCCAGTCAGGGATTGAACCCACGTCCCGTGCAGTGGAAGTATGGAGTCTTAACCACTGGACCACCAGGTAAGTCCCAATCCATTTCACTTTTGAAAATTCCATTTCTTCCACTAAAATTTTGGAAAAAAGAAAAACTCTAAATAAGGAGAAAGTTTGTCACATTATACACATGTTATGAAGAAGAAAAAAATCTCTCAGATGTTTTACTTATAAATAATTTCATTGGGTTGGTGCTCATTTACTCATGGCCCTCTGCTTGCTGCTGTAATAACAGGTATCTACCTTGAGCATACATATTTTACAAACTTTTTTTGTGACAATCTGCCTGACAGGCTGCAAAATTCCATACATAATTACATATGTTATATTCCAAATTATATATTGAGAATCATCTCCATGAAAAAGTGACACAGAAAGTCTCTGGACACTTATCTTCCTTGTCAGATTCATTTAAAAGACTCAATTCATAAAATGAGAAATGACTTTTCTAACTGGATAATATGAAAATTTAACTCTAGACAAAAGGGGTTGTATGTACTTTTTTATTTCTGTTACCTACAGAAGTTTCAAAAACTGATGTGTTTTTGATGAACTATAAAATGCAAGAAAAGGTAAAGCATAAAGAGTCACATCTTGTTTAACTGAAGAGAACTTTTGTTTTTATTTTAACTTCCAAAGCATTTTCCCCCTGTAATTTAAAAGGAATATATACTTTAATGTACTTTCTAGTCAACTTTATTTAAGATACCCAAAATTTTATCTCTCATTTGGATTATTTTCTGTTCTCATCCAAACACTTCTCTCATGGCACATATTGAAATTTTTCTGCTCATCAGTTGATTATGTACAAAATAGGACTCAGTCTCCAGCTGTCCTTTTCCTTGATGACCCCATAAAACAAAAATGTTAAGTGGCTTTATATGCCAAGGAGCCAGAAATTCAAAAATAGATAAAACACAATCCATTACTCTCAATGAGTGGTGGAGATAGATACACAAATAAATAGTTGCAATAAAGCATGAAAAGTGCTATAGATATTTAAAGAACATAAAAGAAGATGTAATTAACCTCTCCCCATTTTGGAGTATAAGGATTAGGGAACACCTCACAGAAGATGCTGATGAAGCTTAGCTTCTCTTTGAGCTTCACTTAGGTTAAAGTTTTCCTGTCTAAACAGTAGGACCACATCAAGCAAAGAAAAAATGTGCCAGAAAACTCATGGCACATTCAATGTTCTTAGAATGGCTTAGTGCAAGGGTGGGCAAACTATTCTTTATGGGCCAAATCCACCACCTGTTTTCATGCAGCCTGTGAGCTAAGAATGCTTTTTAAACTCTTAAATGGTTGGGGGAAAAAAATCAAAGAAGAATATTTCATAGCACATGAAAATTACATACAATTAAAATTTCAGTGTTCATAAAAGAAGTTTTATGGGAATACTTCCATGCCTATTCCTTTATGTATTGTCAATGGCTGCTTTTGTGCTACAATGGCAGAGTTGAATAGTCGTGACAAAGACCTTTTGTCCACAAAGCCTAAAATATTTACTATCTGACTCTTTACAGAAAGTACAGTGTCCTGGTTTACAGGACTGGAGCAGAAAGTCTTTAGGAAATAGTGAGACACACGAGGGAAGCAAAAGAAATAATGAGGGTCTTCCTTCCTTGATGTCATGCATGTAGGCAATAGGTGATGGAGAGCTAGTGAAGCAGGATAGTTTTAAATGGTATAGCAATAATATTAGATTTCCATTTTAGTAGTTTGAAGAGCAAAACTAGAAACAAAGGGAACTGTTAAATGGCTAGTGCTGTGATGGCGAAAGTCCGAGCTGGAACAATTATAGTAAGATCAAAAGGGGATGTTTGGATATTTTGGAGATTAATCCTTTGTCTGTTGATTCGTTTGCAATTATTTTCTCCCATTTTGACGGTTGTCTGTTTGTCTTGTTTATCGTTTCCTTTGCTGTGCAGAAGCTTTTAAGTTTCATTAGGTCCCATTAGTTTATTTTTGTTTTTATTCCCATTACTCTAGAAAGTGGGTCAAAAAAGATCTTGCTGTGATTTATGTCGAAGAGTGTTCTTCCTATGTTTTCCTCTAAGAGTTTTATAGTGTCCGGTTTTACACTTAGGTCTTTAATCCATTTTGAGTTTATTTTTGTGTATGGTGTTAGGGAGTGTTCTAATTTCATTCTTTTACATGTAGCTGTCCAGTTTTCCTAGCACCACTTTTGAAGAGACTGTCTTTTTCCATTGTATATTCTTGCCTCCTTTGTCATAGATTAGTTGACCATAGGTGCGTGGGTTTATCTATGGGCTTTCTATCCTGTTCCATTGATCTATATTTTTGTTTTTGTGCCAGTACCATACTGTCTTGATTACTGTAGATTTGTAGTATAGTCTGAAGACAGGGAGTCTGATTCTTCCAGCTCCATTTTTTTTTTTTTTTTCTCAAATTGCTTTGGCTATTCGGGGTCTTTTGTGTCTCCATACAAATTTTAAGATTTTTTGTTCTAGCTGTGTGAAAAATGCCATTGATAATTTGATAGGAATTGCACTGAATCTGTAGATTGTAGTATAGTAATTTTCACAATATTGATTCTTCCAATCCAAGAACATGGTATATCTCTCCATCTGTGTCATCTTTGATTTCTTTCACCAGTGTTTTATAGTTTTCTGAGTAAAGGTCTTTTACCTCCTTAGGTAGGTTTATTGCTAGGTATTTTATTCTTTTTGTTGCAATGGTGAATGGGATTGTTTCCTTAATTTCTCTTTCTGATTTTTCATTGTTAGTATACAGGAGTGCAAGAGATTTCTGTGCATTAATTTTGTATCCTGCAACTTTACCAAATTCATTGATTAGCTCTAGTAGTTTTCTGGGGGCATCTTTAGGATTTTATCTGTATAGTATCATGACATACAGATGGCCAAGAGGCACATGAAAAGCTGCTCAACACCACTAATTATTAGAGAAATGCAAATCAAAACTACAATGAGGTATCACCTAACACTGGTCAGAATGGCCATCATCAAAAAATCTACAAACAATAAATGCTGGAGAGGGTGTGGAGAAAAGGGAACCCTCTTGCACCATTGGTGGGAATGTAAATTGATACAGCCACTATAGGGAACAGTATGGAGGTTCCTTAAAAAACTAAAAATAGAATTACCATATGACCCAGCAATCCCACTCCTGGGCATATACCCTGAGAAAACCATAACTCAAAAAGACACATTCACCCCAATGTTCATAGCAGCACTACTTACAATAGCCTGGACATGGAAGCAACCTAAATGTCCATCAACAGAGGAATGGATAAAAAAGGTGTGGTACATATATACAATGGAATATTTCTCAGCCATAAAAAGGAATGAAATTGGGTCATTTGTAGATAGGTGGATGGACCTAGAGACTGTCATACAGAGTGAAGTAAGTCAGAAAGAGAAAAACAAATATCGTATATTAACGCACATATGTGGAATCTAGAAAAATGGTACAGAGGAACCTGTTTGCAAGGCAGAAATAGAGACACAGATGTAGAGAACAAACGTATGGACACCAAGGGAGAAAGGGGGGGTGGGAGGAATTGGGAGATTGGGATTGACATATATACACTAATTAATATGTATAAAATAGATAACTATGAGAACCTGCTGAATAGCACAGGGAACTCCACTTTGCTGTACAGTAGAAACCAACACAATATTGTAAAACAACTATATCCCAATAAAATAAAATAAAATAAAATAAAATAAAATAAAATAAAATAAAATAAATGAACTTTCTTTTTTTTTTTAAAAAAGGAATGTTTCAGAGTTATCCTATATCAGCTATCCCCTGACATAATTAACTATTTTTTTTCATATGGTGGTGATAACACTGTAGTAATCAAAGTTACTGAGGGTCAACCATGCAAAGAAAATCCAGGTTTAAAGGTGAAGCAACCCATTGAAGAACATTGATTTTCTCTATAGCTTATAAAAATGAGTTAAATAAAGATTCAAGGTAATATAGAAAAACACCTTCTCTTTTTTCCAGGTTTCTTATCTTCATCAATGAAATAAAATCTTCACCCACTCTGGAGTAATATTTATCCAACTAATATTGAATTATGTGCAAATGTATGTCAGGTATTAGCCACATCCATATGGAGAATTAATAAAGCTTCATGATGAACTCAATATAAAGGGTGAATGGAAGAGGAGACTTTGGTTTCTGATTTGGTTTCAAGATGATTGGTGGTGCCGTTAACACAAGACAAGGGCTAAACCGTTTTCCCTTTTTTTTATCATTTAGGAAAACTATATATATATACATATATATATATATATATATATATATATATATATATATATACACACACAATATGTCCCAGACTCTATCCCAGAGATGCTCATTCAAATTGATGTGTTAAAATGATGAAATACAGAATGCAAACAAAAAACAAAACAAAAAAACAACAAGAAAATCATTCATGGGAAAGATCAAGCAAGACTCAGTGATGGGAAACTGAGGCACTTATTTGTGAGTGTGGGGAAGGGTGATTAGGGGAATGCTTCAGGTAATTGAAATCGCATGTGCAGAAAGCCAAGGGCTTCTGAAATAATACAGATGCTAGTCCATATACTTGGGGCTCATAGTTTAAGGTGGTGAATAGGACAATAAGATTGGAAAGTTACTTGGGACCATATCATGCAAAGACTTGTTTATCAAGCTAAAGAGTTTAAAGTTTGTCCTGAGAGCAACTGGAGTTGTTGAAAACAGAGAAGGTTTAAGTCACAAGTAACTTAATCAGAATTGAATTTGCAAAATACCACTCTGACTATGGTTTAGGGAATACTGGGTAAAAAGCAAGGCTTAAAACAAGACTGTTTTATATTACAATTAGACTGTTTAATAATGTGGATGAGACATGACCTTAGATCTGGCCTGAACTGAGGTAGTGGCAAAGGGGGTGGACAAGAGTGGGAACGTGTGAAAGTGTTAAGAGTAGTGACTGACTGGCTGATGATGCAGGGAGAGGGTATAAGGCCAGAAGTCTGGACACCTCGGTATAAGGAGGTGTCATACACTGAAATGAGAAACAGATCTAGAGGCAAAGATGACTTTCCTTTTGGACAGGTTGAGGGTATACATGGGTCTGAATTTAAAAGCTGTCTGGTCTAGAGAGAGGGATTTGGGCATCATTAGTGCAGGAAGGGTGGGAGTGTAGGATGGGCCTAAATGGGATCAGCCAGGAGGAGTTTACAAGTAAGGAGACAAAAAGGTCGGATGG